>NW_027361766.1:17687500-18287500 GCF_039654945.1 Dendrobates tinctorius | reverse complement strand
AAGTGTCCTTCAATCCAGCATCACAGATAAGGGGAAGAATGGTGATGACCAAGTTGCATTGTTTGATTATGTAATCTATTTGCATAGATTTTCCTCTTCTGCTTTAAAAATCAACAAACTATCTGGCCTAGAGAATGATTAATTAGCATATCAGTAAACATGACTAGTCTTTAAGGATAAGCGCATAATACAAGTCTTAATACAGGCTTAATCAAGCAAAAGTCTGTTTGCCTAACCAACACAAACTCAAAAGCCAACATATAGATAACAGTCTATTCTTCTTGGTTTGCTAAAAATAGTTAACTGGGTAATTAGGATACAATGCTGTGTCTCCACAGTTCTGGTACCATTTTTATGTACTGTTGATGGCTCTGATGATGTATTCATGTACTGATGATGATTTTGGTCTTGTATTCACGTACTGAGGACGGTTCTGTGATGAATACAAGATCAGAGCCATCATCACTACGTGAATACATCAACAGAGCCATAAATAGTACATGAATACAGCACCAGAACAACCATCACTACATGAATGTGGCAACACAAGCACCATCAGTATAGGAATATGAGACCAGAACCACCATCAGTACATGAATACATCACTAGAACCACTATCCATACAGGAATATGGCACCAGAACCACCATCACTTTTGTTGCAAACTGTATTTATGTATATAAAAATCATCATACGTGTCCCTTTATAATGGAGTCTGTTTAGCTTCCATTGGGGTAGTAGCCAAATGCTGCACACCTTAGTTTAAACCAAATGGCACCCATTATAGTTAAGTACTATAAGTTTCTGTGACGGTCCTTTGGTTTGATATATAAAATATAGGATGTCAAGGGATGAATATAGCTATTTTTGTTAGGCGTCGGGTTCCTGCAGTGGTTCAACAGGAATCCAGAGCCTCACATTCTGCGATCTCGCATTGTCTTTCGACCTCAGAGGAGATTGCTCAGCAATCCCGGCTTCCCAGACGCTCTGCCCAGACCTGCTCTGTGGGGATGGCTATTGCTGCCACCTTTGGGTCAGCAATGGCAATGCAGGCTGCTCAGCAGCAAATCGCTCCAGAGGCTAAGTCCTTCTGTCGTTCCACTGAGCATGCTCACGAGACGATCTCCCATTGGAAATCGGGAGCCACATGTCCAGGTCCTTCTCCAGATCTGATTGGTCCATCTCAGGGATCTGGAAGCTTCAGGAAGGTCCTGGCTATAAAACGTTCGCATGACTGCTCAGCCATGTGCTAGTATAATCTCTAGTTGCTACTGTGTGAATAGTAATGGATGCATGAACCTGCGAATGACTCATTAAAATCTCCTCCCACTGATATTACAGGTGTGTATAGAGACTTAGCTATAGAGTCAGCGCCAGCCAGTGGCCAGCTACAAGCCACTACAGCATCCTCCACAATGCTAATGTCCGACAGTTCGCCTGCTTCCGGGCATTGTCGACTAGCGGCAGTGTGTTGCCGCGCTGCAGTCTGCAGCTCCTCTTGGCGTCCGCAGTTGCGACGCCGCACGCACGGTAGGTCTAGACGGACGCAGACCCTCTGCCTAGGGCCCAGCTCCTGTGACCATATACCGTGCGTGCACTTCTCTGAGACCTGTGACGCTAACAGGCTCAGCCTTTTTGTGTTTTTCACTTAAGGCATCTCTGTGAGTAAACAGAGATCGCTCAGCGCACCAGGGTGACGTTCAACCCGCGTGCGTAATACTGCCATATTGTACGTCCGCCATTAGCTAGCAGCAGTGTTAACACCTTCTGCACGGTGGACCCCGGGCGGTGAACGCACTTTACGTTATTTTATATTTAGTGCGTTCCGCCGTCCCTAACATTTTTCCCTGGTATCATATGAATGGTCTGCAAGCTATGAATGATTCCATATCTACCTATAAAACTACACTCCCTATTCTGCAACACCTATAAAGTGCACCACTTTTTTTTTTGTTTTGCTGATATTTTTTGGTCAAATAGGTAACAATTTTAGTGGACGTGGTCTTCAGAGGTTGTTTTCTGACCCATCAGAGAGAGACAGAGGGTGTGTTAGGGGTCCTGTTGTTACCTTAATTTCTGATCATTAGCTTTACATGGGGGCTGAGGTTTCATGTCGGGAGGGGCGCCATCGGCTTGGCTTCATCTGCCTAGGGCACCAAAATACCTTGTCCCGGCCCTGCCCACAATCCATCTAGTGTTGTCTGTAGTCAGCCAGAATATTTTTAATTTATATCTATTTATGGGATTTGGAGATGTATATCAGAAGATGAGGTTCCTATTGTTATGCAGCGAAGTTAGAAATTAGAGCCTTTTTAGATAAAAAAAAACAAAACCATAGTATACATTCACTTTATACTTGATGATATATCAATATTTCGATTAGCATTAAAAAAAAAGTTCTCCATTCGTAAGATATTGATAGGCCACATAAATGTCAGTTTGGTAGTGGTCCAACATCTGATACCCCCTCAAATTAGTTGTGGATGTAAGCAATGAATAGAGCTGAACAGCCCAGCTTCCATCACTGTATAGGGGCCTTTCCTGGGTCCCGCAGCTTGGCTCTTATTGAAGTAAATAAGAGCAGAGCTGCATTACACAGCAACAGTCTCTATGCAATGAAGCATTGCTGTTTCAACTCTTTTCACTGTTTAGATCTGTCTGGCACTGAAAATGGCAGGGATACCAGGTATCAGATCTTCACCAATCTGATATTGATGACCCAACTGTAAGATCAGTCATATTATGCTTTCTATGAGAGCGGCACCACCATACATGTTTGGCAGGCATCTTATCTCAGAGAGAACTAAAGGATCATCAGTCCAAAATCTGATCCTTATCTACCCCAACAATCAATTATGCATGGCTCCCATGCACAGTAATGGGTCGGTGAAACCCGACAATATCAGCAAGTTCAACCAACATTATTGTAATGTGCGGGGGGCTTTACACTAAACAAATCCATGTCTCCTATCTACTTGCAGTTTTATCATTGATAACATGGGCCATATCGACAAAACTAATAGGTTATTCTTGATGGTTCCGAATGTGGATTTATGTGGATTTATGCTGGACTTTTTGGGCTCTTTTGCAGTTGGGCTAATTATACAAACTATGGAAAACTGTTGTGAACTCATTTTCTGGTCTGCCTCTGGTTTCTGGTGAGGGAGCTGGTTGTGCTGACAGAGGAGTTGTGAGTTCTCTTTCCGGGCTCCCTCTGGTGGTGGCAGGAGGTAGTGAAGCTGATCTAATTAACAGAGACCTGCCACCTGATAATGAGGAAGAGGAGTGGACATCTGGAGTCTCAGACTGGATTTAAGACAGCCGACTCCCTATTCCCATGCTGGTGATTTTTTCCTGCCTCCTGAGGTCTTAGTTTCCAGCTCAGTTCCTACCTTCTCAAGCTAAGTTGCCTTTGCTAATGTTCACATTTGATTTGGTTTGGTCTATTCAGTTTTTGTGTGGTCAGCCAGCCCCGGCTGCGGCTGTGCTGAATTTCCACTCTTATGTCACTGTATGTGCCAGTTTGCTTTTTGTCCCTTATTAGATTGGCCTCTTTTTGCTCTGTTCTCAGAATATGCCAGAGTGCTGATATAGTGGGAGAAGTCTAGTGACTTCAGGATATTTTTTGCTATCAGAAGTGTTGGAGATTTTTGCAGGGTTTTTGGCGTGATTGCAGACAGTATCTTTCCTTTCCTGTCCTTTCTAGCTAGTGTGGGCCCCATCATTTGCTCAGCCTATTTTCCTACCTGTGTTCGTGTTTTCATCTTGTCTCACCGTCAATACATGTGTGGGGGCTGTCTATTCCTTTGGGGTCTGCTCTGGGGCAGTTTTAGATTTCCCCTTTTCTTGCTTTAGGCTTATTTAGTTCTCTGGCTGTGACGAGGCGTCTAGAATCATCGTAGGTACGCTCCACGGTTGCTGTTAGTTGTGTGGTTAGGATCAGGGGTCTGCAATCCGCGTAGTTACCAAGCTCTCTGGTTTTCTGTGACTTGGCTTGGTCTTGTTTTCCTCTTCAGTGCCCATTCATAACAGAAAACTATGGATACTTTGGTTCTATAGTGGTACAGGTATGGCATGCTTCTGGAAAAAGGCAGCCTTTTTTAATAATCCTTGACATCTCTTTCAGACATCCGTTTCAGCTATGGTGAAAGTATTTTCCTTCTGTAAGATTCTGAAAGGATCACTCCATCCCCCATACATACAAATACATTTTATCTTTCAACCTGGCTTGGGGCACTTCAAATTGTTTTGCATTATTCAAATGTCTATTTTGTCAGATCTTAACTATGTGCATTCATAACCATAAACATTGTGTTCACATTAAAATGTCACCTCTTTATGGGCCTTTCAGTAGGACATAAACAACGTGATAACTTGTCCGCACTTGCAAGTGCTGCTTATCTAGTCTGTCATTTCTCCAAATGCTCACACTACTGTTTTGGGAGGTGTTTTCAAAGTGTCACTGATCAAACCTACAGCAAGATCAGAGCTCACTGTTACACTGGGAGGATCAGCATGTGTGTCAGGGTTTATAGCCTAAACTGATTTATGAGCCTCTCTGACACCTGGTCTTTCCAGACTCCAGAACATGGCTCCTCCTTTCTTAGAAATGTCAATTCTGATGGTAAAAATGCTGTGTATCAATACTCTACTGCAAAGGAATCCATCTGCCTCAGCCAGGATTCTTTTTCAAAGTTAGCCAACAATAATTGCATGTTTCTGAATAGTGGGCCCCCAAAATAAAAGTTATCGGAGGGCTCTTGGTAACACAGCACATTGTGCACTCCTACACTTAAGCATTTTTTTGCTCTTCTTGTTTGCACACAATAAAGTCGGCTCATTGGGAACATTTACTAATCATGTTTAACCCGTTCACGACCTTGGGATTTTCCATTTTTGCATTTTCCCCTTCTTCCCAGAGCCATAACTTTTTAATTTTTTGGTCAATATGGCCACGTGAGGGCTTTTTTTTTGAAGGACGAGTTGTACTTTTGAACGCCATTGGTTTTACCATATCATGTATGGGAATATGGGAAAAAATCAAAGTGTGGTGAAATTGCAAAAAAAGGGCAATTCTACAACTGTTTTTTTTACCATATTCACTAAATGCTAAAACTGAACTGCTATAATGATTCACCGGGTAATTACAGGTTTTCAGACACCAAACATGTATAGATTCTTTTTTCTTTAACCCCTTCCTGACATCCGACGTACTATCCCGTCCACGGTACCCGGGCCCGTATGACCGTGGACGGGATAGTACGTCTACCGCGATCAGCGGCGCCCACGTGGTGAGCGCCGCTGATCGCGGCCGGGTGTCAGCTGATTATCACAGCTGACACCCGGCACAATGTGTCAGGGGAGGTCACGGACCGCCCCCGACACGTTAACCCCTTGCACACCGCGATCAAACACGATCGCGGTGTACCGGGGGTTAAAGGGAAGCATCGGCAGGGAGGGGGCTCCCTCCGTGCTTCCCTGAGCCCCCCACGGCAGCGCAATGTGCAGCGCTGCTGCGGGGGGCTCCTTTCCTCCAGGCCCCCGAATCAAAGATGGCGACGGGGGCCTTCGGGGGCCTGAGGAAGCTGGCTTCCTCAGTGCCTGCAAAGCGCAGGCATGAGGAAGCCTTCTGCAGTGCCTGTGTCAGATCGCTGATCTGTCACAGTGATCTGTGATGTGACAGATCAGCGATCTGTCACAGGACAGTGATGTCCCACCTGGGACTATTTAATAAAGTAAAAAAAAAAAAAAAGTGTAAAAATAATTTTAAAAAAATCGCCAAATATATTAGAAAAAAAAAAAAAATATTCCCCCAATAAATCCATTTTTTGGAAATAATAAAAAAAAAAAAAACAATAAAAGTACACATATTAGGTATCGCCACGTCCGTAACGACCCGCCCTATAAAACTGTCCCATTAGTTAACCCCTTTAGCAAACCCCTTAAAAAATAAAAATAAAAAACGAAGCAAAAAATAATGATTTATTATCATACCGCCAAACAAAAAGTGTAATAACGCGCGATCAAAAAGACGCATATAAATATCCATGGTACCACTGAAAACGTCATCTTGTCCCGCAAAAAACGAGCCACCACACAGCATCATCAGCGAAAAAATAAAAAAGTTATAGCTCGCTGAATAAAGCGATGCAAAAATAATTATTTTTTATATAAAATAGTTTTCATTGCAAAAAACCGACAAAAACATAAAAAAACAACCTAAATGAGGTATCGCTGTAACCGTACTGACGTGAAGAGTAAAACCTCTTTATCAATTTTACCGCACGTGGAACGGTGTAAACGCACCCCCCCAAAAGAAATTCATGAAACGCTGGTTTTTGTTCATTCTGCGTCCCAAAAATCGGAATAAAAAGCGATCAAAAAATTCCACGTGCCCGAAAATGCTACCAATAAAAACGTCAACTCGTCCCGCAAAAAATAAGACCTCACATGACTCGGTGGGTCAAAATACGGAAAAATTATAGCTCTCAATATGTGGTGATGCAAAAACTATTTTTACAATAAAAAGCGTCTTTTAGCGTGCGACAGCTGCCAAACATAAAAAACGCCATAAATAGTAAATCAACCCCCCCGTTATCACCCCCTTAGTTAGGGAAAAATAATAAAATAAAAAAAATGTATTTATTTCCATTTTTCCATTAGGGTTAGGGTTAGGGTTAGGGCTAGGGGTGTGTTGGGCTAGGGTTAGGGCTAGGGTTAGGGTAGGGTTAGGGTTAGGGCTAGGGCTAGGGCTAGGGTTAGGGCTAGGGTTAGGGCTAGGGTTAGGGCTAGGGGCGTGTTGGGGTTCGGGTTGGAGTTAGAATTGGGGGTTTCCACTGTTTGGGCACATCAGGGGCTCTGCAAATGCAACATGGCGTCTGATCTCAATTCCAGCCAATTCTGAGTTGAAAAAGTCAAATGGTGCTCCTTCCCTTCCAAGCTCTGCTATGCGCCCAAACAGTGTTTTACCCCCACATGTAGGGTATCAGCCTACTCAGGACAAATTGCAAAACAATTTTTGGGGTCCAATTTCTCCTGTTACCCTTAGGAAAATAAAAAATTGGGGGCAAAAATATCATTTTTGCGGAAAAAAATGATTTTTTTATTTTCACGTCCGAGTGTTATAAACTTCTGTGAAGCACTTGGGGGTTCAAAGTGCTCACCACACATCTAGATAAGTTCCGTGGGGGTCTAGTGTCCAAAATGGGGTCACTTGTGGGGAGTTTCAATAGTTTAGGTACATCAGGGGCTCTCCAAACGCACATGACACCCGCAGACCATTCCATCAAAGTCTGCATTCCAAAACGTCACTGCTTCCCTTCCGAGCCCCGACGTGTGTCCATACAGTAGTTTTCTCCCACATATGGGGTGTCAGCGTACTCAGGACAAATTGGACAACAACTTTTGGGGGTCCAATTTCTCCTGTTACCCTTGGGAAAATGAAAAAATTGGGGACTAATTGATCATGTTTGTGGAAAAAAATACGATTTTTTTATTTTCATGCCCGGGCATTATAAACTTCTGTGAAGCCCTTGTGGGTTCAAAGTGCTCACCACACATCTAGATAAGTTCCTTAGGGGGTCTCGTTTCCAAAATGGGGTCACTTGTGGGGGTTTCCACTGTTTAGGTACATTAGGGGCTCTCCAAAGACAACATGACACCCGCAGACCATTCCATCAAAGTCTGCATTCCAAAACGTCACTACTTCCCTTCCGAGCCCTGACGTGTGCCCATACAGTAGTTTTCTCCCACGTATGGGGTATCAGCATACTCAGGACAAATTGGACAACAACTTTTGGGGTCCAATTTCTCCTGGTACCCTTGGGAAAATAAAAAAATGGTGACTAAAAGATCATGTTTGTGGAAAAAATACGAATTTTTTATTTTCACGCCCGGGCGTTGTAAACTTCTGTGAAGCACTGGGGGGGTCAAAGTGCTCACCACACATCTAGATAAGTTCCTTACGGGGTCTAGTTTCCAAAATGGTGTCATTTGTGGGGGGGTTCCTTGTTTTGGTACATCAGGAGTTTTCCAAACGCGACATGGTGTCCGATCTCAATTCCAGCCAAAAACGTCAAATGGCACCGCTTCCCTTCCGAGCTCTGCCATGCGCCTAAATAGTGGTTTACCCCCACATGTGGGGTATCAGCGTACTCAGGACAAATTGCACAATAACTTTTAGGGTCCTGTTACCCTTGGAAAAATAAGAATTGAGGGTGAAAAGATCATTTTTGTGGAAAAAATATGATTTTTTAATTGTATGGCTTTATGTTATAAACTTCTGTGAAGCCCATGGGGGTTCAAAGTTCTCACCACACATCTAGATAAGTTCCTTAGGGGGTCTAGTTTCCAAAATGGTGTCATTTGTGGGGGGTTTCCACTGTTTTGGTACATCAGGGGTTTTCCAAACGCGACATGGTGTCCGATCTCAATTCCAGCCAAAAACGTCAAATGGCGCTGCTTCCCTTCCGAGCTCTGCCATGCGCCCAAATAGTGGTTTACCCCCACATGTGGGGTATCAGCGTACTCAGGACAAATTGCACAATAACTTTTAGGGTCCTGTTACCCTTGGGAAAATAAAAATTGGGGTGAAAAGATCATTTTTGTGGAAAAAATGATTTTTTAATTGTACCGCTGTACGTTATAAACTTCTGTAAAGCCTTTGTGGGTTCAAAGTTCTCACCACATATCTAGATAAGTTCCTTGGGGGGTCTAGTTTCCAAAATGGGGTCACTTGTAGGGGGTTTCCACTGTTTAGGTACATCAGGGACTCTCCAAACGTGACATGGCGTCCAATCTGAATTCCAGCCAATTTTGCATTGAAAAAGTCAAACGGCGCTCCTTCCATTCTGAGCTCTGCCATGCGCCGAAACAGTCGTTCCCCCCCACATATCAGGTATCTGCGTACTCAGGACAAATTGCACAATAACTTTTGCAGTTCAATTTCTCCTGTTACCCTTGGTAAAATAAAAAAAATTGAACCTGAAGTATTTTTTTTATGAAAAAAAGTTAGATGTTCATTTTTTTTTTAAATATTCAAAAAAATTCCTGTGACGCACCTAAAGGGTTAATAAACTTCTTGAATGTGGTTTTGAGCACCTTAAGGGGTGCAGTTTTTAGAATGGTGTCACTTTTGGGTATTTTCTATGATATAGACCCCTCAAAGTGACTTCAAATGTGATGTGGTCCTAAAAATAAAATGGTGTTGTAAAAATGAGAAATCGCTGGTCAACTTTTAACCCTTATAACTTCCTAACAAAAAAAAATTTTGGTTCCAAAATTGTGCTGATGTAAAGTAAACATGTGGGAAATGTTAGTTATCAAGTTTTTTGTGTGCCGTATCTCTGTGATTTAAGGGCAAAAAAATTCAAAGTTGGAAAATTGCGAAATTTTCAAAATTTTCGCCAAATTTCCGTTTTTCTCACAAATAAACGCAAGTTATTTGAATGAAATTTTAAAACTAACATGAAGTACAATATGTCACGAGAAAACAATGTCAGAATCACCGGGATCCATGGAAGCGTTCCAGAGTTATGACCTCATAAAGGTACAGTGGTCAGAATTGTAAAAATTGGCCCGGTCATGAACGTGCAAACCACCCTTGGGGGTGAAGGGGTTAAGTGGTGATAAAAAAAATCCAAAGTTTGTAAAAAAAAAATTAAAAAAAGGCGCCATTTTCCGAGATCCGTAGCATCTCCATTTTTTGGGATCTGGGGTGGGGTGAGGGCTTATTTTTATGTGCTGAGCTCACGTTTTTATTGATACCATTTTGGGGTAGATATGATGTTTTGATCGCCCGTTATTGCATTTTATTGCGATGGTGTGGTGACCAAAAACACATAATTTTATAGACAATCATCTTGGTTATCTCAAACATAAATTTGACATGCAACTATTTAGCATATGATTGGTTATGTAGATTCTTGTCATGCCACTGTATTTTTACTGTTTTTTTCCTAAAAATTTAAATTTAAATTTTTATTATTTTGTAAATCCACCTTTACATTTCAACACTGCCTGAATCCTCCTTGCTCTCAATCAGATATAAACATGTCTCAACTGAAATCTGATCCCAGGTCTCTTCTACACATTGCCAAAGTTGGCGAATACTGGTCGACTCACTTGGGTATGTACACAGTTTTTTCTTCAACTCTACTCAGAAGTGTTTGATTAGGTTGAGGTCTGGGGACTTTGGGGGCCAATCCAGCACCTCTACTTTATTGTCATTGAACCATTTCTTCTCAAATCTCAATGTATGCTTCATCTTGTTGTCCTGCTGGAACACTGTCGTCCTTTTCATACCCATAGTACTCTAATAATCGAAGCAACTCGTCTTCTAGGTTACTCACATATAACTCAGCACTGGGACCACCATTGATTCTGGTCAAGTATCCAGTGCCTTTGACACAACCCCATATCATCAGGCTTTCTCCACCGAACTTGACAGTTCCTTCAATTTCTCCATCCGTTAACCTGTTTAACACTTGTTTCTTCAAGACCCATTTGCACCCATCAGAGCCTTGTCTATTAACTTTAGTCTCAACGCTCCAAATCACCCATTTCCAATGTTCTACTGTCCACTTTTTGTACTTCTTTGCCAACTCGAGCCGACGCTTTATATGACGATTTTGAAGTATAGGATTGTTCTCCTTTTTTCAAACCACCATTCCAAACTTGAGTAACATGCATCGCACGGTGCTTGCATGAATGTCTGTGATCTCACTATTAGGAAGCATACGAGCCACCTCCACTGCCGTGTTTGTAGCGCCAGAATTGATAGACCTTGTGATGTGTTAACTTGTTGACTCCGATATTTTGCCTGGACGTCCACCTCTTGGTTTTTGAATGGATGGACGGACTTCATAGCTACTCCTCAATTCGAACCAGGGACCTTTCTCTTGGGAATCAACCTAATAACACACTGAGCTATTAGTGACTGTGAGAACAGGTTGTATTTTGTAGTATACAGGAAGAAAAATATTTTTCCACCAATGGGAGCAAAATAGTAACAATGCAGTGACATGACGACAAGTAACTACATAGCTAATCATATGCTAAATAGTTGCAAGTCAAATTTATGTATGAGATAGCCAAGATGATTGTCTATAAAATGATGGGAGTCTCAAGTTCAAAGCAGTAGTGGATGGTGAGATACGGAGCCTGAAAGTCAAAAGTTAAAAACATTGTTACCCTTTTGCTCGTTAGTGTACATTACTGCAATCAGGATATCTGCCCTACATCATGCTGATCTCTCAGATGGGTTAAAAATGCTTTGGACCAATCATCTTCCAATATCCAATTCTGGATCTTTGTGAATGTGACATGAGATATTGAGGCTTGACATAAATGATATTTGCATTTTTCAGTTTTGAGTGAATTTAGGCATTATGTGAAGTAATAACAACATCTTTAACTCCCTAAACTTGATACTCAGCTTAAAGGTACTGTCACACTTAGCGATGTACCAGCGATCCCCACCAGCGATATGACGCGGTCAGGATCGCTGGTACATCGCTAAGTGGTCGCTAGTGAGCTGCCACATAGGCAGATCTCACTAGCGACATCGCTGGGGACGGGGGTCGCTACTTACCTGTCACACCAGGCGATCCTGCGTCCTCCCGCCCGGCTCCACGCGTCGCTCGTCCTCACAGCAGGAAGCGCCACAGGAAGCTGACGACGAGAAACAGTCCTGAACGTTCTTGCGCGATCAGCGATAACCAGCGGGGGAGCCGGTCGTAGGTAAGTATCAGACACAGCGATATCGCTAGCAATATCGCTATAACGTCACAAGTTATAGCGATATTGCTAGCGATATCTCTTAGTGTGACATGTCCTTTAGGCCATGTGCACACGTTCAGTATTTGGTCAGCATTTTACATCAGTCTTTGTAAGCTAAAACCGGGATTGGGTGAAAAATATAGAAGTGGTGCACCTTTTTCTTTGATAATTCCACTCCTGGTCTTGTCTGAAATATACTTAAGTAAAATGCTGACCAATTACTGAAAGTGTGAACATGGCCTAATGGTGTTGCCTGGGCTTGGAAGAAAAGTCTGCACTTACTTTATGTGACTGCAGACTGTCGAATTGTGACAGCGTGCAATGCACACACAGTCACGACTCCCCGGTGTCCAAGTGCAAGAGGTTGGTCACTTGCCTACATATATGCAATTTCAGTGACTACAGACTTGTGTCCCAAGCATTGACAACCCCTTTAAAATGCAAATATAAAGTACTAAAATGGCAAGAGAGCTGACCAAGAGAACACATTTGTTTTAGTGCTGCACAGTATCATAAATCATAATAGCCAATTTAAGCAACAAGATTTATTTATGTCTTTGACAGAAACAGATACAGGGTGTGAAATACCTTCCGTGAAATTATAAACAGTGCTATCTGTGTTTGCTGGATTTGTTAGCTCAGTAATACACAGGGTGCAAATAATTGCATGTTATCCATGGTGGGTGTGAGGTGAAATGCCCTGCATGGCGTGCGTCCTAAGCAATGCATGTAATGTGTGTGTGTGTGTCCAGCTGTGCAATACTTGTTATTTGAAGATAATTATAGACCTGGCAACAATTCCACTCAAAGACTGCTTGTGGGGTCCGCTGATGATTCAATGCACTAACCTTGTGGTCATTTTCTGAGTCCTTCAAAAGCGCGTCAGATAATATCACTGAAATACTTTCCTTTTATTTCATGTCAAGCAATAGATGTAGATATTCTCATTTGCTTTTAAAGGGAATCTGTCACCTATTTTTTGCCCTATGAGCTGTGGCCACCGCCATCAGGGGCTTATCTACAGCATTCTGTAATGCTGAAAGATAAGAAAAACAACTTATATTATACTCACTCGGGGGTCCGGTCCGGCGCCTCCCATCTTCTAGCGATGACGTCCTCCTCCTTACTTCTGACGCGGCTCCTGCGCAGGCGTACAATATCTGCCCTATTGAGGGCACAGTAAAGTACTGCAGTGCGCAGGCGTCGGACCTCTCTGACCGTTTCCTCACTGCAGTACTCTGCTCTGCCCTCAACAGGGCAGATAAAGTACGCCTGCGCAGGAGCTGCGGCAGAAGTAAGCAGAAGGACGTCATCGCTAGAAGATGGGAGGCGCCGGACCGCGACACCCATTGGACCGGACCCCCGGGTGAGTAAAATCTAACTCATTTTTCTTATCTTTCAGGTTAAATCGGGGGCTTATCTACAGCATTACAGAATTCCTTCCTGACTCCACATACGGCAATCAGATTAGCTCCCTGGATCAACGCAATATTAAGGAAACTAGTGTATATACCCTGTAATATTATACTTTTCAAGAAAGGCATCCAGTCCCTTCTTAAATTTTAGTAGGGAATCACTCATTACAACATGGCTGCCACGAGAAGTGGTGAGTTCTCCTTCAATGGAAGTCTTCAAACAGAGGCTGGACAGACATCTGACTGGGATGATTTAGCGAATCCTGCTTTGAGCAGGGGGTTGGACCAGATGGCCCAGGAGGTCCCTTCCAACTCTACGATTCTATGATTCTATGATTCTATGATTCTATGAACATCACATGGCAGAGAGTTCCATAGTCTCACTGCTCTTACAGTATCCGCATCTGTGATTATGCTTAAACCTTCTTTCCTCCGGACGTAGAGGATGCCCCATTGTCCCCGTCACAGGTCTAAGAGTAAAAAGAGCATTAGAAAGGTCTTTGTACTGTCCCCGCATATATTTATACATTGTAATAAGATCACCCCTAAGCCTTCGATTTTCCAAACTAAATAACCCCGAGTGTAATAACCTGTCTTGGTATTGCAGACCCCCCAGTTCCCTAATAACCTTGGTCGCTCTTCTCTGCACCCGCTCCAGTTCAGCTATGTCTTTCTTATACACCGGAGACCAGAACTGTACACAGTATTCTAAGTGTGGTCGCACTAGTGACTTATATAGAGGTAAAATGATGTTCTCCTCATGAGCATCTATGCCTCTTTTAATGCATCCCATTGTTTTATTTGCCTTTGCAGCAGCTGCCTGACACTGGCCACTAAATGTGAGTTTGTCGTCCACCCATACACCCAGGTCTTTTTCAGTGACAGTTTTGCCCAGTGTTTTACAATTAAGCACATAATTATACATCTTGTTCGTTCTACCCAAGTGCATGACCTTACATTTATCCCCATTAAAGCTCATTTGCCATTTATCAGCCCAAGCTTCTAGTTTACAAAAATCCTCCTGTAATATAAAATTGTCCTCCTTTGTATTGATTACCCTGCAGAGTTTAGTGTCATCTGCAAATATTGAAACTCTACTTTCTATGCCCCCTACAAGGTCATTAATAAATATGTTAAAAAGAAGCAGGCCCAATACTGACCCCTGTGGTACCCCACTGCTAACCATGACCCAGTCCGAGTGTGCTCCATTAATAACCACCCTTTGTTTCCTATCCATGAGCCAGCTCAACCCACTTGCACATATTTTTCCCCTATCCCCAATGTTCTCATTTTATGCATCAACCTTTTGTGTGGCACCGTATCAAAAGCTTTTGAAAAGTCCATGTACACCAAGTCCACTGCATTCCCTTGGTCCAGTCCGGAACTTACCTCTTCATAAAAGCTTATCAGATTAGTCTGACAGGAACGTTCCCTTGTAAACCCATGTTGATATTGGGTCATGAGGTTATTCTTCTTCAGATACTCCAGTATAGTATCTCTTAGAAAACCCTCCACGATTTTACCCACAGTTAAGGTTAAACTTACTGGCCTATAATTTCCAAGTTCAGTTTTTGTCCCCTTTTTGAATATTGGCACCACATTTGCCCTACGCCAGTCCTGTGGTACAGACACTGTTATTATGGAATCTTTAACCCCTTAACCCCCAAGGGTGGTTTGCACGTTCATGACCAGGACAATTTTTACAATTCTGACCACTGTCCCTTTATGAGGTAATAACTCTGAAATGCTTCCATGGATCCTGGTGATTCTGACACTGTTTTTTCATGACATATTGTACTTCATGTTAGTGGTAAAATTTCATTTAAATAACTTGCGTTTATTTGTAAAAAAAACGGAAATTTGGCGAAAATTTTGAAAATTTTGCAATTTTCCTACTTTGAATTTTTATGCCCTTAAATCACAGAGATATGGCACACAAAAAACTTAATAAATAACATATCACATGATTACTTTACATCAGCACAATTTTGGAACCAAAATTTTTTTTTGTTTGGATGTTATAAGGGTTAAAAGTTGACCAGCGATTTCTCATTTTTGCAACACCATTTTATATTTACGGACCACATTACATTTGAAGTCACTTTGAGGGGTCTATATCATAGAAAATACCCAAAAGTGACACCATTCTAAAAAACTGCACCCCTCAAGGTGCTCAAAACCATATTCAAGAAGTTTATTAACCCTTCAGGTGCTTCACAGGAATTTTTTGAATGTTTAAAAAAATGAACATTTAACTATTTTTCACAAAAAAATTACTTCAGGTCCAATTTTTTTATTTTACCAAGGGTAACAGGAGAAATTGGACTGCAAAAGTTATTGTGCAATTTCTCCTGAGTACGCTGATACCTGATATGTGGGGGGGAACCACTGTTTCGGCGCATGGCAGAGCTCAGAAGGGAAGGAGCGCCGTTTGGCTTTTTCAATGCAAAATTGGCTGGAATTCAGATCGGACGCCATGTCACGTTTGGAGAGCCCCTGATGTACCTAAACAATGGAAAACTCCCACAAGTAGCCCCATTTTGGAAACTAGGCCCCCCAAGGAACGTATCTAGATATGTGGTGAGAACTTTGAACCCACAAGGGCTTCACAGAAGTTTATAACGTACAGCCGTACAATTAAAAAATCATATTTTTTTCACAAAAATGATCTTTTCACCCCCAATTTTTATTTTCCAACGGTAACAGGACCCTAAAAGTTATTGTGCAATTTGTCCTGAGTACGCTGATACCCCAAATGTGGGTGTAAACAACTATTTGGGCGCATGGCAGAGCTCGGAAGGGAAGCAGCGCCATTTGACTTTTTTGGCTGGAATTGAGATCGGACACCATGTCGCGTTTGGAAAGCCCCTGGTGTACCTAAACAGTGGAAACCCCCACAAATGACACCATTTTGGAAACTAGACCCCCAAGGAACTTATCTAGATGCGTGGTGAGAACTTTGAACCCCCAAGGGCTTCACAGAAGTTTATAATGTACAGCCGTACAATAAAAAATCATATTTTTTCCACAAAAATGATCTTTTCACTCTCAATTTTTATTTTTCCAAGGGTATCAGGACCCAAAAGTTATTGTGCAATTTGTCCTGAGTACGCTGATGCCCCATATGTGGGGGTAAACCACTATTTGGGCGCATGGCAGAGCTCGGAAGGGAAGCAGCGCCATTTGACTTTTTTGGCTGGAATTGCGATTGGACACCATGCCGCGTTTGGAAAGCCCCTGATTTTGGAAACTAGACCCCCCCAAGGAACTTATCTAGATGTGTGGTGAGCACTTTGATCCCCCAAGGGCTTCACAGAAGTTTATAATGCCCGGACGTGAAAATAAAAAAATCATATTTTTTCCACAAACATGATCTTTAGTCCCTAATTTTTTTATTTTCCCAATGGTAACAGGAGAAATTGGACCCCAAAAGTTGTTGTCCAATTTGTCCTGAGTACGCTGATACCCCATATGTGGGAGAAAACTACTGTATGGGCACACGTCAGGGCTCGGAAGGGAAGTAGTGACATTTTGGAATGCAGACTTTGATGTAATGGTCTGCGGGTGTCATGTTGCCTTTGGAGAGCCCCTGATGTACCAAAACAGTGGAAACCCCCCACAAGTGACCCTATTTTGGAAACTAGACCCCCCATGGAACTTATCTAGATGTGTGGTGAGCACTTTGAACCCCCAAGTGCTTCACAGAAGTTTATAACGCCTGGGCGTGAAAATAAAAAAATCATATTTCTTTCCACAAAAATGATATTTTTGCCCCCAATTTTTTATTTTCCTAACGGTAACAGGAGAAATTGGACCCCAAAAGTTGTTTTGCAATTTGTCCTGAGTAGGCTGATACCCCATATGTGGGGGTAAAACACTGTTTGGGCACATGGCAGAGCTTGGAAGGGAAGGAGCACCATTTGACTTTTTCAATGCAGAATTGGCTGGAATTGAGATCAGACGCCATGTTGAATTTGGAGAGCACCTGATGTGCCCAAACAGTGGAAACCCCCCAATTCTAACTCCTACCCTAACCCCATCACACCCCTAACCCTAATCTCAGCCCTAACCCTAACTCTAATGGGAAAATGGAAATAAATACATTTTTTTAATTTTATTATTTTTCCCTAACTAAGGGGGTGATAATGGGGGGTTTGATTTACTATTTATGGCGGGTTTTTATGTTTGGCAGCTGTCACACGCTAAAAGATGCTTTTTATTGTAAAAATAGTTTTTGCATCACCACATTTTGAGAGCTATAATTTTTCCGTATTTTGACCCACTGAGTTATGTGAGGTCTTATGTTTTGCGGGACGAGTTGACAGTTTTACTGGTACTATTTTCGGGCACGTGACATTTTTTGATCGCTTTTTATTCCGATTTTTTGGACGCAGAATGAACAAAAACCAGCATTTCAAGAATTTCTTTTGGGGGGTGCGTTTACACCATTCCACGTGCGGTAAAATTGATAAGGCGGTTTTGTTCTTCGGGTCAGTACGGTTACAGCGATACCTCACTTATGTTGTTTTTTTATGTTTTGGCGCTTTTATGCAATGAAAACAATTTTATATAAAAAATAATTATTTTTGCATCGCTTTATTCTGCGAGCTATAACTTTTTAATTTTTTTGCTGATGATGCTGTGTGGTGGCTCGTTTTTTTCGGGACAAAATGACGTTTTCAGCGGTACCATGGTTATTTATATCCGTCTTTTTGATCACGCGTTATTGCACTCTTTGTTCATGATGATAAAGCTTTATTTTTTGCTTCGTTTTTTATTTTTATTTTTTAAGGGGTTCAATAAAGGGGTTAACTAGTGGGACAGTGTCATAGGCTGGGTCGTTACGAACGCGGCAATACCAAATATGTGTACTTTTATTTTTTTTTTTATTATTTCCAAAAAATGAATTTATTAGAGAATATATATATATATTTTTTAATTTATTTAGCGATTTTTTTATAAATTATTTTTACACTTTTTTTTAACTTTATTACAATGTCTCAGGGGGGACATAACTGTCATGTGACAGATCGCTGATCTGTCACATCACAGATCGCTTTGACAGATCAGCGATCTGTCACAGACAGTGCAGAAGGCTTCCTCGTGCCTGCGCTTTGCAGGCACTGAGGAAGCCGGCTCCCTGCAGGCCCCCGAAGGTCCCCGCCGCCATTTTGGATCCGAGAACCTGCAGGGAAGGAGATCCCCGCAGCAGCGCTGCACATTGCGCTGCTGCGGGGGTCTCAGGGAAGCACGGAGGGAGCCCCCTCCCTGCCGATGCTTCCCTAAACCCCTGGTACACTGTGATCGTGTTTGATCGCAGTGTGCCAGGGGTCAACGTGTCGGGGGCAGTCCGTGACCGCCCCTGACACATAGTGCCGGGTGTCAGCTGTGATATCAGCTGACACCCGGCCGCAATCAGCGGCACTCACCACGTGGGCGCCGCTGATCGCTATGACGTACTATCCCATCCCTGGGAGTTAAGTCCCAGGGCACATGGACGGGATAGTACGTCATATGGCAGAAAGGGGTTAAAAATTAAAAATAATGGTCTATCTATGACTGTACTTAATTCCTGCAGTACTCGGGGGTGTATCCCATCCGGGCCCGGGGATTTGTCAATTTTAGTGATTTTTAGATGCCGTCGTACTTCCTGCTGGGTTAAGCAGGTGACATTTAATGGAGAATTTTTATCCCTGATCATGTTATCCATCATGGGATTTTCTTGTGTAAATACTGTTAAAAAAGTCATTTAGCATATTGGCTTTTTCCTCATCCTCATCCACCATTTCGCCCAGACTATTTTTAACGGGGCCAACACTATCATTTTTTAGCTTCTTACTATTTATGTAGTTAAAGAATATTTTGGAATTATTTTTACTTTCTCTGGCAATGAGTCTCTCTGTCTCAGTCTTTGCTGCCTTGATTTACTTTTTACAGAATTTATTTAATCTTCTGTATTTAGTTAATGCCTCATCACTACCTACTTGCTTTAATTCTTTAAATGCTTTATTTTTATCTCTTATTGCGCCCCTTACAGCTCTATTTAGCCATAGTGGCTTCCTCCTATTTCTCACATGTTTATTCCCATACGGTATATATTGTGCACAGGTCCTATTCAGGATGCTAATAAACGTCTCCCATTTTCTTTGTGTATTTTTATGTCTCAGGATATCGTCCCAGTTAATTGCACCAAGATCATCTCTCATCTGTTGGAAATTTGCCTTCCTGAAGTTTAGTGTCCTTGTAACCCCTCTACTACATATCTTATTAAAGTACACCTGATAACTTATTATTTTGTGATGACTATTACCCAAGTGACCCCCAACCCTTACATTTGATATGCGGTCTGGCCTGTTGGTTAATATTAGGTCTAGCAGTGCCCCCCCTCTTGTTGGGTCCTGAACCAGTTGTGAAAGGTAATTGTCTCTCATAGTTGTCAGAAACCTATTACCTTTGCTGGAACTGCAGGTTTCGGTTCCCCGATGTATTTCAGGGTAGTTGAAGTCGCCCATAATAATGACTTCTCCTTGAGTCGCTGCTTCATCTATTTGCTTTATGAGGATGTTCTCCGTTGCTTCCATTATTTTTGGAGACCTATAACAAACCCCTATCAGTCATTTATTATTTTTCCCCCCTCCCCTTATCTCCACCCACAGGGACTCTACATTTTCATTAGATTCATATATATTATCACGCAGGATGGGTTTTAAGGATGATTTTACATATAAACACACGCCTCCCCCTCGCTTATTTGTACGGTCATTTCTGAACAGACTATAGCCCTGTAAATTAACCGCCAAGTCATGGCTCTCATCCAGCCATGTCTCAGATATCCCCACCATGTCATAATTATGTTCCAACAACATTAACTCCAATTCCTCCATTTTGTTGGCGAGGCTTCTGGCATTAGTATACATGCACTTTATGTATCTCTCTGTACCTCTATTCTTTCTTAAATTAACTGTTCTAACCCCACCCCCCATGCCACCCCTACCCCCAATGTCATTATTTGTGCCCAGGTCTCTAGCTGCACTGTCTTCCCCTCCTATAAAAGGAATACCCTCCCCCCCGTTCCTAGTTTAAACAGTCATCCAACCTTCTAGCCACTTTCTCCCACAGCACGTGACGCCACATGCGGTATTCTGGTCTGAGGTGACCAGCGCTGCTATGCTGTTCTCCTGAGACTGTTGGTGTGACGCAGCTGAGGTGACAATGGCTTTCCACAGGTAGAGCAATAGTCCCAGGGCTGTTGAGAGTTGTTTTCAGGGGTGATGTGGACAAGCGGAGTGGAAGATGTAGCAGTGCTGAGTGTTGGATGTAGAAAGGAGACAAGGACTCGGTGGAATGCAGTTCAAAAGGGCTTTACTCACTGTCTGGTGCACACAAACGCCCACTTCGGTGCTGAGTCCTCCAGGAAAAGGGGACCAGTAAACTCCCGGGTAGATGAGTACACCCCTACAACACTCCCTGTCAGTATATTCCTTCCTAGGCTGTGTCACTGTCCTGGTTTCCACTCTCCTACCCAGCACCTTCACAGTCCCAGGTTAGCTGCCGCAGATCCTGTCAGAATTCTTCACTCAGGCGGCTTCTTGATCCTATGTGGCTGCCTTTCTGAGAAGGTAACTGTGGGATTCGCTGTGGCCCATACAGCAACCACAACTGTCAGCTTGCTACCGTAGTTAAGTTCGTTGTTCACTTCGCTAGGCTAGGGGCTGAGACCCTTCTGCAACCTAATTTCTTCCCCCACCTGATGGCTATCCGCATGGGACTCTAGAAATCTCACTCCTTCCTTCAGGGAGCTTCCCTTCAAAGCCAATCTATCTAGCAGCCCCTCCACGATATGACCCGGTCAGGATCGCTGGTGCATTGCTAAGTGGTCGCTAGTGAGCTGCCAAACAGGCAGATCTCACTAGCGATGCAGCACCGGTCGGCGGTCGATACTCACCTGTCAGACGCAGCGATGATGACCGTCTTCCGCCCGCGTCCATGGCTCGCTCGTCGGCGCAAGCAGGAAGCCGATAACGAGAAATGGACCAGGCCGATCTCGCGTGATCAGCGATAGCCAGCGGGGGGCCGGTCGGAGGTGAGTGTCACATGTAGCGAGATCGCTAGCGATATTGCTGCTGCATCACAAAATCGGTGACGTTTTAGCGATATCGCTATGTGTAAAGCCCCCTTTATATACCATTACAAGTTACAGGAGAAATCAGCTAAAAAACAAATGTTGAAAATCCACCTAATGATCTTTAATGATACTATGGGGGTAAGTGGACATATTGTGAATAAGGTAAATAAATAAATAAATAACTGGGGGGGGGAGGGGAATATAAAAAAAAGCCACTGCCGTCAGTCCAAATCATTGTCATCAGTCCTGCCCTCATCGAGAAAGAAAAACATGTCAGATATATAAAAATAATTGTTACAGAATGGGGAACAAGTTTTGAAATGTATTGTAGTGGAACTTTGTGGACACAAAAAATGAAATAAGCAAATAAATGTGAAAAGCAGACACATTTATTATCCCACCAATAATTGCTTGAAAAAAAGTGTATTAAAATAAAATTAAGGCCAATGTAAAAAAAAAGATTCAAAAATTATTTGAATATTTGCACAAGAAAAAATTTAACTGCTCTTTAAACTGCATGTATGAAATTAAAAAACCTAAAATGTGCGTGGTCAATGGCATGGTTTTTAATTGGGTAATGACATTGTGCAAAGGACAAATAATATATCTGTGAATATTTTGGGAGCATTCTGAGGACATTCAGGGCCAATTTTTAGTGGAAAAATCTTTCTAAAAATTTTTTAAACATGACAAGCTTCTCCCTACATGATGACAATTGTTTTGATGATAATTATCCACATTCATTAACTATTGTACATGACCACCAATATCGTTCCTTGGGCTTGATTCAATGTTTGTCACTTTACACGCAATTTACATCTCAGGAGCATTTTATGGGGTAAAATATGCTATGTCCAAATTCCATATGCAATAAATACAGTATAAATGCAAAAAAAATGAATATTCTACAAACAGACAAGCTCTATGTTGCAATGTAAATCTTAGGCCACCTCTGGCACCATTTTCCTGGAGGAGCTTAGTTAAAGTTATGCCTGGATAATGCACACAATGATATCCTACGGCTTAAAAAATTAAAGGGGATGGCCACTTTATTTTAATAGTTATCTTGGGGATATCATTTTGAGGCACTTATTAATAATAGATAAGTATTACAGGTTCTCTTCCTGCAATTTCGGCTGGCCATACACATTAGATGGCTGTCGGCAGAATGATGTTTGGGCTAATCGTTTACCCGACAAACATCTCAGCCTTCTCCCCCATACATAGGAGCACTTGCTCGGTTGAGTGCTGCCGTGGTCTCTTTGAAAAAGGCCCCGACAGACACTTTGGACAGTGGTTTATCTCAAGAAGAACAATGCGATTGGCAGTTTTAAATCGGACATGCGCTATTGACATGTCACCGAATATCAGTCGTCCGGTGTCCTCATGCACATTAGACCATCAACCGAACCCATTGGTATCAGCAGGCTTAGCTGATACTAGTTTAATGTGTATGGGAACCTTTAGTGCAGCCTTCCACACAGACCGCACAGCTCTCCTGATCTTGAACCAGACCTCAGATTGTTTTGCTAGAAAGACGAATACTAGAGTCTGAAGTTGCATATTTTTTACTCTGTTGGACTAATTAAAGCCAGTGGTTCAGTCAGAAGTGTGTCTGAATAGAATTTTTTGGGGCATCAGTTGGAAACCCCCAATGGAGTCAGGAACAGGGGCACAAATGTGGTCTGAACCCAGCCTAAAGTTTCCTCATTGACTGCCCAGAATGAGGAGGGACTTCAGTGACTAAAATACAAGTTATAATGAGTCTCTTCCTATAAACTAAATATCAATGTGCTCAGTGTCTCAGTCTATAGCATGCTGCCCAAATATTGTACAGCACTTCCAAGCTGATAGGTTCCCTTAAGACACTAATGGGAAATGGTAAAGGTCACTATGTCAAGAAGGTTGTAATTTGGAAAGTCTAACGTGTAGGGAGTAATCTCACCTGATTCTCCATGCACATGAACGTCTGGCTCGGCCAAGTGTCCATGTGTGTTCAACGGCCGTAAAGAAAGTGCCACAGGCAGTGACATTGAAATTCAAATTGCCCTATGACACTGGTATTGGTGAATTCTCTCCGGGATAACCTCCCCCACACCAAGCGAAGCACCTTTAAATAACGCCACTGACACCGAACTTCTTTGGTATAATTATGGCCACAGCAGCCTTTTTATTTAAATAACATACAACAAAACTTTCAGAATAAATAACATTTTAGACCCCCTGGGAGGAGTCCTTGAAGCTCCGAAAATCTGGTGAATACCAAATAGGAAGTGAACAACCACCAAATTATTTACCTCCAGCCGTTACCCCACTGGCTCGGGAGCACCATAACCACTAATATACCAATGTTCACTCCAAAAACTTTGGGAATTCGACCCCTTAGCCGACTTCCCCACCCCATTTCACCAGATCCAATTAAATTGAATTCCAGATAGAGGAAACCATAATGCCCCTGGATTCCTGTACCAATTTTAAACCAACTCCAAGGACTCCCCCCAAACCGCATAAGGCCACCACGACCCGTGTGAGTAAACCGAATAGAAAAAACAAAAAAAAATAGGGCAGGCGGGACCGGATCCAGTCAAGGAGAGCGGGAAATAGTAAGTCCCACCCATATCCCTTGCCTTATAACTGCCTCCTTACCCCCTCCCCTTAATGAATATCCCTATACCTCACCACACCCATTGTCATGCCGGCCTCCCCCCACGCCTGGGGGAGTGGCGGCCTTTGCTCTGGCCTTCACTTTCTCTTATAGGGGGAAAAGTCATAAGGCTCCTATACACATAAGATGGTAGGCTGGTCCCGTTGAAAATTGTCTGATTCAGTCGACTTTCAATCTATCTTGTATGGGAGCTGTACCCTTGCTTCTAAAGGTCCTACACTACAAGAATAACATGAACGAGAGCGTTCCTAGTAATGCTCATTTTACATTAATCTTGCAGTGTAAAAAGGTTGGTGATCACCCGACTAATAAGCTAAAAAAACAGAAGATCATGGTTGTTGGCAGTGGCTCATGTGTAAACAGGACTTTTGCTGCTGATAACAATAGCAGCATAAGCTATTACAGATCCTCTAGTGCTAGTATGAAGCACTGTCTGCCTGTGTGAACAGGCTATTAAACTATCATTGGTCATAATACAGCAAAATCACCTAGCGTAAACGGATCTTTAGAATGGTCACGTATTTTGTAGGAGTATGAAAAAAATCACAGCTATACAAATTATTTTACTGTAATCCTAATCTGTAATGATCAAAATTAATATATAATAATTGTAAAACTGTGTTTTAACTGTGCGGGATTCTTGTAGGTCTTGTTCCTTATACACAACATGACCCAATTTCTGTTATCCACTTCATATTTACAAGACTGGATGTCAGATGATATTTATATTACAAATTTGGATAAATGTATAACAATTCCTGCAATGCAAAAAAAAGTCCCTTAAAGCTCATGAGCCCCATGGAGTATCTGTAGCAGAGTCCCCCACTTTCCATGTGCCACTTACAATGCTGGCGTTTTCTTATTTGACAGAGAAGCTTTTCAATCCCATCAGGTATCAGAACCTGAACGCGACTGCTACCTCTGTCTATGGCTTTGCCCCTGAATTTGTCAAACAGACATATATTCCAATAAACATCACTGAAAATGTTGTGTTTAAAATGTACCTTTCACCAATTTTTTATGTTTCACTCTTTTTTCTTTTTTTTTTTTTAAATTGCGCCTCTCCATTCCAGAGATGTTATCAATCCAAGTATTTGGAACCTAATGAGAACTTTTGTTAATTTGAAGTGGGGGTTATCAGAGTTTTTACTGGGGGCTTGTACTTCTCCCTGTATAAAAAAAAAAGGTTTTATTCTGCGCTGCAGCCACTATTACATCCTGTGTCCGGACCAGCTAGAAACATTTGGTGAAAAGTCCTTTTTTAAAAGTAAATGGGAATACATCTATATCTAGAAGAAAAAAAAATCAATAGATTCTGATTTCTTTTATTATTCATGTGAAGTCCATTAATATTCTTAGCATTATCCTAACGCCCTATTTACAGAAGGGTTTGGGATCAGTGGGGAGCTAGCGGTCGGACCACCACTGATCATATGTTAAACCCCAATGGTGTGTAATAAATATATTTTAACCCCTTTAACTGAGTAGTGAAAGATCCTACTTTACTATCTTGGTCTACAGTATAATTGATCAGACTTGCCATTCAGACTCTAAAAAAAAAATAGCGTCAATATTCCGTACTGCTGGTATTTACCCAGTTCGAAAAAACAAAAAAAAAAAACACAAAAGTGACAGCATTTGAAAAAGGGGGAGACAACTCAGGGGCTTCTATACACTGGTGAGTACTCCTTGACTTTGAAGAGACCGAAACATGGATTTCGGTCCTAGAGGTCAATTTGTCAGCGACCATACAAATAGTAGTAATAGAGACCTAGAAAAAGAAAAATGTCCTATACATAAAGTATATTGTCCAGCTTTATTCAGCATTACAGAAAAGCACACAATGGTGATTGGAGGCGCAGACATAAAATAAGAGTATTGTGTGATTGTTATGTAAAAGATGAAGAATGTGGAGGAGGGACAGTAAGTTATACAATGGCGATGGAGAGGATGGTCAAGGCACAACGACAATGGACTGAAAAGATTTCTTTGTGCAGGACATAATTACTAGAGAATAAAAGTCTTGGAGAGACAAACTACAGATGCCACAGCGGCTCAGAAGCTCCAGGTCAAATCTCTGGATGAGAGAGCAACTTTCTCTTTCTGATATGCCTGGGGTAAGTATTCAGGGTTTTATTATACTGTAATTTAGATGTATTATGTCTATAGTGGATGTTTTTCTTGATTGCTTGAATAAAACTCAGGTGTGAATCAAACCAGATATTTCCAAGAATATTCCTCCACATACTGAACGCATTTGATACAATTTGGCATAAAGGTGCTTTTGAATATGTGCTATAGAAAAGTTAATGACAAAGAGTTTCTCATGTGTAAGTCCATAATCTGATCAGGAGCTGTTAATAATTAATTCTGGAATCAAGTAAATTTATTTGCAGTTGTGCAATCATTTTAATGGCTTGTTGTCCTAAGCTGCGGCACAGAAGTACAGTAGTGACGTATATTACAGATGGGTCTTAAAGGGCATCAGTAGCAATAACCCTCCTAAGCTGTCTATATGGATATGCAGGTTATAGGAAGCTGAATACCTTGATATCTACAAACCAATGTTTTATTCCACAGAAATCCATGTTTTGTGGTATGTAAATAAGTTTGGACACTGATCTCACTTAGAATTTGCCATCAGAGCTTATTTTAAGTGAAAGTAGGCGTGACCCAGGGTCGGCTCCAGGTTTTCGTGGCCCTGGGCGAAAGAGTCTCAGTTGGCCCCTTTACCACATACCACAATTCATGATGCACAGATACGGCAGAGAAATATAGGTATAGTACAATGCCAAAGATTTCACTTCTTAAAATATCAATAGCTCAGAAACCAGACAGTATAGTCCTCCATATAGTATTATGGGCACCACAGTGCTCCATACAGTATAATGAGCCCCATATATTGCTCCATACAGAATAATGTGCTCCATATAGTGCTCCATACAGTATTATCTGCACCACATAGCACTCCATACAGAATAATAAGCCTCATATAATGCTCCATACAGAATAATGAACCCCACATATATCTCTAAACAGTATAATAAGCCACATCTATTGCTCCATACAGAATAATGAGCCTCATATAGTGCTAAACACAGAATAATGAACCCCATATATTGCTCCATACAGTATAATAAGCCACATCTATTGCTCCATACAGAATAATGAGCCTCATATAATGCTAAATACAGAATAATGAACCCCATATATTGCTCAATACAGTAAAATGAGCCCCATATATTGCTCCATACTGTATAATGAGCCCCATATAATGCTCCATACAACATATTAAGCCCCATGTATTGCTCCATACAGTATAATGTGCCCCATATAAGGCTCCATACAGTATTATGGGCACCACATAGTGCTCAATACAGATTAATGAGCCCCATATATTGCTCCATACAGAATAATGGACACCATATAATGCTCCATACAGAAAAATGAGCCCCATATAATGCTCCATACAGAATAATGAGCCCCATATAATACTCCATATAGAATAATGAGCCCCATATAATGCTCCATACAGTATATGATGGGCCCCATATATTGCTCCATACAGAATGGGCCTCATATAATGCTCCATATAGAATAGGCCCCATATAATGCTCCATACAGTAAATGATGGGCACCATATAATGCTCCAGTATATGAGGGGCCAAATATATTACTCCAAAAGAATGGGCCAAATATAATGCTCCATATATAATTGCCCCCATATACTGCTTCATATGTAATTATCCCACTAAGATGCTCTATATGTAATTGGTCCATAAGATGCGCCATATAAAATTGGCCCCATATGATGCGCCACATGTAAATGGCCCCTTAAGACGCTCCATATGTAATTGGCCCCATAAGATGATCTATATGCAATGGGCCCCATATACTGCTCCATACGTAACTGGCCCTATAAGATGCTCCAAACATTAAGAAAATGAAATACTCACCTCTCTTCACTGTCACTGCTCTGCTGCAGACTCCTCAGTGTCGCTGTCTTCCAGCTCTCTGCGCTGTGACTGTTCAAACAGAGGGTGTACATGCGTGACATCATTGCGCCCTCTGACCTGGACGTCACAGTCAGAGGACGCTGAAGACACTG
The DNA here is from genome assembly GCF_039654945.1 of Dendrobates tinctorius. Lineage (NCBI taxonomy): Eukaryota > Metazoa > Chordata > Amphibia > Anura > Dendrobatidae > Dendrobates > Dendrobates tinctorius. Next base: position 18,259,410 of record NW_027361766.1, on the reverse strand, counting down.
AAGCAGTGGAACAGCAAGAGGTAAGTATTGCAAGTGCCAGGGCTCACTGACGAGCATCGGCACTGTCATAGACACAGGGCCCCCATAGCGCGCCAGTCTCCCTGATGGCAAGTGGGCCCCCGCCTGCTCAGGGCCCCGGCACTTACCAGGGTGCGCCTGCCCTGACATGATCGCTATAAAAATGAAAAATCACCCTCCGTGTATTACTGTAAAATAATAAAACTAGGAGGGAAAATACAGCGCAATAGGCTTTTCTTGATCTGATGAAGAAGTCTGCAGTGCATTGACTAAATAAAGAAAAAACTGAGGTAATTTCGGTCAGGATTTATTATATGGGATACAAGCAGTACAGATTATCCGCAAATCCTTATCTGTATTACTGTAAAATGGACGATGCATTGTATATGCATACAAAAATATGTTTTAAAGGGGATCTGTCACCCTTTTTATCCCCTATTAGCTGCCGGCATTGACATCGGGGGCTTATCTACAGCATTCTATAATGCTGTAGATAAGCCCCCGATGTAACCTGAAAGAGAAGAAAAACACGTTATATTATACTCACCGAGGTCCGGTCCGATGGGTGTTGCGGTCCAGTCCGGCGCCTCCCTTCTTCATGTGATGACGTCCTCTTCTCCCGTCCTGAAATGGCTCCGGCGCAGGTGCATTGCTCTGCCCTGTTGAGGGCAGAGCAGAATTCTGCAGTGCGCAGGCGCCAGACCTCTCCCGACGCCTGTGCAGTGCAGGACTCTGCTCTGCCCTCAACAGGGCAGAGCAGTGCACCTGTGCTGGAGCCATTACATGATGGGAGAAGAGGATGTCATCGCATGAAGAAGGGAGGCGCTGGACGGGACGGCGACACCCATCGGACCGGACCGCCCACCTCGGTGAGTATAATATAACGTGTTTTTCTTCTCTTTCAGGTTACATCGGAGGCTTATCTACAGCATTACAGAATGCTGTATTTAAGCCCCCGATGTCTATGCCAGCAGCTGCAAAGCCAAAAAAAAGGGTGACAGATTCCCTTTAAGGGGAATCTGTCACCAAGTTTTTCCTAGCCCATCTGAGAGAAGCATGATTTATGGTCAGAGATCCTGATTCCTTCATTATCACTGGGCTGCTTGCTATATTTTTTCACTGATCTGATGCAGATCTACCAGTTCTCTGAATGCTGAGCCCACAACACTAATTGACAGCTTTTGTGTACACTGTGCATAGGCAGTGGTGGGAGGAGCAATACAAAGCTCATGAATATGGCATATGGAGGACTACATGGCAGCAGGTTTACTAATGATAATCTCCTGCTGATAAAACAGTGATTTTATCAAAACTACAACAAGCAACCCAGTTAGGGACACATCACTAGAATCAGGGTCTCTGCCCCTGCATTATTCTGTCCTTAAGATTAGGTGTCAAAAACTTGATGACAGATTCCCTTTAAAGTTCTAGTAGCATTGTGTTCACCAGAGGACAATGCAACTGTCAATCATACTCCAGAAAGTCCCACCCGCGCACACATTGTGAACATTACAGAGAACACGGAAATGGACAGTTCAAAATGTTTTATTACATCTGAAGACATACTTTCCATTATGATCCGACAAGCAGGGGATCACGGTCAGGACTTCTCAGTAAACATGTCAGAAACAAACAAGGAGCACAATCATGCGGGTTTCTGTGTTGCTCTGCTGCATAAAACAAAGCAAAAAAGGATCTACGGAAATCGCCTTAAAACAGCAGACAACCTTATTGCAATATCTCAGCGTTCTGCACATACAGAACATAAGCAGGAGACAAACTGACCTATATTGCACTGAAATAATATTATGTGTCTCATATTTTGCAGCACTTTTATTGTCATCACACAATGTCCGCAAAAGGTTCAAAATCTAAATTCCTCATTAATGTGTCTTTCAAGTGTGAGACATTCAGCTATTTGCAAGCAATTGGTGGTCGTTAACTGGCCTATTTAGACCAGCCGACCACAATTTTGCGGAAACAGAACGATCATTAATATGATCATTCTGGGTAAGGGCAGGTGCAGACGAGCATATTTTTTGTCATAAAAGAAAATTGGATCAGTTATGCAAATGATAAGAGTTTGAACAGAGTGTGAACATAGTGGGATCCGATTCTCTTGGATGATAGATGCGCCTTTTCTGGTCAGCTGGGGGCTGCTGTTTTTAGGCTGGGGGGGGTGCAAAATCAATGGCCCCTTACCAGCCTGAGATTAGCAGCCCCCAGCTGTGAGTTTTGCCGGGTTGGTTCACAAACTGAGGGGGACCCAACGTCAGTTTTTTTTTCATTCATTCTCTCCTGCTCGCTGTTGCCGGCAGAGCAGGAGAGAAGAATGACAGCGGCGTTCAGCACCAGCCGCCGGGGAACAGCACTTACTCTAGTGCTTCTTCCCCAGCAGCTGTCCATGTGGTCCTGATGCGGCAAACATGCGGCACACGGTTGCCACACGTGTGGCACACGATGGTACCACGTATCCACACGGACACAGATAGCTCTGGTACCATTTTTTCCGGTACCGGAATTATGTGGACGTGTGAGACTGCCCTTCCTGATGTTTAAAGATATGTAGTGACACTTACCACCCATTGGGTGGCATCGTTTAAAATTGTACACTGCATGGATATATTTTTTTTTTTCTCATTGTCTCTGTATTGCATACAGTACAAATTATATACCAATCCACTTTTCCCCAACATATGCGCCCTCTTTTTAGCATACTTCTAGCCATTGGACCCCTGTGGATACAGTGTGTACAGAGTACGTCCCAGGAGCTTTCCGAAGTCTGCCAAGTGTAGTGCTCCTGCAGTGAAAACACCATAACAGGTGCAAACTTTGCATCATCTGTCCTTTAATACACAAGTTTACAGGATGTTATAAGTCATGTCTTACCAAGTTTCTAACGCTAATTTTGCTAATTCTGCAAATCCTAAATGTGTAACTAACTGAACCTCCTCAGGCAATATCAGCTGTTTGCCATAGGTGTGAAAAGCCAACATCTTCCCTGACTCCCCATAACATGGCAGTTTATCTTGGACAAATAAATATATAATGCGTAAGGCCAGAGTGAGATATGGTTTGTATATAATCTGCAAATAGTTTGTATGTTCTCCCTGTGTTTTTGTGGGTTTCCTCTGGGTTCTCCGGTTTCCTTGTACACTCCAAACACATACTGATAGGGAATTTAGACTGTGAGTCGCAAGGGGGACAACGTCATTAATGTCTGTAAAGCGCTGTGGATTAATGATGCTATATAAGCAATGCATAATAATAATAATAACAATGACAATATTTTGTTTTCCTTTTGAATAAAGTTATATTTTATAATATTTCTACATGGAAAGTCTAAAATCCTGGATTTGCATTGAGAGTGACAAGTATGCAAAGGGTTACGTGTCGTGTGTTACACTCCAGGTAGATGGCTGCACATCCGCCATGGCCTGGTTGGCCCGTTTAAATACACACACCCCTAACCCTCCCTTACTCTTACTGTTTCAGGTAACTAAGCATGTTTGTGCTAGAGGCGGAAGCATAACCTGTGTCTGCAGAGACAAGTCTGTGTCTGAAGTCTGTCTAGCTGACCTAGTAAGGGATCACAGTCCAAGCACAAGACCTACAGCAGAAGCAAGTGAGTCCTTCGCTTATAAATTGTAGGGAGACACCCTGTGATGCAGATTGTGTGCACTGACAAAGTCACCAGCTGGGATGTGTGCGAGGAATGACAAATGGAGGCAGAGACAGATGACAGGCGCGCTTGATGTGGATGATGGGTACAATGCTCATGAATGCTGATCGTTCAGTTTTATAGAATGGAAACGTTCGCTCCATACATCAGCCAAACAATAAAGTCTGACGTGTAGGAATAAATGCAGCTAACTATCAGGAGCACAACGATTTATCATAAAATGTCACTGCCGATGGTTAGAAATGGTCACATTCAACAAATGTTAAACTATTGTATATATTACGGAGTTGTTGCTAATTCTGTCAGTTGGGACAATCCAATGGGTTGTAATGAAACGTCACTGTGTTCCTATAGCTTTGCCTACATTTAGTTGGAATCCTATATAACTACGTCCATCAAATCCATCCGTGTTACTCCCTGTGCATATATATATATGACAGTAATCTGTACTTTCCGCCAGTCTCAGGGCTTGCATGTGCTTCATGGACGGGTGTGCTTCCCATCTATTTGGGCAGTCTTACGTGGCCTTATTTTTGTGATGCAATGTTCCTCAAAAAGATAATACAATGATAAGTTAGAGTTCAATCCGATTCAATGAATGGGTATTAGATGTGAATTATTATTTATATAGCACCATTGATTCCATGGTGCTGCACATGAGAAGGGGTTACATCCAAAATACAAATATCACTTCCAGAGATGAAACAATGACAGACAGGTACAGAGGGGAGAGGACCCTGCCCACATGGGCTTACATTCTACAGGACTGAATTCTGCCCTGAGCACGGTGGACACTTTTTAATTGATTACAGTTTATTCGGTTTTATGGTTTGGATATATTGCAGAACAATTGATCTAGCTACGTGAAATCCATCATTGCAATGTGCAGATGTGCTGTATTTTGTCATTAAATTCTCTACATCCTACTAAATATGATAATGGGATAAGGGAACCCAGTAAAATGTGTAATGTTACACCCACAGCAGAATCACTGGTCACATCATACCTTGATTTCCACTCCTTTAAGAGTTGGCACTTCTTTCAATACCTAAGTGGCAGTTGTGCTGTATATTTGTGCAGCAAGGTGTGTTACTGTGGGCTGGTCTTTTATAGTTTGTGCAGTGCATCCTGGGTGGAATTATGCTGACGGTCATCCAGATAATTGTCATTATTGATTTTCACAGCTCATTTACTGACAGGCAGGGATGGGTTTGCAGCATTAGATTGTGCCAGTCTGGCTATACACAACATTTAGTAAGTGACAATGCTGCCTATAGCTGTACTCCTGAAGCCGCCTCTTGTTGGAGCCTAAGTGTTCTCCATGCACAAGACATCTAATTGTGTATGACAGTTTGTCTAGTCCTATCCATCAAATTTTCTTACCTGCAACATACCGTGCATTTTTCTCTTTGTGCAGACTCCTTGGAACTAGCATTGATATGTTTCCTGGTGATATGTTTGGATGTATATACACATTACTATCTGTAGAGAATTTTATTCCCTATAGTTCAAAGCTAGTCTATAAAAAATTTAAAATCCACAAAATGACAGGCTGAATAATGATTAGGGGTTTGTTTTCGTTCTATAGCTTAATTGTTTTTAAATAATGCTTTAAAAAGGCGAAAAACTATGAACTGTTATGCAACTCTTTTGCCTAGTGATACATGTGTACCATTTTTATAGGACAGTGACCATCAACCCCTTTACCCCCGAGGGTGGTTTGCACATTAATGACCAGGCCAATTTTTACAATTCTGACCACTGTCACTTTATGTGGTTACAACTCTAGAATGCTTCAACGGATCTCGTTTTTTTTCGAGACATATTATACTTTGTTAGTGGTAAAAATTTCTTTGATATGATTTGCATTTATTTGTGAGAAAAAAATGTAAATTTGGTGAAAATTTAGAAAATTTTGCAGTTTTACAAATTTGAATTTTCATGCGCTGCAGTCACCAGTACGTTATGCCCAGCCTGTGCTTCTGGAGACATATACCCGTAAGTTAGGCAGGCTCTCATCGCTTCAGAAATGCCAAACGTGGACAATATATGTGGTTTAGGTACACTGTGGGGCTCAGAAGGGAGGTGGGCATTTGGATTTGGGAGTGCACAATTTGCTGAATTTCTTTTGGCGGTGAGGAGCCATTTCGCTTTTTCAGAGCCTTTGTGCTACCAGTAACGTGGAAGTCCCCTATTTTTCCATTAACAGATGACAGACCTGAGTGGAGACTTGCTTTTTTTTGTGGATTGAGTTGAAGCTTTTATTTGGAACATTTTACATATTGTTTGGGATCACATTTATCCGGCGCTCTACGCTGAGCACTTATTTTGGGATTGCCATCTAAATCTCTGAGTGATGTGATTCAGATGAAACCTTGAGGGATCCATTCACTATAATGAGGCAGAAGTTAGTGAGGACTCCGTCTGGCCTCTGTTCAGCGTTGTTTTTTTCAGAAGTGCACAAAACCGTCCTAAAAAGACGGACACCGTCGGACCACAGATCTGACAGCGTCCACATTGTCTTCATCTGCCTCATTACAGGGAATCTTCGACCAGAGGTTCCATCTAAATCACCTATTTCAGAGATTTACACAGAAACTCTGGTGCACATGCTCAGCGCAGAGCGCAGGATAAATGTGCGTCAAGTCTTACTGCGATGTTTGGGAGGCAGAATGAAAAAATCAACAGCATGTGAAGAATTTGTTTTATTTATTTGTCACGCCGTTCCTTGTGCGTTATAAGTGATTAGGCAACTATATTCCTCGGGTCGGTATGATTACAGCTATACCAGATTGATATTGTGTTTTTATGTTTGGCTGCTGTCACACACTAATAGACTATTTTTATTACAAAAAAGTTTTTGCATCATCATATTTTGAGAGCTATAATATTTCCATATTTTGGCCAACAGAGTCATTTGAGAGCTTATTTTATGTGAGACTAGTAGACGGTATTATTGGTACCATTTTCGGGAACATTACATTTTTTGATATCTTTCTATTCTGATATTTGGCAGACAGAATGAACAAAAACCAGAAATTGAGGATTTTTTTCGGGGGGGGTTAGTTTTATGGCGTTCCGTGTGTGGTAGAATTGATGAGGGAGTTTTATTTTTCGGGTCAGTAGTCGATTACAGTGATACTTCATTTATATAGTTTTTTATGTTTTGGCACTTTTACACAATAAAAACTATTTTAAGGAAAAAATATTATTTTTGCATCGCTTTATTCTGAGAGCTATAACTTTTTTATTTTTCTGCTGATGGAGCTGTGTGGCGGCTTGTTTTACCCGGACAAGATGACATTTTCAGCAGTACTATGTTTATTTATGTCTTTTTGATTGCATTTTATTTTACTTTTTGTTAGGTGGTATGATGATAAAGCATTGTTTTTTGCCTTTTTTTATGGTGTTCACTTAAGGCGTTAACTTGTCGGACTGTTTTATAGGTCAGGTTGTGGCGGACGTGGCGATACCAAATATGTGTACTTTTATTGTTTATATTTTTTTCCATACAAATGTTAGAGATACAATATCTTTTGATTTTTTATTATTGTTTTTTTTTATATTTTAATATTTTTACGATTATTTAAACAATTATTTCACTTTTTTGCTTTGTCCCAATACGAGGCTATCATTTTTTGCAGGCTGATCGCTTCTACAACATGGGGATGCTCTATGTAGAAACAGCAGGTCAATTTTCATTGTATGACTGATCAATCACAGCAGAAGTCCCTGGTTGGGGAAGGAGAAGAGCAGCTGGGTCAGGGGTTGAAGAGGGGAATGATAAATGCAGGGACAATAGACTTCCTGTTTCTATATAGACCAGAGAAAAGAGAAGAATTAGCTGGGTAGAAAGGCAAAATGAGGAATTTTAAGTACACAGTGCTATATAATATGATGACTGCAATTTTAAGAGGATAAAAAATTTGATGGGACTGCTTTTTCCTTATAAATAAGTTGTGCCAGCTATCATTTACAAGTCATGAATTCACAATAGTTCTTATAATTTGACATCCAGTCCTACTTTTTATAGATGCTGAAACAGGATTAAAGGGGTTGTCCGGGCTTTTCACATAATCTCAGTACATATCTGGGCTGCGTAATTTACTTTCTGTCACTAGTTTGCACGGTTTTCTAGATATTCTGAACAGAACGTCCAAGGGGGGGTGTGTTATGGCATTGAAATAAGAATTAGTCGTAACCTCCTACTCTACTCCAAACATGCCCTCTATAGCAACAACCCCACCCTCCATAGCTACAGGCCCTCCCCGTCCACATGAAGAATCGTCCTGTATTCTGGGACAGACTGCTCCCATCAGTATTTGTGTCATTAGAGACACAGTGCTCACACATACACTGCACCAATTCTGCTGCTGTGTGAAGACATCAGTGACACAGAGGTGTCTCATTCACACAGCAGAGGCTTTGTCACACAACAGATTACATCAGTGACTGCCATCCCCTGTGCAGATTAGAAGCTGCAGACCCCCATCACTGGCCATCACACAGTCTGTTCTCACTGCTGCCAGCAGCCTGGGACAGTGAGGGAAGGAATTACTGATAATGAGTTAGGTATTGCAATCATGGCGTGGCCCAGAATACAGGACGATTTTCCCTCCTCACTAGTTTCACTTTCCATAGATAACTGTTCAGCTTGTGTCTGGGTGTGGAGCAGCTCTCTGCTCTCTGCAGTGAGGCTGCTGGAGGGGGAGAATTCGTTACTGTGTGATGAGGGCTTCTTCATGTGGACGGGGAGGGCCTGTAGCTATGGAGGGTGGGGTTGTTGCTATAGAGGGCAGGATTGGAGTAGAGTAGGAGGTTACGACTAGTTCTCATTTCAATGCCATAACACCGCCTCCCCTGGGACGTTCTGTTCAGAATATCTAGAAAACCGTGCAAACTAGTGACAGAAAGTAAATTACTTATTGTCAAAATTCTGCAGCCCAGATATGTACTGAGATTATGTGAAAAGCCCGGACAACCCCTTTAAATAGACTCAGAATTAAAAGGAAATCTGTCACCAGGTTTTGCCACCTAATCTGAGTGCAGCATAATGTAGGAGCAGAGATCATGATTCTAGTGATGTGTAATTTACTGGGCTGCTTGCTGCAGTTTTGATAAAATCACAATTTTATCAGCAGGAGATTATCACTAGAGGGCTAGTGTCATGTAGTCCTCCATATTTGTGAGCTCTCTATAATCGTGCCCCACCATTGATTGGAAAGTTTCTCAATATGCACAGTGTACACAGAAAGCTGCCAATTAGTGGTGTGGGTGGGGTTCCACAGATATCAGCAGTCAGAGAACTGCTAGATGATTTTGGGGGAGGCATGTGCACATCAAGTCTGCGGTTCCCATAGACTTACATTGGTTGTGCACTACACTGCGGATTTGATGCAATTCCGTGCGGCAAAAAACGCTGCGGATCCGCAATTAAATCCGCAACGTGTGCATATACAGTTGTGGCCAAAAGTATTGACACCCCTGCAATTTTGTCAGATAATACTCAGTCTCTTCCTGAAAAAGATTGCAAACACAAATTCTTTGGTATTATTATCTTCATTTAATTTGTCTTAAATGAAAAAACACAAAAGAGATTGAAGCAAAAAGCAAAACATTGATCATTTCACACAAAACTCCAAAAATGGGCCAGACAAAAGTATTGGCACCCTCAGCCTAATACTTGGTTGCACAACCTCTAGCCAAAATAACTGCGACCAACCGCTTCCGGTAACCATCAATGAGTTTCTTACAATGCTCTGCTGGAATTTTAGACCATTCTTCTTTGGCAAACTGCTCCAGGTCCCTGATATTAGAAGGGTGCCTTCTCCAAACTGCCATTTTTAGATCTCTCCACAGGTGTTCTATGGGATTCAGGTCTGGACTCATTGCTGGCCACCTTAGAAGTCTCCAGTGCTTTCTCTCAAACCATTTTCTAGTGCTTTTTGAAGTGTGTTTTGGGTCATTGTCCTGCTGGAAGACCCATGACCTCTGTGGGAGACCCAGCTTTCTCACACTGGGCCCTACATTATGCTGCAAAATTTGTTGGTAGTCTTCAGACTTCATAATGCCATGCACACGGTCAAGCAGTCCAGTGCCAGAGGCAGCAAAGCAACCCCAAAACATCAGGGAACCTCCGCCATGTTTGACTGTAGGGACCGTGTTTTTTTTTCTTTGAATGCCTCTTTTTTTCTCCTGTAAACTCTATGTTGATGCCTTTGCCCAAAAAGCTCTAGTTTTGTCTCATCTGACCAGAGAACATTCTTCCAAAACGTTTTAGGCTTTTTCAGGTAAGTTTTGGCAAACTCCAGCCTGGCTTTTTATGTCTCGGGGTAAGAAGTGGGGTCTTCCTGGATCTCCTACCATACAGTCCCTTTTTATTCAGACGCCGACGGATAGTACGGGTTGACACTGTTGTACCCTCGGACTGCAGGCAGCTTGAACTTGTTTGGATGTTAGTCGAGGTTCTTTATCCAACATCCGCACAATCTTGTGTTGAAATCTCTTGTCAATTTTTCTTTTCCGTCCACATCTAGGGAGGTTAGCCACAGTGCCATGGGCTTTAAACTTCTTGATGACACTGCGCACGGTAGACACAGGAACATTCAGGTCTTTGGAGATGGACTTGTAGCCTTGAGATTGCTCATGCTTCCACACAATTTGGTTTCTCAAGTCCTCAGACAGTTCTTTGGTCTTCTTTATTTTCTCCATGCTCAATGTGGTACACACAAGGACACAGGACAGAGGTTGAGTCAACTTTAATCCATGTCAACTGGCTGCAAGTGTGATTTAGTTATTGCCAACACCTGTTAGGTGCCACAGGTAAGTTACTGGTGCTGTTAATTACACAAAATAGAGAAGCATCACATGATTTTTCGAACAGTGCCAATACTTTTGTCCACCCTCTTTTTTATGTTTGGTGTGGAATTATATCCAATTTGGCTTTAGGACAATTCTTTTTGTGTTTTTTCATTTAAGACAAATTAAATGAAGATAATAATAACAAATAATTTGTGTTTGCAATAATTTTCAGGAAGAAACTGAGTTATCTGACAAAATTGCAGGGGTGTCAATACTTTTGGCCACAACTGTACCCTTAAGGATCTGGCATGTCTGATTTCAGACTGCCGATCCTTTTGTCCTACTTTAGGTAAGCCGACCCCAGAGGTGTCTGGCAGCAGCTCTCTCTTAGAGAACACAGCACCAAATGACAGAGCAAGTGCTACTATGTATGGGAGCGTCGAGTGAGATAGTTGCTGAGTGACTTATAGGCCGAGCTGTCTGTAGGCTGACCGATATATAATGTCTAATGGGCAGGGCCGGCCCGAGAGATTACGGCGCCCTAGGCGAAACTATTTTATTGCGCCCCTACTATTCTTGGCAGTAGATGAAAACTTGGGATATAAATTTAGGAGCAAAATAAACCACAACAACGATTAATTAACTCTCTCCTAACTCTTTAATCTTCTGAGAAGTTGTATAGGACAAATATATACAAAGTAATCAATAACACAAAACAAAAACGACCATAGGTAATTAAAATTTTTGTTTCCTTGCCTTTTTTTTTAAAAGGATGACACTAAGTCACCGAGATTAATTTGTTTAGCAACTTCAGATTCTATCGAAATTGTTGCCAACCCAACCAACCTCTCTTGCGTCATATTTGCCCTTAAATATGTACACTTTTCTTTCCATCCCTAAAACTTTTTGCCTTTTGAAAAGATTTTTTATAATTTTTTCTATTTTTTCTCTGGTGCCCCCTTTGGGTCGGCGCCCTAGGCGGCCGCCTAGTTCGCCTATACGTTCGGGCCGGCCCTGCTAATGGAGGGCTTTAGTCCTAGGCTCATAGTGTACACTAACTAAAAAACAAACCACTCAGTCTAAGCAAACTGAAAATTAGTTTTAATGTTCACCTGACTTGAGATAGATGAACTCTAAGGCCGGGGTCACACTTGCGACTGCAATGCAAGTCTCTCACATCAATACCCATCTCTGCCGCCGGCGGTTCAGACCGGAGCATTCAGCTGCATAGAAATACATGGAGCCGCACACTCCAGTCCCGAGTGTCGGCAGCAGTTTCGGGTATTGATGCGAGAGACTCATGCAAGTTTCTCGCATTGCATTGCCTGAATAGGAGTATTTGTCTGTCCTTAAGAATGTAAAATGGTATTTCTATCAAAGACATTTGTAGCACATCCATAAAAATGTCTGGAAGATGCAGGTTTCGCATTTCTATAAAAAATTACATGACTAATTATGTAGTGGATGATCCCGGTGACTGACTTCAGGTAGAGATTTTTTAAAACTAAAAAGAAGTACAAGACTCTTCTTTCTTCAGGAGCACACCGCTCTTCTGCCTCCCGGCTTCTTGGTTGCCAGAGGGGAAGGTATTCTCCTGAAGATTGACAGATCGTACCAATGTTCTGGACAGGGGGAATGAGGCTGGTTGGACTTGGTTTTAGGGCAGTGCAAGCATAGAGCCTGCAAGCGGCGTGCATTTGGAATGCCCGCTATGGCCGGGGGACTCAGTCCGGGCCGGTTGGTTCTTCAGGGGATGTCATGGCAGCGGTGATTCGGTCCGTGGCCCTGGGCGTCCAATCAAATAAAGATGGGGAAGTTAGCTGAAATAAAGTCGTGACGCCACCCGTGGTATTCGGCAATAAGAAGATAGCCGATGCTGCTTAAGGAGGCAGCTGGGGCTGTTGGTGATGCAGCAGAGTTGCTACAGCTCTCCATGGGTAGAGCTATGCCCCAGGGCAATTATAGTGTTAAAGATGTTGGTAATGGTTGTAGTGCAGGGCAGATGATGCAGTAAATAATCTGAGTCAGTCTTCACACTTTTACTCACAGTTCTTCCAGTTACAATCCTCAGCCAGAGTGCTCTGTCCTCCGGGTTGGTGGTCCAGCCAGCTCTCAGGTAGTTTGGGGTACACTGTACCAGAACCCCCTTCTAATGTTCCTTCCCTGGCTGTCTCACTGCGCTGGCTCCCGTCTCTCCTGCCCTGCACCTTCACACAGAGTGTCCCAAGCCAGCAGCCTCGCATCCTGTCGGGCAACGTTCTCTTAGTTCCCTTGATCTTATCTGGCTGCCTTTTCAGCGAATGTGTATGGAGTTGGCTGTAGCACATACAGTCGCTACAGTCTCCGGTTTGCTAGCTGAGTCCTTAGTTTCTTCACTAGTCTGGGGCCGGTCCTCTACTGCGACCTGGTCCCTCCACCTGACTATAGTTGGCGTGGATTGGGGCACCATGGGTAGATTCCACAGTTCCCGTGCCCCTACGACCCCTTCTTTCTCTCCTCTTTTCTCTCACGCTGCGCTAGTCTAGGGACGTGTGCCTCTCTCCTTCAGTCCCCAGCACCAACTGTCTACCTCCCTCCAACTGACTCCAGTTTTTCATGAGCCAGCCATGAGTAAGACCACCTAGGTCGAAACGCGTTGGTTTCTGACCACTAGAGACACCATCTGCCCACTCTTTTTTTCATTATGTCCATTTTTTGCATTGTATTTTTAACTATGCATAATACAATTTTTGGTTTTAAAAAAAACTATCATTACGCTGGAGATTCTTCCTTCATGTATTGCTTCAGTCAACGCCTTTATAAGACTAAACTTAAATACAGTTTTAACACTGTGGGTGCATTAAACAGCTGTTTCATTCATTTAACAGTGGATGCATTGTACAGCCTCAAGCTCCTTAGTCATCTAAATATCTAATTACCGTACTTAGGATTATAGGCAAATGTATATTGTAGATTCTTACACAGGTAGACCGCGCTAAATGATGCACACGGAACTTCTGAAATAGTGCAGTAAGCATAGGCTGCCATTGTTCTTAGCAGCGCAAGGTCTGTTCATCCAGAACAAGCTGCTGCTGAGACCAATGATTTTTAAGCCTGCCTAAAATTCTTTTTACCCAGTCACAATGTCTTGCTCGTTCGGCGGTTGATGAGCAGTTTATTTATTCTATTCTCATTCATAATAATCATTCAGTGTAAATGCAACTTTGGCATTTTATGTACTGTACACCTTGTGGGGAGTCACTCACTTTCAGGCAGCTGGGGAGCGTTCACACATGCATGAAGCATTTCTGTTTTTGACTTCATAAAATTTTCCAGGAGACATAAAAAGAAACAGAAATGTCCATACCCTTGGCATCCAGGCTTTGCAGGCTCTGTCAGCGACTGGCAAGGCCAACCAGTATCCTACAGGTCCTTCAGTCAGACCGAAGGTTCAGGTTAAGTGCCCACGGTCAGGCAGATATGAGCAGCTCTGCTGTCCTATTGTGGGAGGAACGGCCCCGTTGAGTGTCCGGGCCGGAACCAAAGGAGCCGTCATCTGGGTTCCGGGGGAAACTGTCCCCAGGGGACAGAATTTGGGGACGGACCATTCTGACAGACAGATGGGCTAGGGGAGGGACCAGTATAAAAGAGGCTAGGAATTCCCCAGGCGATGAGTCAGCAGACCGGGACAGAGACTGCAGGAGAGCGTGGGAGCGACTGGAAGCTAGAGCGACCCACCAGTGCCAGAGAGGACGCTCACAGAGGACTTCAGGAGGACGGTGCCAAGGCAACCGGCCGAGACTTGCTGCCCCGCTCCAGCCCGCGGCCACTGCGGCCTCAGTTCAACCCGCGGCCGCTGCCGCCTCTTCTCAGCCCGCGGCTGTAGCCTACCCGCGGTCATCCGCGGCCGCTGTGGCCTCCCCTCAGCCTGCGGCCTGTTCCCCGCCGCCTGCCATCGGCGGCCACCACTGTCCCGCTCCGGTCCGCAGCAAGGGCTGGGACCCGGCTGACCGCGGACTCCCCGTCGCAGCCACTAGCTGTGCAGGTGGCCTGTCATTCGCCACCACTCATCGCTACCGCTTGCCCCAGGCCGGGGCCTGCGGCCCACCCATCCAAGGACTCCGCCGGGGCCTGTGGGGCTCCAGTGTCACCAGCGCGCCGGAGGGCGCGAAAACTCCGTCAACGCCTCAGCAACTGGGCCCAGCAACTACTACGCCGAAAGACTACCAACCCGAACGGCGAGGGACGTCTGGACAGCTAAGTTGACTTTACAATTAAGGACCCGTAGTTGGCCCTATAGTGACCGGCTAGTGCCGGAAGAAGTCGTGTTCTACCTATTTGTGTTTACTTGTTTAGAGCCCCTGCGAGGCAACCCGTGTTACCCCTGTTGGTGTTCAGGCCGTGACTGAGGAAAGTTCCTTCTAGTCTTATAAACGTTATTTTAGAAAGCACCAAATTGTCTCACGACTCGTCACTGCATCCTGCGTACCTGCAAATACCACACTATTAACCTCAACTGAACCTCCTGAATTGGAGGATGGAAATGAATGGTCCCGCACATCAATTTCCAATCATTCCTGACACCTGAACCCAACTTCTCCACTAAACCAAAACCTTCAGTGCTGGAGCCTTTTTCAGGTGTCACATCACCAAGGCCAGGCACGTCAGTGACAAATCCACTCTGTTCGGGATCTGTCGGCAGCAGATGCCCATCCTGCTGCTTGTCTACAAAAGGAATCTGTCACCAGGTTTTTGCCACCTAATGGTAGAGCATAATGTAGAGACAAAGACCCTAATTCCTGTGGTGTGTCATTTACTGTCTGCTGTACTTTTCATAATATCACTGTTTTATCAGCAGGAGAGGACTGCTAGAGGACTAGTAAACATTATGCCACTATATTCATGTGCCCCCACCACTGATTGGCAGCTTTATGCCTATGCACAGTGTACACAGAGAGATGGCAACCAGATAATATATTGATTTTATCGATTGGCAGCAAACAACACAGTAAGTGTATATCACTGGCATCAGGGTCTCTGCCCCTTCATCAGGCTGTTCTAAGTTGGGGTAGCAAAAACCTGGTGACAGATTCCCTTTAATTACTTTCAATTTAATAGATATCCAATGTGAAAAATGTTGTGGCCCTCTATTTTTTTTTAGCTTTAGGCCATGTTGCCATGTGCAAAAATGCAGCTTTTTTTTTTGTTTTCTCCTTTGATGCAGGTTTATTTTAAGGCTGTGTGCGTACAATACGTTTTTAGTGCGTTTTTGATGCTGCATATTTTCGCTGTGTCAAACACGCAGCGTCTTACAGTTCCAGCAGAGTGGACGGGATTTGTAGAAATTTCTTGCACACTGCTTCTCTTTTACTCAGGGTAAAATGTGGATCTGTCACTCTATGCCTCTGTAATTTAATATTATTCACTAGTATTACTTATTGGCACTATGTATTTTTTTGTATTTTGAGACTGAGTGTCGTTTTCCTCATTGAGTTATGCATATGCATAGGGACATTGACCCTATCCACTAAAATATAAGTGGACTCTGTGTATTACATCAGTGTAATCAACTATTCGTTTTGTCAAAAAACTTTCATTGCTATTTTTCTTTTATGTTTAATATGCTTTTGATACTTTGATATATTTTTATTTGGGACTTTTTGTGCTCTATTTTTTCTTGTGTTTTCATGTATTATGGGAATGTCCCGAGTTATTGTAGTAGGTATAGGGTCTAATGCATTATTAATATATATACTGTATATATGATATCTGTTCTGAAGATTTTGTTCATATTTACAGTCCAATAGCATGTTTAACCCCACAGTGGCCATGAGTTTTCATGAATTCATAATGACTTTATTTGAACCGTTGCAGACTTTCTGCACCAAAAACATAGCAGAAAAAATGCAGCATTTACGCAGTATGGGAAATGGCCTTACTATCTCTCCTTTCTCCCCGTAACATCGTATTATTATCCCATTTCCTGTATCTCAATTGCCCATTGGTTTCATCTTTATTTGAAAAAATACAAGTAACACTAACATAGTATTTTTCATATATTTTTTCTCTGAAATAAGATTCCTTAGATTTCTTTACAAGCTGGTATCATGCCTTAAAGTGAAAGTAATTGGAGCCACCAGAAAGCATGCCTTTTATATATTTTGCTTCAGGAAGATATTTGACTCTTTCTTCCTTGCACGTTGATCTGTACCATACAATGCATTGCTTTGTTTTGGATGGTTCATATTTCACGTTGATAATAATCTCAGAAATGCAAAAACTGGTGCCCACCGCCATGCTTTCTAGTCTGGATTGTTATAACAAGGGTGTAACATTATGTGAATATATGCTTGTACTGTATGTGGTTATCTCACCTTTTAGGGTTTGTGCACACGTTGCGGATTCCGCTGCGGTTTTTTCCGCGCGGAACCGCAGGTAAAACCGCAGGTAAAGTGACCTGAGGTTTTGCTGCGGTTTGTTCTGCAGTTTTGCCCTGCGGTTTCATACCTCTACTATGTTAAAGGTGGGAAACCGCACAAACAATTGACATGCTGCGGTTTGTAAACCGCGCGGAAAAAAACGCACCATCAGCACATCGTTTTTGAAAACCCATAGGGTTTCATTGTACTGTACTAGGTCAGCGGAACTGCTGCGTTTCCGCAGGGGCAAAACCGCTGCGGAAACACAGCTGAATCCGCACCGTGTGCACACAGCCTTACACATTCAAAAGATCCTGGGCATGTTAGAACCAGAGGCGCCTGATTCATTATGAGTCAGGCATGTCTTAAAATCGATGTGCGAATCGCTACAAATCTTACTCCAGTGAGAGACTAGAGTAAGAATTTTGGCATAATATATTACCACAGCCCGTCATAAATTAGAAGAACGGACATCGACAAGCCCTGTTCTGCCCATTTTGGTGGTGCGGGCTGAAACGTGCTTGAAAACTTTGTGTTGTGCAAAACATGTTGTGACTTTTAGTGTTTTATGCTAGTTTTCTGGCGTAAAAGCTTTGATGAATCGGGGCCTATATGTGCAAATAATATCTGTATTATCCAGATATCATGTATTATTGCAACTTCGTCATTAGCTAAAGATCTGACTAGTAGGAAATAATTTAAAAATAAAAATATATACTTTATAAAAAGTGACATATCATATTAATAATAATATAGATTTCTAAGACTGATCATTCAATAGTATTCACAGTGCTCATATGCAACCCTTATAACAGAAATGTTCAAGCATGGCAAGTGATTCATTGGGGGTCCAGCCGTTGGGATCAGGGGACGGACATAGAAATCATGTGGAAATTCAAAATGGTGCATTCAACATAATATATTTGGTACAATTTGTGACATAGGAGCCACCACATGATGGTTCCACCCAAATGCCAATATTTAGCATCAGCCTCAATTATCATGATTTTTTTAATCTATGCCCCTTCTAATGCATTTAACTCTTTCACAGAAAAAGATGAAAAAGTTATCAAGTCTTATATACGTCTGACTCAAATCCCTCTTATTTTATAAAATTGCTCAAGTCTTCCAGGGCATACCAAAACCAGAAAAACCATGTCTGTACACCTGTGCTTATATTTAGGCATATTATAAAAAGAATTAAAGAAGAATCACAATTTGGATGGGCGGAAGATGAACTAATATATTTAGGAATAACCATTACAAAAAAGATTAACACCTTAATAACTAGAAACATGGAATCTATTATTGAAACAGTATATACTCTTTTTCACCGAAAAAAGACCTCTCGTGGGTAGGTAGAACACTGATAATAAAAACCATCACTCTCCCGAAAATTTTATACATATTTAGAAATTTACCCCTTATAATCCCTAATACCCACATTACAAAAATACAAAATTTAATCAACTCATTCATCTGGAACAACAAAAAGGCAAGAACTCCTACAAAAACACTGTATAAATGCAAAACGAATGGAGGATTGGGTTTACCAAATATTTATGCCTACTATTGGGCCAATATTGTTAAAAAGAGCCATTTTTGGTTAAATCAGGAAAACTCACCTGCTTGGTCTTGCCAAGAACTCTATTTAAACAATAATATTCATCCGTGTATTACACTCTATAACAGTATTTTCAAAAAATCACACTATGAACCGTCTCATCCAATCTTTCAAGCAATTATTACAGCCTGGAAGAAGCTAGCATCAATTAAAAATAAAAATAGGAATACAACAAATTCAAATCTTATAAATAATTTTGATCTTTCCTTTATCACCTCTTTGCACAACAAACCGATCCCCCCACATTGGTCAAAATTAGACTTAAATAAAATCAAAGACATCCATGATGGGGAAAAATTCCTCCCTTTCAAAGACCTCAAAAGTAAATATAAACTCAACGTAACAGATTTTTTATACTTTACGATGATTAAAGAGTCTGTATCGGATTTTCTTCTAAATAATAGATCAGTGTCTGGAGCTTTAGTGAAACTCATGTGCAATCCTAATCATAACATTTTTTGGAACCTCAAATTTATCTATAATAATTTTAATGAGGACAATCATTTAAATAAGAACTCATCCATGATCAGGTGGGAAAAGGATTTAAACTCTTCTTTTTCATTGGAAGATTGGGAAGACGCCATGAGTTTGACTTATGCTTCAAATATATCTATGTCCCTACACGAAACATATTTTAAAAACCTTCAAACCTACAAATTTCAAAATTAGCTAACAAATTGAACAATAAACCTATAATCTTGTCACCACAAATGGCACTTTTGTCATTAGGGATGGAAGACATAGACCCAGGCTCGGACTGGCCCACCGAGGTACCGTTGGATCCCTCGGTGGGCCCCGCCCCCGCCCGACCATGAACAAGCCCGCTCGCGGCCCAGCTGCTGGTACCTGTGAATCACAGTCACCTCTCCTAGCATGTCTCTTGCAGCCCCCTGTGCTTATTCCATCTTCAATCTCAGCGATGTTCTATCTTCCTGTATTCAGCGGCCGCTCATTACCTATGCGCATAAGTAATGAACGGCTGATTACATACAGTGGGGAAAAAAAGTATTTAGTCAGTCAGCAATAGTGCAAGTTCCACCACTTAAAAAGATGAGAGGCGTCTGTAATTTACATCATAGGTAGACCTCAACTATGGGAGACAAACTGAGAAAAAAAAATCCAGAAAATCACATTGTCTGTTTTTTTTTCATTTTATTTGCATATTATGGTGGAAAATAAGTATTTGGTCAGAAACAAGCAATCAAGATTTCTGGCTCTCACAGACCTATAACTTCTTCTTTAAGAGTCTCCTCTTTCCTCCACTCATTACCTGTAGTAATGGCACCTGTTTAAACTTGTTATCAGTATAAAATGACACCTGTGCACACCCTCAAACAGTCTGACTCCAAACTCCACTATGGTGAAGACCAAAGAGCTGTCAAAGGACACCAGAAACAAAATTGTAGCCCTGCACCAGGCTGGGAAGACTGAATCTGCAATAGCCAACCAGCTTGGAGTGAAGAAATCAACTGTGGGAGCAATAATTAGAAAATGGAAGACATACAAGACCACTGATAATCTCCCTCGATCTGGTGCTCCACGCAAAATCCCACCCCGTGGGGTCAGAATGAGCACAAGAACGGTGAGCAAAAATCCCAGAACCACGCGGGGGGACCTAGTGAATGAACTGCAGAGAGCTGGGACCAATGTAACAAGGCCTACCATAAGTAACACACTACGCCACCATGGACTCAGATCCTGCAGTGCCAGATGTGTCCCACTGCTTAAGTCTGTACATGTCCGGGCCCGTCTGAAGTTTGCTAGAGAGCATTTGGATGATCCAGAGGAGTTTTGGGAGAATGTCCTATGGTCTGATGAAACCAAACTGGAACTGTTTGGTAGAAACACAACTTGTCGTGTTTGGAGGAAAAAGAATACTGAGTTGCATCCATCAAACACCATACCTACTGTAAAGCATGGTGGTGGAAATATCATGCTTTGGGGCTGTTTCTCTGCAAAGGGGCCAGGACGACTGATCCGGGTACATGAAAGAATGAATGGGGCCATGTATCGTGAGATTTTGAGTGCAAACCTCCTTCCATCAGCAAGGGCATTGAAGATGAAACGTGGCTGGGTCTTTCAACATGACAATGATCCAAAGCACACCGCCAGGGCAACGAAGGAGTGGCTTCGTAAGAAGCATTTCAAGGTCCTGGAGTGGCCTAGCCAGTCTCCAGATCTCAACCCTATAGAAAACCTTTGGAGGGAGTTGAAAGTCCGTGTTGCCAAGCGAAAAGCCAAAAACATCACTGCTCTAGGGGAGATCTGCATGGAGGAATGGGCCAACATACCAACAACAGTGTGTGGCAACCTTGTGAAGACTTACAGAAAACGTTTGACCTCTGTCATTGCCAACAAAGGATATATCACAAAGTATTGAGATGAAATTTTGTTTCTGACCAAATACTTATTTTCCACCATAATATGCAAATAAAATGAAAAAAAAACAGACAATGTGATTTTCTGGATTTTTTTTCTCAGTTTGTCTCCCATAGTTGAGGTCTACCTATGATGTAAATTACAGACGCCTCTCATCTTTTTAAGTGGTGGAACTTGCACTATTGCTGACTGACTAAATACTTTTTTTCCCCACTGTATGCGCATATGTAATGAGCGGCTCAGCTCAGCTGAACCACGTGGATGCTGAAAGCAGGAAGTAGAACAGCGGTGAGATTGAAGATGGAATAACCACCGGCCTGGGGCTGCAAGAGACATGCTAGAAGAGGTGGTGAGTGCCTCTGTCCCCTCTGTTTCCATTTGCATGACTGATGATCACTTACGGTACCCCATTTGTCTGTTCCAAAAACAGTACAGATATGTGGAAGGTCTGGACAGACGTGAGCACCGCCTAACTTTTCTGTCAGTGCCTGCAACTTACACGCTGCAGAATAACAGACTCCTGTACACCACATAAGCGCCTATTGTCACATCTCATTTATTAGACATACGTATTTTCAGAATACCTAAAGCTGAGAAAGCTGAGCACAATTTATGCTGCCATGGGCAAATATTCAATATGGATCCATGCCCTCTTACCCTAGCTTCACCCTCCTTTTATAACTAATCCCCCGCCTGTTTCAATTTACATATCCTACATAATATGGCGTCACCTAGCTAGTCCTGTCCCTGCGCTCTGCCCTGTCCTGTTCCTGTGCTCTGCCCTGTCCTGTCCCTGCGCTCTGCCCTGTCCCCTCAGCTGCGCTCTGCCCTGTCACTGCACTCTGCCCTGTCCCCTCAGCTGCGCTCTGCCCTGTCCCTGCGCTCTGCCCTGTCCCCTCAGCTGCGCTCTACCCTGTCACTGCGCTCTTCCCTGTCCCCTCAGCTGCGCTCTGCCCTGTCTCCTCAGCTGCGCTCTGCCCTTTCCCTGCCGCCGCTCTCTTCTCTTTGGGTATGTGCACACGTTGTGGATTGTGCTGCGGATTTGGCTGAATCCGCAGGTAAAATGACCTGTGCTTTACCTGCAGATTTAGTGCAGATTTTGTGCGGATTTCGCCTGCGTTTTTACACCTGCGTATTCCTATAATGGAATGGGTGTAAAAACGCTGCGGATTCCGTACAAAGAAGTGACATGCTGCAGAAAATAAACCGCAGCAAATCTGCGTAGAATTTTCCGCAGCATGTGCACAGCGGATTTGGTTTTCCATGGGATAACATGGTACTGTACACCGCATGGAAAACTGCTGCGGATTCGCAGCCAAATCTGCAACATGTGCACATACCCTTCCTCTGCCTGTGCCCACGCTCTCTTCTCTGTGCCGCTACGCTCTGCATGCACCTTAGTTTTGTACAGGCCACAATATGTTTTGCGCTGTACACAAGAAATGGCCGTCAGTGTCAGTAAAACTTCAAGGAAATCTATCAGCAGAATTCACATTCCAATCTGCCTGCATTAGCGGACCTGATGAGGCTGGTGAACTGACTGCAAATCCATGTCTGGTTGGCTGGATAATCCTGCATGAAGGTTTCGCTGCCTGAATCTCCGCTGGGCGTTTTCTGAGCGCTAGTCAGGTTGTGAAATTCTCATCTTATAAGGTCCCAGGATTATACAATCATTCCTACAAGCCGTGCACCAACCGGAGGAGCACAGGAGGGAGCGCTGAGTAATTACAGGGGGTGGGAGGGTGAGTGCACAGGTTACACAGCCTGGAGCTGTAATACTCCTATGTCACGGGGAGCGCTTCTATCATCCCACAAGGGAGAGACGGATGTGAACTACAGCTCTGGAAAGTAATACAGCAGGTAGCTCAGGATCAGTAATGAAATGTTATAATTCTGTATGGAGGCCTATGTGGTGCCTATAATACTGTATGGAAGACTATGCGGTGCCCGTAATACTGTATGGAGGACTATGCGGTGCCCGTAATGCTGTATGGAGGACTATGCGGTGCCCATAATACTGTATGGAGGACTATGCGGTGCCCATAATACTGTATGGAGGACTATGCGGTGCCCATAATACTGTATGGAGGACTATGCGGTGCCCATAATACTGTATGGAGGACTATGCGGTGCCCATAATACTGTATGGAGGACTATGTGGTGCCCATAATTCTGTATGGAGGACTATGTGGTGCCCATAATTCTGTATGGAGGACTATGTGGTGCCTGTAATACTGCATGGAGGACTATGTATTGCCCATAATACTGTATGGAGGACTATGTGGTGTCCATATTTCTGTATGGAGGCCTATGTGGTGCCCATAATTCTGTATGGAGGACTACATGGTGTCTCATCAATCTGTATGGAGGACTATGTGGTGCCCATAATTTTGTATGGAGAGATACGTGGTGTCCCATAATTCTGTATGGAGGCCTATGTGGTGCCCATAATTCTTTATGGAGGACTACATAGTGTCCCATAATTCTGTATGGAGGACTATGTGGTGCCCATAATTTTGTTTGGAGAGATACGTGGTGCCCCATAATTCTGTATGGAGGACTATGCGGTGCCCATAATTCTGTATGAAGGACTATGTGGTGCCCATAATACTGTATGTAGGGATATGTGGTGTACTGTATGCTATGCCAGGCCTGCCATTGCCATTAATGATCCCTCTTCTGGATTCTTCTGTTTGGTTCTTGTATATGCGGTGATGGCGCTGACATCCTTGTGTTCAGACATCTTTTCTCCAAGTCTCTAAATTAAAATGTCCACTATTGTACTAATGTACGGCGAGGGGTTCCGTCGGTCCCCGCAGCTAATCGTACGGGTACTGGGAGGCTTTCGCCGCTAAGACCGGCAGGCAGCAACGCTGCCTGGCTGGTCCGGGCGAATTTTAGCCCCCCCTGCAGATCCGAACACTTCGATTGGCTGGGCTGTGTAGCATCTACCATGGAACGCTTGTTGGGACAAAGTGATCACTATACCCCCTACGTCAATCCTTGGGGGTGTAGATTCCAAAATGGGGTCACTTTTTAACTTCAAAGTAACACAGGTCAGATTTGCAAAAAAATGGCCTGGGCATTAAGGTGAAAACAGGCCTGCGGCCCTAAAGGATTAAATGAATCGTAGTGCGGAAAGATCTGCAGCATATGAACAACGGTGCAGCTTTTAGTAGAATTAGGATGCTGAAATGATGCAGATTTGGCGTGGGATATATGGCAAAAGAACCCATGGTGTAATTCTGCGGTCTCAAAGCCTAAATGTTGAGTTGTACATTACTGTAGGTGGGCCCCTAAAATTCATTCCCTTGGTGGGCCCTACACACCCCAGTCCGACCCTGCATAGACCCTTCAATAAAACCTCTCATTACACACGTCTTACTTGTGGTTAAAAACTCTATAGCATTTAATTGGAAGGAAACAGACCCTCCTCTTTACTCAGTAATAGAAGAAAGAATAAACTTACATAAATCATTCGAATTCCAATTCGCAATTAATAATGACAGTCTATTTAAGTGTTCAAAAAATGGAAATACTGGTCTAATCATTTCCCCTGACAATTTATTGATGTTTTGCATCCAGAATACTTCCTAACACAAGTAATATGAGTAAACTAAATAACATTGGACTATTGTATTTAATAACTTTGTATATAGTTTCCCAAATTAGAGATTTTGTTGATAATTTGTGATTAATTTTATGTTATCTTTGTAATTTTACCATGCCCAGAACTATTTACCAACCAGAGTTCTTTACCAATGTACTTGTCCTTTCCTGCCCTTACCCTTCATTTTCCCTTCCCCCTTTTCCCTATGGATATAATATACGGTATATATACGTTTTCAATGTAATGATAAAAAGTTAATAAAAATATTGAAAAACAATAATTAGGCATATTATATTACTTAGTACTCCTAGACTGCCCATAGGAATGAGATGGAAGCCGTCTGTCAGATGGATCACCAATTGGACATCCGATAGGACTTTTAACTGACTGCATAACATTTTCTAACATACATAGGCAAATGAATTACTAAATCCTACGTCGGAGTGCAACTTTAGTACCTCTGATGCAAATCACCTGTTTGCATTATAAATCAGATTGCATCTGACTGCCTAATGGAAAATGAAACCCGGCAGACTACTTGTTCCACCGTCACTAAGTCAGGTTGATAAAAATATTATTAATTTGTGACCAAGAATTGGCAAAATCCTACTGACTGACAATCACCACAAGTCGATGGTTACTTTTTATCATTCCTCTATTGAACTCCTCTGAGGCATCTGTCCTTTTCCTTCTGCGTTTCTGTATCATGCTGGGAACATAATTCTCCATGGGATTGTTTCCATTCATTTGATGCATAATTTGCAGTATTTTTTTTACTCAGTATAGGTGTTGGACTATTGCTAACACTCAACCCAGCATCAGTTGTATCTGGCTCAGGCTTAAAAAAAACTGAGTAGACACAGCTGATAAATGGAAACCTAGCATAATAGTATAAAAAACACTCCTCAATATTGAAATTGCGACACCGAAAAGGAAAAGCTGTGGATTTAAAATCACAGGAACAACAGATAAAATTTTCTAAATATTTACATTTATTCAGTATTGAGTATGAGCGCCCATGCACAGAAATACCCACACTTGCACTCATTGGATGCTATTAATGAAGTTATTAATTGTTGTCTGAGAAATTGCCACACAATTCATTTAGACACCCAAATCATCAAGATCCGCTGATGTTGATGGGAGACAAGTCTGGAGACACTGCAGGCCAAGACAGCGCATTAAGCACGCAACTCACAGTAGCATGAGCAACATGCCATCTGGCATTGTTGTATTGAAAAATGGCTCCTGGGCCATATCACTATTTCCACAGACAAAAAAAATGTAACGCTAAACTATTAGTTTACCTGGAATGAAGCCTAAAGGGGTCCAGCTACATACATTATCCCACCTCACTCCATATTCCTGGTACTAGGATCAGTGACATTTCCTTGTGAACGCATCTCCATGGCGTTGCCCACATGATCTCGTCAGATTTGAAAAATGATGAGTAGTGATCCATTCTGTACTGGAAGGGAAATCAGACATCACATACCAAACCTAAGACATCAAACAATGGCAACACAAACAATTAGAAGGCTTTTGCATGACTTTGGACTACATGCCAGATGTCTAGCTACAGGTCTTCCATTGACCTTACCCCATCGCTTATAAATGCTATCATAGTGCAGAGTATTACAGGAATGGAGGCTGAGATGGAGGTCTGTCCTCTTCAGCAATGAGTCCTGCTTTTGTCTTGAATGCAGTGATAGCCTGAGATTAGTTTGGAGACCACGTGGACAATAGTATAAAGAGGTCTTCACCATACGCAGAAACCTCAGTGTCTGAAGAGCCATTTTTCAATATGACAAGGCCAGGTCGCATGTTGATCCGTGCTTCTGTGAGAATGCGTGGCCTATATATGCTACCATGGACGGCAGCGTCCCAGACTTGATTCTCATTGACAAAACCCAAGAAAAAAGACAAAATTAGCATATACCCTGTAACAAGTATATAGTAATAGTACATATTAATAACATAGGGTACTTAGTTAACCCTTTTGAATTTAAAAAAAGCTTAAAAGCCATCCTAACATGATAAGGTGTACCCAATTGGGATGCTCCTATCTCTAGTGTAAAACCACTCTTTATGTGCCAGCAGGCATCAATAGACAGGGGCAGAGCAGGACCCAGGCCTGACTGTTAAGACACAAACTTAATGCTGTGGCACATTTCTTTGGTTTTGTTTGTTGTATTCTGTATAAACAGCGATTATGGCTCCCCTTTTTGGAGCTAGGCGTTTAATCTATAAAGTATAGCTTCCCATGGGCAGGTGTCTGAACAGTCGGGCCTGTATCCTGCTCTACCTTTATCTAGGTCGGCTGACACAACGTGAAGCTTTAATACTAGAGACAGGATAGAACTATCTTGATTGGGTACACTTTGTCGCACTGGCTTTTACTTTAAAATATGGCTTTTAATTAAAATACTGTTAACTAAGTACCCTATGCTATTTACATGTACTATTTACTTACTACAGGGTGTCACGCTCACCAGTGGTGCACGTGGTTCGTGGACCCACTATGCCACGAGGCCAGGCTTGCCTGGGAGGGGCATAGCTACACGGCTAGCTAGTGTTCACTGGAGCTCCTGAAGATGGAGACAGGCTTGAGCTGCAGGTAGCCACTAGGTACCATTTCTGGGTAGTCCCTGGTACTGCAGTTGCCGATACCAGAGGCTGGGTTCACTGGAAGGGAGCGGAGTCACAGACAGGAAAGGTTTGGAGAATGACAGACAGACCAGACAATGTGGACTTCGGGGATAGGTTGTCGATCAGACAGGATGGGGTACCTGGCAACATACAGTTGCACATACCAACTACCACTAAATAAATATAGAGGTTACACAGCTACCTCCCTATTGGGGAGAATGCCTTTCATACAAAATGCCTCTCAGATATTGTCTGGGGGCATCTTTGCAGGTGCATGCGCTGCACCTTTAAGAGCAGTGAAGTGTGCGCGCTCCTGGTGCGCCATTTGAAGCCTGTGCGGCGCGCACATGGGAGGAGTGTGAGGACTGCGGGGCAGTGAGTGTGTTAGCGTCCCCACATGGAGACAGCAGAGGAACCATGCGGGGGCGCCACATACCAACTTCTTCTCTGGTTCACTTCTTTGCTTTTGATTCCCATTGAGTACATCTGGGACAACATTAGTTAGCAGTTCTCGGATCTCGTTGATTTGCTTGTCCAAGTGTATTCAGCATGGCAGAACGATCTTCAGACAACCATTAGAAACCTCACTGATGGCAGCAAAGGCGTGTAAGTGGTGCTCACATTTGATACTGATTAAATCGAGATGTTTTGAAAATGTAGTTTTAATTTTACATTAACATCATTTACGTGCCATCGATCCTGTGATTTCCATAATTCCACAAGTTTTCCTTATTGATTTTCGTGATTTCAATGTTGAAGAGTATAAAAATTGGTTTATAAAGCTTTGTTATGTCTAGTACTAACATGATGTTTCTGCTTTTTTTGCTTATGGTATTTGATATACTGTTAAATCTATGTTCACACGTTGCATTTTTTTCCCAGAGTCAAAACCTGGCATTCAAGAAGGAGCTTCAAAAAAGCAGGTTTTGCTGAGTTTTCGCTACGTTTTTTGACATGCATTTGCTGCGTTTTTTGTTGTGTTTTTATCGATTCTTGTACATGCTGATAAATTTCAGCGCCCCCCTCAAAAAAAGATAATGCAACGTCATGATGTGTACATGATCCGTACTTGCTGCGGGTTTGACGCTGCTTTTTTATGCAACGTCAAACTCGCAGCGGCCAACTTTGACAGCATAGTGGATGGGATTTCTAGAAATCCCATGTCCACTATGTGTCCACAGATGCCTGAAGATCATCCGCGGAGACTGACATGCGGCGCGTCTTTCAAGACAATTTCTATCGTCTCTGCAACAGAAATTTCACCAATACAATGTATTGGATGTTGAGAATCCGCACGATTCATCAGTGAACACATGCAGATTCCCCTGCGTTCAATAGCCGAAAGTGCTTTGGAATCAGCGAACATACACTGCGTCCAAACCTATGCTAGTTCCAGATCGTGGGCACACGGCCTGAAGGTTTTAACACCAAAAACACCAGCAAACCCTGATACTTGCTTTTCTGTGGCGTTTTTGCACCTAGCCATTGCTTTCTGTAAGTGAAAAAGCGCTGAAAGAAGGGGCATGCTGCAGTTTGCAAAACCGCAGCAGTTTTCCAAATCAGTCAGGAAAAAAAAAACAATGTGTGTGCATGAGATTTCTGAAATCTCATAGCTTTTGCTGGTACCGTAAAACACAGCTTAAAATTTGCATTAAAAATATGCACCAAAAAAATACAGCAAAAGCGCAACTTGTGAACATAGCCTCTCGGAGTTTTCCCCATAAAATATCTATGTGTGTAATCATCACCTGACTGTGGCGCACATGTGAGTAAACCCAGCCTTATGCTTGTAAGTGAAAACATACTATTGATACTTCTCACCCAAAGCATAAAGCATTCATGTTTTTGTTAGGGAGTGAACCATGGAGCATTTCGATAGCTGTTTTTGCTCAGTGCTGTGGTTTGGAGACAACCTCACCCTCTGGTTCCAATAGCAAGATAAAACAACAAGTAGCGTGGGACTGTACATGGTATGTTATTATGGACTTGGCAGGACTCGGGTGCTTTTTTGTTACTAGTATATTTTAAGACACAGTAGTGAGTGGATGTAAATTCTTTGTGTTGAGTTCACAGATCTATATGCAATACACACATCTGGTTGCATGATTTAGGAACACTGTTGGGGTGTGGTAAGCCGTTCTGCAATGCCAGTTATAAGTTTCAAATATTGTATACTTGTACAGCAGACTCAACTTTCTGATATTTTAAGTTGTTAAACCATTATTCCAAGACTTTGGTTAGAGGCTGTCTATCCTGTGGATTGGCTACTAACATCAGATCAGTAAGGGTAAGTGCACACAGTGCGGATTCAGCTGCGGATTTTTCAGCGCAGATTTGCAGGTAAATCCGCAGGTAAAATGACCTGCAGTTTACCTGCGGATTTGCCAGCGGATTCCCCCTGCGTTTTGACACCTGGACAATGGAACAGGTGTCAAACCGCAGCATAATCCGCAGAAAGAAGTGACATGCTGCGGATTTAAAACCGCAGCAAATCCGCGCGGAAAAATCCACCGCATGTGCACTGCGGTTTTTAAATGCCATTGGATAACATTGTACTGTACTCTGCTTGCAGATCTGCAGCGGATCCGCAGCAAAATCTGCACCGTGTGCACATACCCTTAGGGTCTGACCTCTGGCACCTCAACCGATCAATTTATTGCCTTTGTTTACCAGGCAACTACAGCACATTTAGTTTAAAGGGAACCAGTCGCTAGATTCAAGGTGCCCAAACTACATGCAGCATGATTCAGAGGCAACTGAGTTTCAGAAAAAATATCATTTGAAAAGCCGACTATAAGGAAAGATGTGATTATTTGGACTCAGCCCCCGGCCGGCTTCTCCCCACCACACTCCAACTGATTGACAGGTCTGTTCCATGTGTATACATAAGGAGAAGCTAAAAAAGGCTACGCGGCTATCCTATTACGGACGAACAAATAGGATTCCACTCCAAATTATGTAAAAAAATGAATTTGGCACTCCAGAATTAATGCAGAGATTATAGACTTTTATTTCACAGATTATACACTGCAATATTTATTAACGTTTCGCCCAATTATATGGCCTTCTTCAGAGCCAAGGATACAATATTCCATCCTTAGTGTATACTATTGTATCCTTAGCTCTAAAGAAGGCCGTATAATTGGGCGAAACGTTAATAATTCTTGCAAAGTGAAATAAGTCTATAATCTCTGCATTGATTTTGGAGTGCCAAATTCGTATTTTACTATACATAACGAGAGCCATGTATGTGAATCACTTGGAGTGGGATGTGGAGTAGCTGTCCAGGGACCATCCAGGCTATACTTTTAGCATGCGTTCAGTGGCTCTGTCAGGGCTTACGTCCAAAGTACCTTAAAACAGGATTCAAGCATATGCGCTGACAGGGCTATTGACCGTAGCCGGCAGGCGCAGCAGAGTGGATGCCTGACAGAGACCAGTGACGTCACCTGCGGAGACGGCTCTACTCCTCATGCACATCAAGAATAGTGACAGCGCTCTGCTGCCAGCTTATTACTATTCAACTAAGCAGATCAGACACTGCGCTCATCACACAGAGAACAGGGGGAGACAATGCAAAAAGGAGGAGACACTCCAGGACAGAGAAGGGACCAGCCCCTGAAACGAGCGTCACTGATAATGCTTCATTTCAGGGTGGAAAGGGGAGTGACAGCAGTGTCAGCCAGCAGATGACAATTCGTTTGAGTGTCCCATCATGCACTGGGATTCTGAAATGAATCATCATAGGAACTTGGTCATATAAACAGAACCCTAGGTTGCAGTATAAAGTGAATGGAAGGGAATATTACCATGACTTAAATTACAAAAGTTATTAGTTTTTAAAGATTTATTAATTGGAATTTACTTTTGGGTTTCGGACTAACCCTTTAATGAAGGAGACACAGTGCTGCATGTAATGCCACCGTTCCTTCATTCAGCTTTTGAATGGGTACTTGGAGCTTGACTGGTCTAATTTTGATTGGCTATACTAACAATATAATTCTAAAAGTCCTGGAAAATCTCTGTAAGGTGCAGACGAGTGTATTTTCAGTCCTAGTGCGATCCAACAAAATATCGGATCGCACCCAGACCAATGTTAGTCTATGGGGCCGTGCACACAGTGAAAAATTGCGGCATGCCCGAGTTTGATTTGATATTTGGATCGCACTCGGCCATCGCATGGCTTCCACTCTCTCATGGTCTGGAAACAGACTGCACCTGGATGACATCGGAGTGGAGTCTGATTTCCTCACAGAATGGAGGAGATGGACAAACTGTTTTCTCCATCTTCTCCTCATCTGAGAGAATCGGATCACATTATGCTCATACTCTGATCAGAGATTGCTTAAAGTGTCATCTGCATATAGAGTGTCATCTGCATCTGCATTAAAGAAACTACGGTCGTTTGCAGCTGTCCTAAATGTCATAAGTAGTAAAAATGTTTGATGGAGAGTTTGCATGCACAAACTGAAGTTTCACCTAACCTGCACATATTAAATGGTACCTAAAGCATGGCTTGACTGTCCACATCTTACTAAAACATATGACTGATCGATTGCATTGTGTCTGGTATAAATCTAATACAATGGGTTCAGAAAGTATTCAGACCCCTTTAAATTTTTCACTCTGTTTCATTGCAGCCATTTGGTAAATTAAAAAAAGTTCATTTTTTTCTGATTAATGTAGACTCTGCACCCCATATTGACTGAAAAAAACAGAAATGTAGACATTTTTGCAAATTTATTAAAAGAGAAAATCTGAAATATCACATGGTCGTAAGTATTCAGACCCTTGGCTCAGTATTGAGTAGAAGCATCCTTTTGCACTAGTACAGCCATGAGTCTTCTTGTGAATGATGCAACAAGTTTTTCACACCTGAATTTGGGGATCCTCTGCCATTCTTCCTTGCAGAACCTCTCCAGTTCCATCAGGTTGGATGGTGAACATTGGAGGACAGCTATTTTCAGGTCTCTCCAGAGATGCTCAATTGGGTTCAGGTCAGGGCTCTGACTGGGCCAGTCAAGAATGGTCACAGAGTTGTTCTGAAGCCACTTCTTTGTTATTTTAGCTGTGTGCTTATGGGTCATTGTCTTGTTGGAAGGTGAACCTTTCGGCCAAGTCTGAGGTCCAGAGCACTCCGGAAGAGGTTTTCATTCAGGATATCTCTGTACTTGGCCACATTCATGTTTCCTTCAATGGCAATCAGTCGTCCTGTCCCTGCAGCTGAAAAACACCCCCATAGCATGATGCTGCCACCACCATATTTCACTGTTGGGATTGTATTGGGCAGGTGATGAGCACAGCCTGGTTTTCTCGGCACATACCGCTTAGAATTATCACCAAAAAGTTCTATCTTCATCTCTTCAGACCAGAGAATCTTATTTCTCATAGTCTGGGAGTCCTTCATGTGTTTTTTTTTTTTTAGCAAACTCTTTTCCGGCTTTCATATGTCTGGCACTGAGGAGAGGTTTCCATCTGGCCACTCTGCCATAAAGGCCCAAATGGTGGAGGGCTGCAGTGATAGTTGACTTTGTGGAACTTTCTCCCATCTCCCTACTGCATCTGTGGAGCTCAGCCACAGTGATCTTGGGATTCTTCTTTACCTCTCTCACCAAGGCTCTTCTGCCACGATTGCTCAGTTTGGTTGGGTGGCCAGGTCTAGGAAGACTTCTGGTGGACCCAAACTTCTTCCATTTAAGGATTATGGAGGCTATTGTGCTTTTAGGAACCTTGAGTACTGCAGAAATTATTTTATAACCTTGGCGAGATCTGTGCCTTGCCACAATTCTGTCTTTGAGCTCCTTGTCCAGTTTCTTTGACTTCATTATTCTCATTTGGTCTGACATGCACTGTGAGCTGTGAGGTCTTATATAGACAGGTGTGAGCCTTTACAAATCAAGTTCTATCAGTTTAACTAAACACAGCTGGACTCCAGTGAAGGAGTAGAACCATCTCAAGGAGGATCACAAGGAAATGGATAGCATGTGACTTAAATATGAGTGTCTGAGCAAAGGGTCTGAATACTCATGACAATGTGATATTTCAGTTTTTATATTTAAATAAATTTGCAAAAATTTCTACATTTCTGGGTTTTTTTGTTCAGTCAAGATGAGGTGCTGAGTGTACATTAATGAGAAAAAAATGAACTTTTTTGAATTTACCAAATGGCTGCAATGAAAGAGTGAAAAATTTAAAGGGGTCTGAATACTTTCCGTACCCACTGTTAATGGCTTTTAGTACTACTTTTACTACTTTGATATGGGATTGCATTTTACACATTGCACCAATTGAGTGCCATCTTGTTTCCCCTAATGTCTGTGACTCACCACAATAAATTGCTAATGATATTAAATAAAGAACATATCTTTTTTTGTTTTGTCTTATTTTCTTGTGAGTATATGGCAGTGTGTTTTCTTTCCTTTGGAGTGTTGTTTGTCTGTCCGGATTGTAAATTTTTTTGTCCAAATTATTATTTTCACTTGTACACTAATGAGAAAAAAAATGAACTTTTTTGAATTTACCAAATGGCTGCAATGAAACAAAGAGTGAAAAATTTAAAGGGGTCTGAATACTTTTCGTACCCACTGTACTGTATATATCATCAGCTGAAGGCTTAGGCTACATGGCAACTTTGGCTGTGACAACTGTCTTGTGGCCAAAATTGGCTAAGTGTCATTTCTACATCTCAGTACAATGCAAGTGAATGCCGTCGCATTGAAACTCTTGAGGGTACTGCAACCGTGACAAGCAAGTAGCAAAAAGTTCATCCAGGGTCGCTGGGTAGCCCCAGCATTACTGGATTGTTTCTTTTCAAATATTAACAGTCAAATTAGGTTGACAAACTTAAAAAGTAATAAAGTAAAAACTGAGCTGTTACTCATCCTTAACAGCCAGTGATGCCTCCTGGTGATGGCATGTCAACAGCGTTGCAGTCATCACTGGCCCCAGGGAGGGTGATTAAGAGTTGGGTAGCTATTATAAGGCTGGAGTCACACTAACCTGCGCAAAATACGGTCAGTATTTTACATGCGTAATACGGATGACAGACCCCTAAATAGTGCTCCGTATGTCATCCGTAATCAAGGTGTGGTCGCGTATTTTGCGCATGTCAGCATCCGTATGTAATCCGTATGTAATCCGTATGGTGAGATTTTCTCGCAGGCTTGCAAAATGGACATATAATGGAGTCCTATGACAGTTTTAATAAAGAAATGAAAGAATAGATATAGACACGTAGAATGCATATATATATATATATATATATATATATGTATTCTATGTGTCTATATCTATTCTTTCGTTTCTTTATTAAACCTGTCAGTGTGAATTTACTGTATAGTGCACTGAATTGCCGGCTTTGCTAAAAGACACCTGGTGCGTATTTCTCGCAAGTCACACGTGTGGTCCGTGTGTAATCCGTATTTTTTGCGCACCCATAGACTTGCATTGGCGTATTACGGCCGTAGTACGCTGACAATCGCAGCATGCTGCGAGTGGCACGGAGCGTAGAATACGGATGAGAAATATACGGCTGGTGCGAGGGACCCCATAGAGAATCATTGGTCCGTGTGTAATGCGTGCTTTTAGCGCCTCTCACTCTCCCGTATTCCTCGCCAGTGTGACCCCGGCCTTACAGTCTGCAAGCCTATGGGCAAATAACATTTAAAGTGGAACAACTTCTTTAAGCGATATGAAAAAAAAAATAGCCAGGTACTTCACATTTACATTGCAGAATTACCATAAGATAATTGGTTTGCTTTAACTCCCATATACATGAATATATAACCCTGCCGGGTATATTAATCTCAACTAAATTTGAATCGGATTAAATACATTTTTTATTTTTCAGCAAAAAAGGTCATGTCCAGAGTATTACAGTTGGCATCTACAGTGGGGAAAATAAGTATTTGATACACTGCCGATTTTGCAAGTTTTCCCACCTACAAAGAATAGAGAGGTTTGTTATTTTTTATGGTAGGTACATTCCATCTGTGAGACACAGAATCTAAAAAAATCCAGAAAAATCACATTGTATGATTTTTTACTAGTTTAATTGCATTTTATTGCATGAAATAAGTGTTTGATACAATAGAAAAACAGAATTTAATATTTGGTACAGAAAGCGCTGTTTGCAATTACCGAGGTCAGTCGGTTCTTTTAGTTCTGGACCTAGTTTGCACACACTGCAGCAGGGATTTTGGCCTACTCCTCCATACAGATCTTCTCCAGGGATTTCAGGTTTCGGGGCTGTCGCTGGGCAACATTGAGTTTCAGCTCCCTCCAAAGATTTTCTATAGGGTTCAGGCAAGGAGACTGGCTAGGCCGCTCCAGTGAAATGTCTCTTATAGAGCCACTCCTTAGTTGTCCTGGATGTGTGTTCCAGGTCATTCTCATGCTGGAAGACCCAGCCACGACCCAACTTCAATGCGCTTACTGAGGGAACAAGGTTGTTGGCCAAAATCTCACGATACATGACCCTATTCATCCTCCATTCAATACAGTGCAGTCATCCTGTCCACTTTGCAAAAAAGCAGCATCAAAGAAATATGTTTTCACCACCATGCTTCATGGTTTAGATGGTGTTCTTGGGGTTGTACTCATCCTTCTTCTTCCTCCAAATATGGCGAGTAGAGTTGATACCAAAAAGATCTATTTTGGTCTCATCTAACCACATGACCTTGTCCCGTGCCTCCTCTGGATCATCCAGATGGTAAATGGCGAACTTTAAAAAGGCCTGGACATGTGCTTATGTGAGCAGGGGGATCCATGACGGCGTAGTGTTACTAACAGTAATATTTGCGACTGTGATGCCTGCTCTCTTCAGGTCATTGACAAGGCATTCCTGAGTAGTTCTGGGCTGATTCCTGACCTTTCTCAGAATCATCCTTACCCCTTGAGGTGAGATCTTGCATGGAGACCCAGACCAATGAAGTCCCTTGTGACCAGTCTCTTGTGTTTCTTCCATGTTCTAATAATTATGCCAACAGTTGTTGACTTCTCACCAAGCTGCTTGCATAGTGTCCTATAGCGCATCCCAGCCTTGTGCAGTTCTACACTTTTTGTCCCTGGTGTTCTTAGACAGCTCTTTGGTCTTGGCCATGGTGCAGAGATTGGAGTTTGACTGAGTGTGTACAGGTGTCTTTTATACAGGTATAATATTCAAACAGGTGCAATTAATACAGGTAATGAGTGCAGAGTAGGGGGGATTCTTAAAAAAAAAAATTTAATAGGTCTGTGAGAGCCAGAATTCTTGCTGGTTGGAAGGTGATCAGATACTTTTTTTCATGCAATAAAATGTCAATTAATTATGTAGAAATCATACAATGTAATTTTCTGGATTTTGTTTTAAGATTCTGTCTCTCACAGTTGAAGTGTACCTATAATAAAAATTAAAGACCTCTCCATTCCATGGGAAAACTTGCAAAATCGGCAGTGTATTAAATACTTATGTTCATAGGTCTTGTCTTTTCCCATCAGTGGAAAGGACGCTCATCACTCAAGTGATTCTTTTGTGACTGCCTTGCTCTTTACATTATTAGTTTTGCTACAACTGCTGTACAAGGGATACATCGTGTGCGCATTTTTTAGTGCTTAAATTCTGTCTGCTCATAAGTGTGATGGTGCTGGTATGTGAGCACAGTTAGCATGTATATGCAGGCTGTGCGTGAGATACAGAAATATGCCTTGACTGATTGTTATCTAGGTGGCATGCTTGTGGATGGAAATCAGGCATGCAGCGTTTATTAGTTTAATGACATAGCCGTCATATATCCGAGTCTATTCACGTTATCTATAGTGCTCTACTCCATTGTCATCCATGTCTTAAAATATATTCTGTATGTACTTATATGGAGGAAGAACTGTTTTTATTAAAAAAAAAATAACTAGCTGCACTCCTTCAACCTGCTATCTCTACGGTTGTTAAAGTGAAATTTTAGCAGACAGGATTTGTTTAGCGAGAAAGCTAATTTTGTGCTTACAAAGGAACAAGTACAATCATTTTAGTTCTTGCTATTAACATACAAAATTGTCACACCTTGTTTTTGTAAAGTATTAATTTTTTTATTTATGAAGATACCATTACATTGCTTTAAAAGTGTAGCTAAGAGTACTAATGTTAGAAATGACATCCGCTCTATCAGGCACTTGGCATTCTTATGGTTTAATACTACAGGGCCATTGTGGATGAAGTTTCTTTACTTTATGAAATGACTGATCTTTATTTTGTTATTCACATAATATTGATATAGTTTACAAATGCACACAATATATGCACAGCCCTGACTGATTCCATGCCCCTGGCTAATCCCTTTCCCTTTTGCCCTGACAATGCATATTGGCAGGTGTTGTCCTGTGCCAACAAGCCCTTTAATTTGAACAGACCAAAACCAGTGTCACCTGCAACTACAAAGAGACAGCTCTGGGAAGCTTGCCTTATGGGACAACCACAGAAAAAAAGCCAAAATAGTAAATACAATAGTACCAAGATGTTCCCAATGTACCATGGCTTCCCTACAAATCTGACATAGTGCTCACATTGTACGCAAAGGCTTGCAGATCAACAGGGAATTTTGTTTTCCCCAAGGTGAACAGCTCCATTTTTAGTTTGTATTGACACTCTTTTTAGTACTAGTGTACTATCTAATAAACTAATTCTTTTGGCACTTGGTAACGACTTGCAGAAAATTACCCATCTATTTTTGTTTTACAATGACATCCTGCCCGACACATTACAAATGTATAAGGATCAAAAAGTGCTTGTTGATGTGGCAGAATTAGATCTATACCTGCCCATTACCTGTGTCTGGTAGAGCAGCACATCCCTAATCAAGGTAATAGAGCTGAACTGCAGTATCAGATACAATCCATTGACATACATGTTATCTCATAAAAGGGTTGTCCAGTCAAAACCGGTGAAGGGCCTGTCACACTAAGTGATATCGCTATAACTTGTGACGTTATATCGATATTGCTAGCGACATCGCTGTGTGTGATACTTACCTACGACCGGCTCCCCCGCTGGTTATCGCTGATCGCGCAAGAACGTCCAGGACCGTTTCTCGTCGTCAGCTTCCTGCTGGGCTTCCTGTGGCGCCGATGAGCGACGCGTGACGCGGGGTGGGGAGGACGCAGGATCGCCTAGTGTGACAGGTAAGTAGCGACCCCCGACCCCTGCGATGTCGCTGGTGAGATCTGCCTGTGTGGCAGCTCACTAGCGACCACTTAGCGATACACCAGCGATCCTGACCGCGTCATATCGCTGGTCGGGATCGCTGGTGCATCGCTAAGTGTAACAGTACCTTAAGTCTGCAGTAGCTCTGTGTGACTGCAGACTTATGAAGCCCCCTGTGCAAATACTGTGCACTGCGGGTATTTGCCGCTTTTAGACTCAGGAGTCAGGACTGGAAGGTATGTATGACTTATACATACTCCTGACTGTCCGCGTCACTGGTCAAAGCACGGCCTTGGCTCCATACAAGTGTATGGAGCGAGGTGGCGCCCACAGGCCAGGTGTATGTATAACTCATGCATACCCTCCGTTCCCGCGTCTGAAACTGGCGAATCCCCACAGTGAACAGTGCTAGGCGGATGCATAAGTCTGCAGTCACACAGCTTGACTCCAGACTTATCAGTTTTGACCGGACAACACCTTTAAAGAAAGGAGATGGTTTTTGATCATTTGAAAAAAAAAAACCCTTTTATTAGTGTATATATGTGATTACCTTTGCTTCCCTTATGAGTGTTTAATCTGACTTTGTCAATCTGTCCCCTGTGACACTTACAGCCTTTCTAATGTTAATAATTCTCGGTTCTTCCTAGAATTCATGTTTTAGCTTGCGCCAGTCACACAAAAGTTGTACACCCTTTGTTAGTCAATAGGAATCCTTATTATTGCTGCACTGTCACACCCAGGAGAAATGGGCTCTCAGTGTATGTCACACACAACCTGACAGTGGAGCTGCTACACAAATGTCAGAGAAGACATGCACCATAATCTAAAACGTTGGTGCCACCATAATACATAACGCCGCTGTGCAATGAGCACCTGCATCAGGTGACATTGCAGGCTCTTAGTGCGTGACACGGATGGGGCATGTTGGTAGAAGTTATTTTCACGCTGTCTTCTTCTCTATATGTAAAAATCAGACTGCAGCAAAAACATACTAACTAATAGTTTTACAGTATTGTTAGTGAAGGGTATGTGAGGAATCTGGAATCCTACCGCCACTATCCTCCATACCTAGTTGCTCTATTTATATCATGTGAGGATGAACATGTGAAATATGACCATTGTCTGAGAATGTTGTATGTTGGGAGATAATTCTGAAAGATTGGATTACAGTACAGGTTACAAGTCCTTGGCACACATATCTTATATGTTGTTGCCTCATAAAATACATAGTTATACAGTAAAGACCTATTTGTTTACTAACAGCTTTTGGTGTTGTCACAACTGTTTCTTTTAGGCTGGTTTCACATATCCTGATATTTCCGGTACCAGAAAAAACAGTACCGGAGGTATCAGTGTCCGTGTGATACTTGTGGCATATGTGTGGCAACCATATGCTGCCTGTGTCCCACATCAGTACCACACATACCGGCACCTGGTGATATCCGTGTTTCATCAGTACGACACGTACCAGCACCTGGGAAGCAGCGGTACAGTTGCCACTGCTCCCCGGCGCCAGGTGCTGAAAACAGCTCTCCTCATTCTCCCCTACTCTGCTGGCAATCAGCGTGAGCAGGGGAGAATGTTGAGAATTATATTCAACTGATAACAGCAAGAGCAGGTGGCGGCTGATGGTACTATTACTTCCATCAGCCTACTCCTGCTGCCGCTAATAACAATGAGAGCAGTCGCCACCTACGCAATAAATAAATGAAAAAAAACAATGTGGGGAACCCTATTCTTGATACTGTGTGCCTGTAGAAATACACTGATATGTGCACAGCCCCATTCACTTGAATGGGACTGTCACTACCCATACTGGACACCCTGACTTCTGAAAGAGGCCCTAGCAGCAGAGCTTCAATAGAACGGAGGCATGGCAGGGGGATCATGAGGTCTAAGGGGTAACGTCTCTCCTTGTGGAGAGTGACATGCTTGGCATGCCAGTGGTCTCTCATACAGCCAAATCAGATCTAATGCTTTGCACTGAGGAGGGGTAACACCTCGAAACACGTGTCTGTAAATTAAAGTTTTTTTTGGCTTTTTTCCTAAGTCATATGGCAAAACTTGCTAAAGGGTTAATATTGACTTTTAGGATTTCTATTTCCAATAGGTGGCACTAGAGTTCAAGCTCTGTTCCTCTATGAAGAGGCAATTTGCATATTTAATTTTCCAGAGGATCAATACATGGTCTTTAAGTCTCATTACACTTCACTCTCCACAACAAGAGATGTTAACCCCTTAGACCTATATGAGAAAGGCACTGCCAGACATGTCTGTCATTGTCTTATCTCCGAAAGAGCAAAAGCATCAGCAGTCTGAAATCAGAAATTCCGGAACCTTAACTTGACCACCAATCAATTTTCCAGTGCCCCCATACACATTAGACTGTTAACTGAACCCGCAAATATCTGTGGGTTCAGCTGACAATAGGCTAATATGTAGGAGGCCATACAATGTTCTTTCACCTCCCGACAAAGGAGCGTTACCCCTTCAAAGCTGTGACTTGGTGCCTAGTAAGCATGCTACCCATCAGTTTGGTTACAAAATGTATTGCTGTTGATCCAAATTACATTTCCACTAATACAATTCCAAAGTGGAAGGAGGCGACTCCACATTACTAGATGAGGAGCGCCATTGTTCCTAGGGACTTCTCTTGTGAACGTCCTGCAGTCAGCGGCACTGTTGCCAAAAGAAGCATGTAATCAGCAGCGACAATAATTTAATTGTTCACTTTCACTTTCTTCAAAGTGGCCAATTATTGTTCCAATTCATCAGAAACATAAACACTTTATCACTAGGGTCATTGCATTACTATGATTAATAAAGCTTTCTAAGAGCTTAATGAACAAAAGAGAATAAATACTTATCCACTCCCATGTTTCTGATCCCACTTGAATTTTCAAACTTTAGTGTGAAATGCTTTCTATATGGTGGTATTAACCAGCCAAAGCAGTGACTTACCAAGCAGTACTGGCTAGGTGTGGATGTGGGGCATTTTCTATTCCACTGGAATACTCTGTAACAAGCTGTGCACTGTGTCAAGTGACCTAGAATTAACAACGAAGTTTCTCCCCTAAATGACCACTAATTTGCCTTTTACAGTCAATAAACGGCCTTATTCTACAGCAACCTTTTTTGTGGCGATTGAAACAAAAAGCTATTAGCTATGAGCATGCATATAACAACCTGAAGAATTAAATAAGGATGCAAAAGATTTATATATAAATGGCACTGTACTGTAATTTATATATATCCAAATAGCAAAAAAAAAACCTTCTAGGCTTTATAGTCAACTAGCTGAAGAGCCTGGCGCTGCCCGGGCATAGTAACTAACTGTGTTTAGTTATAACAAATTATAATTATCCTCCATCCCATAGTCCCGTGCCCATATACCCATCATACATATCCTCCATCCCATAGGCCCGTGCCTATATACCCATCACACATCCTCCATCCCATAGGCCCGTGCCCATATACCCATCATACATATCCTCCATCCCATAGTCGAGTGCCCATATACCCATCACACATCTTCCATCCCATAGTCCCATGCCCATATACCCATCACACATCCTCCATCCCATAGTCCCATGCCCATATACCCATCATACATATTCGCCATCCCATAGTCGAGTGCCCATATATCCATCACACATTCTTCATCTCATAGTCCCTTGCCCATATACCCATCATACATATCCTACATCTCATAGTCCAGTGCCCATATACCCATCATACATATCCGCCATTCCATAGTCCCGTGCCCATATACCCGTCATACATATCCTCCATCCCATAGTCGAGTGCCCATATATCCATCACACATTCTTCATCTCATAGTCCCTTGCCCATATACCCATCATACATATCCTACATCTCATAGTCCAGTGCCCATATACCCATCATACATATCCGCCATTCCATAGTCCCGTGCCCATATACCCGTCATACATATCCTCCATCCCATAGTCGAGTGCCCATATACCCATCACACATCCTCCATCCCATAGTCTCATGCCCATATACCCATCACACATCCTCCATCCCATAGTCCCATGCCCATACACCCATCATACATATTCGCCATCCCATAGTCGAGTGCCCATATACCCATCATACATATCCGCCATCCCATAGGCCCGCGCCCATATACCCATCACACACATCCTCCATCCCATACATAGTCCCGTGCCCATATACCGGTCATACATATCGTCTATCCCATAGTCCCGTTCCCATATACCCGTCATACATATTCGCCATCCCATAGTCGAGTGCCCATATACCCATCATACATCCTTCATCTCATAGTCCCGTGCCCATATACCCATCATACATATCCTCCATCCCATAGTCCAGTGCCCATATACCCATCACACATCCTCCATCCCATAGTCAACCATTATGACATCATAATGAGCGGCGGCGGGGCTTGCGACCTATGATGACATCAGCGTCGCCATGGCAACCGTTGTGACATCATAATGAGAGGCGGGGCTTGATGCGCACACACTGCTTTCCCAGTATGCAAATAGGGGCATTATGACATCTCAATGAGGGGCGGGGCTTGACACACACACACTTTTTCCCCCAGTATGTAGATAGGGGCAAAATTGTTTGGTGAATTGGAACGCGCGGGGTTAAAATTTCGCCTCACAACATAGCTTAGGATGCTCTCGGGGTCCAGACGTGTGACTGTGCCAAATTTTGTGGCTGTAGCTGCGACGGTGCGGATGCTTATCCCGGACATACACACACACACACATACACACTTTGAGCTTTATATATTAAATGATCCACTACTGCACCAATGAGGCCCAAACATGCCTCTATTTAGGGTAAAAAGGTGTTAGCCCAACTTAGTAGGGATGAGAAGGGGAGAGCAAATATT
This sequence comes from Dendrobates tinctorius, assembly GCF_039654945.1. Classification (NCBI taxonomy): domain Eukaryota; kingdom Metazoa; phylum Chordata; class Amphibia; order Anura; family Dendrobatidae; genus Dendrobates; species Dendrobates tinctorius. Next base: position 18,216,185 of record NW_027361766.1, on the reverse strand, counting down.
TGAGTCTCTGGAGACCGTTCCTCCTTTTTTTTGTCCACACTCTAGTAAATTATGGCACTGTTTTAAACCACGGTCTATGTAGTGTAAAGATGTGTTTATTTTTCTAATTTTATAAAGTTAGCGATACCTATCACTCAACAGCAATCATGAGACAAGTCATGCTAACAAAAACAATTGTGCAACTTGTCTGTAATTTGCTGTCGGCAACTATTTTTAGAGCTGCAATCTAATATATAAAGCTCAAAGTGTGTATGTATGTATGTATGTGTGTGTGTGTATGTCCGGGATAGGCATCCGCACCGTCGCAGCTACAGCCACAAAATTTGGCACAGTCACACGTCTGGACCCTGAGAGCGTCCTAAGCTATGTTGTGAGGCGAAATTTTAACCCCGCGCGTTCCAATTCACCAAACAATTTTGCCCCTGTCTACATAATGGGGAAAAAGTGTGTGCGTGTCAAGCCCCGCCCCTCATTTCGATGTCATAATGCCCCTATCTACATACTGGGGAAAAAGTGTGTGCATATCAAGCCCCGCCCCTCATTATGATGTCACAATGGTTGCCATGGCGACGCTGATGTCATCAAGCCCCGCCACTCATTATGATGTCATAATGGTTGACTATGGGATGGAGGATGTGTGATGGGTATATGGGCACTGGACTGTGGGATGGAGGATATGTATGACGGGTATATGGGCACGGGCCTATGGGATGGCGGATATGTATGCTGGGTATATGGGCATGGGACTATGGGATGGAGGATGTGTGATGGGTATATGGGCACTGGACTGTGGGATGGAGGATATGTATGACGGGTATATGGGCACGGGCCTATGGGATGGCGGATATGTATGATGGGTATATGGGCACGGGACTATAGGATGGAGGATGTGTTATGGGTATATGGGCACTGGACTATGGGACGGAGGATATGTATGACGGGTATATGGGCACGGGACTATGGGATGGAGAATATGTATGACGGGTATATGGGCACGGGACTATGGGATGGAGGATGTGTTATGGGTATATGGGCACGGGACTATCGGATGGAGGATGTGTGATGGGTATATGGGCACTGGACTATGGGATGGAGGATATGTATGACGGGTATATGGGCACGGGACTATGGAATGGCAGATATGTATTATGGGTATATGGGCACAGGACTATGGGATGGAGGATATGTATGATGGGTATATGGGCATGGGACTATGGGATGGAGAATATGTATGATGGGTATATGGGCATGGGACTATGGGATGGAGGATATGTATGATGGGTATATGGGCACGGGCCTATGGGATGGTGGATATGTATGATGGGTATATGGGCACGGGACTATGGGATGGAGGATAATTATAATTTGTTATAACTAACCACAGTTAGTTACTATGCCCGGGCAGCGCCGGGCTCTTCAGCTAGTATTGCTATAAAAACATACCAATTTATATTCTATGATGTATTGATGCTGATATTGTCCTAGTTTTTTTTTCTTTTTGTTGTATTTTTGTGATTGAAAATTATTTAACCTTGCAATAAAAATTGAATTTTGGAAAAAAAACAAAACAAAAAAACCCCCAGCCAAACAGCAGGAAAATTGCATATGACTTGCATTTAAGAATATGGCGAGTTAGGCCTGTTTCACACATGCGTTTTTCAGATCAGATGTAATCCGCGAAAATGGCGGAAAACGGATCCGTCGACGAATTGACAGCAACGTGTGGCACCGGACTGTTTTTATGGATCCAGCGAAGGTTGAATTTTAAAGGAACCCGTGCCCGGAAAAAAGGAGAGAGAGAGAGAATTTTAGGGTTAAAACTGCTCCCGGCTTTCACCTTTCGGGCATGCGCAGTTAAAAATAGCGGACCGTCAACCCAAAAAAAGTTGCAGTGTCCGTCTGGTCTGCCCAGGAGCTGCTAAAATTCTCACGGATCCGTCAAAAAACGGACGACCATCAGTCAAAATCCGCCACTAATGCAAATCAATAGGGGAAAAAAACGGATCCGCCTCTTTTTTGGCGAATCCGTTTTTTTAATAAAATTGGCGGATTTTGACTGATGACCAAAAACAGATGTGTGAAACAGGCCTTACAAGTGACATATTACCAGAGAGAGAAAATCAAACAAATCTGGAAACATTTGCCTCTCCACCTCACACCAAAGAAAATGATTAGATGTGATTTTACAATGCCATACCCTGATCTTAATGTTGCTGTTTAGCCCTAGCCTAAAGCCCCCGTCACACACAGCGATCTCGCTAGCGAGATCGCTGCTGAGTCACAAGTTCACACGAGATCGCTGTGTGTGACACTTACCAGCGATCGGCCCCCTGCCGGGTATCTCTGATCGTCCTGGAATGATCGCTGGTCTCCCGCTGGACAGCACGCATCGCTGTGTGTGGCAGGCGGGAGACCAGCGATCAGCGAGCTGGTAACCAAGGTACACATCGGGTTTCTAAGCGCCATGCGGCGCTTAGAAACCCGATGTGTACCTTGGTTACCAGCTCCCTGCATCAGCGCGCTGGTAACTAAGGTACACAGTGGGTAACTAAGTGACGTGTGTTGCTTGTTACCCACGTGTCGCTGTCCTGATCGCTGGTGAAGCTGCCTGTTTGGCAGCTCACCAGCGATCATGTAGCGACACACCAGCGATCCTGACAAGTTCATATCGTTGTCGGGATCGCTGGTGAGTCGCTTTGTGTGACGGGGCCCTAAGTGTGTCCAGATTATCAGTTACATCCGAAGGAGAAAAGAGTGAAGCAGCGGCTGATTGGCTGCAGGGCTTGTGACATAAAAATGTCATGTGAGCCCCGGGAGAGCTGTTGGAATAGCGCCCCGCATTGGGGGTGAGTTTAGCTATTGTTATTTTAGTAGTGGGGAACACTGTTATTTTTAAAGGAGTTTTCTACTACTTGGACAACTCTTTCTCAATCATCTTGTCAGCATAGCAGTCTCTTCATTATCTACTGTACCTTCTCCAAAAATGGAATGAAATGTCACTAAAAAGTAATCTGTACACTTCAAAAGGATGTCAATGAAAGCTTGAACTCATCCTGCAAAAAAATAAGCTCTTAAAAAGCTCTGTCAATTGAAAAAAAAAAACCTAAATGTATGGCTCCTAAACGGTGATAACATAAAACATGATTATATTTAAAAAGCGTTTTTATGGTGTAAAAGCACTATGAGTTTAAAAATAAAAATACATTTGATAGCGCCATAATCGTAGTGACGTGTAGAATAAACATGTCACTTATATCGAATTGTGAATGAAGCCCTGCAAAACCCCTGACCATTTCAGTCTGCGGCTCTACTTTTGAGTATTTTATTTTGCAATTTTCAAACTCATTAAAAAGATGCAGAGATCATAATGTTACATATGAATAGCGCCCTGTACAGTATACGTGTCTCATTATAAATTGAAGTAACAATAAGACTACTAACTCATGTTATACTCCTGGCCTTTATGAAAATCCTGACAGAATGTAATTTCCAAAATGGTATAACTTTTCAGGGCTTTTCACTGTACTAGAAGCTCGGGGCCCTACAAAAGTGACATTGCACCTGAAAATCAGTCCAGCAACATGGAAGCACCAAAAGTGAAATGGCGGCTCCACTGTTCTGAGCCTTACTGAGTGCCCAAATAGCACTATACATCCACATATATGGCATTGCTGATCAGAGGGTGATTAGCATAATCGGCCCGATTTTTCTCAGATGAGAGAAAAATGGTCATGTGACCCTAGCCTTACGCTCTAATAAACAGACTGCACATAGATTGCATCCGTGAGCTGGCAGTGATTCTTCACCGACATAAAGATTTGAGTGAGTAATTTTGATCTGTTATTCGGATCAAAAATAGATATGTCTCTGTGATTTTTATTTTGCAGACACATGGTCCGCAAGCAACCTCAAACCCTCACCAAAAACTCATCGTAGGAACTTAACCTAAACCCTTTCAGCATTCTGCACCATCTGTTTCATTGAATTAAAAATATTTAAGCACTAGCTGAAGAGCCCGGCGCTGCCCGGGCATAGTAACTAACTATGGTTAGTTATAACAAATTATAATGATTATATCTATATATATATATATATATATATATATATATATATATATATATATAAAGCTGACTGTAGAGCCCTGCCCACTCCACATAGCCACATTCACTATAATATCCCACATCATCCCGTCAGCCAGAGCCACCGGACTACTACCCCTAATATCCCACATCATCCCGTCAAAGCCACCGGACTACTACCCCTAATATCCCACATCATCCCATCAGCCAGAGCCGCCGGACAACTACCACTAATATCCCACATCATCCCGTCACAGCTACCCGACTACTACCCCTAATATCCCACATCATCCCATCAGCCAGAACCACCGGACTACTACCCCTAAAATCGCACATCATCCCATCAGCCAGAGCCACCGGACTACTACCCCTAATATCCCGCATCATCCCGTCAGCCAGAGCTACCGGACTACTACCCATAATATGCCGCATCATCCCGTCAGCCTGGGGTCAGAACCAGAGCGCTGAGTGGAACGGTCCTAACTTCCATACCGGGGATCCCTTTAAGAGAGGCCTGGTGTCAGAACCAGAGCGCTGAGTGGATTTGCCTTGACTTCCATACCAATGATCCCTTTTATAGAAGCCTGGGGTGAGAATTAGAGCGCTGAGTGATTTACCCTAACTTCCATACCGGAGATCCCTTTAAGAAAGCCTGGGATCAGGACCAGAGCACTGAGTGGATTTGCCCTGACTTGCATACCAATGATCGCTTAAATAGAACCCTGGGGTGAGAATCAGAGCGCTGAGGGATTTGCCCTAACTTCCGTACAGGAGATCCCTTTAAGAGAGCCTGGGGTCAGTACCAGAGCATTTGAAGGCAATTGCCCTGACTTCCATACCAGGGATGCCTTTAAGAGAGGCATGGGGTCTGTACCAGAGCATTTGAAGGCAATTGCCCTGACTTCCATACCAGGGATCCCTTTAAGAGAGGCATGGGGTCAGAACCAAAGCACTGGATGGATTTGCCCTGCCTTCCATACCGGAGATCCCTTCAAGAATGGCCTGGGGTCAGTACCAAAACGCTGAGTGGATTTGCCCTAACTTGTATACCAATAATCCCTTTAAGAGACCCTGGGGTCAGAACCACAGAGCTGAGTGGAACGGTCCTAACTTCCATACTGGGGATTCCTTTAAGAGAGGCCTGGGGTCAAAACCAAAGCGCTGGATGAATTTGCCCTGACTTACATACCGGAGATCCCTTTAAGAGGGAAGATGTGCCCATGGGATGGAGGATGTGTGATGTGTATATGGGCACGTGAGGGGGGATTCATTTCTGTCATGTGCTCTGTGCTCCTTTCTGGGGGGCAGACAATGGCTGGGAGCTTATATTCCCAGGGATGCTAGATTTCTCCCACCATGTCAGTGTCTGCTGAGGTGTTGTCAAGTGGGAAAACTTGCTCATAGCAACCAATCACAGCTCAGCTTCTTTTAACCAGCTCTGGGGAAATGAGAGATGCTTAGTGATTGGTTGCAAGGAAAACTGTTGCTCATAGCTACCAATCACAGCTCAGCTTCATTTGAACAGCTCTGGTGAAATTAAAGATGCTACGTGATTGGTTGGTGATACACACACATACATACATACATACATTTAGTTTTATATAGAGAGATTTTGCTTACTTTTACCATAGACTACAATGTTTTTCAAATAGAAATAGCCAATATTAACTCTTCTTGGATAAAATAATAATAATACATTTTATTTCTATAGCGCCGACATATTCTGCAGCACTTTACATTTCAGAGGGGATTTGTACAGACAATATACATTACAGCATAACAATAATCACACAGATCATAACAGATACCAAGAGGAATGAGGGCCCTGCTCGCAAGCTTACAGTCTATGAGGAAAAAGGTAGACACGAAAGGTGGGTGGTGACAAGTGCCCTGATTGTATGGACCAGCCATAATGTTAAGTGTGTAACAGTGTGTAAAATGCTGCATCTCCTCCGCTGCACTGGTGATTGCATACACATCAACAGCGCTGCAGGGAATCACTACATCCGGGCAGCTGCCGAGTTCAGTGATTGGCTGTGGAGCTGCTGACGTACTGGCAGTAGCACATTAACGCTGATGGCGAGCAGAATGCTGGAAGAGGAAAACTCCTTAATCGATGAAATAAAAGTATGACCCATTTCTTTATCTCACACCTCTCCAATTGTGAGAACATTCACAAAGGTTGCAGTACTTGTGTGATCGTTAGCTGTTCTGTTGATAAGCTTTCCTCTTTTAGCTTGCTTTAACACCATGTTTTATAAAGACTTGTTGGCTGTCAATTTTATTGTCTCAGTATATTTTATATGTTCAATGCTATCCTGCCATTACGGAAGTTAAACTTAAATGATTAATGCTTAAACACAAGCTCATCCAATGAATTGCTGACCTCTGAGATCACTAACCCTAGGGCACATAGGGGGAGGGGGATACCTGCACATGCTGGTCTTCTTCCTTTGCTAGCAAGAACCTGCATAGCCACTCCAGTCCTTCATATGAGCATGTTTCACCTAGAGGATTGGGCAGTTCTAAGACACTAATCTTTCAATTGATTACTGTGTACTAATATTGATCATTGAAATGACATATCCCAGATCCCTGTATTTTATGTACATCATTAGGGAAAGGCCAATGTGACATAAGCGTAACATAATTGAACTCCTATTCCTGCATTTCGGCTGCAAATCCCGGTCCGACGAGAAATCTGATCTCCCATACTCTATTGTGCTTGTGTAAAACTGGCTTATGTCCAAATGTGGCTAATTATTAGCAAAAAATTCTAATATTGAATTTTCTGTAACCAGTCATCTGTGTGTGAACATAGCTTATTTTCCCACTCCATTCTGTATTTCTGTATGATGAGGCTTGTACTACTACTTTTAAGTAGGGTACTGTACTATGGTTCATATTAACCATCTTTCAAAGTTGTTGTCCAGGATTTTAAAATCATTACTTCAAAATAGAGAATGTGGCCAAATTATAAAAACTTCTACTCACCTGTAAAGTACCCACTACTGTCCTTTGTTAGGGTATGTGCAAACAACGTCTTTTTCAGGCGGATTATGCCTGGATCCCAACTGAAAAAGCACTAAAAAAATCCAAAAAGAATGAACATTTGCTCAGCAATGTAAAACTGGCTTTCTGAACATCTGTTCCGACTTTTGTAACTTCAAAAGCCGTGAAGTGGCCTAAAGAAGTCACCGGTCCATTCTTCTGGAAGCTTCTGCTTGGAAACCATCAGTATCATATATATAAAATTTGGCGCTAATAATCAGTCAAACTTCACTAGTTCCTTATGAAATGAATGGGAATTATGGAAAAAGCGCAGCACAGTGAGTCATTCTACACGAGTTAGGCTAGGTTCACATTTGCGGTTGAGTACGCAGCGTATCGTCTGCAACCGCAAACGCATGCAAAAACGCATGCAAACGCATGCATGCGTTTGCGGACGATTGGCAAGTGCTATTTTCCCGGCTAATTTTTGAATGTACACAAGTCACGCCCAATGGTCGTGTCTTATGTAAATTCTTGCGTATGCAAACACAAAGCGTACAAATGTGCTTGCATACGCATGCGTTCCCATAGACTGTAATGCGTTGTTTAGACGCATTCCTTCCCCAAGCGTCCACATGCGTTTTCAAAATTGCAGCATGTTGCAATAGCCGCGCCCTGCCGCACAACCCGAAACGATGCATGCATAAGGAAACGCGGTCGAACGCATACAAACGCAGTACCTGCGTCCACAACGTTAAAGATAGGAAAACACGCCGCATGCGGATGTATGCGTCAGAACTGCTGCGGACACAACCGCAAAAGTGAATCCAGCCTTAGTGATTTATTCCCATCTCAAACCCTATAGCTCTCCTGCAGTGCATGACCACTGCAGCCAATCACTGGTCTCACCAGTCAAATGCTACATAGAAGCATCATTGCTGAATATGGTGAATGGTCCGGGTACCTTGGAGAAATCCTTTTTATTGTGTCACTACTAAGTTTTCTCTGATTTGTTCAGTATTTGTATAACTTTATTTTAACTTGTTCTGTGCAATATACAAACACCCTCACTAATTTTCTTTTTACTGTTCAAAACCATATATTTACTCTATTTCAAAAGAACAAAATCCTTGTCAGTTTTAAGATTTTTTTGGATGCACTTTACAGTGTTTTTATCCCATTAATGCTGTGTTCCCAGTTTGAGTTTTTGACGCTGCATATTTTCACTGTAGAAACCTCTTACCCGCTGTGCTTCTTTTAGCACAGTGTAAATTGACTTGCGACGTGTTTCAAATCTGCAACATCAATTTCTCTTGCGAGTACACTGAGATTTATATGCATATCCCCCCCCCAGAATTGCATTACATGTGGAAAAACCGCATATGCGGAACAGCTCTAAAAACATGTAATCCGCACATGACTGTGTCAATAACCCTTTGGCAAAGCCACATACCAGGAAATAGCAACAAAACCAAAGTAGCTTTATTTAAGACATGACACACCAACGAGAGACCAAAGCAACAAAAACACAATCAAAACGCATGTAAAAACACAAGTAACCTAATTTACTTATTAGGTGCAGAAATGCTGCAACATCAAAAACTCAACAAAAGCTCATAGTGGGAACATAGCCTAAGGAGGCAGACAGTTTTTGTTATTGCATTTTTGTTTTTCCTCCTCTTCTTCCAAGAGTCATAACTTTTTTACTCTTCCGTCAACATAGCCAAATGAGGGTTTGTTTGTTTTTCTGCAGCACGAGTTGTAGTTTTGATATACACTATTCATTTTAGCATGATGAACTCAAAATCAGGATAGAAATTCCAAGAGAGGTGATTAAAATGTATTTTCACAGCGTTCATTGTGCAATAAATGTGTCTTGACAACTTGATTTTTCAGGTATGATTACTGTGATACTAAATATATATATGGTATATATTTTTTCATTATCTTAGTTGTTTAAAAAAATGTCGAACTTAGTAAAACAACGTCTTTGTTATTCCATCAACAGAGTTGTGTCAGAGCTTGTTTTTCCATGCCAATCTGTTCTTTTATTGATACTACGGTACTTTGGGGTACATGGGATGATTTAAACACCTTTTTCTTGCATATTTTCTGGGAAAGGTGAAAAATGGGAATTTTAATTCTAGAGTACTAGTTGGCCCGTGCAAAATTTTCGCACATTGGTCATTGGGGGCGCAGGCAATTTAAAAAAAAGCAAGCTGGTCACATGTAAATGTATTTCATGAGATGATGAACACAGACAGGTATTTATATATGTAGATTGGTAATACAATAAATTGGTTTGATAAGTAGAGGCCAAAAAATGTCTTCCGGTTGAGGTGCCACCTGCAGGTCATTGTGTCTTTCAGCAGGTTTATGAAAATGAATGTTTAAACTGTAGTTAGTGATAAAATCGTGAATGTGTGGTTTGTTTGGCTCTTTTCTTGCTGAAGGGAGCAAGTTTACCTTTCAAATGGTGTATCATTTGTGTGAGTGGGGCAAAGTAATCAGCGAAAAAGCATTGCATTTATACAAATGTGTTTGCATATGTGACTCACCATTTGTGTTTGTGGGGTGAAGTAATCACTGAAAAAGCAGTGCATGTTAAATTATTTTATAATATAATGGATCGGACCTTTTATGATTCCAAATATACACTCACTGGCCACTTTATTAGGTACACCATGCTAGTAAGGGGTTGGACCCCCTTTTGCCTTCAGAACTGCCTCAATTCTTCGTGGCAGAGATTCAACAAGGTGCTGGAAGCATTCCTCAGAGATTTTGGACCATATTGACATGATGGCATCACACAGTTGGCGCAGATTTGTCGGCTGCACATCCTTGATGCGAATCTCCCGTTCCACCACATCCCAAAGATGCTCTATTGGATTGAGATCTGGTGACTGAGGAGGCCATTTGAGTACAGTAAACTCATTGTCATGTTCAAGAAATCAATCTGAGATGATTCGAGCTTTATGACATGGCGCATTATCCTGCTGAAAGTAGCCATCAGATGTTGGGTACATTGTGGTCATAAAGGGATGGACATGGTCAGCAACAATACTCAGGTAGGCTGTGGCGTTGCAACGATGCTCAATTGGTACCAAGGGGCCCAAAGAGTGCCCAGAAAAAATTCCCCACACCATGACACCACCACCACCAGCCTGAACCGTTGATACAAGGCAGGATGGATCCATGCTTTCATGTTGTTTACGCCAAATTCTGACCCTACCATCCGAATGTCGCAGCAGAAATCGAGACTCATCAGACCAGGCAACGTTTTTCCAATCTTCTACTGTCCAATTTCGATGAGATTGTGCAAATTGTAGCCTCAGTTTCCTGTTCTTAGCTGAGAGGAGTGGTACCCAGTGTGGTCTTCTGCTGCTGTAGCCCATCTGTCTCAAAGTTCGACGCACTGTGCGTTCAGAGATGCTCTTCTGCCTACCTTGGTTGTAACGGGTGGCAATTTGAGTCACTGTTGCCTTTCTATCAGCTCGAACCAGTCTGCCCATTCTCCTCTGACCTCTGGCATCAACATGGCATTTCTGGCCACAGAACTGCCGCTCACTGGATTTTTTTTCTTTTTCAGACCATTCTCTGTAAACCCTAGAGATGGTTGTGCGTGAAAATCCCAGTAGATCAGCAGTTTCTGAAATTCTCAGACCAGCCCTTCTGGCACCAACAATCATGCCACGTTCAAAGGCACTCAAATCACCTTTCTTCCCCATACTGATGCTCGGTTTGAACTGCAGGAGATTGTCTTGACCATGTCTACATGCCTAAATGCACTGAGTTGCCGCCATGTGATTGGCTGATTAGAAATTAAGTCTTAACACACAGTTGGACAGGTGTACCTAATAAAGTGGCCAGTGAGTGTATATATTTTTTCTATATTTAAGTACTTATTAGAATTCTGCAAAAAGATTTGCAGAGGTCTGGTTTAGCGACCACGTTGCAAGACCATATCTTCCATGCCACAGCACTGAGAACTTCTGTGTACCTGTGACATCCCAAACAATTAACAGGCCTCTGTGGCATTATGCGAGGGTCGCATCGGAACCTAATGGCGTTACAGTTGCCTACTGTTCAGGAGAAACACTGGAAATGCTTGTGTATGTAGACTTTAGCTCCTTCTCGCCATAACCATTTTTCTTTTGTTTTTTTCTCTCCATCCTTTGAGCCATGCTTTTTTTTTTTTTTTTTTACCGCTGACATAGCTGTTTGCGGGCTTGTGTTTTTTTTTTTTCTTTTTTGCTGGAGTTGTATTTTTCAATGGCACCACTAAGATAACCATATAATTTGCTGGAAAAAAAATATTTGTGCAGAATGTAAAAAAGAAAAATCAAAACAGTATCTCATCCTTTCGGGAAAGGGGGAGGGGTATGGATAGCTTTTACGGTGTTCAGTGTACAGAAAAAGTTACAACTTTGCAAGCTTTATTTTGCAGGTCAATTTAGGAATACATAAAACTTGTGATTGATTTCTACTGTTATTATTTATTGGGAGGCAAGATGCCTAAGTAGCAGCAATTCTGGCATTCCAGATTTGTTTTTATTCTTTTCACTGTGGCGGATAAATAACCTATTATTGTAATAGTTTGAACTTTTATTGATGGGACTAAACCAATTTTTTTTACTATTCCATCACTGAAACAAAATATGAAGCTATGTGGTTATAGAAGTGTTATACTTCAAAACGCGTAGAATAAAACCGCATATTATTTCTTGGTATCGGATGTCTTCAATCCTCAGCAGCACAGTTAAACTCCACAAATACTCCATCTTAGGCCTCTTTCACACATCAGGTTTTCAGCTTCAGGCGCGATCCGGCGCTTTTGACTAAAACCGGATCCGTCGAAATGCAATGCCGGATCCGGTTTCCCCCCCATTGACTTGCATTAGAGCCGGATCGAGCCGGATGGCCATGCGTTTCATCCGATTTTCGCCGGATCCGGCAATGTGACGCGATCCGGCATCTGGAAAAAACGGTGACTGTAACGTTTTTTGTATCCGTCGAAAAAGCCGGACACGCCGGATCCGGCGTGTCCGGCTTTTTCATACAATGAAAGCCTATGAGCGCCGCAATGCGCCGGATCCGGTTTCTTTGGTCTGAGCATGCTCAGTAGCTCTGCCCACAGGACATATATAAAAGCAAGACAATGGGACCCTCAGCCACACCCAACATGCCACCCAAGCCAAGAACCAGGAGCAGGAGAAGGCAGCAGACATCTGCAGCAGCAGCACCATCAGCACCACCCCAAATGGAGCAGCATGCTGAACAACGGGAGGGGAGTCCAGCAGCAGATGAGAGACGGTAATTATCAAATCCCCCATTCCTCCAAACTAGGGCTATGGAATATCAAGATATTCATTGGCCCTTTGTTTCTCTTTATTCAACAGCCGCCCAATAGATGCAGCAGCAGCAGCAGCAGCAATGGCAGCAGCAGAAACACCACCCACAGCCATGGAGTCTGGCCATGAGGAAGACAGCACATCTTCTGGGAGCCCTCCCTCGCATCGTCAGCGTTTGACGGTAAGTTTTTATTTCCAAAATCCATCATCTCTGTAATATATGTGTATTCATTGCCTTTTATTTCAAAACAGGAATCACAAGATGAAGAGGAGCTCCCAGAAGAAGGAAGGGGTGGACAGACACTTGGAGTGGGCTCACAATTGGTAAGTTTTTTGCATCAAACGCAGAAACACAACATCACACTACACACAACACATAGAAAACAATGTTCTGCAGACCACACACAGCAAACAAATGCCTACATCCAAAGACATAACATTTTTTGTTTTCTTCTCTAGTCTTCCCAATCTGGTGCTCGGCCAAGAGGTCCTCGCAGTGCCTCCCAGGGTCGTCGGCGACAGCAACGCGGCGGTCACCAGCGTGTAAGTATAAATATTTTTGCTTTGTTTTTTTTGCACTTTTTATTTCATTTCTTTTGTGGAGGCTAATTATGTTATTTTTGTCTTTTTCTTTAACAGCCTTCACAGCGTGCTCCCGACTCTGACGGTGAGGATGGAGGGATTGATGTGGACCGCCTCATCGATCTCGTCAGAGAAAGGGAGCCGCTCTGGAATATGGCTGACCGACGCCACGCTGACCTGATCGTTACCCGACGACTCTGGGAGGAAATCTGTTCGCTCCTTGTGGACCGCTGGGAGGACCTCGAAGCTCGGGCCCAGATTAAAGAGCGTAAGTATATACAGTACCGGTTGCTTGATTTAAACCAGTGTTTCCCGAACTCCAGTCCTCGTGGTCCCCACGGATCATGTGTTCAGGATTTCTATTTACTTTGGAAATCCTGAAAACATGACCCCTGGGGACCATGAGGACTGGAGTTTGGGAAACACTGATGTTGTATACTAACCACTTTGTCCTTTCTCGTTTCAGGGGAGAGAATTGTGAAGCGGTGGCGGTCTGTGAGGGATCGTTTCAAGAAGGAGTTCAATAAAGAGATGCGGGCCCCGAGTGGATCTGGAGGACGCAGGAGCAAGTACAAGTACGCACGAGCCCTGTCATTCCTCCGGGAGACAATGCTCACCAGAAGGTAAATATTACACACCACATGTGACAAAAAAAATGTTTAGATGTAACTTTTTTTTTTCAGCCAGGGCCATACCATGTCACTATTTTGTTTTTTTTTCTCTTTATTCCACAGCACGGTGAGCAGCACTCGGGAGCCTGCACGATTGGACCCTTCTGAGGCGATCCCTGAGGAGACCGGCACCGAGGGACACTTCGACCGCCCCGGTACATCTGCACCTTCCCAGCCTTCCCACACATTCGACCCATCTGTCCCATCCACCAGCACAGGAGCATCGTGGCCGCCTACATTACATGAAGCTGCTGGTGAGGAGATCGCTTTCCCTTTACCCCACCCTTCTGCCCCTGCCACCTCTAGTACACCTGCGGGTACTGGGCGGCAGCGGCAGAGGGGTCAGGAAAAGAATTATGCGCCAGAGTTCTTGCATCTGAATGCATCTTTCCAGAACTGTCTAAAAGTCTTGTCAGAGCAAATCTCCGCAGGCTATCAGCAGATCAACTCCAGCATTCTGGAGGTGAAGACACTTCTGCAAACCATGCATTCAGAAGCAAGATCTTCGCCAAACCACACCTTTTTCAGGTCTGTTGTGGAGCGCATGGAAACGCTCTCTCCTGCCCAGCTGTGACATCGGCGGTTATCCCCGCCGATGCCCCTCTTGCTGCGGCGGCCGCTGCGGCATCCCCTCACCTGCGCGCTTCCGCCCGGCCACGCGCCCGCCGTCAATTCCTCTTCAAATCTGCTCCTGCTTCCCGCCCCCTGGCTCGCGCTCGCCGCCGTCTTCCTCTCTCCCATAGTGGGCGGCGCTGAGAGCCGGCCTTGGTCTTCCCTGCAATGGGCGGCGCCGAGGGCGGGGTTGGGTGACGCACATCCTGGGCTTGCTGTACTTCAGGCGTCCTCGCAGTTAGGAGGACGCCTGATGATCGTGTAGTTTTCCTGCACCTTCTGGCCTCTACAGTTCTACTGTAGCTTATCCGCGTTTCCGCCTTATGCTCCCTGTCTCCTGCTTCCTTCCCTCCCAGCCTGCTTGCGCACTGTCTTCCATCCCCGGTGCCGTCCTCCGCCTTCTGCCCGCCTAGGTCTTCCCACGTGCCTGCCTTCCGTTTTGGTCCAGTCCTGTTCCTCTGGTCCCTGCTCGTCCCACTTACCATTGCCTTCCCCCTCCTTCTGTCCGTGGAGCCGTCCCTCTTGGTTCCGGCTGTCGCGCCTCCGTCCTCTGTGGTCCTGCCCCAAACGATCCCTGTATAGGGGTCGGTCTTCACCTGGTGTGCTCGACCCTGGGGCTCCGGATCCGCGATCCAGAGGGTCCACTCTCTAACTTGGTACCCCCTAGCATTACAGTATCATCAGGCCATGGACCCCGCCGGTGCCGCGGCTGCCACTCAAAAGGAACTGCTCTTCCTTAGAGAAAATCAGAACCGTATCATGTCATTCATGAAGTCCATGGACACCCGGCTCTCCGCTCTTCAGACTGCAGACCCAGCACACGCACCCCTCTTAGTCAGTCTCCAGCAGGAGCTTGCACAACAGCGTGATGCTCAGTCTCACATTTTGGGGTATATGGCCTCGGTGGATGATAGGCTGCTTTCCCTGCAGTCCTCTACTGCCGCTTCCACCCTAGCCCGGGACACCGTCTCCTCTCCCCCCCCTCGTCTCGGTAAACCACCCAGGTACTGTGGGGACCCAAAATTGTGTAGGGGATTTTTAAATCAGTGCAGGTTGCACTTTGACCTTTCGCCCCAACAGTACCCTACGGACCGTGCTAAAGTGGCCTTTATAATCTCCCACCTTGAAGGGGAGGCGTTGGCTTGGGTGAATCCATTATGGGAGAGGGATGACCCGGTGGTGACCAACATCCAGTGTTTTTTGGAGACATTTCGTAAGGCTTTTGATGAACCTGGACGCCTTGCTTCCTCCACTGAGGCCCTTTTTAACCTCAGCCAGGGGTCCCTTACGGTAGGGCAATACGCCATCCGTTTTCGGACCTTGTCCTCGGAGCTGGGGTGGAATAATGAAGCCCTGGTTGGTGCATTTTGGAGAGGACTTTCTGGTAAAATCAAAGACGAGTTGGCCGGGCGTGACCTCCCTACCACCCTGGAGGATCTCATCTCCTTGGCTACTCGTATTGACCTGCGTTTTCAGGAGCGCGCCCGAGAGTCGGCTAAGGAGAGGAGGTCCTTTAGGTTATACCAAGCTCCTATTCCGCGCACTGGTGCCCCCCCTAGTAACACCACCCCGGAGCCCATGCAAGTTGATCGCATCAAGCTGTCTGAACAACGGCGTAGGGAGAGAATGACCAAGGGACTCTGTCTTTATTGTGGAGGGGCCAATCACTTCATACGCACTTGTCCTGAGAGACCGGGAAACGCTTCCGCCTAGGCCAGGTAGGAGAGGGCCCCCTAGGTGATTCTACCCCCTCTCTTCCACTTACCGTTTCAGCTCTACTTATTTCAGGTCGGGGGCGTAGCTCTGTGGAGGCGTATGTGGACTCGGGCGCGGCAGGCAACTTCATCCACCAGGAGGAGGTTGACAGACTCCAGATTCCCGTGGTCGTCTTAAGTAATCCTCGAGCAATCACCTCCGTTGATGGCAAACCTCTTCCTGGGCTCATCACCACGGTAACCACCGAAGTAAACCTGCAAGTTGGCGCTCTCCACTCAGAAAGGATTGCCTTTTATGTCCTGCCTCAGTTGTCCCACGCCATTCTTTTGGGGCTACCTTGGCTCAGGCGGCATGAGCCTGTTATCGACTGGCGTTCCGGAGAGATCCTGCGCTGGGGGCACGCCTGCCATGCAAGTTGTTTACGTACCCTGGTCCGTCCCCAGCCTCAGCGCAAGCCTACGGACCTTCCTG
Source organism: Dendrobates tinctorius (assembly GCF_039654945.1). Taxonomy (NCBI): domain Eukaryota; kingdom Metazoa; phylum Chordata; class Amphibia; order Anura; family Dendrobatidae; genus Dendrobates; species Dendrobates tinctorius. The sequence goes on along the minus strand of NW_027361766.1, from coordinate 18,199,712 downwards.
GCCTTCCTGTGCCATATCACGCCTATGCTGATGTTTTCTGTAAAAAAGAGGCGGATTCCCTGCCACCGCACCGGCCTTATGACTGCCCCATCGACCTGCTACCTGGAGCGGTTCCCCCCAGAGGTAGAACGTACCCTCTCTCTCCAGCCGAGACCACTGCCATGTCGGAATATATCCACGAAAATCTCTCCAAGGGGTTTATCCGAAAGTCCTCCTCTCCTGCAGGCGCAGGTTTTTTCTTCGTCCGGAAGAAAGATGGATCACTGCGGCCTTGCATTGATTACCGGGGCCTGAACAAGATCACCATCAAGAATCGTTACCCCCTTCCGTTGATTCCGGAGCTTTTTGACCGGTTGAGAGGAGCCCGGATCTTCACGAAGTTAGACCTGCGGGGAGCCTACAATTTGGTCCGAATCCGTGCTGGGGACGAGTGGAAGACGGCCTTCAATACTCGTGACGGGCATTATGAATATCTAGTCATGCCATTCGGCCTTTGCAATGCCCCCGCTGTGTTCCAAGAATTTATCAATGAGGTATTCCGGGATCTACTCTATTCTTGTGTTGTCATCTACCTGGACGATATCCTCGTTTTCTCCCCCGATCTGCCTTCTCATCGCAGAAGTGTACGCTTGGTCTTGCATCGTCTCCGAGAGAACCAACTCTACGCCAAGATCGAGAAATGCCTTTTTGAGCAGTCGTCACTACCCTTCTTGGGATATGTCGTCTCCGACTCCGGTCTAAGCATGGATCCCGAAAAACTCGGTGCGGTACTCAAGTGGCCTCGTCCTGTGGGGATTAAGGCCATCCAGCGGTTTCTTGGGTTCGCAAACTATTACCGTCAGTTTGTGCCTCACTTTTCCACGGTTACCAAACCCATCACGGACCTGACCCGTAAAGGAACGAAGCCCAACAGCTGGTCTCCTGAAGCGGAAAAAGCTTTCCAAACCCTGAAACGTTCTTTTGCCTCAGCACCCATTTTGCATCGGCCCGTGGCCAGCAGACCCTTTGTCCTGGAAGTGGATGCCTCCTCCACTGGAGCGGGGGCGGTCTTGTCCCAGCAGGCTTCGTCCGGACGGCTGGTGCCATGCGGTTTCTTCTCTAAAGTCTTTTCACCGGCGGAGTGCAACTACTCCATTGGAGACCGTGAATTACTGGCCATTAAGATGGCCCATTTTATTCCCTTATCGGGACTACCGTCCGCTCCGAAGTTGGCTGAGATCTTCATCCACCAGGTCTTCAGGCTGCATGGTCTTCCTCAGCGGATTCTGTCGGATCGGGGGGTCCAGTTCACCTCCCGCTTCTGGAGGGCACTCTGCCGGCTTATGGGTACATCTCTCGACTTTTCCTCCGCATATCATCCTCAGACCAACGGGCAAGTGGAACGGATTAATCAGGGGTTAACCACCTTCCTACGTCACTTCACCAACGCTCATCAAGACGACTGGGTTGCGCTTTTACCTTGGGCTGAATTCTCGCACAATAATCATCCCAGTGAATCTACCACCAGGTCACCTTTTTTTGTGGTAACCGGTCAAAACCCAAGTATTCCGTTACCTTTTTCTACCTCTACCAAGGTACCCGCAGCCGATTCTCTTGCTAAAGAATTCTCGCAGATTTGGAGAGAGACCAGGGATGCGCTCAAAAGTGCCAACGACCGAATCAAGAAGCACGCAGACAAGAGACGGAAGGACGTACCCCCGTACCATCCTGGTGACAAGGTCTGGCTTTCAACTCGACATATCCGTCTGAGAGTTCCCTCTTACAAACTGAGTCCTCGGTACATTGGCCCGTTTGAGGTGATTGGACGTATTAATGCCGTGGCTTACAAACTGAGGTTGCCTGCTTCGCTCCGGGTGCCCAACGCCTTCCATGTCTCGCTCCTGAAACCCGTAGTCCTGAATCGGTTCCAACCGGTTCCCATCGTCCCTCCTTCTCCTGCCATCTCTGATAACGTCTTCGAGGTCAAGGACATCTTGGCTATGAAAAAAGCCCGGGGTAAGACCCTTTTTCTTATCGATTGGGTGGGTTTTGGTCCCGAGGAGAGGTCCTGGGAGCCTCGGGAGAATATCAACGCCCCTCGCATTCTAAAAAAGTTTTTGGCCAATCTCGCAAAGGGACGCCGTAAGGGGAGGGGTACTGTGACATCGGCGGTTATCCCCGCCGATGCCCCTCTTGCTGCGGCGGCCGCTGCGGCATCCCCTCACCTGCGCGCTCCCGCCCGGCCACGCGCCCGCCGTCAATTCCTCTTCAAATCTGCTCCTGCTTCCCGCCCCCTGGCTCGCGCTCGCCGCCGTCTTCCTCTCTCCCATAGTGGGCGGCGCTGAGAGCCGGCCTTGGTCTTCCCTGCAATGGGCGGCGCCGAGGGCGGGGTTGGGTGACGCACATCCTGGGCTTGCTGTACTTCAGGCGTCCTCGCAGTTAGGAGGACGCCTGATGATCGTGTAGTTTTCCTGCACCTTCTGGCCTCTACAGTTCTACTGTAGCTTATCCGCGTTTCCGCCTTATGCTCCCTGTCTCCTGCTTCCTTCCCTCCCAGCCTGCTTGCGCACTGTCTTCCATCCCCGGTGCCGTCCTCCGCCTTCTGCCCGCCTAGGTCTTCCCACGTGCCTGCCTTCCGTTTTGGTCCAGTCCTGTTCCTCTGGTCCCTGCTCGTCCCACTTACCATTGCCTTCCCCCTCCTTCTGTCCGTGGAGCCGTCCCTCTTGGTTCCGGCTGTCGCGCCTCCGTCCTCTGTGGTCCTGCCCCAAACGATCCCTGTATAGGGGTCGGTCTTCACCTGGTGTGCTCGACCCTGGGGCTCCGGATCCGCGATCCAGAGGGTCCACTCTCTAACTTGGTACCCCCTAGCATTACACCAGCAGATGCATGTAATGCATTCATGCCACGCTGCTCTCCAGCAAGTTACCTCCCAACCTCCTCCTCCCACCACAGTAGTTCCTCCACCTGCACCCCCTCCAGCCACTTTCCATCCTCCCCCTCCTATTACATCTACACCCCCTCCAGCCACTTTCCATCCTCCCCCTCCTATTACATCTACACCCCCTCCAGCCACTTTCCATCCTCCCCCTCCTATTACATACCATCCACCTCCCCAGCACCATCCACCTCCCCAGCACCAGCAACCTCCCCAGCACCAGCAACCTCCCCAGCACCAGCAACCTCCCCAGCACCAGCAACCTCCCCAGTACCAGCAACCTCCCCAGTACCAGCAACCTCCCCAGTACCTGCAAACTCCCCAGTACCAGCAACCTCCCCAGTACCAGACATCTCCCCACTTCCAGCAACCTGCCCCGTACCAGACATCTCCCCACTTCCAGCAACCTGCCCCGTACCAGACATCTCCCCACTTCCAGCAACCTGCCCCGTACCAGACATCTCCCCACTTCCAGCAACCTGCCCCGTACCAAACTCCTTCCCCATACAACTTGCCATCAACATCATCTGCTCCTACAGTCCCTGCCCAACCCTCCACTCCACCACCCACCACCTCTTCTGCTTCCCACATGTCCACCCATTCTGTAGTTTTTTCCACACCTTCACCTCTAACTGTTCCTTCCCCACCACGATCCCAGTCCTCTCTCCACACTCCCAGTGTCGAAGTGTCCCGCAGCCCCTCCAGCAGTATTTCCACCACACACTACACAGATTTATAATGTGTGTATTTAAATAAAAATGACCAGTTTTATGGTTTCAAAGCTTTATAAAACAAGTTTATTAAAATTTTAAAAAAGTTTACTAAAAAAAACATTTTTCAATAAAAGTTAAATTATTTTACACTGGTTGTCTGTCATTTCTTTCTGCGGCGAAAAAGGTTAAATACAGGGTATTTAAAAGGTGAAATGGTATTCAAAACTAGGTATATAACTGTGGGTAAATTTTAGCTTTTTGCCACAGTTGTGTTCCCGGTTGTGTTTGAAGCAAAGTATTTCACCTAAAAAGTTGTGTTTATTGTTGGTGATTTCATAACAATGTACACAACTTTTGTTAAAAGGTGAAATACTTTGCATAAAACACAACCAGGTACACACCTGTGGCCTAAAGCTAAAAATAGAGACCATGACAAGATAGCCAACTTTGGTTGGCAAAGGTATATACTGTTGGTACAGAAAGTACACAAGTTTGGTTGGGCACAAATCTTTCACACTCTGTCATCCTGCCAGTGTACTCTGCCTTGAGGTGACATAAAGTATAGTGCAAAATTGTCCCTCATTACTGAAACCGTCACAGAACTTCTAGTGGTAATGTCATGGTAATCTTGCAAGGTGGTTTCTTCAGAGGTGTCCTCAATGGAAATGGGTTCCTTGCATATAACAAAATTGTGGAGTACCACGCACGCTTTGATCACCTCGTCCACAGTTTCTGTCTTGAGGTTGATCGCAGTCAATAGGACCCGCCATTTGGCTGTCAGAATACCAAAGGTACATTCAACCATTCTTCTTGCTCTTGTGAGGCGGTAATTAAAAATGCGTTTTGGTCTTGTCAATCCTCTGCTAGAGTACGGTTTCAAAAGGTGTTCTGACAGCTGGAAGGCTTCATCCCCTACACAGACAAATGGCATAGGTGGACCAGATGTTTGCGGCAGCGGTCTAGGTGGTGGGAACTGGAAGGTGTTTCCATACAGTTTACGCCCCATGGCAGACAGTTTGAAAACTTGAGAGTCATTGGAGCGGCCATAGGCCCCAATATCAACCGCAATAAATTTGTATTCCGCGTCAGCGATGGCCATGAGGACAATTGAAAAATATTTCTTGTAATTGAAATATTCCGATCCCGATCCAGCTGGCTTTACAATGCGGATATGTTTCCCGTCCACAGCGCCCAAGCAGTTGGGAAACTGACATATCTGTTGAAACTTGTCAGCAATTTCAATCCACCTCTCTGTTGTGGGCTCTGGTAAAAACTCTTCAGCTAAGGAGTCCCACAGTGCACGGCATGTGTACTTCACTATTCCAGATATGGTGGAAATCCCGAGTCTGTACTGGAAATGCAGTGACGAAAGGGATTCTCCAGTTGCAAGAAATCTGTGGGGAATTAAAAAACAATAAATTAGTTTTAAATCACAGCATTACATACCAAAACTGAGCTATAACACTTGGAGATACAAACTACCACCAACAAGATTGCAGTGAAAGTGTGCTCTGATGCGATCACATCCAATAAATGTGGCTTACCTTAAAGTCACCATCAGACGCTCTGCGGGTGAAACAGAGAAGCGGCAATAGGTGTCCGCTTTTCTTATGAGGTGTGCAATGCGCTCCACCAAGTAATCAAAATTCTCCATTTTCATCCTAACATATCCAAAAAATTTATCCGGGTTTCGTCGAAGGTCCATGCAGAGTGTAGAATAGACCCCACGCGTCATTCTCTTGGCTGTGATGGAGTGGATCCACAAACGTCGTCTACGATGCCTGATGCGCTGCTGTCTCGCTCTCTCCTTCTCCAGAACAATCACCCTCAAACGATTCGCCTCCGCTATAAAATCCGCCAAATTCTTCAAAATATTTCCAATGACAACATCCATCTTCGCCAGTAACTTGCTCTTCTCTCCAACCTGCACTTTCTCCTCTACAACCTGTCAAAGAAGGGCTGTAGGAACATGCTATATATAGTTTTCCAGTAGCCAATCCCGTTCGGAAGGCCACAAGGGTCAATTTTAAAAACCGGATCCGGCGTAATCCGTCGAAAAACGGATAGAAAAACGGATGAACCGGATGAGACGGATCCGGTTTTGTCTGTCAAGAAAAAGACGGATCCGGCAGAAAACCGGATCCGTCACATCCGGTTTTACTAAACATTTGCCGGATCCGGCGTTCCGGCACGACGCCGGATCGCGCCTGACGCCGAAAACCTGAAGTGTGAAAGTAGCCTTATATCTGAAACAATACATTGTAATACTTGTGTCCTGTCTGTGATTTCTCAGACAGGAGTAGGGGCCTTCATTAGGCCCTCAACTACCATGACAACTATGATGCCTCATGTAATGCCGCATAAGGGCGCAAACAGATGGTCGTATTTCTCATGCGAGGATCGCAACACAGAGCAGTGTCCCGGCACCTCTCGTGACCTGAGCGTAACAACGTGATCAGGAGCATACATAGAAGTTCTAATTGAGCCTCCCCCCCCCAAAAAAAAAAAAAAATACCGGTAATTGCCTGGATCACATAGAAGCATATCTCACAACTTTCCAGCCTTTATATGGTCAATTTCCTCCTACTCAAGTCCTAGATTCCTCTTTCATTCCCCTAATAAAGTATGATGCCAAGAAAAGTGCCCCCAAACAAAGCATAATACTCCCATAATGAAGTCCTCTATAATAATAATAAATTTTATTTCTATAGCGCCGACATATTCCGCAGCACTTTACATTTCAGAGGGGATTTGTACAGACAATAGACATTACAGCATAACAATAATCACATAGATTATAACAAATACCAAGAGGAAAGAGGGCCCTGCTCGCAAGCTTACAGTCTATGAGGAAAAAGGTAGACACGAAAGGTGGGTGGTAACAGTTGCCCTCCACATTAGCCTCTACATGCACAGTATAATGACCCTACCATACTCCAAAAGCAAAGTATGGTAACCCCAACAGTATGATTCCCCCAACTGTGATCCCCACACAGCCCTCCAAGCAGTATAATGGGCCTACAAACAGTATAATAGCCCCACACTGAATAATGGACCACACTAGCCCTCTATAAAGTATGATGTACCTCACACAAACCTTTACACTGTATAATTGCTTGCATACAGTATAATGCCCCCAAAAAGAACTCCAAATATTATAATGGCCCCCACATAACCTTCCACATAGTATAATGCGCCTCCAATAATCCTCCATATAGTATAATGCACTCCCCATGGTTCTCCATAGAATATAATGCACTCTCCATGGTCCTCCAAATAATATGATGCACTCCCCATGGTCCTCCATAGAATATAATGCATCCCCAAGGTCTTCCATATAATATAAATAACCTCCTATGGCCCTCTATACAATATAATGCACCCCATGGTCCCCCAAACAGTATAAAGCACCCCTCCATGGTCCTCTATACAATATAATGTACCCCTCATGGTCCCCCATACAGTACAATGCACCCTTCATGGTCCCCCATACAGTACAATGCACCCCCCATACAGTATAATGCACCCCTCCTTGGTCCTCTATACAATTTAATGCACTCCCCATGGCTCACAATACAGTATAATGCACCCCCCATGGTCCTCCATACAGTGTAATGCACCCATGGTCCTCCATACAGTATAATGCACCCCCCCATGGTCCTCTGTACAGCATAAGGCACCCCCATGGTTCTCCATACAGTATAATGCACCCCCCATATGCTATTATGGCCATCTACCTCTCCTCGTTCCACCCGATGCTCTGGTCTGCTGAGTCCGTGGTGTGAAGCGCCGGATATGTCAGAACAGTGGTTGCACTGTAATTACGTCATTGTGCCCTCTGCTCTGACACATCAGACGCCGAGGAAGAATAATGGGGGTGGAAGCGTCTACTGATGCTCCGTCCTCCATCATTGTTGCTCACACTGACAGCCGGGCCCCTCCCTCCGGCCGTCAGCGTGAGCAAAGATGATGGAGGAGGGGAGCTTTCACGCCTATCATTCTGTGCTGACGGGCGGACCCGGTGCGGGCGCTGACACCGAACCCCCAGTCTCATGGAACCCCTAGCAGCGGCATGACTGACACCACAGGCGGTACGCCACTGGGCGTGATGTATTTCTATGCAGCAGTCATACTCAGGTCAGTCCGAGGATTGCAATGCGATCCTCGCATGAGAAATATGGCCGTCTGTGTGCTCCCTAAGAGAACCACCAGGATCCCCCCTTTGCAACCTCTCAGCTACCATGGTTACTATTGTCTGCATCATATAAAAGGGTAAGCTTAGGTTGTTGCAGCAAGTGCTAGCGGGCATCTGGGTCGCCCTCCCAGGGCCATGGGGTACTCGGTACCGGGCCGGTATCAGTGGGATATGTCACAGCAGCAGTGACCCGGACCGTGGCCCTGGGCGCCCAAGTAATGGGGAAATTGTGAATGGTGGAATGTAGTTAGATGGAATAGTTCGTGACACCACCTGTGGTGTTCGGCAAGTGAGATGTTAGGCCGACACTGCTTGCAGATCCTCTGGGGCTGGTGATGGGTTGCAGCCAAGATGGTGGAGCTCCCCACAGGTGGAGCTGTAGCCCCAGGGCAGTGTAGATGTAGGGGAAGAGAGGCGCAGGCAGTGTAGAAGCAGGTACCCAGATGCTGGGTGTGTTGGCGCAAGAATCAATGGAGGACACCAGGGCTTGTAGTTCCAAAGCTTTACTCACAGTCTGTAGTACACACAGGTGCCGGCCTTCGTGCCATGTCCTCCGGGTCAGAGACTCAGCCAACCTCCAGGCAAGATGGGATGCTCCCTTCCAACGCTTCGCCAACATGTGCCTTTCTGAACGTCTCCTCTTATAGCGCCTTTTAGTGTGAAGATCTCCTAGTACTGAGTTACACTGGAGTTCCTCCTAAAAGATGTTCCCAAGAACTCTACTTGTACGGCAGACAGCTGTAGCCTGCTTCGGGGACTCCTTACTCCTGAGTCCCGGCTCTCTATCCGTGTTGCTGTTGTGCCCCCAAGTCTTAGATGGGAGTAGTGCATTTACAGCCCACTACTCCACCGGTGTCTGCTGCAGAACCATTAGTGTCCATACAACCTCGGGGACCGGGCCCCGGCCTTGCACTTAGAACTTATAGGTAGGGTTCTTCCTCTAACCCACGTCCTCTGTGTTCTTATTCTCCTACGTTCCGTATTTGTATTTCTTTCCTATGGAAGCTTAGGCTTCAGTCCAAAGTCTTTCTCCTTGTTTCCTTTCCCGTGCCAGCAGACCAGGGTCACTCAGGTCTGCTGCAGCACTCCTTCCTCCATCTCTCTCAGGGATTTTCTTTCCTCACTCCTCTCTGAGTGACTCACTGACTGACCTAAATCCTATACCTTCCCACTCTTTTATGTATTCTCAACACCACCCACCTCCGAGCACGTTTCGTGTTCCAAGCAGGGAACCACCAAAGGTGCTCTGCTACACTCCAAGCAAGGAGCCGCAATGTGGCTTTGCTGAACTACCCTGCTGTGTGGGGTGCGAGTGTTGGAGCGTGGTTAGGAGCTCCCACCTTACCTGGATGGTGGAGCACCACACCTCAGGAGGAGGTGCAGTACCTCTGTGGCGACTGATCCTCAGGGGCGCCACACATCAGCTGTTCAAAAAAAAAAATGCCAGTGTTATTTTTTCCTGACGTATCTTGTAAACATTTTCTGAGCACTGGTAGCTTTTTTTAGCAATATTCCAGCAATTTTGCGCTTTTTTTTAAATCCATTCAACAATGAAGAACCTTCTAGCATTTTTTCAAGCAAAAAAGCTCAAAAAGACTCCCGTGCCTCTTTTGAGCCTTCCCATTGACTTCTATTACAAAAGTATAGCGCGTCTTCAGAGGCGAAAACGTCTGAGGAACAGTCAGGTCACTTCTTTTAACCCCTTAAAAGTTTTTGGAAAACCTGAAGGGGTTAGCAGATGCTGAGCCGCCTACACGTGCACAGCACGTCGGTTTTTACATAGTGTTCAGTCTTTTGTGCGTTTTTCAGGTGGGTTTTGGAATGAAATCCGCCTCTAAAACACGTCGTGTGCACATACCCTGATGGCTCCCTTCACAGAGCCCCACTTCCCTGTCTGTGGGGCTGTGAGGGGATTATTACACGCCAGCAGCTTCTTTCTTGTGTGAGGTTAAGGGGTGAAAGAGTTAGAACAATATTTGGTGAATATCCTGCATCTGAGATAGGGGGTGAGGCGAGCAGACATGGCGCTGAGGCGGGGGACATGAGGTGTAGGCGCCCTGTGCGGTCACTGCGCACCTGGGCCGCGGACTGGGGAGTGTCACTGATAAGAGTGGGCAGAGCGCGGCTCGGGTGGGTGGTGAGGACATGAGGCGGAGCCCGGGAGAGGGGCTGTTCTCACAGTCGGTGTGAGGAGCTGGGCTTGTCACTGCCCTGGGCACAGGTGACATGGCAGCCGCGGGCCGGTAACGTGGGCTCTGTGGAATGTGAGAGCTGCCAGCAGTAGGAGCGCTCCTGGAGACCGCCGCGCCTGGGATCTAGTAAGTGCAGTGCTCTGTGTGTCCGGCCACCTGGCTGAGATGGGGCAGCGGTGCCTCCTCCATGATGCCATGCATCCCTACTATTATGTGTCCAGACTCACGCTTCATAGTGGAGATCGCTGTCTGTGAATGGGACTAGCCAAAAGATTAAAACCTCATGTCTGACAGCAAGTAGCCGTGTCAGTGGAAATCACAGCATGTCCCGATTATGGCAGTGATGAATCCAAGTAGAAACATCGCCAATAAAGTCTGTAAACTAACTCTAGAAGCTCTTGAATTAAGGATTTTTTGTTTTTGCAAACATTGAAAAATGCCAAAAATAGTGTTACTGATCCCACCTACTTAGATATAAGAAGCCAGTACTGTGGTGTCGGCGGCGTCATTGTCCAGTGTGTATTGCGCCTGATCACGTGTAAACAAAACCAATGAACAATAGCAATTGTTAAAGCTCTGATGCCCATCAGCTATCAGAGTGGGGGTGGTGGGGTCCAGATCTCACGGTTGCTTTGCTTACCTGTCCCTGTATTCACAAGGCTCCTGCCATGTCACCTATCCTGATTTATAGGTGACCCGTCAGGTGATGCTTTCTGCCCACACCACCGACACCATGAATTGGGCACAGGCTTCCTCATTGTAGGCATCTGTGCAGCAGACTATAGACAAGGCAGGAACGTGGAGAACAGTCATCTGGACAGCTTCCCGCTAGCTTCTCTCCATTCCTCGCTTTTATTTTTGTAGTCTGTATGTAATTCCTACTACAAATCCTGACAGCAGGTTTTTATATATTGAAGTATTAGTATGGTTGTGTAAGCGCTTGTCCCCCAACGTGTATGGTGGGTATCTGACCACTAAGGCCCCCACCGATCACAAGAATGGAAATCCCGTGTCACCCATGTGAATACGTGCATTTGTATGATGCAGGCTCCATTTGCTGTCTGTGGGAGCCGCTACATACAAATATAAACAGAGCAATGGTTGCTTCATTCACGCGGGAGTCATGTTTTCTCAGGACCAGCGGTGGTCCAAACTCTAGGACCTGAGGATAGAAATGCTGTTTGTAGGACAAGTGGTCATCTTGCAGTTTTTACGCTGGTCACTGGGGTTTTTTAGACCCATACTTTCTCTCCATAAAACTATACACTGCTGATAGCACAGGATCCACCAATCACAATTGGAGATGTCAGTGCTGACCCTGCTGCCCTTCCTTCACAATGACCATTACACTCGCTCATTAGATGCTTCAATGCAAAAGATTATGTTGGGGGTCTGAATATTGTGGCTATGTACATGGGTTGTTTCCTGAAACAGGAAATTAGAGTCTAAAAATCAGACTGTGGAATGTCAAAAAAAAAAACATTGGCAAAATTTTGTAAGCAAAAAATACACCAAAATCCTGGACAATGTCACACATGCATATCATCTCATATGGTGTCAGGTCCTCTTAGTTTATTATATACAGATTTGCACAAAATTGACATAAGACATTTCAATCTGATTGCTACAACAAAGTCATATTCTGAGAATGTACACATCCCAGTCACCAGCCTAAATTCTCTGGTAGGTCATTCACGCTTCTCTGGGAGAGAGTTTCCATATGCTGGACCCCACTGGGGCGACTCCAGTCCTATTGACTTGCACTTTACGTGGTTACACAATAGTCTTTTCTCCCATACATTACCCATATTGCTATCATCTACATACCCAAGGAAGTGTAATGCCGGTGCACGCCATGCAAAACCCAATGGACGTCTGAGTAGTATGAACCGTGGGTGGTGGCAGTGCTGTGGCTGTTAAATGGTTAATAGGACAGTCAACAGTGCGTGTTTGTTTTCCTCTACAAACATTGTTCCAAGGTTCCTGGTCCCTGAAGAAGTGAATGGAGCCTGTGATGGGGCTCAGTACAGCTGCTGGCAGCTCCGGGTGCCCACTCCCTGCTGCGGGCCACTGTTTACCCCACTATATTACAGCCTGTGCATAGACATTTACACCATATTTGTTGATAGTGTTACATTTTGTTATGTGGGTTTTATGACATAGTAAATATTTGATTTGTCTACAATGAGAAATGTTGGAATTGTCCTGCAGGATTGGCTGAGTGTGTTTGGCCTGGGACCTGCAGCCCTTGGCATCCTCTTGGTATGTCAGGAATGGGTCGGTGTGGTGGGATGTAACATGACACACTGAGCAGTGGATCTGACACACAGGTATCATTCTTGTACTCCAGTACATAACTTGTGGCTTGCCGTACAGTCACTCTTATATATTTCTCCATTCTAAAATCACACTGGCGCGTTTCTTACATCACTTTCTATATTTTTTTGTTCCCCATAGCAGGAAGTGTAAACCTAGGGACACATACAGCCACCTATGTTATATAGGGATGCTGCCTGTAAACTGCAATGAAAGCACAGTGACAAAGGTTTATAAGGGGTTCATTAAATATCATGATGTGATTCCTAAAGAATTGTACTAAATCGTTCACTTTAGATCCATGTTCTGCTGTTTCCAATTAGTTTTTTTGCAAAGGAAAATCCATGTGTTGCAAAACCGATAAATGATATCACAGCGATATTCCGCCGAGAAAATAACTTCAATTATTCCCCCAAAATGTGTATGGCTTTAAAGGGGTTTACCAAGAGTTACCTTTTGCATTTCATTCTCTTGCCCCCTGTAAAAATGAGAAAATCACAGTGATGCATCTTCGCTGTTGTCCCCTGGTCTTGGTTGACAGGCTGCAGCTCACGTGTGACCGCCGATGCAGCCCAGTGATGGCTGCAGTGGTCACATGAGCTATAGCCCGTGACTTCACCGCTGCAGCCTGTCAACAAAGACTGGTGTCGGTAGAAGCGAGGCATCTCTGCACCTGCAGTCAGTGAATATAGATATTTTTACATTGATTAATTGCATGTAATAGAAAAAAAAACTTGGGAAACAGAAGAACTGCCTTGCTTACAGAGGTTTAGGGATAAGTTTCCAAAAATCTGAATTACAAAATAAAAAAAATCTGATCCAACCATATAATCACAGATTTCTCTTAGTAGATAGCTGGCTAGATGTGTAATGGCCACCTAGCCTCATATACAAATTCAGTTGTACATCACCTCCTAAAAAAATGGTCACGAGTTCATACACGCCACCTCATGCACATGGCTTCACCAAAATATCATAACTGAAGACGCCAACAATCTCCAGTAATCTCTTAGGGTATGTTCCTACAGTACATACTGAAAATGCAGCAGGTTTTCCATCTGGATTATTCATAGTATATATGGAATTTTAAGAAACCTCGGGCACACGCTGAAAAAATATCTGCAGTGTAAATTGCCGAAGCAGCAGACTTGAAATTCGCAGCATGTCAAATTCTGCTTCCAATATCAATGCGTATTTCACCCGCAGCTTATGTGCCCCAGCTTCACAGCAGTTTCCCCAGTGGTATACCTTTAAAATGCAAAGTTGGAAAATACTAGAATTAGGCCAGTTTTGCTGCTATGTCACAGGTCATTCTGACTTTTGAAGCTCATCCCTGACCAAGCTCTTCTTCGTGGCAACGTTGAGAGACCATTGCAAGCAGAGTCCAAAATTACTTGGCTGCATATCAATTGTTATGAGGCAGACACTGCCTTTTCCTGGTAGTATCACTTATCATACCTCAAGTTATTTTCATTCCATTAGAGGAGTAGTCCAGTCTGCTCTAATTATATTCTAATTATCAGGATTTTCAAGGATCAGCTAACTAGTGACCAAGGAGCGGAATATTCCACAAATAGCATTTCCTACATCCTCCGCTGCTCCAGCGCTCCCCACTGCAGGTCATGCACAGGTGGATCAATAGGGCTCCTTGCAGTGTGTCGGAGATGATCTATGGTAATTCCCCTTATTTTTCACTCTATGATGAGCTCCCATCTTCTTTCTTTATGATGAGACTATTTGCATAACGAATTCCAAGAGGAACGTTGCATGGCCTACAAGTCTCTTTACGTCAACTTGGCACTCTCTACTAGGAGAAACTGTATGTCTTAGCCCCCCTGTCAGAGGCTTCTCACGCAGCCAAATCAGATCTTCTGCTTTGTACTGATGAGGGACAACCGAAGCACATATTTTCAAATGCAGTTTCAGGTTTGGCTTCTTATCTAAAGTTGTGTTGCCAGATGTTTTAAATGGTCAACATTGACTTTTAGAATTGCTGCTTCCAATAGGTTGCAATAGAGTTCTCTTTCTCTATGTAGAGGCTGCTCCAATAGGTGGCACTAGAGTTCTCTTTCTCTATGTAGAGGCTGCTTCCAATAGGTGGCAGTAGAGTGGCTCAGTGGTTAGCGCTGCAGCCTTGCAGAGCTGGGGTCCTGGGTTCGAATCCCACCAAGGACAACATCTGCAAGGAGTTTGTATGTTCTCCCCGTGTTTGCGTGGGTTTCCTCCGGGCACTCCGGTTTCCTCCCACACTCCAAAGACATACTGATAGGGAATTTAGATTGTGAGCCCCATCGGGGACAGTGATGAAAATGTGTGCAAACTGTAAAGCGCTGCGGAATATGTTAGCGCTATATAAAAATAAAGATTATTATTATTATAGTAGAGTTCTCTTTCTCTATGTAGAGGCTGCTTCCAATAGGTGGCACTAGAGTTCTCTTTCTCTATGTAGAGGCTGTTTCAAATAGGTGGCTGACAGTAGAGTTCTCTTTCTCTAGGTAGAGGCTGTTCCAATAGGTGGCAGTAGAGTTCTCTTTCTCTATGTAGAGGCTGTTTCAAATAGGTGGCAGTAGAGTTCTCTTTCTCTATGTAGAGGCTGCTTCCAATAGGTGGCTGGCACTAGAGTTCTCTTTCTCTATGTAGAGGCTGTTCTAATAGGTGGCTGGCAGTAGAGTTCTCTTTCTCTATGTAGAGGCTGTTTCTAATAGGTGGCTGGCAGTAGAGTTCTCTTTCTCTATGTAGAGGTAGAGGCTGTTTCCAATAGGTGGCAGTAGAGTTCTCTTTCTCTATGTAGAGGCTGTTTCAAATAGGTGGCTGGCAGTAGAGTTCTCTTTCTTTAGGTAGAGGCTGTTCCAATAGGTGGCAGTAGAGTTTTCTTTCTCTATTTAGAGGCTGTTTCAAATAGGTGGCTGGCAGTAGAGTTCTCTTTCTCTAGGTAGAGGCTGTTCCAATAGGTGGCAGTAGAGTTCTCTTTCTCTATGTAGAGGCTGCTTCCAATAGGTGGCAGTAGAGTTTATTTTTCTCTATGAAGAGGCTGCTTCCAATAGGTGGCAGTAGAGTTCTTTTTCTCTGTGTAGAGGCTGCTTCCAATAGGTGGCAGTAGAGTTCTCTTTCTCTATGTACTTATGTAGAGGCTGTTTGTTTGCTTAGTCAGGGGTGTAACATCTGAAAAAATATCACGTGCTGACGTTTAAGGCCTGTAAGGAATAACATTGAAGTGAGGCCACCACTCTCAAAGTGCAAATTTATCTGCTTTACACCTACAAAAATCGTGCCAGGAATACATCTTTTAATATTATACTTGCAGAAAAATCTACCTTTACTTAATATGCAAATGAGGGCGCTTTGTTGCATCCTGAGAATGACCTATGGCTTGGTGCACTGTTACACCCTGTGATTTGCATATAACGGCCTATCCCTTGTCTTCATTTACAGCTTCACGTGGTAAGAGAAAGTGCTGTTTACAATCCATCCCCTATTGGTGCACTCACAGTGTCAGTGCGATCGGGCACACAACCAGGCCGTGGGCATGCTCTGACACGCAGTGCTTGCCTATCTGTGGCCTCCACGTGATATAACAGTAAGTGTAGTTACTAAGTGGCTTTACAGAGGAGGAGAGGGCGTTGAAACCTGACAGGCAGAAACTAGGAGGAGTCAGAGTGCACCTGCGGCCACATTGGGTGTGCAGTCAGTGCGCCAGCGCAGAGAAGGGGATAGCCTTTAGACTGCACCTGCTCTTACAAAGTGAGTGCTGTCTACCAAGAAAAGGGACTGGCCTTAATACACAAACGTAATGGTGCCCCAAAGCGTCCTCATTTGCATATTAAAGGTTTTTTTCTCTGCAAATATAATGTTAAAATGTATATGACTGGTGTGATCATTATAGGTGCAAAGCTCCTATATAGAAGTATTCCTCATAGTGTGCTTTCCCTCCCAGTCCCTCTCTGCTGTTCCAGCGTTACCGGCTGCTTTCTGCGGCTTCAGTCATTATGCAGTCACTGTTCCCATTCCCAGCTCGATTGTGTACTTGTGCTTTGCCCGTCAGCTATTTATGATTTTGCTGCCAATGTCTGTGTTTGCTTTGTAAGCGGTGGTAATCGCCATCAGATATTTACCAGCCGAATGTGGGGGCTGTCCGACCCTCGTCCAACATGTGATGCTGGGGAAAATAAACTGGACTTGGAATTGAGTTGTCCAGTATTGCTGATTCTTCTGGAAAAAAGCAAATCTGTCTGCCGGTTTTTGCTTTATAATCTGACAGGAGCATGATGTAGGGGCAGAGACCCTGACTCCATTGATGTATCACTTCCTATTCTGCATGGTGCAGTGTTGATAGAATCCGTGTTTTCTCTGCTGTAGATGTAACAGTGGTCAGAATGCTGAGCTGTGTATAACCTCACCCACACCCCTGATCGGCAGCTTGTTGTGTACCACTTGCCAGCAAGCTGTCAATCAGGGGCGTGGGCAGGGTTGCACAGATTAGCCTGACTGGCCTGCATGTGACACCTAGTCAGGCACTATATTGTATTGAAACTACAGCACAAGACCTAGTATGTGACACATCCCTGGAATCAGGATCTCTTGTCCTATGTTATACTGCTCTCATTCTAAATAGCAGAAACTTGCTGACAGCTTCCCTATAAGCGGTGACAGCTAGTCGCCCTTCATGCTACTACAACCGTAGCCCATTATATGAACGTCCGAGGCTGTATAAATACATAATCGGAAAGCTACAGCATACTAGATAACAGCAAGTGGCATAAGTGAAAATAAGCAATTATTGTCCCTTCCATAACAAAGTTACCATTGGCACAGACGAGTTAGTAACACAATACACTCACCATAATGAAAATAATTTCCACAAGAAAGCAATCTCCTTTTAATAGTTGTGTCCTCGGTCATAATAAATCAATAAGCATTGCCATATTTAGTCCCAGCAATTATAGTACATTTAGCTAATTGCTAGATATTTAGATATTGTATTAATGCTAAATGTAATAATAAAGAAATGAGCATTGGAAAAGATGTACTTACCTTAATAAAATGTACCCAAGCTGAATATTAGATTACATTGCATTAAATGTAAAGTTTTTAAGCTGTGGGAGGTCTTATATGACCCAGTTAAGTAAAAATACTGCAGGAAATATTGCAGTTGTCTAGGACTGATAATAAACAAGAAGAACTACTAGAAAACCTGCCCCAAAATGGCTACAGCAGACCTCCAAATTTAGTGGTCCTAGTAGTTTGCCGTGCACTAATTACACTTTTGACTTATTCTAGGGATACTTAGGGCCATACAGCTCTTTTAAAGGGAATATGTCACCAAGTTTGTGCTATGTAATCTTAAAGCTGCATGTTATAATGGGGGAGGCACTGATTCCAGTCATGTCATTTGCTGGTCCGCATGCTGTCATTTTGATACAATCACTGTATTATCTGCTGCAGATCTAGCAGTGCTCAGAATGCTGAGCTCTGATAACCCCACCCACACCACTGATTGGCAGCTCTCTGTGTACCCACTTTTATTGACAGAAAGCTGCTAATCAGGGGTGGGGGTAGGGTTATCCAGAGCATTTGACTATGAGGCAAGAGACACCAGTATTGTAGTGATAATCTCCTGTTGATAAAACACTGATTTTTATTGAAACAGCTACACACAGTCTACTAAGAGACACATTGCTGGAGTCAGGGTCTCAAACCTTACACTCTTGCTGGTCTCAGATTACATAGCAAAAACCTTGTGACAGATTCCCTTTAAGAAGTGAGTTGATCTCACATTATTAGCCCATATTTTGTTTGGATTCACTACGAGGCCGATGCATCAAGACTAGCGTTGTTCTTCATTAATCAAGAGCTTCGGGTGAGCGGCATACACCTTTCTGGCATAGTGAACTCCGCTGACCGTCATGAATTTGATAAGCTGATGTCAGAATTCGCAAAATTTAGGCTCCGCTCTGAGTTGCGTCTACATTTTAAGACTTGCCAAAGCTTTTACATCAGAATAGTGGCGTAAAAGCTGTGATGCATCATGCCCAGTGAAGATCCTGAGCATGCCTTTTATGTCTAAGGGTGGATTCACATGGGGCAGAAACCGCCCCATTCAGATGGATGCAACATATCGGCCGTATGTTGGTATGTCATAAATCACACTCATTGCTCATTTTACAGGCAGAAGCTTTTGACAAATGGCACGGGCACAATGTCAGACAGCTTACTACTATCAGTGCTTTATCCAGTCACAGAATACAGTTCTCCTCTGCTTTTGGGTGACAGAGATATAGTGCTCAGGATAAATGAGTACACCCCCTTTGAAAGTTAAAATTGTAAACAATATCTCACTGAACACAAATACAATTTCCAAAATTTTGACAAGACTCGGTTTCATAGAACATTTTTTTTAGCCCATAACATGAATCAAAGGTATATAAATACATGGTTTCTACAGTTCCTGAGCTGGTGTTTTATTCATAGCATTTTGGGGTAGGTACGATATTTTGATCTCCTCTTATTACGTTTTATTGCAATGTGGCGATGGTCGAAAAACAGTAATTCTAGCATCCTGATTTTTTCTTGTTACACTGTTTACCGATCAGATTGCTTTGTTTTATATTTTGTTATATCAGACTTTTACGAACAAATGTGTATTTTTTTAATAATTGTTTTATGTTTAAAGGGGCAAAAGGGGGGCGATTTGAACTTGTTTTTTTTTTTCATATTTTTAAAAAAAATTTTTTTACATTTAACTGTGTTTAATAGTCTCCTAAGGCTGTGTGCCCACGTTGCGTTTTTTAAGCGTTTCCGCCTAGTTTTTGCCACTGCGGAAACGCTTAAAAAGCGCTAATAAAACGCGTCCCATGCAATCCTATGGGATTCCGCAGTTGCTGTGCCCATGCTGCGGGTTTTTCCGCTGTGGAATCACATAGCAGTAAAATCTGCAGCATGTCCATTAATTCTGCGGAATCGCGGCGATTCCTCCGCCATAGGATTGCATTGAAACGCTCACTTTACGCATGTGGCTATGCCCACCATGCGTAAAGTGAGCGCTTCATGTGCAGATGGTACCCAGGGTCTGAAGGAGAGGAGACTCTCCTCCTGGCCCTGGGTACCATATTCCTGTAAAAAATAGAATTAAAATAAAAAATAGCGATATACTCACCCTCTTTCGGCCCCCGGAGTCCTCAGTGGTGCACGCGGCGCTGCCAGCAACTTTCGTTCCCAGGGATGCATTGCACGAATGACCTCTGATGACGTAGCGGTCTCGCGTGACCACTTTGTCATCAGAGGTCATTCGCGCAATACATCCCTGGGAACGGAAGCTGCCTCCAGCGCCGATGAGGACGGGGATCGCCGCTGAGGAGATCGGGGGCCGCCAGGAGGTGAGTATATCCCTATTTTTTTTTAATTATTTTTAACATTCCATCTTTTGCTATTGATGCTGCATAGGCAGCATCAATAGTAAAAATTTGTTCACACTTGTCAAGCACTATGGTTGACAAGTGTAACCAACCTGTCAATCATTTTTCCAAGCGATGCTTCAAATCGTTTGGAAAAGCACTAGCATTCTGTAAGCTAAAAACGCTTGCAAAACACTTGTGTTTTGCTGGAAAATGCATGCGAATTCAGCATGCGTTTTACCCGCGGCGGGGAGTTGGGGAAATACTGTGGACAATTCCGCAGCATTTCTGCAACGTGGGCACATAACCTTAGGAATCTTGAAGCCGAGAGGGTTCAGTTGCTTGTGGTGTACATAGCAGTCCCTCAGCACTGCTATGTATTAGCAGAAATCACGGGCCTGCGTTCACAGTAGGTTTGTAATGACAGGCGCAGGGATCATCAGCAGATATCTGGCTGTCATGAGAACCCATCGGTGCCCCGCGATCACGTGACAGGGGCGGGGTGATTGATGCCAGCGCATGCTAAATCCTGCTCTCAGTGACTGACAGCGGCATTTAACTGATTAACAGCAGAGGGTGGAGCTGTGAAAGGCACGTGATGACTTTAAATCAGTCATCATTTGCTGGGGGGATATGGGCTCAGCGTGCAAGCCCACATTAAAGGCATGGACACGATCTTTGATGTAAATATATGTCAAAAGTCGTGAAGGAGTTTATCAGCCTCCTAATAACGTTTTTAATGTTGCCTTTATCACAGCTAAGTGATGCTGCAGTGTTATTGTGTAACCCTGGTGTGTGTACCTGCATTCATCCCTGCAATTCACTGCCATCATGCCCACAGCGGTGTGATTGACGCACCAACGTGAGCTGGGAGGAGCAAAAGAGGACCTCTCCTCCTCCTTCTCCTTGCTCTCCTTACACAACAATTCTGAATTTAGCCTTGGGGCCTCTTCATATTTTTAGGTTTCTCTAAAAGTATATGTTATGTGTATTCCTGATGTCTACTTGGGATGGAAGCCTTTATTATATTCTACTGTATAGGCATTGAGTGAAATATGTTGGATTCTGTGCCCACACTGTACTTTCCTATACACTGAAGAACAGGTTTGCCAACACGTACCTGGACACTCTGCTCATAATCTGGGTACTAAGGGCATTCATTCTGCCAGCACATACACAGACAGTAGACATGAATGAAGCGGAGAACATTGTGGGAGCTATGATACGAGAACAATTTACAAAGTTATTCATGTAGGGTATTTATGGAAATTTTATCTATGGAATGATGTAAATTACTGATGAAAAGCTGAGTTTCCTTTGCCTGTCAGTGACGATAGACCACATCTAGATGAGGCAAGCTCGTACAAGCACCTTCTGATCTCAGTCTGCTTTCTGAATTTCTCTATGGGTATGTTCCCATGTGAGATACTCATAAACCACCACAGATTTACTGTTTGAATGCTGCAAATTTGCAGGACATTTTGCCAATTAATTTATGCTGTGGATTTAGTAAAATCTCATCCACAATACTGCTGTTGCAGTACGCAATGGATTTTCCATCTGGAAAATCCAAATGAGAAATCTCTTGAATCTACAGCCTTTGGGAGCACACCCTATAACTTCTAATATTTTAGTTTTTCCGTCTCATTTGTTACCATGTTGGCTTGTGGCACAGATGGCAACCATTGACATAAAAACTGTCATTTGACTCTACCAAAATTAGATTGAGTAATAGTCGATCAGTCTATGGTAGCTTAGAGGAAATGTCAGCCATTATACATCATTTAGATTAATAAAAAGTGAGAAATTCTGTTCTTATTAACGTCATAAGAAATCTTTATTGGGGTGGTTGCAGGTAAGCAATTCTGACTGCTTGTAGTCAGCACTAGTGGAAGATTGTGAGCTTCCTGCATACTTTTCTTGCTCCTAATGAAAAGATATACAAATATCAAAAGACAGGTGTGTACAGGTGGAAACTAAGAGTAGTTATCTCCATAAACAACCAGCAAATAAGTGGCACTCTGTAGCGCTGTAGCATGCAAACATGAAATATTTGAAATATGAATTGCATTACTTCTCCAGAAAATAGGAAATACGTATCACATAAATTGGCCAATTCATGTGTACCCAGCAGCCAGATAAGGCGATTATCGTTGCTGGGAACCTATCTAATGTGAATCCTCTCCTAGGCTGAAGCCTGCATTTTTCCTATTTTCAGGACTTCGGCCCTCCACCTCTATTATGATCGACATAGGTGTGTTGCAGACAGTAATTGGCGCTTTTGCATATATTCAGTCAGCTGGGAGGAATCTAGGAATAAATAATATGTAGATTTATGAGCAGACGCATAGTTAATGGAGCGATACTTTGTATGATCGCTTAGCATGCTCCTATGCTTTGTCTAGGCTGCAGAGGTGGAGGGGGAGAGTGGCCAGGCAGGGTGTGGTTGGAATTTGGCTGGATGAAAAAAGATTCAGAAATACAACATCTGTCTCCAGCTGTGTAAATTAAAGAACTGTTCTAGAGTTCGGGTCACAGTCGGGTATTTTACTCACTGAATTCCTTAAGATGTTGTGTTGGAAACTGATTAATGTGTTGAAATGAAAACTTTGTGCTAGATAAAGAATGCTCTTCAGGTGACTACTGACAAAGATGTTTACCTGCTGTCAGATATGTGAAGGTGATACATGTGCTTCTGCCCCAGGGTGATTTTTATTCCTATGATTGTTTTTTTTCTAAATCATACTTTTAACTCTCTCTCTGACGAAGACAGGGAAATTTTTAACCCCCTTAAAAGAATTCCAGACTTTAAAAAACTTGGCTTTGCTTTTGCCAAGTCAGAAAACTAGCCAGAAATGCTCATTGCCCTCCGTCTTATGGCTATTCCCCCTTTCCAGGATCATCCAAGCTGTGGAGCCGACAGCGGCCCATGCGACATTCAGTTGATTAGCTCAGCCAGCCTACCTTTCTACCACAACTGCTGCAGAAAGTCTTCAAGCACGTCACTAGTCAAAGGGAGCAGCTCTGTATTCTCTTATGTGGATGCCACCTAGAGTGCCATTCTAACACATCGAGGGGCAGGCTTGAAGCAAACAAGTAATTAACGATTTAGGGAACGACTCTGGTTCCCACTGCAGATGTTCCCAGGGAGCGCCAAGCTTTGTGGCCACCAGCATGAGATGTCACCATAGGTACTCAGTTGATTAGCAATGTCAGCCCCCTTCTCCATCATGGCTAATGCAGAAAGAAATAACGAGACCAGCCTAGGATCTGAACTGAACCAGACAGCTGTGCCCAGCTAAGGCCTCTTTCACACATCAGGTTTTCTGCTTCAGGCGCGATCCGGCGCTTTTGACTAAAACCGGATCCGTCGAAATGCAATGCCGGATCCGGTTTCCCCCCCATTGACTTGCATTAGAGCCGGATCGAGCCGGATGGCCATGCGTTTCATCCGATTTTCGCCGGATCCGGCAATGTGACGCGATCCGGCGTCTGGAAAAAACGGTGACTGTAACGTTTTTTGTATCCGTCGAAAAAGCCGGACACGCCGGATCCGGCGTGTCCTGCTTTTTCATACAATGAAAGCCTATGAGCGCCGCAATGCGCCGGATCCGGTTTCTTTGGTCTGAGCATGCTCAGTAGCTCTGCCCACAGGACATATATAAAAGCAAGACAATGGGACCCTCAGCCACACCCAACATGCCACCCAAGCCAAGAACCAGGAGCAGGAGAAGGCAGCAGACATCTGCAGCAGCAGCACCATCAGCACCACCCCAAATGGAGCAGCATGCTGAACAACGGGAGGGGAGTCCAGCAGCAGATGAGAGACGGTAATTATCAAATCCCCCATTCCTCCAAACTAGGGCTATGTAATATCAAGATATTCATTGGCCCTTTGTTTCTCTTTATTCAACAGCCGCCCAATAGATGCAGCAGCAGCAGCAGCAATGGCAGCAGCAGAAACACCACCCACAGCCATGGAGTCTGGCCATGAGGAAGACAGCACATCTTCTGGGAGCCCTCCCTCGCATCGTCAGCGTTTGACGGTAAGTTTTTATTTCCAAAATCCATCATCTCTGTAATATATGTGTATTCATTGCCTTTTATTTCAAAACAGGAATCACAAGATGAAGAGGAGCTCCCAGAAGAAGAAGGAAGGGGTGGACAGACACTTGGAGTGGGCTCACAATTGGTAAGTTTTTTGCATCAAACGCAGAAACACAACATCACACTACACACAACACATAGAAAACAATGTTCTGCAGACCACACACAGCAAACAAATGCCTACATCCAAAGACATAACATTTTTTGTTTTCTTCTCTAGTCTTCCCAATCTGGTGCTCGGCCAAGAGGTCCTCGCAGTGCCTCCCAGGGTCGTCGGCGACAGCAACGCGGCGGTCACCAGCGTGTAAGTATAAATATTTTTGCTTTGTTTTTTTTGCACTTTTTATTTCATTTCTTTTGTGGAGGCTAATTATGTTATTTTTGTCTTTTTCTTTAACAGCCTTCACAGCGTGCTCCCGACTCTGACGGTGAGGATGGAGGGATTGATGTGGACCGCCTCATCGATCTCGTCAGAGAAAGGGAGCCGCTCTGGAATATGGCTGACCGACGCCACGCTGACCTGATCGTTACCCGACGACTCTGGGAGGAAATCTGTTCGCTCCTTGTGGACCGCTGGGAGGACCTCGAAGCTCGGGCCCAGATTAAAGAGCGTAAGTATATACAGTACCGGTTGCTTGATTTAAACCAGTGTTTCCCGAACTCCAGTCCTCGTGGTCCCCACGGATCATGTGTTCAGGATTTCTATTTACTTTGGAAATCCTGAAAACATGACCCCTGGGGACCATGAGGACTGGAGTTTGGGAAACACTGATGTTGTATACTAACCACTTTGTCCTTTCTCGTTTCAGGGGAGAGAATTGTGAAGCGGTGGCGGTCTGTGAGGGATCGTTTCAAGAAGGAGTTCAATAAAGAGATGCGGGCCCCGAGTGGATCTGGAGGACGCAGGAGCAAGTACAAGTACGCACGAGCCCTGTCGTTCCTCCGGGAGACAATGCTCACCAGAAGGTAAATATTACACACCACATGTGACAAAAAAATGTTTAGATGTAACTTTTTTTTTTCAGCCAGGGCCATACCATGTCAGTATTTTAATTGTTTTTTTTTCTCTTTATTCCACAGCACGGTGAGCAGCACTCGGGAGCCTGCACGATTGGACCCTTCTGAGGCGATCCCTGAGGAGACCGGCACCGAGGGACACTTCGACCGCCCCGGTACATCTGCACCTTCCCAGCCTTCCCACACATTCGACCCATCTGTCCCATCCACCAGCACAGGAGCATCGTGGCCGCCTACATTACATGAAGCTGCTGGTGAGGAGATCGCTTTCCCTTTACCCCACCCTTCTGCCCCTGCCACCTCTAGTACACCTGCGGGTACTGGGCGGCAGCGGCAGAGGGGTCAGGAAAAGACTTATGCGCCAGAGTTCTTGCATCTGAATGCATCTTTCCAGAACTGTCTAAAAGTCTTGTCAGAGCAAATCTCCGCAGGCTATCAGCAGATCAACTCCAGCATTCTGGTGGTGAAGATACTTCTGCAAACCATGCATTCAGAAGCAAGATCTTTGCCAAACCACACCTTTTTCAGGTCTGTTGTGGAGCGCATGGAAACGCTCTCTCCTGCCCAGCAGATGCATGTAATGCATTCATGCCACGCTGTTCTCCAGCAAGTTACCTCCCAACCTCCTCCTCCCACCACAGTAGTTCCTCCACCTGCACCACCTCCAGCCACTTTCCATCCTCCCCCTCCTATTACATCTACACCCCCTCCAGCCACTTTCCATCCTCCCCCTCCTATTACATCTACACCCCCTCCAGCCACTTTCCATCCTCCCCCTCCTATTACATACCATTCACCTCCCCAGCACCATCCACCTCCCCAGCACCAGCAACCTCCCCAGCACCAGCAACCTCCCCTGCACCAGCAACCTCCCCAGCACCAGCAACCTCCCCAGCGCCAGCAACCTCCCCAGTACCAGCAACCTCCCCAGTACCAGCAACCTCCCCAGTACCAGCAACCTCCCCAGTACCAGCAACCTCCCCAGTACCAGCAACCTCCCCAGTACCTGCAACCTCCCCAGTACCTGCAACCTCCCCAGTACCTGCAACCTCCCCAGTACCAGACATCTCCCCACTTCCAGCAACCTGCCCCGTACCAGACATCTCCCCACTTCCAGCAACCTGCCCCGTACCAGACATCTCCCCACTTCCAGCAACCTGCCCCGTACCAAACTCCTTCCCCATACAACTTGCCATCAACATCATCTGCTCCTACAGTCCCTGCCCAACCCTCCACTCCACCACCCACCACCTCTTCTGCTTCCCACATGTCCACCCATTCTGTAGTTTTTTCCACACCTTCACCTCTAACTGTTCCTTCCCCACCACGATCCCAGTCCTCTCTCCACACTCCCAGTGTCGAAGTGTCCCGCAGCCCCTCCAGCAGTATTTCCACCACACACTACACAGATTTATAATGTGTGTATTTAAATAAAAATGACCAGTTTTATGGTTTCAAAGCTTTATAAAACAAGTTTATTAAAATTTTAAAAAAGTTTACTAAAAAAAACATTTTTCAATAAAAGTTAAATTATTTTACACTGGTTGTCTGTCATTTCTTTCTGCGGCGAAAAAGGTTAAATACAGGGTATTTAAAAGGTGAAATGGTATTCAAAACTAGGTATATAACTGTGGGTAAATTTTAGCTTTTTGCCACAGTTGTGTTCCTGGTTGTGTTTGAAGCAAAGTATTTCACCTAAAAAGTTGTGTTTATTGTTGGTGATTTCATAACAATGTACACAACTTTTGTTAAAAGGTGAAATACTTTGCATAAAACACAACCAGGTACACACCTGTGGCCTAAAGCTAAAAATAGAGACCATGACAAGATAGCCAACTTTGGTTGGCAAAGGTATATACTGTTGGTACAGAAGGTACACAAGTTTGGTTGGGCACAAATCTTTCACACTCTGTCATCCTGCCAGTGTACTCTGCCTTGAGGTGGCATAAAGTATAGTGCAAAATTGTCCCTCATTACTGAAACCGTCACAGAACTTCTAGTGGTAATGTCATGGTAATCTTGCAAGGTGGTTTCTTCAGAGGTGTCCTCAATGGAAATGGGTTCCTTGCAGATAACAAAATTGTGGAGTACCACGCACGCTTTGATCACCTCGTCCACAGTTTCTGTCTTGAGGTTGATCGCAGTCAATAGGACCCGCCATTTGGCTGTCAGAATACCAAAGGTACATTCAACCATTCTTCTTGCTCTTGTGAGGCGGTAATTAAAAATGCGTTTTGGTCTTGTCAATCCTCTGCTAGAGTACGGTTTCAAAAGGTGTTCTGACAGCTGGAAGGCTTCATCCCCTACACAGACAAATGGCATAGGTGGACCAGATGTTTGCGGCAGCGGTCTAGGTGGTGGGAACTGGAAGGTGTTTCCATACAGTTTACGCCCCATGGCAGACAGTTTGAAAACTTGAGAGTCATTGGAGCGGCCATAGGCCCCAATATCAACCACAATAAATTTGTATTCCGCGTCAGCGATGGCCATGAGGACAATTGAAAAATATTTCTTGTAATTGAAATATTCCGATCCCGATCCAGCTGGCTTTACAATGCGGATATGTTTCCCGTCCACAGCGCCCAAGCAGTTGGGAAACTGACATATCTGTTGAAACTTGTCAGCAATTTCAATCCACCTCTCTGTTGTGGGCTCTGGTAAAAACTCTTCAGCTAAGGAGTCCCACAGTGCACGGCATGTGTACTTTACTATTCCAGATATGGTGGAAATCCCGAGTCTGTACTGGAAATGCAGTGACGAAAGGGATTCTCCAGTTGCAAGAAATCTGTGGGGAATTAAAAAACAATAAATTAGTTTTAAATCACAGCATTACATACCAAAACTGAGCTATAACACTTGGAGATACAAACTACCACCAACAAGATTGCAGTGAAAATGTGCTGTGATGCGATCACATCCAATAAATGTGGCTTACCTTAAAGTCACCATCAGACGCTCTGTGGGTGAAACAGAGAAGCGGCAATAGGTGTCCGCTTTTCTTATGAGGTGTGCAATGCGCCCCACCAAGTAATCAAAATTCTCCATTTTCATCCTAACATATCCAAAAAATTTATCCGGGTTTCGTCGAAGGTCCATGCAGAGTGTAGAATAGACCCCACGCGTCATTCTCTTGGCTGTGATGGGGTGGATCCACAAACGTCGTCTACGATGCCTGATGCGCTGCTGTCTCGCTCTCTCCTTCTCCAGAACAATCACCCTCAAACGATTCGCCTCCGCTATAAAATCCGCCAAATTCTTCAAAATATTTCCAATGACAACATCCATCTTCGCCAGTAACTTGCTCTTCTCTCCAACCTGCACTTTCTCCTCTACAACCTGTCAAAGAAGGGCTGTAGGAACATGCTATATATAGTTTTCCAGTAGCCAATCCCGTTCGGAAGGCCACAAGGGTCAATTTTAAAAACCGGATCCGGCGTAATCCGTCGAAAAACGGATAGAAAAACGGATGAACCGGATGAGACGGATCCGGTTTTGTCTGTCAAGAAAAAGAGGGATCCGGCAGAAAACCGGATCCGTCACATCCGGTTTTACTAAACATTTGCCGGATCCGGCGTTCCGGCACGACGCCGGATCGCGCCTGACGCCGAAAACCTGAAGTGTGAAAGTAGCCTAAGAGAGCAGAGAGTAGGGAATGGAGCTCTCTTTCTGTGCCAGTGCGAAAATGGTAGTAGAGTGAATTGGCACTGAAACCAAGTTAGCGATCATAATTTAAGTATGTTAATTCATTTTATTTCATACATATTGAAATAACGTTTTATACGGCTAGACAACACCTTTAAAGGGAATCTGTCACCCATTTTTAGTGATATCATGTAAAGATATCACCCAATTGTGCATCCCATAAGGATTCTATTAGGACTTTTGATTGCCCCCCGACCCGCACCTTTGATGCATAAATACATGCACCGGAAGTGTGTCCTGCATGTGAAGACTTCCGGGGCATAGACCACGCTGAAATACTGGCGCATGCACATTACCGATTATATGCTTTGCCCATAGTTGGGCAAGGCATACTACGCAAGCGCCGGAGGCCTTTTCAATGCGCAAGCGCGGAAAACTACGGCATCTGTGATATTCATAGATGAAGATTACTTTCAGCAAGTCGAGGAGGGGGGGAAGAAGGCGAATAAGCCACGCCCATCAGACCGGATCGCGGCGGTTTCCATACGTCTCCACCAAGATAAAAAAGGTATTTATGCATCAAAGGTGCGGGGTCGGGGGGACTCAAAAGTCCTAATAGAATCCTTTTGGGACGCACAATTGGGTGATATCTTTACATGATATCACTAAAAATGGGTGACAGATTCCCTTTAAGTGTGGCTGTATGAGATAGGTAAAACATTGTTACGTTCTTCAAGAAACACCCTCACCCTAGCCCATGCGAAAGGTTTGGTAATAGAGAGATCCTTCAAGGACAGTTTGTGCTACAGGTACTAAAACCAGGTTTTAGTTACGGTATATTGCTCTTAGCCTAGTCTAGTTTATATTTAACTAGTAACATCTCACAGATCTGGAAGTTAACCTTGAGAAGGTGTGGTTGGGATCTACCGTATGTTCAGCTATAGGTATTCTCAATGTGCTGCTCTCCAACATAACATTGGATTTCCCAATAATTGTGACCTTTTGAGCATTTATAGATAACTGTTGCATCATTTTACCAAGTTGTGGGATATGATAAAATGGTAAATGATTGTAGCATTCTGACTGCAAAGTGTGACACATTTCAGTAGTAGTGTTTCAAGAAAAATGGTACGTATCAAGATACCTGTGCTTGCATGTGATGTAATAAAGGATGACTCAATGCAATGGGCTTTACCACTAGGATAATCAGTAATTTGCACAAATGACAGCTGCTCCATGCTTTCTTTATACACCCGCATGTAAAATGTCAATTTCTTGAGTTTGCCTGGTATTTTGTGTTTGGATGTCCCCATCTAGTCCCAGCAATAAATACACTTTGTCTAACCCTATGACCCTGTGCTGTTTTTACCTTAGTGATAAGATAAGAACATATAAGTGGAGAACAGAATGTGTCTGGCAGGCTGTCCACATGTGTGTTCTGTCAAGATACCTTTGTCACTTACTATGTGGACTAAAACAATGCTAAAAGAAAACAAATGAAGGCTTGAGTTGTTTCATGCCCACCTTGAAGCTCAGTTGGATGGGCTTTTAAAAAAACGATCATACAACTTTAAAGTTGATGAAAATCGGTAGTTTCAACAAAACGATTGTTTGTCGTGTAAAATTTAACAACAAACAATTACGGTATTTAAGACGACTGATGGAAGACAATCATTGTCATTTGTGTTAAAGGGGTTGTCCGGGCTTTTCACCTAATCTCAGTACATACTGTATCTGGGCTGCAGAATTATGACAATAAGTAATTTTACTTTCTGTCACTAGTTTACACGGTTTTCTAGATATTCTGAACAGAACATCCAAGGGGGACGATTTTCCCTCCTCACTAGTTTCACTTTCCATAGAACACTGTTCAGCGTGTGTCTGGGGGAGGAGCAGCTGCTCTCTGCACTGAGGCTGCTAGAGGGGGAGGATCTGTTACTGGGTGATGAGGGCTTCTTCATGTGGATGGGGAGGGCCTGTAGCTATGGAGGGTGGGGTTGTTGCTATAGAGGACATGTTTGGAGCAGAGTAGGAGGTTACGACTAGTTCTCATTTCAATGCCATAACACCCCCCCCCCCCCTTGGACGTTCTGTTCAGAATATCTGGAAAACCGTGCAAACTAGTGACAGAAAGAAATTACTTATTGTCATAATTCTGCAGCCCAGATATGTACTGAGATTATGTGAAAAGCCCGGACAACTCCTTTAAGTCAGTCCGGATTGAATGATTGTAGCAGCTAATGGGGCTAAAATGTGTATGATCACATGGTGGACATGCCAGCATCCTTTCTAAAGCAAATCATGGGCTGCAGGTGGTTTAGCTTCTTAGCTACTGGATATGTACACACAATGAGTGTTTGCAGCAGATTTTTCTGTACCAAAAAGTAGAGAGTTGGCAGGAAAACTGCTGCGTAAACTACTTGTGTTTGTACATGCAATTATGATGCTTTTTTACGTGCTTTTAATTTCACATTTATTTGGGTGAAAAATAGTGCAAAAATGCTCGGAATTATGCAGCAGATTTAATCAGATCGCTAAAGAATAAAATAAGCAAAAATGTGCATGAGATTTCTGATATCTCATTCATTTTGCTGGTACACTATAATGCATCATTTCTTGCCCTTGAAAAAATACAGCAAAATTGCAGCATGTCAACAAGCTCTTAAGGTTGAAGGAAGACACAAGTCCATTGAGTTCAGCCTGCTAAAACCCCATGAGACAGATGCTAATTGCTCCATATTAGGGGAAAAATTCCTTTGTGGCTTCAGATATGGCCATCAGACTAGTTCCCTGTGTCAACAGCCATCACCTGTAATATTATAATTTTTAAGAAAGGCATCCAGTCGCTCCTTTTAACTTTTCGTGAATGAATTATTACAGCATCATGTATCAGAGATCAATACTCTCACAGCTCTTAAGCCCCCGTCACACATAGCGATCTTGCTAGCGAGATCGCTGCTGAGTCACAAGTTTTGTGACGCAACAGCGATGTCACCAGCGAGATCACTGTGTGTGACACTGACCAGCAACCGGCCCCCCTGCCGGGTATCGCTGATCATCCTGGAATAGCCAGGACATTTTTTTGATCGCTGGTCTCCCGCTGGCCTGCACGCATCGCTGCGTGTGACAGGCGGGAGACCAGCGATCAGCGCGCTGTTAACTAAGGTAAACGCAGGGTTTCTAAGCACTGCGCTGTGCTTAGAAACCCGATGTGTACCTTAGTTACCAGCGCGCTGATGCAGGGAGCTGGTAACCAAGGTACATATCGGGTTTCTAAGTGACGCGCGCCCCTTAGAAACCCGATGTGTACCTTAGTTACCAGCTCCCTGCATCAGCGCGCTGATAACTAACGTACACAGCGACGCCGTGCGCTCGCGTCGCTGGTGCTGATTGCTGGTGAAGCTGTCTGTTTGACAGATCACCAGCGATCATGTAGCGACTCACCAGCGATCCTGACAAGTTGATATCTTTGTCGGGATCGCTGGTGAGTCGATATGTTTGTCGGGGCCCTTACAGTTAAGAATCGCCATCTGTGATGATAATAAAACCCTCCTTAACTTAGACTAAGAGGATGCCCCTTGTCATCGTTGCAGGCTTAGATGGAATAAGACCGCTTCTAAGCCTATGTTTTTTCATATTGAATAACATTGGCTAATCATCTGTTCAGAAAATTTCTGCTTATTCATCATCTATCTACATCTACTTTCTATCTCAGGTCTGCATTTAACCATTCGTCTGTAAACATAAACTCTTTTCTGCCGTATTGGTGCAGTACACACTACATCAACGCTTCTACAACAGTGTGAAGTCATCTATGCCAGCAAGTATTCAGCTGCCCAATCATTGCTGACCTGCGCTGATTCTTTTGTTTGCTATTATCACAACATTTTTTCTCTGCTGTTTTGGTGCTTTTTACATTGCAGCAAAGCTGCAACAGTATAGAGCAAATATCCAATTTACCTTTTCTTCACTTCTGCCTGCGGTTAACTACTTGGTTGCTGATAACTTACATTTCTGCCATTGACCATCTATCTGCTGATAGCATTACTTCTCTGCCATGAACCAGTTGGTGGTGCAAGTCCTTGACTGATTATATGTCTACTGTGTATCTTTCCACTCTGGGGCTCTGTGTTTTCTGGTGTTTACTGCTCCTGCTAACCTACATAGCTTGCTATCCTGGTCCTCGCTGATCCATTGCTTTTGGTCTGTGTTGCTCACCTTGACCCTCAGTTTAGAAAATCCACCTCACCAGGTGAACCAGTTTGATAGCCTGTCTTGGTACGGCATCCCACCCATTTCCTTACTAATTTTTGTCATTCTCCACTGGACTTTGTTCAGTTATGTTCTAATTATACACTGGAACCAAAATACACTTTTCCTAGTGTGGCATATAGAGGCAAAATTATGTTATCAGTTTTCACGTCTATGCCTTTGAATATATCCATGATTCTGTTTGCTTTGGCAGCAGGTGTTTGGTCACTCAACTTCAGTTTACTCTCCAAACAAGTCTTTTTCAATTTTTCATTGATAATTTTAGCCAGTGTTATATCATTTAGTACATAAATTATACATTTTGTTTCTGCAGTCCAAGTGCCTGACCTTATAATTATCTACATTAAACCTCAATTGACATTTCGCGGCCCAAAATTCTGGCTTACCTAAATTTCTCTGTAATATTAAAGTATCCTCATCTATGTTGATTATTTTGCAGAACTTAATATCAAATGCTAATATTGAAATTCTATTCTGTATACCCTCTACAAGATCAGTAATCCATATTTTAAAAAAGATGGCCCAATACTAACCCATGTAGTACACCTCTGTTAGCCCCTTCACTACGAGCCCACATCGGCAGATGCTAGCTGATTTAATCAACCATCACGTGCCTTTAACAGCTCTGCCCGCTGCTGTTAACCTGTTAAATCCCACTATCAATCTATGATAGTGGTATTTAATACGTGCCAGCAGGAGGCGCGTCATTCTACGCTCCCGTGACATGATTGTGGGGAGTCAATGGGTTGCCGTGACAGCTGGATGTCTGCTAAATGCTTGTCATGACAATCCCTCATACGCCAATGGTCATGCTAGCTTATAAGGTTATTTTTAATGAGAAACTCCAGAGTGCCATCTCTTAGAAAAACCTTTAGGCAATGTGCCCACGTTGCTGTTTTGAAGCAGAATATTCCTGAGCGGAAACGCACACCCTCTTCCCGGGAAAACGTATGTGTTTTGTGACGTGCTATTATAAGCGTTTTTGATGCTTTTGTTAAGCGTGTTAGCATGCCTTTTCCTAAGCGTTTCCGCAAAATTAATGAATATGCTGTGTTTTTTTCTTCTAAGCGTTTCCGCAGCAGAAAAAAGTGCACCATTAGCACAATATGTGCGGATTCATTTATGATTACATGGGATGCTTTTCTTAATCATTTCCGCGGCTGAAACGCACGTCTAAAAGTGCTGCGGAAACGCTTAAAAAAACGCAACGTGGGCACACAGCCTAAAGATTTTGCTGACATCCAAGTTTTAACTTGCTGGTCTATGGTTTCCATGTTCAGTTTTTGACCTCTTTGTTGAATATTGGCAACATATTTGCAGTGCGACAGTCCCATGGAACAGACTCTATTATCATGAAATCAATAAATATTAGAGTAGTGGTCCATCTATGATGGTACTACATAACTCTAGTTATCATCCAGACCTGGTGATTTATTACTGTGTTCTACAAATGCATGTAGAGAAAAGGAGTAGGAGTATAACAAGAATAAGGACTTGAGAGTGCAGGCGTGTGGGTTGTGAAAGGTTTTCAAGGTCGATGCTGTAAATCAGCAGTGTCAAAAGGAATGCAGCACCCCCACTTTTGGCTGCAAGGAAAATTCGATTATCTGACATCTGCTAGATCATTGAACAGACATTTTGTCCTTACCGTCTCCACTGTCAGGAATTGGTACCAACACAAGACACTAAGGAGGAGAAGATTAAATGAGGTTGTCCAGAAACAGATAAGCATTGCGGCTTTCTTTTAAAAACAGCACCACACCTGTCTAAATTATTTATTATGCTTGCCATCATATTCTGCAGCGTTTTACATACATCATTATCACTGTCTCCATTGGGGCTCGCAATCTAAATTTCCTATCAGTATGTCTTCGAAGTGTGGGAAGAAACCGGAGAACCCGGAGGAAACGCACATACAAACTCCTCAAATGTTGTGGTAACCACAGAACAATCATTTGTGTATGGTTTTGCAGCTCGCCCTATTCACTTCAATGGAACTGAGCTGCAATACTGCATATAAACCATAGACCGGTGTGAAAGAAAGCTGCAACGTGTTTCTAATCTGTGACAATCGTTTAAGACGTATACTTCTTTATTTGCAACGTGCACACATTGAGTAATTGGTCAGTATATTACCTCAGTATCTGTAAGCCAGAACCAGGAGTGGGTGATAATACAGAAGTGGTGACGTGTTTCTATTATACTTTTCCTCTGATTGCTCCACTCCTGGTTTTAGCTTACAAATACTGAGGTAAAATACTGACCAAATACTGAACGTGTGCACATGGCTTAAAATTGAAGATTGTTGGAGTGCAATGTTTAAAATGTGTCCGGAGGACTCTTAATAGATTTTTTTGCATCTGACACTCTCTTCTAAAGACCGCAAATTAAGTCTACACTTGGTATGAGCAGTCCTGTTTTTACCCTACAGATTGTATTATTTTCTGTCAAAAATCACAATATATTTATAAATTTGTCAGAAAGCTTCAGGAATTGAAAAAAATTTGAAAAAAATGTGCAAATGTGCCTGCTCAAAATTGCCTACTTTTCAACATCAAAATAGATGTTGTTAAATCTCTCACTCCCCTTCTTAGGCCACGTGCACACGTTCAGTATTTGGTCAGTGGTTTTCCTCAATATTTGTAAGGCCACGTTCAGTATTTGGTCAGTTTTTTACTTCAGTATTTGTAAGCCAAAACCAGGAGTGGGTGATAAATCCAGAAGTGGTGACGTATTTCTGTTAGGCTATGTTCACACAGTCAGTAAACGCTGCGGGTTGGACACTGTATACTTGCGCAGTGTCCAACCCACAGGGTCCAGCAGTTACAGCATAGAGGATGGGATTTCAAGAAATCCCACATCCACTATGCGTGGATCACCCGCGGAGACTGACTGGTAGCGCATCATTCCAGACTGCAGCATGTCTATTTATCTTGCAGAGACACGAGTCTTCGCAAGATAAATCTCACCCATAGAATGTATTGGACGCGGTGAATCCGCCCGGTTCAGTGAACACATGCAGAATCACCTGCGTTCAATAGCCGGCAGCACTTTGGATGCAGTAGACATGCACTGCATCCAGAGGGCCAGCAATTACTGAACATGTGCACATACCCTTATACTTTTCCTCTGATTGTTCCACTCTTGGATCTGGCTTACAAATACTGAGGTAAAAAACTCGCCAAATACTCAGTGTGAATGTTTCCTGAGTATGCAAGTTGCGTCTTCAGAGAGGAAGAGGACTAGAACTCTAGTGCCACCTATTTCCCCAAACACATTGGTTTTTTGTCATCAGTAATTTGTACTTTGCTTGGTTTTTTGGACATAGAACATGTCACTTTTCAGCGTTTTCTCAGCATTTTTCACCCATTGAATTGAATGAAAAAAACGCACCGAAAAACGCAGCAAAACCTGTGTTTTTGCTGCAGCTTTTTTCCTGCCAAGCACTCAGGTTTCACTGTAGAAAAAAAGCGCAACAAAAATGCCCAGTGTAAACTTAGCCTTAATGGGTGCAGAAATAGTGCAGAAAATTGCAACATCAAAAACTCCCCAAAAGCTCATAGTGGGAACTTAGCTTAAGTTAGCATTGCTCGCTGACAATACAGGTGGATCATCAAGGACCCCTCTTGGTAACGGGGGGCTGCATGTGGTGCTCTGATTAGGTATTCACCAGTATGGCTTATGACAGATCACTGATCCCTGGGCCCTGTATTGTTCAACATCTTTATCAACGATTTAGATGAAGGAATTGAGGGTAAACTGATTAAATTTGCTGATGACACAAAGCTAGGAGGGATAGCTAATACTAGAGAAGAGAGAGAGAGGATTCAAAAAGATTTAAATAAACTGGAGAAGTGGGCAGCAACTAACAGAATGGTTTTTAACAGGGAGAAATGCAAAGTACTACATCTGGGCAATAAAAATGGAAAAAGCATATATAGAATGGGAGGAATAGGGCTAAGTGACAGCACATGTGAAAAAGACTTGGGTATACTAATAGATCACAGACTGAATATGAGTCAACAGTGTGATGCAGCAGCAAAAAAGGCAAATGCAATTCTAGGATGTATTAACAGAAGCATACAGTCTAGATCACTTGAAGTCATTATTTCCCTCTACTCCTCTTTGGTCAGACCTCATCTGGAATATTGTGTCCAGTTTTGGGCACCACATTTTAAAAAAGACATCAACAAACTGGAGCAAGTTCAGAAAAGAGCGACCAGAATGGTGACCGGTCTGCAAACCCTGTCTTATGAGGAAAGGTTGCAGGATTTGGGAATGTTTAGTTTGCAAAAGAGAAGACTGAGAGGAGACTTAATAGCTGTCTACAAATATCTAAAGGGCTGTCACATTGTAGAAGGATCAACTTTATTCTCATTTGCACAAGGAAAGACTAGAAGCAATGGGATGAAACTGAATGGGAGGAGACACAGATTAGATATTAGAAAAAACTTTTTGACAGTTAGAGTGATCAATGAGTGGAACAGGCTGCCACGAGAAGTGGTGAGTTCTCCTTCAATGGAAGTCTTCAAACAGAGGCTGGACAGACATCTGACTGGGATGATTTAGCGAATCCTGCTTTGAGCAGGGGGTTGGACCAGATGGCCCAGGAGGTCCCTTCCAACTCTACGATTCTATGATTCTATGATCCCTCACTGACCTGCCCCCTAGTTTACATAATGAATATTATACATATTGTAAAAAAAAAATCACCTGCAGCATGATCGCATGTGTAATGTGTATAAAATTATTTTATTTGATGTAAGTAAATTCATAATGAGCATATCATTAACTCAAAACTGAAAATAAAGATTAAACAACAACCACAAGACGGATTTCATCAAACAAGGTATCATTTTACTCAGTATAATGGCGCCAACCTGACACTGTGTGTAGGTTACTCGGCACAATCCTGCTGACAGGTTCCCTTTAAAGTAACTTTAGACTGTGAGCCCCATCGGGAACAGTTAAAAAATGTCTGTAAAGCACTGTGGAATTAATGGCGCTATATAAATGAGTAAAATAAATAAGTAAAATAAATATATGTCATTTGATAAGAATATAAAATCTTGATGACAGGTTCCCTTAACCCCTTCCCGACCTGTGACACAGCTTATGCGTCATGAAAGTCGGTGCCAATCCGACCTGTGACGCATATGCTGTGTCATGGGGAGATCTCGTTCCTGCGGGTTGAGTGACCGGGGTCACTGAAAGGTCACCTGACCCGCAGGCACAGGACCCTTTTTGCTTCACCCCGGGGGGGTGTCTTAGCCCCCCATGGCTACGATCGCTCTGATTGGCTGTTAAATGTGAAATAAATATTACAATCCAGCCATGGCCGATGCTGCAATATAATAATAATAATAATAATAATAATAATAATAATAATAAATTTTATTTTTATAGCGCCGACATATTCCGCAGCACTTTACATTTCAGAGGGGATTTGTACAGACAATAGACATTACAGCATAACAATAATCACATACAGTAGATTATAACAAATAACAAGAGGAGTGAGGGCCCTTCTCGCAAGCTTACAGTCTATGAGGAAAGAGGGAGACACGAAAGGTGGGTGGTAACAGTTGCTCTGATTGTATGGACCAGCCATAATGTTAAGTGTGTAACAGTACAGACACAGATGGCTAATGGATGCATAAAGCATGTGGGAACATGATGCTGGGAACCTGGTTATGGTAAAACTTTTGGCTCTGCCACACAGGGATAGGTTAGGTTAATGTGTTGAGGCGATAGGCCAGTCTGAATAAATGCGTTTTCAGGACACGCTTAAAATTGTGGGGATTGGGGACTAATCGTATTGACCTGGGAAGTGCATTCCAAAGAATTGGCGCGGCACGTGTAAAGTCTTGGAGACGGGAGTGGGAGGTTCTGACTATTGAGGATACTAACCTCAGGTCATCAGCAGCACGGAGGGCGCGGGTAGGGTGGTATACTGAAACAAGGGAGGAGATGTAGGGTGGTGCTGAGCCATGGAGGGCTTTGTGGGTGAGGGTAATAAGTTTATACTGAATTCTGGAGTGGATGGGTAGCCAGTGTAATGACTGGCACAAGGTAGAGGCATCGGTGTAACGATTGGTGAGGAATATGATCCTGGCTGCAGCATTCAAGACAGATTGGAGAGGGGAGAGTTTGGTAAGAGGGAGACCGATTAGAAGAGAGTTACAATAGTCGACAGGGCTGTGGAGTCGGAGTCGTGGAGTCGGAGTCGGTGCTCATTTTGGTGGAGTCGGAGTCGGAGTTGGAGTCGGTATAAAATGGACCGACTCCGACTCCTAAAATATATAATAAATTGGG
The DNA here is from genome assembly GCF_039654945.1 of Dendrobates tinctorius. Taxonomy (NCBI): domain Eukaryota; kingdom Metazoa; phylum Chordata; class Amphibia; order Anura; family Dendrobatidae; genus Dendrobates; species Dendrobates tinctorius. The sequence continues at coordinate 18,160,638 of NW_027361766.1, read as the reverse complement.
TACAGTAATTCAATGCAGGATGTGCTGAATATTTATTCATAGGAGTTTGGGAAAGTTATGAAATGTCCTATAAATGGCTGTTATATTCCTGATCTAAGGCTACATTCACACACAGCGTTTTTCCTGTGTTTTTTGAGGATACGTTTTTCAGCTGCAAAAGTTGATCATCTTTTTAAAAAACTGCATCACCTGAAAGGTTTTTGAGCTCATAGATAATGTTCTCAATAGCAAAAGCTGATTAGAAATCTGCTCTATCTATCCATTTATCCATATCTGTCTATCCATATCTTATCTGTACCAAAAAGAATGAAAACCAGGTAGTACACCAATATATATTCTGTTCTATCTAAATATCTTGATTATTGGATCATAAAAATGATTAAATGTCTGAGGTTCACATTGTACTACAATAAATTTTTCACTTAAATATAAGCAATATGTGTGGGAGTCGGAGTCGTGGAGTCGGAGTCGGAGTTGGAGTCGGAGTCGGTGTAAGGGAAATTGAGGAGTCGGAGTCGGAGTCGCAGGTTTGGCTTACCGACTCCACAGAGACGAGAATGAATAAGAGAAACAGTAAGAGTTTTTGCAGAGTCAAAAGTAAGAAAAGGTCGAATTCTAGAAATGTTTTTGAGGTGCAGATGACAAGAGCGAGCCAGTGATCGAATGTGGGGGGCAAAGGAAAGCTCGGAATCAAGTATGACCCCAAGACAGCGGGCATGTTGCTGGGGAGTAATAGTGGAACCACACACAGAAATAGCAATGTCGGGTATAGGTACATTAGTAGCGGGAGGAAACACCAGGAGTTCAGTCTTTGACAGGTTCAGTTTCAGATATAGTGAGGACATGATATTAGACACAGCGTTTAGACAATCGCCAGTGTTTTCTAGAAAGGCTGGCGTGATGTCAGGAGAAGAAGCGTATAAATGGGTGTCATCAGCATAGAGATGGTACTGGAAACCAAATCTACTGATTGTTTGACCAATAGGGGCAGTGTACAAGGAGAAGAGGAGGGGGCCTAGAACCGATCCTTGAGGAACCCCAACAGTAAGGGGAAGGTGAGAGGAGGAGGAACCGGCAAAAGAAACAGTAAAGGAGCGGTCGGAGAGATAGGAGGAGAACCAGGAGAGAACGGTGTCCTTGAGGCCAATGGAATGGAGCATAGTGAGGAGGAGCTGATGATCCACAGTGTCGAATGCTGCAGAGAGATCCAAGAGAATTAGCATGGAGTAATGACCATTTGATTTAGCTGTTAGCAGATCATTAGAGACTTTAGTGAGGGCAGTTTCGGTGGAGTGTAAAGAGCGGAAACCGGATTGGAGAGGGTCGAGAACAGAGTTTTCTGAGAGATAGCGGATAAGACGGGAGTGGACCAGGCGTTCCAGGAGTTTAGAGATGAAGGGAAGATTAGAGACAGGTCTATAGTTAGCGGCACAGTTTTGGTCGAGGGATGGTTTTTTAAGTAGTGGATGTATGATGGCATGCTTAAATGAGGAGGGAAAAATACCAGAAGAGAGAGAGGTTAAATATTTTAGTTAGGTGAGGGGTGACAGCAGGGGAAAGGGACTGGAGGAGATGTGACGGAAATGGGTCACTGGTGCAAGCAGTTGGGCGAGAAGATGCAAGGAGCCTGCTTACTTCTTCTTCTGTGACTGGTTCAAAATCAGAGAGTGAGTTAGATGCAGTGGGGGAGGGAGGACAGTGCATGGTATGAGGGGATTTGGAGATAATTTCCTGTCGGATCTGGTCAATTTTTTCTTTGAAGTAATTGGCCAGACCGTCAGCTCGGAGCTCCGTGGTTGGGGCCTGTACTCTTGGATTGAGTAGAGAATGAAAAGTGTCAAAGAGACGTTTCGGGTTATTGGACAGTGAGGTGATGAGGGTGTTGAAATAGGTTTGTTTGGAGAGGTGAAGGGCAGTGTTGTATGTTCTAAGCATAAACTTAAAATGGATGAAATCTTCGTGTAGATTGGATTTTCTCCACTGACGTTCGGCGCACCTGGAGCACCGCTGCAGGAAACGTGTTTGCACCGTGTGCCAGGGTTGTCGCCGTCTGTGTTGTGGTGTTCTATTTATAGGGGGTGCAAATTCATCCAGGGCACTTTGAAGTGTTTCATTGTAATGCTTCAATGCAGAATCAGGACATGAGAGGGAGGAGATAGGGGCCAATGAAGACTGCAAGTTCTTCAGAAGTTTCTGGGTGTTAATGGCCTGTATGTTTCTATAAGTCTGGACAGTGGGGGTGACCTGAGCAGCCTGGCAGTTCTTTATAGAGAATGAAAGAAGATTGTGGTCAGAGAGCGGGAGAGGGGAGTTTGCAAAATCATCCACTGCACAAAGCCGAGAGAAGACCAAGTCGAGGGAGTTTCCGTCTTCATGCGTTGGAGAATTAGTAAGCTGCGAAAGGCCAAATGAGGAGGTTAGAGATAAAAGGTGAGTAGCAGATGGGGAGAGGGGAAGATCAATGGGGATGTTGAAATCTCCCATGATGAGGGTAGGGATGTCACAGGAGAGAAAATGTGGAAGCCAAGTGGCAAAATGATCCAGGAACTGATGGGAGGGGCCGGGAGGACGATACACCACCGCCACTTGCATGGAGAAAGGGGTGTAGAGTCTGACGGCATGGACCTCAAAAGAAGGGAAGACAAGTGAGGGTACTTGAGGGATAACCTGAAAGGTACATTTTGGTGATAGGAGCAGACCAACGCCTCCACCAGCTCTATTGTCTGATCTTGGGGTATGAAAGAGCAGCAGCAGCGGTAGTATCTGACTGCTGGATCCAGGTTTCAGTAAGAGCCAGGAGGTTAAGAGAATTAGAAAGGAAGAAGTCATGAATGAAGGAGAGTTTGTTACACACTGAGCGAGAATTCCAAAGTGCACAATTAAGAGAGACAGATGGCATGCAGGGAATATTAATAAGATTAGAGGGGTTTCTGAGTGTAGCAGTGGGGGGGTTTGACTTTCTATAACATGGGGGACCAGGGTTGGGAGCAATGTCTCCTGCGACTAGGAGAAGGAGGATAGAAAGAGTGAGCAGATGGTTAAGTGATTTGTGAGAGCGTCTCTGGTGTTGAATGGTGGGACTGCCTGGATCTGTGCAATTTAACAATGTGAAAAGAGCGTGAGTGCTATACATAGGAGAGGAAAGAAGCGAGGGGCCAATATGGATGGAGTGTGGAGAGTTAATGCCAGGGCGGTGGATGTGTGTGAATGCAGCGGCCAGGATATAAATTACACAAATGCATATGGTATATATTTGTTGTACTCCTAATGTACAGGGAGTAGATGTATATAAATGTCTTACCCGTCTCCTGTCCTGTCCAACTGCCATGTTATAACTGCCAGAAGTACTTTGATACATGTACTTCGATTACATGTGCATAAATTCCCCCTGCATAAATGCTCCCCCTAGCTATGTCTGAATATATAGGAGGTTAAGGCTAAGTTTTTTTTTTTTTATTTTTGGCTCTCTCTTCTCGTTAATCAATCACACTAAATTGAGACACCAGGACCCAATAAAATGTTGTGGTCAAATAAACACATGTCCAGCACTACATGGATCATAAAGCACTTTGAAAAGTTTCTTGACCTCACAACATAAGGGGACAAGCAGAGTAAGTTGAAAAAAACTATATACCAGATATACACTCACTGGCCACTTTATTAGGTACACCTGTCCAACTGTGTGTTAAGACTTAATTTCTAATCAGCCAATCACATGGCGGCAACTCAGTGCATTTAGGCATGTAGACATGGTCAAGACAATCTCCTGCAGTTCAAACCGAGCATCAGTATGGGGAAGAAAGGTGATTTGAGTGCCTTTGAACGTGGCATGATTGTTGGTGCCAGAAGGGCTGGTCTGAGAATTTCAGAAACTGCTGATCTACTGGGATTTTCACGCACAACCATCTCTAGGGTTTACAGAGAATGGTCCGAAAAAGAAAAAAAATCCAGTGAGCGGCAGTTCTGTGGCCGGAAATGCCATGTTGATGCCAGAGGTCAGAGGAGAATGGGCAGACTGGTTCGAGCTGATAGAAAGGCAACAGTGACTCAAATTGCCACCCGTTACAACCAAGGTAGGCAGAAGAGCATCTCTGAACGCACAGTGCGTCGAACTTTGAGGCAGATGGGCTACAGCAGCAGAAGACCACACTGGGTACCACTCCTCTCAGCTAAGAACAGGAAACTGAGGCTACAATTTGCACAAGCTCATCGAAATTGGACAGTAGAAGATTGGAAAAACGTTGCCTGGTCTGATGAGTCTCGATTTCTGCTGCAACATTGGGATGGTAGGGTCAGAATTTGGCGTAAACAACATGAAAGCATGGATCCATCCTGCCTTGTATCAATGGTTCAGGCTGGTGGTGGTGGTGTCATGGTGTGGGGAATTTTTTCTGGGCACTCTTTGGGCCCCTTGGTACCAATTGAGCATCATTGCAACGCCACAGCCTACCTGAGTATTGTTGCTGACCATGTCCATCCCTTTATGACCACAATGTACCCAACATCTGATGGCTACTTTCAGCAGGATAATGCGCCATGTCATAAAGCTCGAATCATCTCAGATTGGTTTCTTGAACATGACAATGAGTTTACTGTACTCAAATGGCCTCCTCAGTCACCAGATCTCAATCCAATAGAGCATCTTTGGGATGTGGTGGAACGGGAGATTCGCATCAGGGATGTGCAGCCGACAAATCTGCGCCAACTGTGTGATGCCATCATGTCAATATGGTCCAAAATCTCTGAGGAATGCTTCCAGCACCTTGTTGAATCTCTGCCACGAAGAATTGAGGCAGTTCTGAAGGCAAAAGGGGGTCCAACCCCTTACTAGCATGGTGTACCTAATAAAGTGGCCAGTGAGTGTAAGTTTGCAGAGTTGAAAACACATAGATAGCATTCAGGATTAACTGCTTGCTGACATTGAATGGAGACACAGGAGTGGATTCAGAGCAGAGATTGGAAAAGCTGGTTACCAGATATAAGTTTGCAGAGTTGAAAACACATAGATAGCATTCAGGATTAACTGCTTGCTGACATTGAATGGAGACTGTCATGTCGGCGGTCACGGCTGCACCCGCTCCCGCCCCTCCTCCAGCGGCGACCGCCGCCACCTCCTCCTACCGGCGTCCTCGCCGCGGCGCGCTCCCACGCTCTGCCTCCCCTCCTGTGACGGCACCGCGCTCCTTCCTTAGGGCGCGCGCGCGCACCAGCGTCCCCTCTTCCGCCTATGGGGGGTGGCGCCGGGGGCAGCACGTACCGCCCGCTTCCGGACCCTAGGGTATTTCTGGCGCGCTCTCTATTGAGAGGACGCCTGAGAGTTGCTGTGCGCTCGCCACGCTGCGCTTTGGCCCCCTTCCGGTTCCTATAGTGCCGCCTGTTTCCCGTCTGTCTTCCCCTTGGCTTCCAGCCCTCGCTCTGCATCCTTGTTCCCAGTGTTCGTTCACCCTGCATGACCGCTCTGTTCTCCCTTCTGGTACCCCCTTGTGTGCTTCCTCCCGGTCCTCTCCCCTCTAGTACCTGCTCCCTGTCTGTCTACCCATCCAGTAGTCCTGTTAGGTCCTCTACCTCTCAGTCCAGTACTCCTGCCTACGGGCGCCTCTTGTCCTTGAGCCGCCCCTTCCTGGTACCGGCTGTCGCGGTTCTGTCCTCGGTGGTCTTGCCCCAAACGATCCCTGTATAGGGGTCGGTCTTCACCTGGAGCGCTCGACCCCCGGGGCTCCAGATCCGCGACCCAGAGGGTCCACTCTCTGACGTCCTTTTCCGAAAAACGTCACAGTACTCTCAGGCCATGGACCCCGCCGGTGCCACGGCTGCCACGCAGAAGGAACTGTTGTTCCTGCGTGAAAATCAGGCCCGAATCATGTCTTTTATGAAGTCCATGGACACCCGTTTGTCCGCTATGCAGACCTCTGACCCCGGGCATGCTCCCCTCCTAGCCAGCCTGCAGCAGGAGCTCGCGCAGCAGCGCGATGCCCAGTCCCACGTTTTGGGGTATATGGCGTCCATCGATGACCGACTGCTTGCCTTGCAGTCCGCTGCGGTCGTCTCTAACCCTCCCAGGGACGCCGTCTCCTCCCCGCCCCCCCGCCTGGGTAAGCCTCCCAGATATGGTGGAGATCCTAAACTTTGTCGGGGCTTTTTAAACCAGTGCAGACTGCACTTCGAGCTGTTGCCCCAACAATATCCCACGGATCGCGCCAAGGTGGCGTTCATAGTATCCCACCTCGAGAGAGAAGCCCTGTCCTGGGTGAACCCTCTTTGGGAGAGGGATGATCCCGTCGTAGCGAATATCCAGAACTTCCTGGAAACATTTCGTAGGGTGTTTGACGAACCCGGCCGCTTGGCTTCTACCACAGAAGCTCTCTTTAATCTCCGCCAAGGGTCGCTTACTGTGGGGCAGTACGCCATCCGTTTTCAGACGTTGTCGTCTGAACTCGGATGGAATAATGAGGCACTTGTGGGTGCCTTCTGGAGAGGCCTTTCCAGCAAGATTAAAGACGAGCTAGCCGGTCAGGATACCCCCACCTCTCTGGAGGACCTTATAGCTCTGGCTACGCGCATAGACCTCCGTTTTTTGGAGCGCTCGCGGGAATCGGTTAGAGAACGCAGACCCTTCAGGCTATATCAAGCGCCCATTCCACGCTCTGCTGCTCCCTCTACTAGCAGCGTCCCCGAGCCCATGCAGGTTGATCGGGTCAGGTTGACTGAGCAGCGTCGCAGAGAGAGGATGACTAACGGGCTCTGCCTGTACTGTGGTGGGGCTAATCATTTCATCCGCACTTGTCCTGAGAGGCCGGGAAACGCCTCCACCTAGGTCAGGTAAGAGAGGTCTCCCTAGGTGATCATAATTCCTCTCTGCCTCTTACCCTTTCAGCCTTAATTATTTCAGGACGGGAGCGCAGATCTGTGGAGGCGTATGTGGACTCGGGTGCGGCTGGCAATTTCATCCGGCAGCAAGAGGTGGACCAACTTCAGATTCCGGTGGTTATCCTAAAAGACCCACGGGCTATCACCTCCGTCGATGGAACACCCCTTCCCGGGCTCGTTACCAGGATCACGACCGAAGTGGACTTACAAATTGGAGCGCTTCATTTTGAAAAGATAGCCTTCTATGTGCTGCCTAAATTGTCTCACGCTGTCCTCCTCGGATTACCCTGGCTTCGGCTGCACGAGCCAGTTGTCGACTGGCGCTCAGGGGAGATCCTCCGCTGGGGTCAATCCTGCCACACTCGTTGTTTGCAATCCGTCCTCCATCCTCGTCTCCTGCCTACGCCGACCAATCTCACGTGTCTCCCCGCACCGTACTACGCGTACGCCGACGTTTTCAGTAAAAAAGAAGCGGAGTCTCTGCCTCCGCATCGGGCCTATGACTGCCCTATCAACTTGCTTCCTGGAGCCACTCCGCCCAGGGGGAGGACGTATCCCCTATCTCCAGCAGAGACCTCGGCCATGACTGAATACATCCGGGAGAACTTGGCGAAGGGGTTCATCCGAAAGTCCTCGTCCCCAGCTGGTGCAGGCTTCTTCTTTGTTCGGAAGAAAGACGGATCTCTTAGACCATGTATCGACTACCGGGGCCTGAACAATATTACAGTTAAGAATCGATACCCACTTCCACTTATCCCAGAACTCTTTGACCGACTGAGAGGGGCTCGAATCTTCACGAAGCTGGACCTGCGGGGAGCCTACAATTTGATCCGGATTCGCGCAGGCGACGAATGGAAGACGGCCTTCAATACCCGTGATGGTCATTATGAGTATTTAGTCATGCCGTTTGGTCTCTGCAATGCTCCAGCTGTCTTCCAGGAGTTCGTTAATGAGGTGTTTCGGGACCTTCTGTACACTTGCGTAATAGTGTATTTAGACGATATCCTCATCTTCTCGCCTGACCTTCCCTCCCATCGGAGAAGCGTACGCATGGTCCTGCACCGTCTCCGGGAGAATCACCTCTACGCCAAGATTGAGAAGTGTCTCTTCGAGCAGACCTCGTTACCCTTCTTGGGTCATGTCATCACAGATTCCGGTCTGAAGATGGATCCCGAGAAACTCTCGGCGGTACTCAAGTGGCCCCGTCCTGTCGGAATCAAAGCCATCCAGCGTTTCCTCGGATTCGCGAATTATTACCGACAGTTCGTGCCGCATTTTTCCTCGTTGACCAAACCTATCTCGGCCTTGACCCGCAAAGGAACTAAGCCTGATCACTGGTCCTCCGAGGCGGAAGATGCCTTTCTGGCGCTGAAACGCTCCTTTGCAGCAGCACCGGTACTACATCGGCCGGTGGCCAGTAGGCCTTTTGTTCTTGAAGTGGACGCCTCCTCCACCGGAGCTGGGGCGGTCCTCTCCCAGCGAGTTCCCCCTGGACGTCTGGTCCCCTGCGGGTTCTTTTCCAAGTCCTTTTCGCCAGCAGAGTGCAACTACTCCATCGGTGATCGGGAGTTGCTGGCCATCAAGATGGCTCTGGAAGAGTGGCGGTACCTGCTCGAGGGGGCTGTGCACCCCTTTACCATCTTCACGGACCACAAGAATTTGGCCTATCTGCAGTCCGCCCAAAGGCTCAATTCCAGACAAGCCAGATGGGCCTTGTATTTTTCTCGATTCGACTTCCAGCTTCACTTCCGGCCCGGTAATAAGAACACCAAAGCAGATGCACTTTCCAGATCTCTATAGTCGCCAGAAGAGGACGAGAGCCCCTCGTATATTATCGAGCCTGCCAAAGTGATCACCGTGGCCCCGGTGAACTTTTCTACTCCTCCACCAGGCAAGACCTTCGTGCCTCAGAATAAACGTCTGGAGGTGTTGCGCTGGGGGCACTCCTCCAAGGTTGCGGGGCACGTGGGGTCCAAGAAGACTCTATCGCTTCTCTCACGTTATTACTGGTGGGCCACCCTTCGCCAAGACGTGGCAGATTTTGTTGCCTCTTGCTCAACCTGTGCGCAGGACAAGGTTCCAAGAACTTTGCCCTCCGGTCTTCTCCATCCGTTGCCGGTGCCGGAGGCCCCTTGGCAGCAAATTGCCATGGACTTTATAACCGACTTGCCCTGCTCAGCTGGTTGCACCACCATCTTAGTCGTGGCGGACCGCTTCTCTAAGATGGCTCATTTTATCCCCCTGGCCGGGCTGCCCTCCGCTCCGAAGTTGGCCGAGATCTTCATCCATCAGATCTTCAGGTTGCATGGTCTTCCCCTACGGATTGTGTCTGATCGAGGGGTCCAATTTACTTCTCGCTTCTGGAGGGCTCTATGTCAGCTTATGGGTACGTCCCTCGACTTCTCCGCCTATCACCCGCAGACCAATGGGCAGGTAGAACGGATTAACCAGGACCTAACGACTTACCTGCGCCACTTCTCCAACGCCCACCAGGATAATTGGGTCTCTCTTCTACCCTGGGCTGAATTCGCCCATAATAACCACCCCAGTGAGTCGACCACCAAAACTCCGTTCTTTGTGGTTTCTGGTCGCAATCCTGGTGTTCCACTACCCTTTGTCGCCTCTTCAGGAGTTCCCGCAGCTGATGCCCTCGCCACAGAATTTTCGAATATTTGGAAGGAGACCAGAGAGGCTCTGGTGAAGACCAGTGCCCGAATCAAAAGACATGCAGACAAGAGACGGAGGGACCTTCCCCCGTACCACCCTGGTGATAAGGTCTGGCTCTCAACCAAGCACATCCGCCTGAAAGTTCCTTCCTATAAGCTGTGTCCTCGTTACATCGGTCCCTTTGAGGTACTAAAACGCATCAATGAAGTATCTTACAAACTGAGGTTGCCGGCTTCACTCCGGGTCCCTAACGCCTTTCACGTCTCGCTCTTGAAACCTGTAGTTCTGAATAGGTTCCAACCGGTTTTCGTTGCCCCTCCTTTACCTATTGGGTCGGATGACATCTTTGAAGTAAAAGATATTTTAGCCATGAAGAGAGTCAGGGGGAAGACTTTCTTTCTCATTGAGTGGAAGGGATTTGGTCCTGAGGAAAGGTCTTGGGAGCCTCAAAAGAATATCAACGCTCCTCTAATACTAAAAAAGTTTCTGGCCAATCTCAGAAAGGGGGGATGTAAAGAGGGGGGTACTGTCATGTCGGCGGTCACGGCTGCACCCGCTCCCGCCCCTCCTCCAGCGGCGACCGCCGCTACCTCCTCCTACCGGCGTCCTCGCCGCGGCGCGCTCCCACGCTCTGCCTCCCCTCCTGTGACGGCACCGCGCTCCTTCCTTAGGGCGCGCGCGCGCACCAGCGTCCCCTCTTCCGCCTACGGGGGGTGGCGCCGGGGGCGGCACGTACCGCCCGCTTCCGGACCCTAGGGTATTTCTGGCGCGCTCTCTATTGAGAGGACGCCTGAGAGTTGCTGTGCGCTCGCCACGCTGCGCTTTGGCCCCCTTCCGGTTCCTATAGTGCCGCCTGTTTCCCATCTGTCTTCCCCTTGGCTTCCAGCCCTCGCTCTGCATCCTTGTTCCCAGTGTTCGTTCACCCTGCATGACCGCTCTGTTCTCCCTTCTGGTACCCCCTTGTGTGCTTCCTCCCGGTCCTCTCCCCTCTAGTACCTGCTCCCTGTCTGTCTACCCATCCAGTAGTCCTGTTAGGTCCTCTACCTCTCAGTCCAGTACTCCTGCCTACGGGCGCCTCTTGTCCTTGAGCCACCCCTCCTGGTACCGGCTGTCGCGGATCTGTCCTCGGTGGTCTTGCCCCAAACGATCCCTGTATAGGGGTCGGTCTTCACCTGGAGCGCTCGACCCCCGGGGCTCCAGATCCGCGACCCAGAGGGTCCACTCTCGGACGTCCTTTTCCGAAAAACGTCACAGAGACACAGGAGTGGATTCAGAGCAGAGATTGGAAAAGCTAGTTACCAGATATAAGTTTGCAGAGTTGAAAACACATAGATAGCATTCAGGATTAACTGCTTGCTGACATTGAATGGAGACACAGGAGTGGATTCAGAGCAGAGATTGGAAAAGCTGGTTACCTGTATGAAGAGAATAGAGATGCGTGTCACATTCATCCATGTTATAACTGCCAGAAGTACTTTGATACATGTACTTCGATTACATGTGCATAAATGCCACCCCTGCAATATCATCGGACATGGCTGGAGACCGAGATCTGACCCCCCCCACTGGCTGACGGGGGCAATTGGCCCCCACCACCGATTGACGGCAGCGATCGGTCGCCGCCGTCATCCTCTGCTCCCCCTCCCCTGCCCTCCGCTCCCCCTGCCTTCCGATCACCATCCCCCCGGTACCCTCTGAGTCCTGTTGTGGCTCCCGGTGTCGCTCCTCCCTCCTGCATGGGCGTCGCCATCTTCCAAAATGGGGGGCGCATGCGCAGTGCGTCCGTCGAATCTGTCGGCTACAGATTCATTCATTTATTGCAGGTACATAGTGATCAAAATGAAAAAAGTAAATTTGTAAATTAACCCCCCGTTTATCATTCACCCCCATAGGTAGGGACAGATAATAAAATAAAGATTTTTTTTTCCATTAGGGTTAGGGCTAGAAATAGGGTTAGGGTTGGAATTAGGGTTAGGGTTAGAATTAGGGTTAGGGTTGGAATTAGGGTTGGGATTAGGGTTAGGGTTGGAATTAGGGTTAAGATTAGGGTTAGGGGTGTGTTGGGTTTGGGATTATGGTTCGGCTTTTGGTTAGGATTAGGGTTGGAATTAGGGTTGTGGTTAGGGGTGTGTTGGGGTTAGGGTTGAGTTAGAATTGAGGGGTTTCCACTATTTAGGCACATCAGGGGGTCTCCAAACGCGACATGGCACCATCATTGATTCCAGCCAATTTTGCGTTCAAAAAGTCAAACGGTGATCCCTCCCTTCCGAGCCCCGGCATGTCCCCAAACAGTGGTTCCCCCCACATTTGGGGTACCAGCATACTCAGGACAAACTGGACAACAACTTTTGGGGTCCAATTTCTCCTGTTACCCTTTTGAAAATAAAAAATTGCGGGCTACAAAATCATTTTTTGAGGAAAAAAAATGATTTTTTATTTCCATGGCTCTGCGTTATAAACTTCTGTGAAGCACTTGGGGGTTCAAAGTGCTCACTACACATCTAGATAAGCTCCTTGGGGGGTCTAGTTTCCAAAATGGGGTCACTTGTGGGAGGTTTCTCCTGTTTATACACATCAAGGGCTCTGCAAACGCAACATGGCGCCCGCAGAACATTCCATCAAAGTCTGCATTCCAAAATGGTACTCCTTCCCTTCCGTGCTTTCCCATGCACCCAAACTGTGGTCCCCCCCCCACAAATGGGGTATCAGTGTACTCAGGACAAATTGCACAACAACTTTTAGCCTTGTGAAAATAAAAAATAGCAGGCTAAAAATAATTTTTGAGGAAAAAAAATAATTTTTTATTTTCACTGCTTTTGTGTTATAAACTTCTGTGAAGCACTTGGGGGTTCAAAGTGCTCACCACACATCTAGATAAGTTCTTTAAGGGGTCTAGTTTCCAAGATGGTGTCACTTGTGGGGGCTTTTCACTGTTTAGGCACACAGGGTCTCTCCAAACGCGACATGGTGTCCGCTAACAATTGGAGCTAATTTTCCATTCAAAAAGTTAAATGGCGCTCCTTCCCTTCCTGACTCTGCCGTGTGCCCAAACAGTGGTTTATGACCACATATGAGGTATCGGTGTACTCAGGAGAAATTTCACAACAAATTTTAGGATCCATTTTATCCTGTTGCTTATGTGAAAATGAAAAAAACTGATGCTAAAAGAAAATTTTTGTGAAAACAAAAGTACTTCTTTTTTTTTTTACGGATCAATTTGTGAAGCACCTGGGGGTTCAAAGTGCTCACTATGCATGTAGATAAGTTCCTTGGGGGGGTATAGTTTCCAAAATGGGGTCACTTGTGGGGGAGCTCCAATGTTTAGGTAGGTACACATGGGATCTCCAAACGCATTATGGCAACCGCTAAATATTCCAGCATATTTTCCATTCAAAAAGTCAAATGGCGCTCCTTCCCTTCTGAGCCCTGCCGTGCGCCCAAACAATGGTTTATGACCACATATGAGGTATCGGTGTACTCAGGAGAAATTGCCCAACAAATTCTAGGATCCATTTTATCCTGTTGCCCATGTGAAAATGAAAAAATTGATGCTAAAAGAAAATTTTTGTTGGAAAAATTAGAATGTCCATTTTTTTCCTTCCACGTTGCTTTAGTTCTTGTGAAGCACCTGAAGGGTTAATAAACTTCTTGAATGTGGTTTTGAGTAGCTTGAGGGATGCAGTTTTGAGAATGTTGTCACTTTTGGGTATTTTCTGCCATATAGACCCCTCAAAGTGACTTCAAATGTGAGGTGGTCCCTAAAAAATGGCTTTGTAAATTTTGTTGTAAAAATGAGAAATCGCTAGTCAACTTTTAACCCTTATAGCTTCCTAACAAAAAAAATGCGAAATTTTTGCCAAATTTCCATTTTTTTCACAAATAAAGAATCGCTAGGATTCATTGAAGCGTTCCTGAGTTATTACCTCATAAAGGGACACTGGTCAGATTTGCAAAAAATGGCCAGGTCATTAAGGTCATGAAGGGGTTAAAAATCATTCTATAAATGGGCTCCTGAAAAATTCTCCATATCTGTAATATTTCTCATATTAAACTTCACTTGATTATAGTTCAGAGTTTTATGCTGAATTGGAAAATAAAAAATATTATAGCCAATTCAGTCCAATGAAGAATATGTTTTAATAACAGAAATACAAATAGCCCACGGCGCTAAGCGTTCCACCTTTAAAATGCAAAGCAGCAAGTAATAGGACAAAGACCACTCAAATTGTCCAAATAAATATAAAATATATAAAGCTAACTTGCGCTAATGATATGTATCCAGACATACACATCCACATAAGGTGTAAATGTAACCAATGTAATTGAATTACCTTGAATGTAGTTAGATTCAAGCAGGAGGAGTAGTGTTAGGATACCGTTACACCTAGTGATGCACCAGCGATCCCGACCAGCGATATGACGCGGTCAGGATCGCTGGTGCATCACTAGGTGGTCGCTAGTGAGCTGCCACACAGGCAGATCTCACCAGCGACATCGCTGGGGACGGGGATCGCTACTTACCTGTCAGACGCGGCGATCCTGCTTCCTCCCGCCCGCGTCGCTCGTCGGAGCCACAGGAAGCGCCACAGGAAGTGGCCGACGGAGCTTCTCGCGCGATCAGCGATAACCAGCGGGGGAGCTGTTCGGAGGTAAGTATCACATGCAGCGATATCGCTAGCAATATCGCTGCAACGTCACAAAATCGGTGACTTTACAGCGATATTGCTAGCGATATCGCAGTGTGTAACGGGGGCTTTAGAGAGAGATGTCTTCAAAAGAGCGATGAGTGTAAAGGTCCTTTCCAAAGGTATTCAGGAGATTAAGATTTAATAACATCTTATTTGTTCAAGTATAGAAAAAGATAAATATATATATTGCAATCTCAAATAATGTTATAAATTATTCCAGATATGAGGAAATGAGTTAAAATGCAGAATGAAAGAGTTTGTTTAACATTCTGGAGTTTGTTCACTTGGAGTCCATTTGAATGTGTTGGATTAATGGGCTCTTTTTGCTGAATCAGGAAGATATGGAGAGGTAGATCAATAATTACATATGTGGTAATAATGCTATGTTTCTCGTGACACTAGAATGAAAATGCTATTCTTGTAGTAGGCAAAGCGTTAAAAAGTTATATTTCTCCTTCAGCTCTAATTCTCAATAGTCTTTAAGCCCCTTTCCATGGATATTGAGGGGCTAGATCCTTGTATTGTGTGTCTGGAGGGGGATGAACATTCCTGGAGCTATTATTAACTCCAGATGTTTCTTCTCTCTGACTCTGGAATCCGGGAAACACCTTATCTGCTACAGTGTGTTCCAAAAAATACACTAGGCTGGTCCTGATGTGAGTGCAACCCGGATAAAAGAGGAGGAGTGTAGAAAGAAGAAACTTAGTATGAGTCCTATACCTATATGTAGCAACGACTTGTATGTACTAATCTTATGAAATATATGTCACACTAGCTGAAGAGCCCGGCGCTGCCCGGTCATAGTAACTAACTACAGTTAGTTATAACAAATCATAATGATTCTCTCTCTCTCTCTCTCTCTCTCTCTCTCTCTCTATATATATATATATATATATATATATATATCTATATATCTCAAAAAAGGGCAGCACTACCAAAATTAAATAGTTGGTGCAAAACCTATTCAGCAGTGTCCAAACAGCCAAATTAACAAAAGTAAAAAAATAGGCAGCACTCAAATTAAATGTGAAAAAAAGTGGATACTTTACTGATCCTCAAGTGGCAACGTTTCAACGGTGACCCGTCTTTATCAAGCTTGATAAAGCTTGATATATATAGCTGAGTATAGCCCCGCCCACTCCGCATAGCCACATTCACTATAGTATCCCACATCATCCCGTCAGCCAGAGCTACCGGACTACTACCCCTAATATCCCACATCGTCCCATCAGCCAGAGCCACCGGACTACTAATATCACACATCATCCCGTCAAAGCCACCGAACTACTACCCCTAATATCCCACATCATCCCGTCAGCCAGAGCCACCGGACTACTACCCCTAATATCCTACATCATCCCGTCAGCCAGAGCCACCGGACTACTCCGCCTAATATCCCACATCATCCCGTCAGCCAGAGTCACTGGACTACTACCCCTAATATCCCACATCATCCCGTCAGCCAGAGCCACCAGACAACTACCCCTAATATCCCACATCATCCCGTCAGCCTGGGGTCAGAACCAGAGCTCTGAGTGGAACGGTTCTAACTTCCATACCAGGGATCCCTTTAAGAGAGGCCTGGGATGAGAATCAGAGCGCCGAGGGATTTACCCAAACTTCCATACTGGAGATCCCTTTAAGAGAGGCCTGGGGTCAGTACCAAAGCGCAGAGTGGATTTGCCATAACTTCCATATCAATGATCCCTTTAAGAGACCCTGGGGTCAGAACCACAGAGCTGAGTGGAACGGTCCTAACTTCCATACAGGGGATCCCTTTAAGACAGGCCTGGGGTCAAAACCAAAGTGCTCTGTGCTCCTTACTGGGGGACATGTTATGATTGAGTCACCGTAGGAGGCAAAAACAGAAATGCTAGCCAAGTCCAGAAAACCAGAGAGGTTGGCAGCTATCGGATTGCAGACCCCTGAACCTATCAACACAACTAGCAGTAGCCGTGGGGGGTTCCTACGATGCCCTAGACCCCTCGATCACAGCCGGAGAATTAAATAGCCTAAAGACAGAAAGGGAAATCTAAACTGTCCCAGAGAAGACCCCAAAGCAAAAGGCAGCCCCCCACATATAATGACGGTAAAGCAAGAAGAAAGAACACAACACAGACAGAAAGATAGGCTGAGCAAAGACGGGGCCCAAGCTAACTAGATAGGAAAGGACAGGAAGGCTGCTGTCTGCAATCCGTGAAAAACCCTATGAAAATAAGAGCCAACAGACTGACAGTGAAAAAGGCCCTGAAGACGCTAGGCTTCAAAAAGACTATGTCTGTACTCAGGAATATTCTGAAGACAGAGCAACAGGCAAAAGAAGAATCAACTCACCCCAGCAGTGAATGGCAGAATCCAGAAAAGCAAGGCAAACAAAAACAAAACACAAATGCTAAAAGGCAAAACAGAAAACTTAGCTTTAGAGGAGCAGGAATCAGACTGGTTTCCTAGAAGTCCACAGAGAAATCACCCGCAGGGCAGAAGGGCGTCGGCAGCCTTATATCCAGTCCGTGACTCCACTCAGCCAGTCATCATCATTAGCCTCAGGTGCCTGATAATCAGGCTCATTACCTTCCTTTACCAGAATAGGGAGTTCACCAGACCTCAGTGACGAAGGGGAAAATGAACTCACAACAGTACCTCCCCCTTGAGGAGGGGTCACCGAACCCTCAACCACGCCACCAGGGCGATCAGGGTGAGCCCGATGAAAGGCACGCACCAATCTTTTGGCATGAATATCAGAGGCAGAGACCCAGGAATTTTCCTCCTGACCATAACCCTTCCACTTAACCAAATACTGGAGTCTCCGTCTAGCCAGACAGGAATCCAGTATTTTCTCTACCTCATATTCCATGTTACCTTCAACCAATACAGGGTCCAGAGGTGCCACCCCAGGAACAACTGGTTCAACAAACCTCTTCAACAAGGACTTATGGAACACATTATGGATTTTAAATGTGACAGGGAGAGCCAAACGAAAAGAGACCGGATTAATAATCTCCAAAATCCACCTTCATAGCAATATTTTTTGATGATAACCACACCATATCACCAATCTTAAACTGGGGACCAATGGTCCTATGTCGATTGGAAAACCGCTGGGCCTTTTCCTGGGAGAGAGAGAACTTATCCACCACTTGGTCCCAGATTTGGTGCATTCTCTCCACCACAGTGTCAACACCTGGGCAGGCAGAAGGCTCCACCTGCCCTGAAGAAAATCGAGGATGAAACCCAAAGTTACAAAAAAAAGGTGACATCAAAGTGGCAGAACTAGCTCTCTTATTTAAAGCAAATTCGGCCAAGGGCAAAAATGAAACCCAATCATCCTGATCAGCGGAAATAAAACATCTCAAATACGACTCCAAGGTCTGGTTTGTTCTCTCTGTCTGCCCATTGGTCTGAGGATGAAAAGCAGAGGAGAAGGACAATTGAATTCCCAGCTTGGAACAGAAAGTCCTCCAAAATCTAGACACAAACTGAACTCCTCTCTCAGATACAATGTTCTCAGGAATCCCGTGCAAGCGAACCACCTGTTTCAAAAACAGGGGCACCAACTCAGAGGAAGACGGCAACTTAGGGAGTGGTACAAGATGAACCATCTTAGAGAACCTATCACAAATCACCCAAATAACAGTCATTCTTTGAGAGACCGGCATATCAGAGATGAAATCCATTGAAATATGGGTCCATGGCCTCCTGGGGACCGGCAAAGGCATCAACAACCCACTAGAGCGAGAACAAGATTTAGACCGGGAGCAAGTCCCACAGGACTGCACAAAATTCCTGACATCATGAGACAAGGTGGGCCACCAAAAAGAGCGACTCACCAGATCTCTAGTACCAAAAATACCTGGATGACCAGCCAATGCAGAGCAATGAACTTCAGACATCACTCTCTTCTTCCACTGGTCAGGAACATACAACTTTCCACTGGGACAACGCTCAGGTTTGTCCTCCTGGAACTCTTGCAGAGCAAGTCTCAATTCAGGCGAGATGGCAGAAAGAACTACCCCTTCGCCTAAGATGGTAGCAGGCTTGGTCACCACAGGAGAATCAGCAAAGAAGCTCCTAGAGAGGGCGTCTGCCTTGACATTCTTAGTTCCAGGAAGAAAAGAGACCACAAAATCAAAACGTGTAAAAAAACAAGGCCCACCTAGCCTGTCTAGGGTTCAAGCGTTTAGCCGACTCTAGGTAAATCAAATTCTTGTGGTCAGTGAGGACCACAACTTGATGTTTAGCTCCCTCCAACCAATGTCTCCACTCCTCAAATGCCCATTTCATGGCCAACAGTTCCCGATTCCCCACATCATAGTTACGTTCAGATGGAGAGAACTTTCGGGAAAAGAAAGCACAGGGATTCATTTTAGATGTTACAGGATCCTTTTGGGACAAAACAGCTCCTGCACCAATCTCAGAAGCATCCACCTCATACTGGAACGGGAGTGAGACATCAGGTTGCCGCAAAACCGGGGCGGAGGTAAATCTTCGCTTCAGCTCCTGAAAGGAAGCAACAGCCTCCGGAGACCAATTCAACACATCAGCACCCTTCTTAGTCAGATCAGTCAATGGCTTGGTAATACTAGAAAATTTTGCTATAAATTTCCGATAAAAATTAGCAAAACCCAAAAACTTCTGGAGGGCCTTCAAAGAAGTGGGCTGAACCCAATCATAAATGGCCTGTACCTTGGCCCGGGTCCATTTCAATAGTTAATGGAGACAAAATAAATCCCAAAAATGAAATCCTCTGTACTCCAAAAAGGCATTTCGATCCTTTGACATACAGGGAATTCTCCCTCAGGATCTGGAACACAGTCCGAATATGTTCCACATGAGAATCCCAATCCTTGGAGAAGATCAAAATATCATCCAGATAGATAATCAGAAATTTATCGAAAAAGTCTCGGAAAATATCGTTCATGAAGCACTGGAAGACAGAAGGGGCATTAGTGAGCCCAAAAGGCATCACCAGGTACTCAAAATGTCCCTCCGGAGTATTAAACGCCGTCTTCCATTCATCCCCCTGCTTAATGCGGATAAGATTATACGCCCCCCTGAGGTCAAGCTTGGTAAACCAGCAAGCACCTCTAACTCTAAAGAATAGATCCGAAATCAGGGGTAACGGATACTGATATTTAATATTAATTTTGTTGAGGGCACGATAATCAATACAAGGCCTTAAAGAACCATCCTTTTTGGCCACACAAAAAAAAAACGGCACCTAAGGGTGAAGAGGATGGTCTAATATGACCCTTCTCCAACGCCTCCTTAATATAGGACCGCATAGCCTCGTGCTCGGGTACAGATAAATTGAAGAGCCGACCCTTGGGAAATTTACACCCCGGGCTCAGTTCAATTGCACAGTCATAACTCCTATGAGGAGGCAAGGACGCAGACTCATTCTCACTAAATACATCATAAAAGTCCGCCAAATAGTCAGGAACATCATGCGACTTAGGAGAGGTGGAAAAAACCGGAGCCTCACTAAAGCCACACCGACAACCCCAACTCACCACAGACACAGATTTCCAATCCAAGACTGGATTATGAATTTGCAACCAGGAAAACCCCAGAACAACGGCATCATGCAGACCATGTAACACCAAAAATCTGCAATTTTCTTGATGGTCTGGGGCAACCCGCATGACCACCTGGGTCCAAAACTGAAGTTTATTTTTCGCCAAAGGAGTAGCATCAATCCCCCTCAAAGGGATAGGCGTCTGCAGAGGTGTCATAGGAAATCCACAACGTTTAGCAAAATCCAAGTCCATTAGATTTAGCGCTGCTCCCGAATCCACAAAAGCCTTGGCGGAAAATGTGGACAGGGAGCAGATCAGAGTAATTGCCAGAAGAAACTTAGGTTGAACACCACCAACAGAAAACATGTGTGCAAAGCGTTTCTCTCGTTTAGGACAAACAGAAATAATATGCGAGGCATCTCCACAGAAAAAACACAGCTTATTACGCCTTCTGAACTCCTGACGTTGCGCCTTAGACAAAACTCTATCACATTGCATAGGTTCAGACGTCTATTCTACCGGTGGCAACACCTCTCGTGCAATCCTGCGTTCACGTAAACGCCGATCAACCTGAATGGCTAATGACATAGAATCGTCCAGACCAGAGGGAACAGGAAATCCCACTATAGTATCTTTTACGGCTTCTGACAAACCCTTCCGAAAGAGCAGCCAAGGCATTATCATTCCAGGTAGTAAGGACCGCCCACTTTCGGAACTTTTGACAGTACAACTCTGCAGAATCTCGACCCTGGTTCAATGCCAACAGGGTCTTTTCAGCCTGATCAATAGCATTAGGTTCGTCATACAACAACCCCAAGGCTTGAAAGAATGCGTTCACATTAGTCAGAATAGGATCATCTGGTTTCAAAGAAAACGCCCAATCCTGGGGATCGCCACGCAGCAAAGAGATGACAATTTTAACCTGCTGCGTGGAACTCCCTGACGAGTTAGGCTTTAAGGCAAAAAATAATTTACAATTATTTTTGAAACTCAAAAATTTAGATCGATCCCCAAAAAATACATCAGGTGTAGGGATCTTTGGTTCAACAGCATGCGAATGAGCAAGGTAGGCGGAAATTCCCCGCACTTCCGCAGCGAGCTGCTCCACATGATCAGACAATTGCTTTATCTCCATTGATAGAAAAAAAAATTCCCCCTACGGCCTCAGAGATATAGAGGAAAGAATATACACACTTTTTTTTTTTTTTTTTTTAAACACAATTGTTTCCTGCTATTGAGTACCCTAGGATCTGCGGTATGGCGGGTGATTCTGTTATGACTGAGTCACCGTAGGAGGCAAAAACAGAAATGCTAGATAAGTCCAGAAAACCAGAGAGGTTGGCAGCTATCGGATTGCAGACCCCTGAACCTATCAACACAACTAGCCCTGACTTCCATACTGGGGATCCCTTTACGAGAGCCTGAGATCAGAACCAGAGAGCTGAGTGGATTTGCCCTGACTTGCGTACAGGAGATCCCTTTAAGAGAGCCTGGGGTCAGTACCAGAGCATTTGAAGGCAATTGCCCTGACTTCTATACCGGAGATCCCTTTAAGAAAGGCTTGGGGTCAGTACCAAAGCGCAGAGTGGATTTGCCCTAACTTCCATATCAATGATCCCTTTAAGAGACCCTGGGGTCAGAACCACAGAGCTGAGTGGAACGGTCCTAACTTCCATACAGGGGATCCCTTTAAGACAGGCCTGGGGTCAAAACCAAAGTGCTCTGTGCTCCTTACTGGGGGACATGTTATGATTGAGTCACCATAGGAGGCAAAAACAGAAATGCTAGCCAAGTCCAGAAAACCAGAGAGGTTGGCAGCTATCGGATTGCAGACCCCTGAACCTATCAACACAACTAGCAGTAGCCGTGGGGGGTTCCTACGATGCCCTAGACCCCTCGATCACAGCCGGAGAATTAAATAGCCTAAAGACAGAAAGGGAAATCTAAACTGCCCCAGAGCAGACCCCAAAGCAAAAGGCATCCCCCACATATAATGACGGTAAAGCAAGAAGAAAGAACACAACACAGACAGAAAGATAGGCTGAGCAAAGACGGGGCCCAAGCTAACTAGATAGGAAAGGACAGGAAGGCTGCTGTCTGCAATCCGTGAAAAACCCTATGAAAATAAGAGCCAACAGACTGACAGTGAAAAAGGCCCTGAAGACGCTAGGCTTCAAAAAGACTATGTCTGTACTCAGGAATATTCTGAAGACCGAGCAACAGGCAAAAGAAGAATCAGCTCACTCCTGCAGTGAATGGCAGAATCCAGAAAAGCAAGGCAAACAAAAACAAAACACAAATGCTAAAAGGCAAAGCAGAAAACTTAGCTTTAGAGAAGCAGGAATCAGACTGGTTTCCTAGAAGTCCACAGAGAAATCACCCGCAGGGCAGAAGGGCGTCGGCAGCCTTATATCCAGTCCGTGACTCCACTCAGCCAGTCATCATCATTAGACTCAGGTGCCTGATAATCAGGCTCATTACCTTCCTTTACCAGAATAGGAAGTTCACCAGACCTCAGTGACGAAGGGGAAAATGAACTCACAACAGGGACAGACAATAGCTGGGAGCTTAGGTTCCCAGGGATGCTAGATTTCTCCCACCCAGTCAGTGTTTGCTGAGGTGTTGTCAAGTGGGAAAACTTGCTCATAGCAACCATTCACAGCTCAGCTTCTTTTAACCAGCTCTGGGGAAATGAGAGATGCTTAGTGATTGGTTGCTATGACCAACAGTTTTCTTTGCAATCAATCACAGCTCAGCTTCTTTTGAACAGCTCTAGTGAAATGAAAGATGCTTCGTGATTGGTTGGTGATACATACATACATACATACATACATTCAGTTTTATATATATAGATTGGAAATATAGTACATAGCCAGAATGCTAGTCAAAATAGGTTATAAGCGATACTGATTTTGATTTATTATATATTCTGGTACATTTTCTTGTTGTGCTACATATTTCCCAAGAAAAGTTCTTCAAGATCTTGATCTATTTACAGTTATATATGATCTTAATTCATAATATATTCACACGTCTCATGTCCATTGTAGAGAATACACCATATAAAGACGAAACAGGCAACGTTTTCTGTTACTGTCTATCTATGCCCTGTATCTGACAGGTCATGTACTGTATGTTCACATCTGACCTCCGTATAGAAGAGAATATGGTGAACGACCTACAAATGCTTGTTTAAGCTGTTTATGTGGAGCAGAGCATAGCCTGATCCATGATCAGTGAGGATTTCTTGTTTCTAGCACATGATTTTAGTTTAGGGTGGAACATGTTAATTGAGGCTATCTAACTCAACCCTATAATGAAAAGATTAAGGTCACAGAAGCCTCAGGATGTGCTGGAAATCTACCCCCTGCTGGTAAGCCAGTGACTACACACCAGCTCAACTTTATCAGACTGATAACTGAATTGGAAGTGACTGAAAAGCTCACATCTGTGTTTTGTTGTGCTTTCTTTACATTATAGAAAAAAGTATTGAGACATACGATTTAATCATTGAATTTAAATTCTTCATTCAGTCCCATTGTCGAAGATGCATAAAATTCTGCACCTAACTATGCAATGTTCCTTCACAAACATTTGTGAAAGAATGGGTGGTCCTAAAGAGCTCACCAAATTCTGTGCGGTATTGTAAAAGGATAGTTTGTAGAATTACCAAATCCCCCCAATTGTTCCATGAGCTACTGAATGTTGTTATGGAAAAGTGTAATATGTTTAGGAACCACAGAAATTCCGCCACTGACCACATAAGAGTGGGGTTGCTGATTGCTCAAGGAGAGAGGTCTTGATTCATCAAGATCGGAAATTTTATCTCCAGTCTTGATGAGTAGCCAGGTTGTACCAGATGCTCCAGGTTCATTAAGAGGCGCATGCGTGTGCCTGCATAGAGGTATGCACCAGTTCCAGCTGGAGTGAGATTTGTGGTTTAGCGAACTCCGCTCGTCATGAATTTGATGAGCGGTCAACACTCCCCAGCTCTGGCGTAGGTTCAACCCACTTTGTCAGAGTTGAGGGGAAAATGGAGTCAAAACGCCAAATATTGCAAAAAAAAGCCCTGAGAACTTCATGGCATGGGTTCCCATGGCTGAGCAACTGTATACAAATCTTACATCATGAAGCCCAGTACCAAAGAGTGGAATGGACTGGCATCTGAAGTGGACTTTGGAGCAGTGAAAATGTGTTTAGCGGAGTGACAAATCACTATTCTGCCTGGCAATCTGATGGACAAGTCTGGGTTTTGTAGATGCCAGGAGAACATTCTTTGCCTGACTGCATAGTGCCAACTGTAAAGTTTGATAGAGGAGACATAATGCCACGGGATCATCTTTCAGGTGTTGGCTTCGGCTCTTTCGTTCCAGTGAAGGGAAACGAATGCTTCAGCATACCAATGTATGCCTACAACTTTGTGGGAACCGTTTGGGTAAGGTGCTTTTCAATTTCAGCATAACTGAGCCCCCATACACAAAGCAAGGCATATGAATGCATAGTTGGGTGAGATTGATATTGGAAAACTTGAGAGGTCCACACATTGCCCTGACCAAAACCTCATCAAATACCTTTGGGATGAGCTGTGATGGAATTTGTAAGCCAGGCCTTATCATCCAGCATATTATCTCTAAAATCATGTAGAAGGCCTCCCCAGAAAAGTGGACGTTGTTTTAGCTGTAAAGGGGGCTGACTCCTGTGGATTTAGAATTGGATGTCATAAAAGCTCCTGTAGGTGTGATGTCTAGGTGTCCTCATTCATTTGTACATATAGTGTATAGCATAATATTGGATTGTTTACAGGATATGGTACATGGAAAATTATTTTAGTACATTGAGTTGAAATGTCCTTTTAACTGGAAACCATAGTCTTCTCCATTTGCAGAAAAACTCTACTGACTGCAGACTAACGGGGCACATGGCAGACTGGTATCTGTTTAGCACTGAAAACTGACTGCCAAAGCTTATTTCACCTTTCAACTATTTAGCTGCTTATCCCGTACATCAAATGACCTGCCCTGCTCTTATTTATCCCCTGCTACGTCTTCTTATGTCCATGACACAAGCATGTGCTTTCTTTCCATTTTCCACTTCCAATTCTTAAAGGCAGGCAACAGCTAGAACATGCTTAAGTTTCGTGTTGGCGGAAGGGACAGGTATGTACAAATTTCCCTTTAACCCTTTACATTATTATATACATATCAAAGACACTTGGCCAGCTGGATTTTTAAGTTTTCATTTATTTATTTTTTTCATCATTTATTCAGCACCCCTGACAACGTATGAGGGAAGTAGTGCTGCATTGCAGTATCTACTCCTAAAGAAACAGAACCTCTGATGTAGAGCTTTAGAGAATATTATATTTTTACTCTGTTCCTCCGCAGTTAAATATTTAATATATGTACTTTGGTTTTCACATTGCTTTATGCTTAGAGAATTCTCATTATCATTCATCCTATTGGCATGAGTTTAGGTCTTATCAGCCACATGCCTTTTTACTCCCAGCTTTGAAGTGGAAGACGCACATAGATCAGAAACCAAGCAAGTCAGGAAACAACGGAAATGGAAAATTCTGAATGGACAAAACATGCTTATTGTCAGATATATTTAGTCAACTGTTCATTGCGAGGACCTGCTCACCAATAACATGGAAAGGTGATGACATGTCAGACACCAGCGGTTTTTAACTTGCAGATCCTGTTGTTCCCTGACATGTGCCGATTACGTACAGACTTCCAACCACAATTATATGGTGCTCACAAAGTGAAACAATTGAGGGATCAGCCTTGGTTGCATCATTATAGCAGCTGTAAAGATATATAATATATAAGGGTGTACTAGGTGTTGATCTAGTGTTGGACGTCTTCATTATGACTGAAGAACATGCACAATGCACATCTTGTTCATTAGTGGTAAGAACTGGGATTAATGATTCATCCCAGGTGTTGTTCTTGTTTGTTACATTCTTACCGATTAGAATTTTAATGAACCCGTAACTTATGAGCATGTGATCTATTCACTTAGAATAGTGCAGAAATTACTATGAAACTGCTAAAAGACCCTGGTCTATAATATTTATTGCAAGGAAAAAGAGAGCTCTTAAATGGGTTATCTGACTTCATTACGGGGTTGGTCCGAAAGTAACATTTATTGTAATCCTAAATGTCTGTTTAATGGCATAATCTAATATCTTTTCTAATGTACCTAAATTAAAAAGTCCCTTCTCTCACTACACTAACTGCTTTATTTTTTTTTTTTTTTTACTATTTCCAGTTTGCTGACGCTTCGTTTGAGAATCCAAGTGCATGCTGAGATACTCAAGTTGTCACCAGGGTCAGGGACTGCACAGCCTCTGCCCTCACTCTGAAACGAAGCATCATCAGTGATGTCCGGTTCAAGGGCTGGGCTAGTCCCTACTCTACTGAGCATGCGTCGGTTGTCAGCTCCAACGTATGCTCAGTTACTTGTCACTGTGCAAAATGCTCTTTAAAGGGAACCTGTCATCAGGATTGTGCACAGTAACCTACACACAATGTCAGGTCGGCGACATTATATTGATACCTTGGTAGATGAAAAGCCGTCTTTTGGTTGTGGTTTAACTTTTTTTTTCTGAGCCTGCGCAGTAGCAGTTATCGGTAAGCTATGAGGCAGGTCAGTGAGGGATCAGTGACCTGTCAGCAGTCTGCATTATGAATACCTAATCAGAACACCACATAAAGACCCCCCCACAGACCGTCCTGGGGCACGGGCATATCATTAACTCAAAACTGCAAATAAAGATTAAAGAACAACCACAAGACGGGTTTCATCAACCAAGGTATCTTAATCAATATAACGGCTCCGTCCTGACACTATCTGTAGGCTACTGTGCACAATCCTGCTGACAGGTTCCCTTTCAGGGATCATACTGTATTGGGGTCACCATACTTTGCTGGGGCAGTTGAGGTGCAGTACAGTAGGGTCACCATACTGTGCATGTGGAGGGTACTCTGGAAGAATTCACTTTGGGGATATGATACAGTATTTGTGGGGCACTTTTGTTGGAATCTTACTTTATAGCTGCAATGAAAGGGGAATCTAGGGCTTCAACAGGAGGAAAATTACTTTGTAAAGTTGCAAAGGTGTGAGATATTCTCTTCTGTGACCCCGCCGAATATTACCGTAATTATTTTTTTATGTTGGGGGGCCCAAATAGAACTTCTGCCATGGTGCCCCATGATTTCTATGTACCCCCTGCTCCTAGGATTCATTGCTTCTGCAGACTCTTGAAAGAACTGAGCAAGCAAGCAGCCTGCAATACATACATCTTATGCCCAGCTTAACCATACATTTTTTTTATTTTCAGTTGATATAACTGCTTGAGCAGGGCTGTGGAGTCGGTAAGCCACAGTTGCGACTCCGACTCCTGGATTTTATCAGGCTCCGACTCCGACTCCTGGATTTTATCAGGCTCCGACTCTGGCTCCGACTCCTTCATAAATGGCCAATTCATAACAACAAATTTACTGTTGTAAAATATTAAACATCGTGCTTATTCAGTTTCTCACCATCATATAAGTAATCAGACCACTTAGAGCAAAAACTACATTTATTAGAATACAATTAGAATATAGCAAATAACTTTTATAAACTTTTCTAAACTGTAAGTAAATATGCAATAAACACTTTTTATGCAGTTAATAAGAAGAAATCTATAAATTTGTCCTCAGAAAAAGTATTGCCTCTGTCAGATCCTCCTTCATGGATGCCCTTAAATCTGATCTAATTATTTTGATAGCAGAGAACAACCTCTCTACACTAACTTGTGTTGGTGGCAAAGCAGTAACCACTCGGGCAACATCTCTGACAATGTCAGGATACAGAGGAATCGCTTGTTGCACTGTTATTTTTGATGAACGGTCAAATTTCTCAATTTCTTTTAGTGCACATGAAAAATTCTGCTGAAATGTACAGGCTGTGTTCCTTGATGGGGATGACTCTTCTTCTATGCGGGAACGCTTTGCACGGTCCTTGTGATCCAAATATTTTTCGAAATTAAATTCATCAGTTGATGATGAGGGTGAAGATGTGGCAGGACGACCAAATTCTTCTTGTTCCTCCTGACTGTTCTGCAACCCTTTCATCCTTACTGCTATTTCAAACAGAGCTTCTTTTCCTTTACTTAGCTGTTGATCATCTAGAAGAATCCGATGCATTGGGTCTACATAAACAGCTGCCAAAAGAATATTGTTTTGTAATAGTAGCTCCTCTCTCCGTTTCATTGATGTAGCAATGCCACTTGCAATTAACCCTCCTCTTTGGGACAGGCAAAACATCAGGTTCTTCCACTCCTTTAAGAAAATACCTGGAGTTAAGTCCTCTGCTTGTAATTTTTTAGTCACTGTAAATGGGTGCTCTAGCAATTTTTCCAGCTCAGTCACCTGATTCCACTGACTTTCATTTAGCGTCAGTTGAGGGTTAGCCATGTCTACAAGAAAGGTTTTCAGTTCAACCAAGCGCTGAATCATTAAGTAAGTTCTGCCCCATCGTGTGGCTTGATCAATAATTGCCCCTTTTCCAGCACGTCTCTTCAAAATTGAGTCAACTTTAGGGGTTCTGGCAACAGTAGCCAATTTTCTCACCTTGCCAATCAGTGCAGCAGCATGTCCTTCTTGCAGACTGTCTCTTTTATAGCCAGCTGTAGCGTATGCACAACACAGCGCATGTGATGAATGAAAGAACATATTGACACAGTTTCAACAAGATCATCTAAACTATCATGTTGCTGTTCATCTGAAGCAACTTCAGTTTGCTCCTCAGTTACAATACTGTGTTCCTCTATTTCAAACATTTCTGTGTCTGTGGACCCAGAATGTTCTTCTAGCTGCTGGTCACCATCATTACTCTCATTCATTAGCTTAATAGTACTTATCATATTTGAAGCATTGTCAGTTACGACAGAAAGAACTTGCTCTTTTTTAAGTTCGTAGTCTTGCAGAACCTTTTCCACCAAGACCTGGAGAAACTCACTGGTGTGATGAGCTTTGGTGTCTTTTACTGCCAATGTCTTGGTAACTATTTCATTTTTGTCACAAACAAATCGGACATTGATGGCAAAATAGTTCACTCTGTGACGTGTGCAGGCATCCATTTTAAGAAACAGAAAGCGTCCCTTGAGAGTTTTTTTAAGTTCTTCCTTTTGTTTAAAAGCTTCTTCGATTACTAATTTTCTAATACTCTCTCTCTCCAGAGAAACACCAAGCTTGCGGGGCATTTCCCCATTCAGACACATAAAAGCTGGTCGTGAAAATAATGAAATAGGCACACTATCCTTTACAACAAGCTCTATGATCTGTTTTTTAAATGTATCTACTGTCATTGTCACAGTAACTTTGTCACTGACAAAATATCTTGCAACTGATGGCTGCAAAGTTCTCTGCTCCTTTGTTTGGCTGGAAGAGCTGGGCACTGGTTCATTGGTTTGGATGCAGTCTTTCTCATCCACTGCTTTCAGTACTTCTGGATGAAAGCGCTGTAAATGTCTCTTTAGATTAGAAGCTCTGGTAGGAGCATTTTTATCTTTGCCTGAATATGCACTCATCTTGGCTTCACAGCATTTGTTTTCGTCTGGATCATTTGTCATACACTGACAGACATAATGTTTTCTATCTTGAGTGATGGTGAAATGTTCAAATACAGCTGATTTAATGTGATGCTTCTTTGACATTCTCAGGTTTTTAATTCTGCATTCACAATCCAAATGACAATTGTTTTTCCTAAAAACAATTGTACAAAATTATTGCCAGGTCGTACAACTGATATAGTGGTCAGTAATACTGTTATTATTCCTCATGTACTCACAGTTAACTGATGCAAAGTTTGTTGAAAGGATAATACTTCTTACAGTCTTCCTCTTCTGAGTAGCAGGCAGCTGTGAGATGCTTGGAAGATGCACACCTAGTATGATCTAGTCTAGAGGAGGAGCTTTACTACTAAGAATTTGCAACACATTTTCACTTTCAGTTTCATACATTGTAAGTAGGGGGGTTGGGGCAGCATGAGGTTAACCAAGTATAAGATTAGATAAGGGCAGTGGAGAACAGTGACACACAAGTAAGAAATGTCTCTATCTCCAGCAGAACTGCTTATTACTGTTGTTCATAGTTTGATAGAACATATATATATTTGAGTAACATTTATAAAATTCATATGAAAGTTCAATTATGAAATATTAATACATTTTTTTTAAAGCTGGAGTCGGAGTCGGTACATTTCTACCGACTCCGACTCCAACCAAAACTGACTCCGACTCCGACTCCACAGCCCTGTGCTTGAGGGCTTATTTTTTGCGGAGCGAGATGTATATTTGAATGGCTCCCTTCATTTTCCCAACTTTGTTGTAAAAAAATGGAAAAAAAACACCTCTAAGGCCTGTTTCACACATCAGTTTTTGTGTTCAGTCAAAATCCGCTAAAATGGCCGATAGCGGATCCGTTCCTGAACTGACCACAACGTTTGTCACCGGACCGTTATTTTAACGGATCCGTGAAAGGAAGAATTTTAAAGGAACCGCTCCGTTCGGGCATGTCGGCGGACGTCAAAATTTTGGCGGATCCGCAAAAAAACGGATCCAGCGGATGGCCATCCGTCAAGATCCGCTGGTAATGCAACTCAATGGGAAAAAAAAACGGATCCGCCCAAAAAAATGGCGGATCCGTTTTTTTGCAAAACGGCGGATTTTGATTGATGGACAAAAACTGATGTGTGAAACAGGCCTAAATGGTGTGAAATGGTGAACAAAATGCAGTTCCAACTTTTTTTTGGTTTGTTTGTTTTTGCAGCTATTCAGTGTGCAGTAAATTCAGTTAATGATTTGACAATACGATTCTCCTGGTCAGTACGGTTATGGCTCCATCAAAGTTTAACTCATTATATATAAATATACAGTATATACCGTATGTGTATTCGTGGTAAAAATTCTTTTTAAACTCTGTAAAAAAAAAAAGTGTGTCATTATTTTCTGAGACTTGTAACTTTTATATTTCATTGTTGATGGAGTTGTATGAAGTCTTGATTTTTGCTCACTGAGCTGTAGGTTTTATAGATACCATTTTGGGGTACAAATGTCCTTTTGATCTCTCTTTATTGCATGTTTTTTGGGGGCTGACAGTAAGAAGGCCATTTGGGCTTTTCAGTATTTTTTATTAATGGCGGTTAATGAACAGTCTAAATAATTTTTTCAATTTCGCTGTCAGGGAATTAACATCAGCATTTATATGGTTAAACAGCAGCGATCAGATGCTGGCTTTAAGAGCATGCTGTCAGACAGTATCACAATTTCTATTGCTCTGATTTGTATCATATCATTTTCTAACTTGCGTAAACATTTTGGTCTGCAATCATTACTCCGATTACAATTGTAGTGTTCAAACGGTTATCTGAAAAGATATTAAACATAGAACCAAAGGGTTTATTTAAAAAAAAAAAAATGAATGGGGTTGTCAAGCACTCTAAAAAGCCTTTCTAACGATCAATATAAACAGGGCGTTTCTTTTACTAATATAATTTGATTACTCCCAGTATCCTGTTTGCCTAAATCAGTCACAGGGATATTATTGAAGAGAAATAGCGCAATAGTGCATTATCCAGTGTAGGTATATCAATTGAAAAATAATACACTCACCAGATGGAGCTTGTAATAAGCATGGAGGATTCGCTGCTGCAGAAACCACAGATCCACGAGGGACCGACGTAGAAGATGCAGGATAGGAAAAAAGTGGTCAGACAATCCGCGCTGTGAATCACCGTGAACAGCTACCACCACAGTGTTTTCTACTCGACGCGCCTCGAAGTCCCACAAAACTCCCTCCTCAGGTTTTTTCCTATCCTGCATCACACGACTGCACCATTTCGATCTCCTGACACGTCCACTGACATTCAGGTGCCTCATGAGTCTGTTGCATCCTATATCTGAGCTTTGCATATCAAAATCCAGCTTTTTTTTTAATTTTTTTAAAGGGACTGTATGATAAAGGAACTCCAGATACTGGTACTTGTGGTTTTAGTTTTTACTTTTTGAACGTGACAGACTCTATTAGCATACATTGTGGGAGAAATATAAAAGGTTTTTATGGGTGATACATGGGGAGTCAGGGGGTTACATAAGTATTTAGGGAACACATAGCTGACACTGTATACAATGATATTTTTAGCTGGTAGGACAGAAAAGTGGTGACAGATTCCCTTTAACTGCCTCTGGACCGCACATAGACTTTAAATGTCTAGGCAATCCCGCCTAGACTCTGCAGGGATGTGCTAAAACGTCTCTGCATGGGAGCACTGTTATGCATGATCATGTAACTGCGGAAGAGACGGTACTGATGGTTTATTAAGACTTTTTAATGTTGATTGTGATATGGCACATAAATGTGTTTTTGTTATTTTGTTTTAGTTTTTTTTCAACATAAAAACTTGATATAAACAATAGGTAATTCCATGACACATTTCCGTTAATTTATAGCTAATGTAGTATTTATAAAACAAATGAAACATCGCTAAAATGAAGTCTTTGCAATAATTGATTACTCTGTCGCCTCATTGGGGGACACAGAACCATGGGTGTTATGCTGCTGTCCACTAGGAGGCCACACTATGCATAATCTGAAAAAGATTAACTATGGCTCCTCCTCTGCAGTATACACCCCTGGATGGCGTCAGCCTTCTTCAGTTTTTGCTTAGTGTCGCAAGGAGGCACACCTAAAGAATTTTTTCCTTTTTTTTATTTCCGTTTTTCCGGATGACAGATGAAGAAAAGTGGGTCTCCTGTGAGACTCCCAGCATGGCTCCTTCCTCGGCCCCCTATTAGGGGTGCCCAGTTGAAGTTGAGATGGCGGTTCCCCATGTCGCTCCTTCCCCAGTCCTGCGGGTGCTGGTTCGAAGTTGAGACCCCCCTCCTTCCCCAATTCCTTTTGGTCTTGGGTTGAGGTCGAGGCGAGGAAGAAGCCCCCTGACGGTGACAGCAGCACCCTCCCTAATCCCCCTCTGGGAGTATTAGGTTGAGACGCCTCAGGTAGGGTCTGTACCTTGGCAACCTGCACAGTATCCAGGGACCACAGCCAGCTGTGGGCTCCTGTCGGGGCCGGGGGGAGTGCGGGCAGGCATAGCACATGCAGACACAGGGCTCCCTGCGCCCCTGTCTCTGCGGCAGCATCAGTCTGTAGCGCCTCAGAGGAACCCATCTCAGGGCCCCACTTCAGATGGTGGCCCCACCGCTAGCCTGCCTTTCAATCCGGGGGGTCCGGTTAAAATCCGACCCCCTCCCGGACTACCGCGCCAGCCTGGAGCCCTTTCTGGGCATAGATGTCTAATTTAGGCCGCTAGCTGAGGTCACTGTCTCCTCTCTGCCCCCCGGATGACAAATATGACACTCCACAGTGTCATAGAAGGGGCAGATCGAGGAAGAAAGGGCGCGTTTTAACACATCTGCCCGCTCTTTCTCAGCTCTCCGCCCCCTTCTTCCCCCTCCTCATCCTGTTGGCGGCCATTTCTGATGCAGGCATCACCAGCCAGTCTCAGGGGGGCACAGGACTGTGGATTTTCGGCGCTGGACCTAGGGGCACACTGGTGGGGTAAGATCACAGCTCGGGTTTTTTGTGCTCGGCTGTGAATCTGGATTCCCTGTAAGGCTCTCCTATAGGTTTCCCCTGCATATCCACCCCTGTAGGGCTCTCTCATAGCCAGCCCTTCCGCACTCTGAGCACTATGCCAGGCTCAAGGTACAAGAGAACCAGGCAGGACTGCTTTTATGCATTCTGCACAGCCTGCAAAACCACTCTCCCCAGTGGCAGCACGTACCCCCACTGTCGGGACTGTATCCAAAATACTGAGTCAGAACCCCAAGAGGCTCCTACCAATGCTTCAGCGGCTGCTACCAGGCCGAAATGGGCTACCCCGATGTCGCAGTCTATGACACAGTCCATAGATAACCTAACTTCCACATTACTCCAGGCTTTGCAGGGTCATGTCTCGGCTATGAGCGTTACCCAGCAAAGGGACAGGCCGTTTCTGGCTATCCCAGACGTAAGTGGACCCACACGTCGCGTTCCTCTGCGTCATCCCATAGCACACGGTCATCCCCCTCCAGTGAGAGACACCGTAGTTCCAGGTCGCCTAGACTGTCCCCTACCAGAGACAGACAACGCAGATGTCCGCAGGGACCCACGACTACAGAAGACCTCTGCCCTAGCTCACCCACCAGGGAACGCCTCAGTGATACGCAGGATTCGGAAGGCATCTGTGACTCCGACTCAGACAACGAAACGGAGAGGTCTCTGGTCCCTTGTCCCCCTAGCAATGCAGCACTGGTTGAGGACATAGTCTCTTCCATCCATCGGGTGCTCGACATTTCCAATCCAACCCCGGAAGCCCCAGAACACAAGATTTGCTTTGAAGGTGTTCTGAAACCACTTAAGGTTTTCTCTAACCACCCGGAATTTCAGACGATCCTTACTAAGCAGTTTTCGCAGCCTGAGAAGAAATTCACCAAGCGCAAATATTTGGAGGCCAGGTACCCCTTCCCACAAAAGGACACCAAGCAGTGGACAGATCCACCCAAAGTGGACCCACCAGTCTCTAGACTAGCAGCACAGACTATTCTCTCAGTGCCAGATAGCTCAACCCTCAGGGACGCAGCAGACCAGCAGGTAGAATGCATGGCTCGTTCAGTTTTCGAAGCAGCAGGGGCCTCCCAGGTCCCCAGGTTCGCTTCAGTTTGGGCGGCCAAGGTCATTCTGGCTTGGGCCAAAACATTGCAAGATGGCTTCCAAGCTTCAAATCCTGTCTGGCCAAGCGGTTCAAATAACAGTAGTAGCAGATTACATGCTTCATGCAGCCCTTGACTCCGCAAGAGGTGTAGCGGGGATAGCAGCAAACGCCATCACAATTCGGCGTATCCTCTGGCTGCGGGAATGGAAAGTGGATGCGGCCTCAAAGAAGTCCTTCACGCATCTCCCGTATCTCGGTGGCGGCTTTTTGGTAAAAAGTTGGACACAATGATGTCCAACACCACTGGGGGTAAGAGTACCTCTCTCCCTCAACTAAAACCTCAACGCACGTTTAAACGGCGTAACCAAACACGGTTCTGATCCTTTCAGAATTCTTCGGGCTGGTCCGTCTCGCGCCAAGCTCAAAATCGTAACCGATCTCCACGCAGGGACAACCCACGGGCGGCGCAGAGGCCGGACAGGACCTGACAGTCGAAAGCAGGCCAGGCGAAACCCAAGGGAGGAAAACCTCAGAATTTCGCCTCATCATGACTCACGAACTCCGGAAGACACCCCACCAAGTAGGCAGACGACTTCTACTCTTTCAGCAAGTCTGACTGCCTATTACAGAAGACAGGTGGGTCAGGGAAATAGTGTCTTTCCGGATACAAGATAGATTTCACTTCCAGTCCACCGAACCGGTTCTTCCTCTCTGTTTCACCAAAAGCGCCAGACAAGGCTCGTGCCTTCCACCAAGCAGTCTCCTCTCTCCTTCAAGCAGGAGTCATAGTACCGGTTCCCGCGACTGAACGCTTCCGAGGGTTCTACTCCAATCTATTCGTAGTCCCCAAGAAAGGAGGCATCGTCCGGCCCATACTAGACCTAAAACACTCAACAAATATGTACGGGTCCGTCATTTTCGTATGGAGTCCCTTTGGTCCATCATTGCGTCCATGGAGCAGGGAGAATATCTCGCCTCCATAGACATACAAGACGCATACCTGCATATACCAATTGCTCCTGCCCATCAAAGATTTCTCAGGTTCGCGATCAACCAGGACCACTACCAGTTCGTGGCTCTCCCGTTCGGACTCGCCACGGCTCCCAGAACATTTACCAAAATCATGGCAGCCACCATGGACGCTCTACACTCCAGAGGCATTGTAGTCGTTCCATACCTGGACGACCTTCTCATCAAGGCTTCCACCTGCAAGGACTGCGAGGTCAGCGTCTCAATCACAATCAACACTCTGTGTCGCCTGGGCTGGTTAGTCAACTTACAAAAGTCATCTACTACCCCGAGTCAGTCCCTGACCTTCCTGGGGATGCTATTCGACACCTCCAGGGGTCTGGAGCTCCTTCCCAGGGACAAGGTACTGGCTCTCCATCTGGGAGTTCGCATACTCCTCCGCAATCCTCCCCGATCTCCAGTTTGCCATGAGAGTCCTCGGCAGGATGGCAGCAGCGATGGAGGCGGTACCATTTGCCCAGTTTCACCTCAGGCCTCTTCAACTAGCCATCCTCAAGTCTTGGGACAGGAATCCCTTCTCCCTCGATAGGGAGTTCCAACTGACATCGTCAACCAGAAGGTCCCTACACTGGTGGCTCAAGCCAACTTCGCTTGCAAGGGGCAAATCCTTTCTCTCAGGTCAATGGAAGGTCCTGACCACCGATGCAAGCCTGACAGGTTGGGGTGCGGTGCACCTACATCACAGGGCACAAGGCAAGTAGTCACCAGTGGAAGCGTCCTTGCCCATCAATATCCTGGAAATTCGGGCCATCTTCCTGGCACTGAGAGCCTTTCATCACTTGCTGGCAGCCTCATATCAGGATACAGTCGGACAATGCCACAGCGGTGGCATATGTGAAATCACCAAGGCGGGACCCGCAGTGCCCAGGTGATGAGAGAAGTGGCACATATACTCCACTGGGCGGAAGACACGAGGTCGGTAATCTCTGCGGTCCACATTCCGGGTGTGGACAACTGGGAAGCCGACTTCCTCAGTAGATGAGGAATGGACTCGGGGGAGTGGTCTCTCCATCCCGAAATTTTTCACCAGATCTGCCATCACTGGGGGACCCCGGACGTGGACCTAATGGCATCCCATCTCAATGCCAAGGTCTCCAATTTCATGGCCAGGACACGTGACCCGCGGTCGCTCGGAGCGGATGCCCTGGTTCAGGACTGGACCCAGTTCCAGCTTCTGTACATTTTTCCACCCCTCCCCCTGATCTCCAGGGTCGTGAGGAAGATCAAACAAGAGGGAGTTCCAACCATCCTGATCGCGCCGGACTAGCCCAGACGTACGTGGTATGCCGACATCGTACAACTTACAGCAGACGCCCCCTGGCGTCTCCCCGACCATCACGACATTCTGTCACAAGGTCCATTCTACCATCAGAACTCAGGGGCCCTCAATTTGATGGCGTGGCCCTTGAAACCTGGGTTCTAACCCAGGCAGGGCTCTCACTGGATGTCATTACGACCATGATCAGGGCAAGGAAGCCAGCCTCCGCAAGATTTATTACCGTACCTGGAGAGCTTTCTTTACCTGATGCGAATCTCGCGGACAGGTCCCACTCCCATATTCCCTCCCGAAGGTACTCGGTTTTCTTCAATCGGGCCTGGATGCCAGGCTTATCCCTATGCTCGCTTAAAAGCCAGGTGTCAGCGCTTTCAGTGCTTTTCCAAAGGCGTATTGCTAACAAGCCGCAAGTTAAGGACCTTTCTCCAGGGAGTTTCCCGATTAGTTCCCCCCTACAGACGTCCACTGGAAACGTGGGACCTCAACCTGGTCCTGACAGCATTGCAGGCACCACCTTTCGAACCCCTTAAGGAAGTCCCACTCCACATTCTGTCGCATAAGGTGGTTTTTCTGGTGGCAATCACCTCGCTGCGCAGGGTGTCTGAATTGTCAGCACTCTCCTGCAGACGGCCTTTCCTAGCCTTCCACCAGTACAAGGTGGTTCTCCGTACAGTACCATCCTTCCTTCCGAAGGTTGTGTCCAACTTCCACCTCAATGAGGAAATTTCACTGCCATCTCTTTGCCCGGTTCCGGTTCATAGAGTGGACAAGGCTCTGCATACGCTTGACCTTGTCAGGGCATTGCGTATATACGTGTCTAGGACTGCACCCTTCCGGAAGTCTGATTCTCTTTTCCTTCTTCCGGAAGGTGTTCGCAAGGGTCTGCCGGCTTCCAAAGCTACCCTTGCCAGGTGGATCAAGTCAACCATACAAGAGGCTTACCGACTTAACAATTCTCTTCCGGCCGGTATCACGGCACACTCTACGCGGGCAGTAGGGGCCTCCTGGGCCATTCGGCACCAGGCTTCGGCACAACAAGTGTGTAAGACGGCCACTTGGACTAGCCTACACACGTTTACGAAACACTACAGTGTTCATACCCAGTCCTCAGCGGATGCGAGCCTGGGTAGATGGGTTCTGCAGCTGGCAGTGCCCCAAGTTTAGGGACCTGCTAGCACAATATTCGTCCATTGCTTCCCACCCAGGGACTGCTTTGGGACGTCCCATGGTTCTGTGTCCCCCAATGAGGCGACAGAGTAATGGAGATTTTTGTGTACTCACCGTAAAATCTCTTTCTCTTAGCCTCCAATTGGGGGACACAGCTCCCACCCTGTTGCCCTTACGGGCCGTTGTTTATGGTTGAGTTCTCATATTATTCTTTGAGCTCATACATAGTAGCCTTCTTACAGGCATGGTTATGTCGTTTCTGTGACCTTCCTCCTAATGCTTTTGCACAAAACTGGAGAAGGTTGACGCCGTCCAGGGGTGTATACTGCAGAGAAGGAGCCATAGTTAATCTTTTTCAGATTATGCATAGTGTCGCTTCCTAGTGGACAGCAGCATAACACCCATGGTTCTGTGTCCCCCAATTGGAGGCTAAGAGAAAGAGATTTTACGGTGAGTACACAAAAATCTCCTTTTTAAGGCCCTACAGTACACTAAAGAGAAGTGCAAGGGGCTTTGTGTGGATTAATGTATGGGGGTACAGATGTCCTTCTGCAATGTTATAGGTGCATGATTTCCTGTTATGTAGAATCCTGTGACTTCATGCCACTCTCATGTGATTAAGCTTATTTTTTATGTAAGATATGTTTATTCATTGACTTTCTTTATTCCTATAGCCACAATGCACACCTCCGCACCCTCCTGCACCCAGTGACTGGACTGATCCCAAAGAAAACTGGGCGACTGGGGTGAGTTTGTAATCTGCTTTTGCAGGACTCTCTATGACTGATGTCGGGTTGCAATCCTTGAACTCTCGGTTTCTCTGCAGATCTGAGATGAGCTCAGAGGCTGGAGGAAAGCGAACTACCAACCTTTCCAACGAAAATTCCTCATTCAGCATGGTTTCTGACACCATTCAAGATGGTCCCACCATAAGGGTGAGCTTATTATTTTCATAAAACATACGGTGGTCTTAATTTAGGAAGCCATACTGTAAAGGGGTTGTCAGGTCCATTGAATTACTTCACTAAAATTTTTGAATGTTTTAAAATAGCAAACTGAGTAGTTCTCACTTTATTGACCCCTTGTTGCCCTTGTTCTATCTCTTACCAGGTCTCTTTGCTTGGCTTCCAACAATATTGTGCTGCAGCCCTTCACTTGATTTAGCAGTTACCTCATTGGTGCATGCTGCAGTCAGTGGTTGGTTGCAGCCGTCACATGTCTGTGTGAAAATTTTATTGCTGGAGACTTGCATGGTACCCAGGAAGCAGTGACATGGGTTTGGTAAGGTAGATATTAGGGCTTATTTAGATGTCTGTTTTTTTCACATATAGGAAGAACTGTCCAAGTTTCATCCAAGTTTGGTCCGAAATTTTCTCGGTTGAGAAAAACAAAAAGGTTTCTCTGCCTTCTCCTAGATAGCAGTCCATTATTTCCACAGACCCTTAAGGCCCCTTTACATATAGCTATGCACCAGCGATCCCGACCACGATACGACCCGGTCAGAATCGCTGGTGCATCGCTAAATGGTCGCTAGTGAGCTGCCAAACAGGCAGATCTCACAGTGACGTAGCGACGCAGTAGCGGTCGTTACTTACCTTTCAGACGCAGCGATGATGACGTCCACGCGTCGCTCGTCGGCGCCAGCAGGAAGCCCAGCAGGAAGCGCCCGACGAGAAGTGGAGCTGCATGATCTGGCGCGATCAGCGACAGGCAGCGGGGGAGCCGGTTGGAGGTAATTATCACACATAGCGATATCGCTAGCAATATCGCTGCTGCGTCACAAAATCGGTGATGTTTTAGCGATATTGCTAGCGATATCGCTATGTGTAAAGCCCCCTTTAGACTTGCTTTGCCAATTTAGATCTGACAATCAGATTAATATTGGACATGTCTCCGCAATTCTTCGTGGACTATTCAGTTCCCAAACAAAAAAAAAAAAGATGTGTGAACACATCCATAGACTACAGCTCTGGCAAAAATTAAGAGACCACTGCACAGTTTTATAAAAATCAGCTTCACTACATGTCTGGCAGCCATTCCATTCCAGTGTCAGTTGAATTCCGACCAGAGGACACCTCATTCTACTTAATGTGCTTCTGATTAGGTGATCACCTGAACCAAATCTTATTTAACGAAGGAAAGTATAAAAAACCCTGCTGTGGTGTTCACAATCCTCTTGCAATAGGACAAGCTGGATGGCAAAACAAGTGCTAGTAATATCCCAAAAGTAATAGCAATGAAAAAATAACTTTTAACCATGGCAAAGGAGTTGAAAAGAAAAGTCTTGAGTGAGGAAAAGAAGGGCTCAATTCTGGCTTTACTAGCAGAGGGATACAGTGAGTGTCATGTTGCCTCCATCCTTAAAATTTCTAAGACGACAGTCCATTACAACAAAGTCAAGCAGCAGACATTGGGGACTACAAAGCTACAGACCGGCAGAGGGCAAAAACGACTCAGCACTGACTG
Organism: Dendrobates tinctorius; assembly: GCF_039654945.1. Classification (NCBI taxonomy): domain Eukaryota; kingdom Metazoa; phylum Chordata; class Amphibia; order Anura; family Dendrobatidae; genus Dendrobates; species Dendrobates tinctorius. The sequence continues at coordinate 18,120,220 of NW_027361766.1, read as the reverse complement.
GGATGACCGTCATCTTATTCAAATGTCACTCAGCACCCGCAGAGTGACAGCAAGTGACCTAGAAAAGGAATGGCAAATGGCATCTGGGGTGAAGTGCACGGCAAGAACAATTTGTAACAGGCTCCTAGAGGCAGGGCTCAAGTCATGTAAAGCTAGAAAAAAGCCTTTCATCAATGAGAAGAAAAGGAGAGCCAGACTGAAGTTTGCCAAAGAACATAAGGATTGGACCATAGAGGACTGGAGTAAGGCAATCTTCTCTAATGAGTCTAATTTTCAGCTTTGCCTAACACCTGGTCATCTTCTGGTTAGACGGAGACCTGGAGAGGCATACAAGCCACAGTGTCTTGCACCCACTGTGAAATTTGGTGGAGGATCGGTGATGATCTTGGGATGCTTCAGCAAGGCTGGAATTGGGAAGGTTATTCTTTGTGAAGGCCGTATGAATCAAGCCGCATACAAGGTTATCCCGGAAAAACAGTTGATTCCTTCTTCTCAGGCAATGTTCCCCAACTAAGGACTAATTTTTCCAGCAGGACAATGCGCCATGCCACGCAGCTAGGTCAATCAGTGTGTGGATGAAGGACCACCACATCAAATCCCTGTCATGGCCAGCCCAATCTCCAGACCTGAACCCCATTGAAAACTTCTGGAATGTAATCAAGAAGAAGATGGATAGTCACAAGCCATCAAACAAAGAAGAACTGCTTAAATTTTTTGTACCAGAAGTGGCATAAGGTCACCCAAAAGCAGTGTGAAAGACTGGTGGAAAGCATGCCAAGACGCATGAAAGCTGTGATTAAAAATCATTATTATTCCACAAAATATTGATTTCTGAACTGTTCCTGAGTTAAAACATTAGTATTGTTGTTTCTAAATGATTATGAACTTGTTTTCTTAGCATTATTTGAGGTTTGCAAGCACTGCATTTTTTTGTTCTTTTGACCATTTCTTATTTTCTGAAAATAAATGCAAAATTTAGTGCTTGGAAATTTGAAGACATGTTGTCAGTAGTTTATAGAATAATAGAGTAATTTACATTTTACTCAAAAATATACCTATAAAGAGAAAAATCAGACAAACTGAAACTTTTTGCAGTGGTCTCTTAATTTTTGCCAGAGCTGTATATTAGGTATAAGTGATATCCTTGAAAAACACCGATAAGAACTCATAACTCATACGTGAAAAACAGACTTCTGAATCGGTTTCTTAATTTATTTCATTCTAAGTTTTTGGTAAAAAATGTCAATATGCATCAGCATACCTTCAGTATGAAATTCTGGAAATAATAGGATCGTTATTAAGGGAGAAAAATAGAATAAAATTAATAATAATTTCCATAATTATATATGTCGCAATAATAATACTGCTTTTCTTACTGGTGGCTTAGTTATCATGTGTGGTTTTTTTTTTTTTATCTTTATCCAAGAAATATCATTTCTCCTTGCGGAGAATGACATGCTAAGCATGTCGAGGTGAGGAGACTTAAAGCCGCAATGCTCCTCTGGGAAATATGCTAATTATGCAAATTGTCTCTTCAGAGAGGACGAGGACTAGAACTCTAGTGCCACCTATTGGAGGTAGCAATCCTAAAAGTCAATGTTGACCCTTTAACGAGCCTAGTTACATGACTTAGGATAAAAGCCAAGCCAGAATCTAGTCCTCTTCCTCTCTGAAGAGACAATTTGCATAATTAGCATTTTTTTATCTTTGTACTCATATATCGGAGATCAGCTCATGCAGTGGGGGTCTTCTGCTTATAACAGCATCCAATCATAATCTGTAGAGGTGCAGTGAATAATATGGAGGAATACAGATCAGGGGCTTGAACCTCTAATGAGATAGGAGGCCGAATTGACACTACATTAGACTCTCTCAAGCTAAACATGTTCTGACCTACCAATACTGAAGAAAATAAATAGCAGCTAAACCTTTACATCTATTTTTGTAATAGTATCTAAAAGTAAAATGTAAATCCTTAGCCATTTACCACTTAAATATTATTTTTTCACTAATTGTACATTAAGTATAGATATCCTACTCTTTATTTAGGTGATAGATGGAATGGTTTGTGCTGTTGTTTTTTTTCTCTGCGTTGATAAGTATTTTTTATATTTTGTATTTCGTTTGTAAACTTGTAGAGACTTAAAGGGAATCTGTCACCCTTTTTTTGACTATCAGCTGCCGGCATTGACATCAGGGGCTTATCTACAGCATTCTGTAATGCTGTAGATAAGCCCCCGATATAACCTGAAAGATAAGAAAAACACGTTAGATTATACTCACCGGAGGGGGCGGTTCGGTCCGATGGGTGTCGCGGTCCGGTCCGACGCCTCCCATCTTCATACAATGCCGTCCTCTTCTTCCCTTCCTGTAGTGGCTCTGGCGCATGCACAGTGCTCTGCCCTGTTGAGGGCAGAGTAGAATACTGCAGTGCGCAGGCGCCAGACCTCTCCCAACGCCTGCGCACTGCAGGACTCTGCTCTGCCTTCAACGCCTGCGCCAGAGCCACTACAGGAAGGGAAGAAGAGGACGGCATCGTATGAAGATGGGAGGCGTCGGACCGGATGCTGTAGATAAGCCCCTGATGTCAATGCCGGCAGCTGATAGTCAAAAAAAAGGGTGACAGATTCCCTTTAAAATCACACTGCAGTCGGGCAATACTTTGCTCTATGCTATTTCATAAGCATAGACTGTCAAAAAGGAAAAAGACTCATTCTGAAAAGCATAGCAGTTGGTACCTACGTGTAAAACCTAACAAGTATTTGTATACTTTGTAATACATCTATACAATTTTGACCCAAGAGTTTTGAGACACAAATTTTGATTTTCACAAAGTTTGCTACTTCCGTTTTTATAGTGGCAATTTCTAGATTGTTTTGAAGAGTAATCAGATGAATTGCAAATGTAAATCAATCATTTATTGGATCATCAAGAACTTCAAAGAGTGAAGGCTTTATGGTACCTAAGAAAGTCCACAACGTGCCTGGACCGTCTCCTAAGGAGGATTTATTTTATTAATTTAAAGTCTCTTTTATAGCGCCATTAATTCCACCACGCTTTACAGACATCATCGCTGTCCGCATTTGGGATCACAGTCTAAATACCTTATCAGTATATCTTCAGAGTGTGGGATGGAACCAGAGTACCTGGAGGAAACCGATGCAAACATGGATAGAACATACACATTCCTTGCAGATGTTGTCCTTGATGGAATTTGAACCCAGGGACCTTATTCAGCTACATAATTGTTACAGCACTAGTGCAGAGGTTGCTCCAGAATGGCAGCAGACAAGTGTCAGTACATCTGCACGCACAGTGACACTAACATTTTGTAGGATGTACAGGGATTCTGAAGCCGCCTTAAAGGCCCTTTTACATTTAGCGATGCACCAGCGATCCATCCAGCGATCCGACCCGGTCAGGATCGCTGGTGCATCGCTAAATGATCGCTAGTGAGCTTTCATACAGAAAGATCTCACAGCGATGCAGCAGCGACGCAGCGCACGATACTCACCTTTCACACACAGCGATCCTGCGTCCTCCCGCCCGCCTCCACGCGTTGCTGGACGTCACAGCAGGAAGTCTCAGCAGGAAGCGCCCGACGAGAAATGGAGCCGGACATTCTCGCGCGATCAGCGATGGACAGCAGGGGAGCCGGTCGCTGGTAAGTATCACACATAGCGATATCGCTAGCAATATCGCTATAACGTCACAAAACCAGTGACGTTTTAGCGATATTGCTAGCGATATTGCTTAGTGTAAAACCCCCTTAAGACTATTTGGGACAACTGACAGAATGATAGTGTGGAGAAGAAAAGGGTGAGCACTACCATGAATCCCATGTTATGCCAAAAGTAAAGCCTCCTGAGACCATCCATGTGTGCCTTTGCTTTTCATCTAAGGGAGTGTGCTCACTCACAATTTTGTCTCAGAACACTGACATGAATAAAGAATTGGATCTAAATAACATCCTCCAAGGGCAACTTCTCCCAACAATGCATGAGCAATTTGGTGACGACCAACGCTTATTTCAGCCTGATGGAGAACATGTCACAAGGCAGAAGGAATAACTAAGTGGCTCTATAAACTACGCTTTGAACTTAGATCTCAATCCCATTGAGAGCTTTTGTCCAAGCCGCAAATAATTCAATAAGAGTTTAAAAACTTTTGAATTGCTTATAACTGTACTTCAATAACCATAGAAACATCCAAAGAAAAGATCGAAAAGCACTGGAGCAGGAAACTTTGTGAAAACCAAAATTTGTGCCAGTTAAACCTTTTGTCCATAACTAAATAATCAAAGCTTTTGATCACATTTCACTGTATGTTTTATTTTAAGTACATATTGATACTTAACCTTGCTTAAGTGTTTCTAATGTGTCAGAAGCCAATGGTATCTAAAGCCATTTCATTTTTTGGCCTTATCTCTTGGTTTGCATTATGTTTTGGTTTTTCCATGATAGAGGAAGACCATACTTTCTTGTAACAACCATAAAAAAATAGCCCTAGATAAAAAGGCCATATCCCAGGAAGCGTATAGCGTATTTTTTAAAAACATACCAAAAAACTGTATAAGCAGGGGACCTGTGGGAATAAAAGAAGATCAAAACCTGGCCCCTTTTGACCTGATGACAAGTTTTTTTTTTAAAGAGTTTGTCCCATACCTCTCACTTTAGCTCGTCATGTGTACACAACCCTGCAGAGATGCATGCACGTTTGGCAGGTATCATGCACATTTCCCATTCATTAGAAAATCTTTTCGACCCTGATGGCTGAAAGAAGTGTATTGAGAGCGTAATGTTAAAACAGAAATAATTGGCTAAAAAATCCATTTTCATCATAATGCAGTTGTGCAACTTGTACTGTATATTTCCTAGCACCAGGACATTATGTATGCCAAACTGCATATACAGACCGTATAGGGGTAGAGTAGAGCAGGTGATTTTTCAGTGTGATATTGTGGTGATCACTAAGAAGGTCATGACACATTATTTCTTGTTTTATGAAGTCTCGACCGTCCAAGAAAGGAATCGCCTTTGGGAAACGCTCTAATTCCATGAAGAGGAATCCACATGCTGAGGTCACGAAGATAGGCTGGCTATATAAACAGGTGTGTACATTGTGTGGGCAAGCTATACAAAATTAGCTTGATATTATGACATGAAGTGAAAATATAGTCAATTATTGAGAAACTGACCATTTTAGCTAAGTTCCCACAATTTGGTGCATGTTTCATGTTCAAAATTTTTATCCGTATTTTTTGTTTTTTTCCTTGTGTTTTTGAGTACGTGTTTTTTTTTTTACAAGTGTTTTTCTGTTGCGGTTTTTGTCTCTTTTTAGTATATCAAGTTCTAAATAAAATTTATTTGTTTTGGAAGTTTCCTGTTTCTTAGCTTTGATAAAGCTTTGTTGGTTCATATACAGATCACAAGTGTTTTTGCTACATTTCTGCAGCAGGAATGCAATCGCTTATGCGATCTTATATGCAGATTTTCTGCATCTCATTCAAGTCTGTGGGTAAAACCTGCAATTGAAATGCATATTAACTGCATGAGAAATTGACATGTGAATTTTAAAATCACACCACTGGTCAATTCTGGCAGCATTAAAACCAAGCACATTGGGCATAAGATTTCAGTAAATCCCATCCACTTAGCTGGAACTGTAATACATTGCGCATGAAAATGCTCAGTGAAAAACAACTTGCCAAATACGCATGGTCGGAACCTGGCCAAAGGAAACTATTGAAAATAGTAAGCAAATATTCCATTTTCCATAAAAGGATTTGCTTTATTTCATAGGTTCCTATGTCTCTAAAACTTAATTTAATTTTCGTAATGAATGGCTCTCTGACCAGACTTTGTTATCCTTAAGCTACTCATTTGTATAATATTTTTCTTTTTTCTTCTTGTCTTTTTTTCTTTCTCTTTGCTTGTCTGTGTTCTCTGCAGGCCAGTTCTGGAGTGAAGCAGTGGAACAAGCGCTGGTTTGTCCTTGTGGATCGTTGCCTCTTCTATTACAAAGGTACAGAGCAAATGTCGAAATCCCACTGCCAGGTTTTTTTTTTTTTTCTACGACACCCTCCTGCCAGAACAGATGGATTGAGGACCTCTGCTCCCATCTGTTGCCAGGTCCCAATTCACCTGTGCTTAGGCAGGGAACAGGTGGAGTGTGAATAATTTATCAGTGCCCTATTGTGTTATGTGTGCATGTGAAAAGCCTCCCACACATTATTATCACTGGCAGGCATACATGTACTAGGATTATCTCCGTGGGGAACATATTTACTATAGCAGGGTCCATGAAAACAGCATTGCTTTTGGAAAATAGCCTGGCAGAGAAAGAGTTACATCAGGTGCATAATCCAGACATGTCCTCCTCCCGCCGTCATTGCCTAGTAGGTGTCTCCCTTTCTCCTGCATATTGTTTTGCAGCAGGTGTTTTTTTTGTTTCCTTGTCACGGGTTATTTAATGCCTTTTGCCCTGCATCCACATTTTCGTGTTGTGTCCCCTCTTCACACCACCTCTCTGTCTTCCTCACGCATCACCGTCACCTTTTCATTTCTCCCCTTTTTGCCTCTTTCTTTCAAGATTCTCACTGTTTTCTTAAATTCAGATGAAAAAGAAGAGGGGATTTTAGGAAGCATTCCCCTGCTGAGTTTTCGCATTGCCCCTGTCCAACCGTCGGATAACATCAGTCGGAAGCACACCTTTAAGGTCAGTAGGATGACAGAAGATTACTATGATGTGTATTTTTCTGCATAGTTAGAAGATGTCCACATGGCTACCATTTGTCAAGATTGTTTCCTGATAATTACGGTGACCCAATTGATTTAGGACCAATATCATCCAATACTTATGACTCTGTTGAAGGATTGCTCTTTCTTAGGGCAAATACTTACTGATGACAGTGACATGTTTAAAATGGGGAAAAAAGAACTAATTTTAATACAGAAAGTAATATATTGCATAATCTTAGATTTTCTGGAGATTTATTATTTGAAACCTAACAAGAATGAAATCATGTCTATAATTGTACTTATTTCTGAGCGTATTTGATGATTTGGAAATCTTTAAACATGAAGCTGTCTTTAGTATATTTTATTCCTAAGATATCCATATTTTTTTTTTTTTATTTTATGTTCCAACAAGTCATATAAGTCGTTCAGTTCATTTGAGCCACATTTGGGGATTTCTGCTTTGAGTGATGCAAGCCCCCAGTGTACGCTGCCTCTCTCACCTGTTCTGTCTTCCCTCCTGTGCTGGTGAGAGGATTCCATGGAACGTACCCCTGCCAAGAGCCTGTCCCCTGCCGAGTCGCTGTGCTAGGTAGTAAGTCCTGCTGTACCTGCTGCATGCTCACATTACCACTCCCTGCTTGGCACAGGCCAAGCCTGCATGTTCCATACGCACTGGTTTCACATACAAACTCATGCATGCAGCCAGTTGGCGTCTAAGCTGTGCCATTTGCTTGAGGATGGCTGGTGGATTCAGAAACCTTTTATACTCTGCACTGGGAAATCATGCATGGGGATCCATCTTTCAGTATCTTACAACATTAATAAGTATTTGGTGACTGTGATACAGAATAAAAATGATGTGTTTTAGTATAATCTAAAGTCTTCTTTGAAGTGGTTGGCCCCTCCTAAGGAGGTTTCACACATACAGTATTTTTTTGGGAAAACGCCAATGTTTTTACATAGTAACATAGTATTTAAGGTTGATGTGAGACTTTAAGTCCATCTAGTTCAACCCATAGCCTAAGGCTATGTGCCCACGCTATCGTTTTTAAACGCTCAGGAAACTGATCCCCTTCCCAGAAACGCACGTCTTTTTTCCGCGTGTTTCTTGCGCGTTTTTTGCAAAAAAGCCGTGCGGTTTTTTCCACGCGTTTTCTGGGAACATTGGGGAAGGCTAAAAACGCTCAGCAATGCGGAAATTAATGAGCATGCTGCGTTTTTAGCCACTAAGCGATTCCTGAGCGTTTAAAAACGCATGCATTGGCACAAAAAGCCAAAAACGCATGCAATTTAATGTGAAGCTTCTTTTAAGCGTTTCTGCAGCGTCTGAGCCGGCACAAACGCTGCGGAAACGCTTAAAAAAAAAAACGCAACGTGGGCACACAGCCTAACATGTTGATCAAGAGGAAGGCAAAAAAAAAACCCATGCGGCAAACACTGAGCTCCACATTGGGGAAAAAAATTCCTTTGATGCAGTTTTTTGATGCGTCTTTTTCCAGCAGTCAAAAATGTCTTTTTTTTTTTCAAGTAGTGGACTCTTTTAGAATCACTCCTTGTTTTTAGCATTCTTCTGTTATTTTTTTGGGCGCTTTTTCAACAAATTTGTTTTGCAATTTTAATTTTTTTACCATTTTTTGACTGTTTCCTTACTGGTGTTTTCCAGACCTTTTTTTTGTTTAACTATTAAAGAGTAGTCGTCGTCTTAATTTTTATTTCACAAATCAATAGTGCACATGAAAATAAGAAACTTTGTAATATATTTTATTAGAGAAATCTGCTTCTTTCTACACCAGGACTGATCAGTCATTCTCCAAATGCTGAATTCACAGGTAAAATCTGTATTCAGTGAAGACATTACTCAGAACTTTTCAAAATCTTATCAGTAGCAAGATAGAGACAGAACTCCTCTAGTAGTACCTGCCATCTCCTAGGTTAAGCAGAGGGGAGAAGGAGGACAGGGGGAGAGAGCTAGAGACAGAACTCCTCTAGTAGTACCTGCCATCTCCTAGGTTAAGCAGAGGGGAGAAGGAGGACAGGGGGAGAGAGCTAGAGACAGAACTCCTCTAGTAGTACCTGCCATCTCCTAGGTTAAGCAGAGGGGAGAAGGAGGACAGGGGGAGAGAGCTGGAGACAGAACTCCTCTAGTAGTACCTGCCATCTCCTAGGTTAAGCAGAGGGGAGAAGGAGGACAGGGGGAGAGAGCTAGAGACAAAACTCCTCTAGTAGTACCTGCCATCTCCTAGGTAAAGCAGAGGGGAGAAGGAGGACAGGGGGAGAGAGCTAGAGACAAAACTCCTCTAGTAGTACCTGCCATCTCCTAGGTTAAGCAGAGGGGAGAAGGAGGAGAGGGGGAGAGAGCTGGAGACAGAACTCCTCTAGTAGTACCTGCCATCTCCTAGGTAAAGCAGAGGGGAGAAGGAGGACAGGGGGAGAGAGCTAGAGACAAAACTCCTTTAGTAGTACTTGCCATCTCCTAGGTAAAGCAGAGGGGAGAAGGAGGACAGGGGGAGAGAGCTAGAGACAAAACTCCTCTAGTAGTACCTGCCATCTCCTAGGTAAAGCAGAGGGGAGAAGGAGGACAGGGGGAGAGAGCTAGAGACAAAACTCCTCTAGTAGTACCTGCCATCTCCTAGGTTAAGCAGAGGGGAGAAGGAGGAGAGGGGGAGAGAGCTGGAGACAGAACTCCTTTAGTAGTACCTGCCATCTCCTAGGTAAAGCAGAGGGGAGAAGGAGGACAGGGGGAGAGAGCTAGAGACAAAACTCCTTTAGTAGTACTTGCCATCTCCTAGGTAAAGCAGAGGGGAGAAGGAGGACAGGGGGAGAGAGCTAGAGACAAAACTCCTCTAGTAGTACCTGCCATCTCCTAGGTTAAGCAGAGGGGAGAAGGAGGAGAGGGGGAGAGAGCTGGAGACAGAACTCCTCTAGTAGTACCTGCCATCTCCTAGGTTAAGCAGAGGGGAGAAGGAGGAGAGGGGGAGAGAGCTGGAGACAGAACTCCTCTAGTAGTACCTGCCATCTCCTAGGTTAAGCAGAGGGGAGAAGGAGGAGAGGGGGAGAGAGCTGGAGACAGAACTCCTCTAGTAGTACCTGCCATCTCCTAGGTTAAGCAGAGGGGAGAAGGAGGAGAGGGGGAGAGAGCTGGAGACAGAACTCCTCTAGTAGTACCTGCCATCTCCTATCTCCTTGATGGGAAAGTCTGTCTCCACTGAATACAGATTTGACCTCAGAATTGAGAATTTTGAGACTGAATGATCAGTCCTGGCAGAGAAAGATATTTGAAATAAAATTAAAACGACAGTTACTGTATAAATAGAAAAGCAAAAATGCTGACAAAAAATCCAAAATTGCCGCTGACTTAGGTTGAAAAATATTGATGGTCTTTTTAGGGGAAAATGGCAGAATATTGAGATCTTACTTGTTTTATATGTTTGGTGTTGTTGAAAGCTTAAAGTTCTTAAATTTGTTAGACACCATGAAAATAAGCATGTTTGCAATTTCCTTGCTTTTTCTATTTGCTGTCATTCTCTTGCAATTAGAAACTTTTATCTTTTCTATCGTACAGCTCGTTTTCATGGATCAAGAGTGTGCTGTAATTACATTACAGGGTGTTAACATCCCAGTCAGATCTCTCCAGTCCATTGATTTCTATACAGAGATAGCTGCTCATCACCTTCCCTTCCCCCAGCTTCTGAAGAGATGCAGTTATAAATCACCAGCCCCTCAGTTTTCCCTGTCATTTCTGTGTATAAATAAAGTGATAATAGCGTAAACTCGGAACAAATCACTAATGCCTGAATGTATTACAGCAGGACTTGTGCTGAGCTTTATAGTTCTACTAATACCTTAGTTCTACTATTCAACAGCGTTGTGACTCAGGGAGGAGAGCCCATCTTGCTAGATACCAGAAAGTGAAAGACACCAGAAAGCGGTCGGCTGCTTAAGACAGAACTTGAAAATACCTTCTTTAAGGGTTGAAAAGACATTTAAAAGCCTGATGATCAAAACCTTTTTCCATACCAATTAATAAGACTCTGCTTTTAATAGTTTTGTTAGACTTTTTTCCACCATTTCTTTTGAGCTAACTAAGTAGTGTGAACATACATTTACGCTTCTTGATGGATTCACTTTTTTGTCTTTTTCTTTAAAAACTCAAGCTGCATTGGTGTTTTTCCCAATAACACTATGTGGAAAAATCACCCTGATGACAATAAAGCTTAATGATGCTATAGTGCATTCGTATGCTTCTTTGTAATAAACTTCTCCTTTCAATTCCTCATTATTTTCAGTGAGTGGAAACACTATTGTATACACTTGCAGACTAAAACCAATCCTGGCCTAATACAGCTTTCATAACTGCAGTTTGTATTTCACTGTATGAAAGCCCCGAAGATCTGGTGGAGGGCTGGACTCTGCTGCATTTATAGGCTGTGATGGTTATTAGGTTTGTATGAGTTTTCACGCTCTAGTTGTACGCAAGAATGCTACCATTCATTGACAGCAAGGTTAGATCTTGGAAATAGTGAGAGTGAAACAGAAAGTTTAATATAAAGTTGCAAAACTTTTCATTTTTCAGTATATAATATTAATCAGGCTGGACAAAGCTTTTATGTATTGTTCAATAATAATACATCATTTTAATGATGTAATAATGAAATATAATATAGACAGACACAATACATAAATACAAGTTTGTGTGGTAATCTAATAAATACATGGCTTCTCAGGTCTTGGGATTCTTACTGGTTCCTGTCTTTGCATGTGTAGCTACTGATGTCTATTCATTATTTGCTCCTTTCATATTTCCTTTTATATCTTTTCCCACAGGTGACTGTGTGCTGGGTTGGGGAAGATTCTCTCTATAATGAAGCCCAAATGTCTCGACAGGCGGAACACGCTGGCATTCGCACTTACTACTTTAGTGCAGAAAGCAAAGAAGAACAAGAAGCTTGGATACGAGCAATGGGAGAAGCATCACAAGTACAGAACCCTCCCACTCCTAGGTCAGTAAATTAATTGTATACATTAGGACATCTTTATCAATACTGTCTACACTTGACAGACTTAAAGGGAAGCTGTCTGTATGATCAACCTCCCAAACTTCATACATTGGTATGCAGGTCTTTGTATTGTAAATCTATCAACACCTTTACATCTTATATCTGTTGCTGCACTCCAGAATAATTAACATTTTTAATCATATGCAAATTAGATAAGTGCTCTGGGTGTGGCAAAGCACAGTAGGAGCTACTGCCTCTCCAGATTGTTTTCCCATCTAGCACCAGCTTCTCTAGCTTGATTGATGGCTTCCAGTTTGTGTGACCTCAGGCAGTCGGGATAGAAATGAGACAGGGAGCCTACAATCAAGCTAAAGAGGCTGGTGCTGGATCGGGAGACAATTTCCGGAGACACTGGCTCCATAAGTACTCTGAGAATGCTGCCACAGATAGAAGATAGAAAGGTGTTTATGGATTTACATTTCAAAGACTTGAATGGTTATATATGCCATTTGGGTGGTTGATTTCACTGACATACTCCCTTTATGTTGTCTAAGTTTTGTGCCATCTATTAGTTGGCTTACTTTGTGACCGAAAACCCTGCAACGCTACACCCCCCTTTTGAATTATGCACTCCCCTTTTAGCAAGGCCATGCCCGCTTACTGGAGAGTGCACAAGGTACATATGGTGCAAGTCATGAAAAAGGTTTATATTATGCCAGAATTGTGGCACCTTTAGCTTGATAACTGCTTCATTATGTACCATATTTTTCTGATTATAAGACGCACTTTTTTCCCCCAAAGTTGGGGGGAAAAAAGGGGGTGCGTCTTATAATGCGGATATACCTTATCGGTGCTGCCGCTGCGGGTGTCCGGTGCTGCCGCCACACTCTGTTCCCGGTGCTGCTGGGTGCTGCCCCCGTGCTGTGCCCCCGTTGCTTGCCGCCACGCTCTATCCGGTGCTGCGGGGCTCTGCTGACATTTTGTGACAGGCCAGAGCCCCCCACAGTTCGTCCATGCTTTCTTGTGCAGTGGACTCTGGGGGAAAAAGGCTGCTGGAAGGCGGCGCATGCGCAGATGGAGATCTCAGCACCAAGATCTCGGTAGATGAGCATCGAGGACACAGCGCGGCGGCAAGCACCGGGGACAGAGCATGGCAGTAGCACCCGACAGCGCCGGGGACAGAGCACAGCAGCAGCACCGGGTACCCGCAGCGGCGCACCGCACATCGGAACACCCCCTCATCCCAGCCTGCGGCCTGCAGCAACGTTCCACTCTTGCCTCCTCCAGCAGCAACCCTGGGACCCCGGTTCACCGCAGCCACCACCCCCCCGGTAAGCAATAAGACCTATGGATTATAAGAAGCACTACCATTTTACTAATAAGTTATTTTCCTATTTTTCTCCTCCAAATTTGGGGTGTGTCTTATAATCCGGAGCGTCTTATAATCCACAAAATACGCCTGATATGCCTGATATACACTTGTGCACACAATTAGTTGCAATGAAAATATCTGCTCACATGCTTCCAGATTGTTAAAAACTTTAACTAGATACCAAGCAAAATATATGTAAAACTGTGAGACTGAAGAAAGATTTAGCAAACATCTAAAACTGTCCTATTGTATCTTTCATACTAAAGATGAGCTTTTCAGCACAAGGTAATGAATGATATTTCTTGCTAAAGTTGATCCTGTTATGTCAAAATTGAATTGAATAAATGCACTTTTACAAAAACTGTCCTGGTTTTAAAACATTTTGACAAGTTTTGCGTCTCTTTGAAAGTCGGAAACTCTGGTCCCCCAAAAATTGAAAACTGCAGGTACAATGAATCACGAGAGCATTAGAGCATTAATATTTGTTCCTCAATAAAAGCCTGTGGGTTTTCATTCTTTTGGTTTTTATTGAGTTTTGGTAAATTAAATAAAACAGGAGGACACCTTCCACCTTGCATAAGGCTAAACTCAGAAAGACCTGTACACACTGGACTGAAAAGTCGTAACTTACATGGGTGAATGAAGTCCACTTTGTTCACTGTGTTAGACTGGAGTGCTGCCTCTCTTTGTACTTTGATTTATGCGGGATTTGTATTAAAACCTAGAGAATTGAACCAACACTATTAACTTTTTCTGCTGCTTTGTAATTTTATCCTCGATAGATAGATTTGAAATGGATAGATAGATTTGGGATGTATAGATAGATAAATGTGGGATTTATAGATGGATAAATGCAGGATGTATAGATGGATGGACATATACAGGCATGTCCGAAAGTGTTGGCACCCTTGAAATTATTCCAGAAAATGAAGTATTTCTCCTAGAAAATTATTACAATTATACATGTTTTTCTATCATTTGTGTGTATTGGAGCAACACAGAAACAGCAGAGAAAAAAGGCAAACTGGACATACGGTATGTTCACACAAAACCTTCAAAATATGTCAGACAAAATTGTGGGTAAACTACTTAGTTTCAAGCATGTGATGCTCATTTAAACTCACCTGTAGTAAGTATTCGGCATGGGCAATTTGAAAATCACACCTGACACCAGATTAAATGGGGAGGTTGACTCAATCTTTGTATTGTGTGTCTGTGTATGCCACACTAAGCATGGAGAACAGAAAGAGGAGATGAGAAATGTCTGAGGACTTGAGAAAAAAAATTGTTGGAAAATATCAACAATCTCAAGATTACATCTCCAGAGATCTTGTTAGGGCTGGTGGAACGTACCAAATTATAAAATAGTAGTAGGTGCGTTCGCAGCCCGGGGTCCACCGTGCAGAGGCGGTACACTGCTGCTAGATAATGGCGGAAGAATTAAGCGGTGTGAAAACAGTCACACGTGGGTTACGTCACCCAATGTGAACAAGAGCGAACTCTGTTAATTCACAGAGCCACACGACCGCTGAACGTAGATGCCGGAGCCTGTTTAGCTCACAGAGCCCGGCCAAAAGAGCGCACAGTGTACGGCCACTGAACTCTACCCCAAGGACACGGGGTTAGAGTCCCTCTAGGCACACTGAGCGCTCGGCGTCGCAGCTGCGAATGCCGCTGTAGACGCTAGCTAAGGAGTGTGGAGCACGTGCACTGAGGCGTGCCGAGTCACTGGTGAGGACTAATGCCTGACTCAAACTCTGACCTACCTACACCTAAGCCTGGGCGCTAGCAGGCTAGGCTGCACAACACACGTGTACCAAGGGTAGGGGCTCTTAATGAGTCATTCACCGGAGACATTCATACGTGCATACATCACTCACTCCTCATAGTCTGAAAATACAGTCTATCCTAGCGCATGGCCGAGCGGCCATGCGAGCCTTTCATAGCTGCGAGCGTCCGGGACCTTCCTGGCTTCTCGGATGGGCCAATCCGAACACGAGCAGGACCTGAGCACGTGACCTTCGATCTCCAATGGGAGATCACTTCACGGGCATGCTCAGTGGCCCGACATGGGGACTTAGTCCCTGGAGAATCTCGCTGCTGAGCAGCATGCATTGCCATAGCTGTGCCAGAGGTGGCAGCAGCAAGCAAACCCACGGAGCTGGTCTGGGCAGAGCGCCAGGACTGACGAGTTTGCTGAGCAACCTCCTCTGCGGCTGGAGAGGAATGGGAGACCGCCGGAAGCAAGGCTCGGGATTCCCGCTGTGCAGGGACAGGAACCCGACGCCTAACAGATCTTGATGTTCCTTTGTTCACGATGCTCAACATAATCAAGAAGTTTATGACCTATGGCACTCTAGCCCATATCTGTGAATGGAGGAGAAAAGTTGATGAAAGGTTGCAACCCAGGATATTCTGGATGGTGGATAAGCAGCCACAATCAAGTTCCAAAGAAATTCAAGCTGTCCTGCACGCTCAGGGTGCATCAGTGTCAATGCAAACTATCTGTCGACTTTTGAATGAAATTAATTGATATTTCAGGAGACAAAGGAGGACACCACTGCTGACAGACATAAAAAAGCTAGACTGCCGTTTGCCAAAATGTTCTTGAGTAAGCCAAAATCCTTCTGGGAAAGCATTTTATTGACCGATGAGACCAAGATAGAGATTTTTGATAAAGCACATCATTCTACTGTTACCGAAAATGGAACGAGGCCTACAAAGAAAAGAACACATGAAATCTGAAGATTACCAAAGGATTTTGGGTTGCAATGTAGTGGTCAGTGTCAGAAAGCTGGGTTTGCATCTTGGGTCATGGATCTTCCTGCAGGACAATGACCCCAAACATACTTCAAGAAGCATCAATAAATGGATGGAAGCAAAGCGCCTGAGAGTTCTGAAGTGGCCAGCAATGAGTCCTGATCTCAATCCCATTGAACACCTGTGGAGAGATCTTTAAAATTTCTGTTGGGAGAAGGTGCCTTCAAATAACCTAGAGCAGTTTGCAAAAGAGGAGTGGTCCAAAATTTCAGGTGAGTGGTGTAAGAAGCTTGCTGATGGTTGTAGGAAGTCATTGATGGCAGTTTTTTATTCCAAAGGGTGTGCAACCAATATTAAGTTGAGGGTGCCAACAAATTTGTCAGACCCATTTTCAGGGTTTTGTTTGAAACAATATTCAGTTTGCCTTTTTTTCCTGGGTGTTTTTTTTTTTTTGCATGCAGTGTCATGGCCGAAAGTTGGCACCCTTGAAATGATTCCAGAAAATGAACTATTTTTCCCCAAAAAATATTCCAATTACACATGTTTTGTTATACACGTTTATTTCTTAAAAATGTGTATAACAAAACGTGTAATTGCAATAATTTTTAGGAGAAATACTTCATTTTCTCGAACAATTTCAAGGGTGCCAACACTTTTGGCCATGGATACATACATACATAAATATGGGATTTATAGATAGATATGTGGTGTATAGATAGATAAATAGTTAATGTCCCTTGATGAATATGCGGCTCAGTATCCCAATGTGCCCTGTGCCAGTCTCCATGCAAAATAAGTCTTTTACCAAGAACGTTTGCATCCATAATTTTAACTTCTGCAAAGGTTCCCCTAAACCCACATCTGGCACACATGTCTCTGGCTCCTGCAGTTTAGCCTTGAAATCTGGATGTATATGTTGTGCAGTGCTCTGCTTACATAGAAAATTATTTTCTCCATTGTAGTTTGGTTATCGCTATGTAATATTTTTCTGACTTTGTGTATGATTATGCTAGGGAATTGTTTGTATGGTCTAATAGTGTGATTTTTGTAGTAATATATCCTAATGTTTAATTTACACATATTTATGAATGGCAGTGAAGTTACAAGTTGTGAACAAAAAATACCAGTATATTCCTGAGGAATGAGTCCTGTTCCAGCAGCATTCAATTTGGAGCTCTATGAACCCCAAGCTATTGTCTGAGTAAATTTGCGTTCTATGCAAATCTAAAGGCAGCTAATAAGAAATGCTATTTGTAACATTGAACGCAATTATTTATATGCATGTTTTGTAGATTGGAGAGGCAAGACAGTGAAAACATTCCTCCTGTGAGGGACCGTGATCCAGAAACCAGAAGCCGTGGCGAAGGAGACGGCAGAGGTTCTGAAAAGCTAGAAAGGAGGTCTGAGTGCAGAAAGGAGCCTCTAACAAAAGTAAACGGGACGGGGACTCCTTCTGAAAGGCTTCCTGACTTGGAGGCTCCCAGACATTTTCCAGAAGGAGAACGTCCCCCACAACCCAATGGTTGGGGTTTTGTGCCTTCTCCGGGCCGTCCAGCCAGTACTGCTTTTCCAGAGGGTAATGGGCAGCGAAGGTTGAACATGCCGCGCACCCACCCAGAGAAAATGGCACAGAGACAAAACTCAATGTCCCAACTACAGCAGTGGGTCAACCTGCGTAGGGCAGCAGCTCCCACAGAAGACATGCAAAGGTAGGTCTGCAGCAACATAGGGTGTGCTAAAAAGTAGAATAAATAATATGGGCACATTAGAGAAGATGTGCTATGTTCTTATGCCAGGGTAATACATTGTGCACCAGTAAAAGAAATAATCAGAGCCCAGCGATATCGTTATTCCTGTACTCTGTCTCTATATATTGTATCTCCGTTTATGTACATGTACTCAAATAGAGCATTATAATACCGTATGAATTGATGGTCTGTGGTAACACACTTTATTTTATCACAGCCCCAGCAGATACTTTCCAGGATCACACCACATGCCTGATTACTATCCACAGTATGGGTCCCAGTATCCCGAAGGTTATCAGTATTACACCCCTGCAGGATCTCGACCAGACAGCATTTGCTCCATGTCAGCTTTTCCTCAATGGGCTTTAGAGGAAAAACATCAGGTTCTTCGCAATGGAGTACCTTATCAGCCCCGGGACTGGAAGGAGCCTGGTGTTTATGGACGCCCAGCAGAGTTATGGGGCCCTCGCCCAGCTTTGTATTATCAGGAGGTAGATGCTGCTTGTGGATCTCTCAGACGACTTTCCTTGCAGCCTCGCTCACGTTCTGTTCCACGGTCTCCTAGTCAGGGGGCTTATAGTACTCGTCCAAGGGTCTACTCTCCTGTGCGATCCCCCAGTGCCCGGTTTGAAAGCATGTCACGGGATGAAAACTATGCAGAACCAACTGCATACACCATGAGGCGTTCAATTAGCTCTCCTAAAGTAAGTGTGTTAATGTGACATGAGCTGCTGGTTACTATGGGCATAACACTGTCATTAGGAATAAATATTGTGACTCATTACAAATCTACTTCTATGCTATATGTATATTTTGGTACAGCTCAGAAGCCTGCAGAACTATAAATGCAGCTCTGAATTATAATTGTATCTCTGGATCAGTCTATTATAAATAATTACATACATTTCCAAAATGACTCAACTTACACTATTTGGGCAAAAGTATTGGGACACCAATGCATTACACCTACAGGAGCTTTTATGACATCACATTTTAAATCTATAGGCCTTAGAGGGAATCTCTCAGCAGGTCTTTGCTATTTAAAGGGGTTTAAATAGCAAAGAAACAGGCAGAAACCAAACGGGTTGGCTGTCAGAAATCGGACATGCTGGATCCTTATCTCCCTCGACATCACCTGTCTGGGAAGAGTCAGGAGGCTCCATACAAATAAGGGTGCTTTCACACTGCGTTCCGGCATCCGTTCAGTGGCCCCATCGGGACTTATATCCAAACCCCCTGCAAAACGGGATTCGGGTGTATGTGCAGACAGGGCCATAGACTATAATCTGAAACATTGAAAAATAAGCAAAGTCCAGGATAACTCCTTTATCTGAAACAGAAACTGCTTTGTAGGAAGCATAAAACTGGGTGAGGAACAGCCAAACTGCTGCAAAGGTGAGGTTGTGGAAGACAGTTTCATGTCACAGATCAAACACCATGGCAAGTATTGATTTGATTTAGATTCCTCTTTTGTTCACTCACTTTGCACTTTTTCACTGCTGTATATTCGCTAAATACATGCCAAACGGATACGCTTAGTCCGTATGTCTACCTGTACACCAATAGATTTATTTGCCAGCATTCATGTTGTGGTGCAAAATCAGCCTACTCGGCCTCTGTTATGCGCACATATTGGATATATCCTGTAGCAACTGAAATCCCAAAATATAAAGAAGGCAGTGCCAGCTAGCTGCCTGTGGTTTTAGATGGGAAAAAGTAGCAAACATTACTTTTTCCATAAAATGACATTTGCAGGATGGTTCATGTATTAAAGTTCTCTACTTCTCTCCACAGTATGACTATTTGGGTGACCGTCGACCGATGCCAGCTGGAGTGTACTCTTACAGCTACCCATCATCTCCTCCTCTTCATGACAAAATGGTAAGCCTATATGGAAGAAAGTAAGGCAGCGACCAGTCAGCTCATTGGACATGAGTGTGCATTGTGAAGGGATAGGACACCTTGCCTTTTCCAAACATTTCCTTTGTATGTGCCCTGTCCTTGTGATGTGTCTCTGTGCCAGAAGCATCTCAGATTTGGGTTCTTCTGTTGTTTTTTTTGCGATGTGATCTTTTTTTGCTGCTGACTAGTTACATGTTAGGACATAATTTCTGAATTTATACTGGTAGATAGGGTATGAATAATACATTGTGCACATATAAAATCCACTCACTTGTGCTGTCTGTACATGAGATCCCCAAATTACAGCCTAGTGTTGGAAAATTAATTTTCTCAAGGGGCCACATGCGAAACTGTGAATGTTATGGATGGCCAAACCAACAGGCTGAAATTAATTCTGCTCAATATTAATATTAACTTATTATTTAATATTAGTTTTGGTTTTACAACTTAATATTGAGAATAATGAAGTATGTTGACTAGGTACTACTGCTAATATATGTTAAAGTAGGGCTATTTGTAACGTATTCTTACCTACAGCAGCGAATCAACACTATATCATTTACTGCTCTCTATTAAGTTTAGAAATTTTAATGCTGCTGTTATTCATATCTTGTACCTTGATCAGCAGCTCCCTCCGCACAATATGATGTCTCTATAATTTTCCCCCTCATACAGTATGATACCCTATGGCCCCCACAGCCCCCCTTGCAGTATCATGGTCCTGCCACACACAGTACAATGGGTATGGAAAGTATTCAGACCCCTTTACATTTTTCACTCTTTGTTTCATTGCAGCCATTTGGTAAATTCAAAAACATTCATTTTTTTTCTCATTAATGTAACCTCTGCACCCCATCTTGACTGAAAAAAACCCAGAAATGTAGAAATTTTTGCAAATTTATTAAAAAAGAAAAGCTGAAATATCATATGTATTCAGACACTTTGCTCAGTATTTAGTAGAAGCACCCTTTTGAGCTAATACAGCCATGAGTCGTCTTGGGAATGATGCAACAAGTTTCTCACACCTGGATTTGGGGATCCTCTGCCATTCTTCCTTGCAGATCATCTCCAGTTCCGTCAGGTTGGATGGTGAACGTTGGTGGACAGCCATTTTCAGGTCTCTCCAGAGATGCTCAATTGGGTTTAGGTCAGGGCTCTGGCTGGGCCAGTCAAGAATGGTCACAGAGTTGTTCTGAAGCTACTCCTTTAATTTTTTTAGCTGTGTGTTTAGGGTCATTGTCTTGTTGGAAGGTGAACCTTCGGCCAAGTCTGAGGTCCAGAGCACTCTGGAAGAGGTTTTCATCCAGGATATCTCTGTACTTGGCCGCATTTATGTTTCCTTCAATGGCAACCAGTCATCCTGTCCCTGCAGCTGAAAAACGCCCCCATAGTATGATTCTGACACCACCATGTTTCACTGTTGGGATTGTATGGGGCAGGTGATAAGCAGTGCCTGGTTTCCTCTCACATACGGCTTAGAATTGTCACCAAAAATGTCTATCTTCATCTCATCAGACCAGAGAATCTTATTTCTCACAGTCTGGGAGTCCTTCATGTTTTTTTTTATCAAACTCTATGCGGGCTTTCATATGTCTTGCACAGAGGGGAGGTTTCCGTCTGGCCACTCTGCCATAAAGGCCCGAAAGGTGGAGGGCTGCAGTGATAGTTGACTTTGTGGAACTTTCTCCCATCTCCCTACTGCATCTGTGGAGCTCAGCCACAGTGATCTTGGGGTTCTTCTTTACCTCTCTCACCAAGGCTCTTCTCCCACGATTGCTCAGTTTGGCTAGACGACCAGGTCTAGGAAGACTTCTGGTGGTCCCAAACTTCCTCCATTTAAGGATTATGGAGGCCACTGTGCTCTTAGGAACCTTGAGTACTGCAGAAATTCTTTTGTAACCTTGGCCAGATCTCTGCCTTGCCACAATTCTGTCTTTGAGCTCCTTGGCCAGATCCTTTGACCTCATGATCTCATTTGGTCAGACATGCACTGTGAGCTGTGAGGTCTTATATAGACAGGTGTGTGCCTTTACAAATCAAGTCCTATTAGTTTAATTAAACACAGCTGGACACCAATGAAGGAGTAGAACCATCTCAAGGAGGATCACAAGGAAATGGACAGCATTTGACTTAAATATGAGTGTCTGAGCAAAGGGTCTGAATACTTATGACCATGTGGTACTTCAGTTTTTTTTTTTTAAAGAAATTTGCAAAAATTTCTACCTTTGTTTTTTTTTAGTCAATATGGGGTGCAGAGTGTACATTAATGAGAAAAAAAAATGAACTTTTTTGAATTTACCAAATGGCTGCACTGAAACAGTGAAAAATTTAAAGGGGTCTGAATACTTTCCGTACCCACTGTATGATGACCCAAACAACCCACCACACAGTATGATGGACCTCATATCTCCAGTACAAAGTACAGTATATTCATGCACAGCTACTCAACACCATATGAACTCCCTCAGCCCCCCAAATACAGAATGTTGGTCGCACTGCCCCCCCCACACAGTATGATGGACCTGATAGCTCCCCATACTGAATGATGTCCTCCACGACCCCCCCCCCCTACACAGTATGATGTCTCCCACAGTCTCCAACACAGTATGATACCCCACAGCTCCCCATACACATTATGATGCCACCAAAGTTTCTACTCACAGTATGATGAACTCATATAGTCTAATGGGTCTAACAGCTCTCATCACACAGTATGATGGTCCCATAGCACCCCCCTCACATACACACGGTATCATGGCCCCACAGCCCACCAAATGGTATGATGGTGTCAGTATGGTGTCCTCACTGCATGGTGTTCTCACATTTTCCCCCCACATGTAACTGACAATAAAAAAAGAAGAAAAAAACTCACCTTGTCCCCCTTCCCCGGGCATTTTGCTCCGGTCTTTGCGGTGGGCAGACTGAGGTTCCATTCAGCAGGTGTGATCTAGTGACGCCATTGCATCCTGCGAACTGAGTCTCACAGGCTGCATAATAGAAGTGGGTGCTGACGACTCCTTATCCTATCTTTGTGTCCAATGCTGTCTGCCCGCTGAGGATGCAGTTACCGTTGAAATTGTGATGTCGGGGGCGGGGGTGTATGCAAGACATTTGGTACTGGATTCCCCTAACTAACAGGCAGTGCGCCATTGTTTCAGTATAGCTTCTCAAGGTCTAAAAAACAGTCCATCTTGTGCTCCAAGTCATTGCTTAAGAATATACTGCTGTCGGACATAATTTTAAATGTGGGTGTAGAAACCTGTAGGCACAGTCAATGACACTTATCTATATTTCAAAAATAGGTCAGAATTAATTGGCTAAACATATGAGTTACTCCAAAAGTGATGTTTAATTTGCAGTCCGATGTAGCCCTGCATGGGTGGAGTAGGCTAGCCCGATTACAATTTCCTGCCCTTCCGGGTTAGATGCCAGGAGTCATACAGGTGACCTGTAATAACACCTATTTTCCATGTTGTCTGGCTAGAGCGGAACACCTCATTTAGTCATATAGTAACGTTTATCATGGTGACCTCATGTTGGTCTGTTGTTATCTTGTCATGATTCCTTCAAGACTGGAGTTACCTTAAATCCATTTATTCATGTAGAATAGGTACTCTTCATGTTGATAACCAATAAATTGTAATTGGACATGAAAATGCTTCATGGTACATGTAGAAGCCCTTGGGTGGAAGAATGGAGTCTACTTAGATTTTCTACAAGCTTTTGCTTCACTTCCACATGGAACTGAAGGATGTAAGCCCCGGGGAAGGTGCAAACAATTCAGACACACAAAAAGAGCAGAGCGGTGTCTTAAGATGTAGAAGTGAAGGAGGTTATTCGCGGGTGGTGACAGTGGTGGGTGATTTTTTAAATGAATATATAGATATTATAAAATAGGGGCCATGTAAAGGTGGATGGTAACAGTAGGCAGCAGTCTTATAGATATAAGCATTGTACAGCTACCAATGGGCCTGTCCAGCTGCATCACTGTGTAATAATATGCGTAAGTTTAAATTTCCCATAGCTATTATGCATAGTGATTGATATCATGTGCATGGTTCCATCACTTCCTTTCCCAATTCTGTGGGGAGCTCTTCAATAAAATCCTAGGAGATACAGACCAGTGGCGAACATGTCTCGCTCTCTTTGCCCAGTTCTAAACTGGAATGTTAAATCCAGATTGTTTCTAACATTAAAAATAATAATTTAATATAGTGAATGTTAAACAGAATTCGTTAAAGCCTGATGAAGCTCCATATCCAAGATTGAAAATGTCTTTGCTATTTAATATTTTTGCTAAAATTTTTAACATGAATGATTTGGATGTTGAGATTCCAGTATGGAATTGTGTAATAGGGTCCAAAATAGCCAGATAATGTCTTTCTGGTCTGTATATAACAGATGTGGAGACCATGATGCTCCTGTGGGACTCGCTATCTATAGCATGATACATTGTAACAACCCAACAGCCTTGTAAACAGGACTAGGCTGGAGCTCGCTCCCTGGTAGGCAGCAAATTGCCTTTCATTATCATTAAGCAGACTGATAAGGAGTTCAATAAATATTCATTATACAGTATCATTATGTCATATCCAAAAAGCTTTTAACAAACAAGTGAGACTACCCTGTGAAATATTCTTTTCTTACATAAGTATATGTTCATTTATCTGTTTATCAAGAGAAACACGGACAGCTCCTTTTCTGTACTGGTTACCCAATGCGTGCATCATATTGGGTAAATACCCATTGATCTGGGTTGCTGCCTTTGGCAAATTCGTTAATTGTCTCTGCTCCAAAGGCATCTTTTTTGGAGCTACAGTTTTCCTGAGTTCTTTGGCATAATCAAGATTCTAGTATCCAGATGACTATTCCTTGTCAATCCGAGCATTGTTATACATATTGGATTTGGGATTGGTAATGTGTATCGTCCTCAAATTCTATATTCTAATAAAGGAGCCCACCCATTTGTATAGAGGGAAAAAAGGATTTCAAAATGTATTATAAATGGCTGTATCCTGTGGTTTCATGTTTTTTGGGTTTCCCATGTTTAGTGTTCAGGCTGCTCCGTACACGTTGCATGCATTGTCACGTGTGCTATAACTCCTGCTGTGTGTAGTGTGGATTGCCATAGACGCGGCATGGCAAATTATCTTCCCTTCCCTGCTTTAGCGCTTTTTGCACTTTTTAGCTTGTCCGTTTTCTGTTCCTCCAGGCATTGCCTAATAGCACTTTATTATTCAGTAAATGTGTGGTTGGAGGCACCCAGCTTTTGCTCTGCTTTGCCTTTTTAACCCTGTGTTTGTCTCCTGCCGCTGCTTCCCCTTCCCCACAGGATGAAATGTTAGATCTTCAGTTACAGAGGCATCTTGATTTTTTGGATCAGCAGGTAGGAAGCCACAAAGCTATGTCCATTTCTGCCTAAAGTGTGTTGGTGTCCCTGTGTCCCAGTGTCTGACCTTCTTTCCCTCTGTTTCTTAGCTTGTGTGATACATAACCCTTTTAACAATGTATTCCTGCTTGAAAGAATTAGTTGCTTTGTCAGTGAAACTTTTACTTGCTTGATTTTTTGTATCAGATAATAATGCAAAAGTCAGTTAAAAGGAATCTGTCACCAGGTTTTTGTTCCTTAATCTGAGAGCAGCACAATATAAGGATGGAAACCCAGACTACAGTGATATGTCACTTACTGAGCTGCTTGCTGTAGTTTTCATAAGCTCCTGTTGATAAAACAGTGATTTTATTACTAGTGGACTGGTAAACTTGCTGTGATATTCCATATTCTTGAGCTCTATATAACTCCCCCACACCACCACCACTGAATGGCAGTTTTCTGCCTATGCACAGTGCACAGAGAAAGCTGCCAATCGATGGTGCTGGCATAGTTGTACAAGGCTCAGCATTCAGAGAACTGGAATATCAGCAGCAGATAAAACATTGATTTTATCAAAACTGCAGCAAGCAGCCCAGTAAGTGACTCATTGCTGGAATTAGAGTCTCTGCCCCTACATTATGCTGCTTCTCAGATGGGGTAGCAAAAACCTGGTGACAGATTCCCTTTAAAGGTGTCACTCTCCAGCTGGATTTACACTGACTAATTATCATGGCTGACCATTCCTGATTTCCTGATATCCTTGCAATGTAAACTGGCTGCCAATCAACCAACAAATGAGCAAAAAGTTAGTTCGCTAATTGAAATGATTTTTAATTGAAATCATCGTTCTTCACAGCACATGTCCCGTGTAAATAGGAAATGTGCTGCCGAGAACAGTTGCAGTCTGTCCACAAAGAATGATCTATTACTGATCGTGTTCACGAATAGGAAATGAAGTCTGCCGTAGGGGTCTGTACACATTGCCCAATGCACAGTAATCCACGATCGCCAACTGGCAACATGCTTGGCAGGCGTTTAATAGCCTGTTTACAGAGGCCGCCCCGGCTTCAGATGCGGACTGAACGATCGGTCCACAGACATCTAAGTTCACTTCTAACATCCATTATCATTTGATGGGGGAATTCTGTCTATTAGTAATCAACTTTTTATACCAATGTCTAGGCAAGAAAGTACATGCAACCTCCTGGATAGAGGTGATGATATAAATAATGATGACCTCACCTTTCATATATCCAAGAAAATATAAACATTATTAAAGACTTTGTCTGCTTTGCACAGGGTTTTTTTTTCAGTGATATCTGATAATATAGCCGGGTGAGTCATTGCTAGGAGATTTCTATCTGTTAGTTTAGCATTACATAAAAAGGGATTTGAAAATGTGATTTCTTAACCACATAAAACCCTGTAAATACTGGAATCTGTTCTACTTGGGTTATGAGCTTAGCACTTAGCACGGAACACAGAAAATTAGGAATCTGTGCACTGTTTGTGCTTTACCCTATAAAGCGTTATCAAAGGCAGAGATTAAAAAGGGCAAATTAAAGGCCAAATGCACAGCCGCTCATGGCATTCATACAAATAAATACAAATAGCCAGACAAGTCAAAAGGATGTTAGGGCTCATTCACACCAGAACTCTCGTTTCCTGATTATCAGTCTGTCTACACAGGGCAAGAATGCAGCCGAGTAAGTGATACTTCATTGGAATCAGGGTAAAGATACTTTGTTGTATACAAGAATGCTTAAAAATCCTCATTCTCGCTAGCACATCGTCCTATACAAACAGTATGTGCTGCCGAGAACTTGTTGTTCCATGTGTATGATCGGCCTATCTAAAGAGACCATTAAGATACTGCCGTTTGGCTTGCATGTAGCCTTTCAATGGTCATTTAATAGGATCAGTCGGCCGCCTTAGTGGACCCTTAGAGTGGAGCAGCAGTTGAGCATGCATCCTCACGCTCCATTTTTATCCTATAGGCCCAATGAAGTGGTGCACAGTTAAACTGTAATTACTTGTTAGTTATGCAGAAACTTGTCATAATCTTGTTGGCATGCTAGTCACCTATGGCGGATCGAGAGGAAGTCATGACCCAGATGCCCAGATCCTTCTTTGCTCGCTAAGTTTTTCTCGTAATTTAGTGTAGAACACTGTAGATGGGTCACAAAATGTCAGAATGAATGCTATGACTGGATTTATTCTCTATTTCCCCCCACACCTGCTGCAGATGAGTGAGAGTGAGACTTTGATCAGCATGGTGAATAATATGGTTCACTCCTCCCCCAGAGCACAGATCTTCATGCAAGTAAGAGAACACTTACGTGTCACCTTCACTCTGCATGGCACAACCCATTCTCATCTCCCCATGAGATATAATACATTGACGTTAGGAGATTAACTATCCCCATTCACGTAATGCCGATTATCTCAGGTACTGTTATTATGTGCTCATATAAATGACTTGAAGCTGATCTGTCATTTCACAATGTCAACTTTGTACATTAATTAATTAATCTTAGACCTGATTGCTGATGTACTTACTTTAAAGAAACTTTGTCTCTAGCTTTTGCCATCTAATCTGAGAGCAGCTTAATGTAGAGACAGAGACCCTGATTCCAGCAATCTGTCACTTATTGGGCCACTTGCTGTAGTTTTGATAACATTAGGAGATTATCACTAGAGGACTAGTAAACCTTCTGCCATGTAGTCTTCCATATTCATGAGCTGTGTCTATTCTCTCCCCCACCACTGATTGGCGGTTTTCTGCCTACGCACAGTCTACGCAAAAAGCTGCCAATTAGTAGTGTGGGCAGGGTTATGCACAGCTCAGCAGTCAGAGAATCTGCTGCAGATTAAACTGATTTTATTAAAATCGCAACAAGCAGCGCAGTAGGTGACACATCGCTGGCATCGGGGTCTCTGTCGTTATATCATGTCGCTCTCAGATGGGGTAGCAAAAATCTGCTGACAGATTCCCTTTAAAGAAAATCTGTCAGCACATTTTTTTGCTACCTCATCTAATAGCAGCATGATGTAGGCAAAGAGACCCTGAATCCAATGTATCACTTAGGTTACTGGGTGCAGTCGTTCTGACACAATATGTTTTTAGATATAGAATGCAGCAGAGCTGAGAAAGCTAATCCCGACCACACCAAGCTCTCTGTGTACATAGCTATAGACAGTGAGCTGCTTATCACAGGAGGAGGCAGAATCGGACCAGGACTCGTGCTGCTGGCTCATCACAGCAATGATAATCACAAGGTGACTAAACCTTCAAGTGAACAAGAGCACACAGCCAGACAGGTGACACATAGTTCAGTTTAGTGTCTTAACCCCTACCTCATGCTGTTCTCAGATTCCGCATCAAACACCTGCTGACAGATTCCTTTTAAATGTGTCAATTTCAATTATCATTGTCAGAATGCACATGAAATCCTTTGCCTGATACAATGCTAATTGTAATATTGTGGGCAAAACTTAAAGTATTATCCATTCTGACATACTTTCAAAGTAAGTACACCAGCTTTGTCATGTTCATGAGATCTGTTTATTAATTTATGCAGCGTATATTGTGAACTGTGGTGACAGATCCTCTTTAAGCTGTAAAAATCTGTACATTTGTTGTTAAGAGCTATTAATGGCAAATCGAGGTGTCATCCACACGAGTGTCACACCACGCAGTGTCATTTACGTAGATCTTGAGGATTAGACGTTGGATTAGGAGACAGGAAAGAATGAACTTCCATAATATTAGGTCTCCTATATGACGGCAGCATGTAGTAATCTTTCACCAGACATAAATCTGCATTTCACGATCTTATCTTGTTACTCTTATTAGTTAGCTAACCCTCTAAAATAAAGCCTCATTCAGATGTTCTCCATCTTTCACGTACAAAAAAAATGATTTCATCAGTGTTATAGCCGAGTATCCGAGTTTCACCAGTTTGGTCAGTGTGTAAGATTTTACCATGTGTTTTCATCAGTGAATTTTATGAATGAAAAAAATGAATAAATTAGAAATGACACTGAGCTGTCCATGATTCTCATGGACTTATACACTTCTATGGGTAATTTAGATCCATGTCGCTGATCAAAAACAGACATGTCTGAACGATTTTATTACAGACACAGAGACGTGTGAACGACCCATAGGTTAAATTGGGTATGTGTTCTCTCTGTGAAAACCACGGACAACACATATACGTGAAAAACGGAAGTCTGAATAAGGCCTAAGGCTCAGCCAGCTGCTACAGCTTTCATCCTCCTGAAATGTGGCGTGGCCGTCCAGGTCCTCCCGTTTCTGAAGTGCCAGTTATGCTCCCATATGTATTACATATTGCTATTGACATGATTGAGTGAACTTTTGTTGGGTTTCCTCCCTTTAGGTGTCTCCTTATGCAGATCCATACAGAGAAGCTTTGCAGAGCTACAAAATTAATGAACAGGACACTGATGTAAGTTTTCTTTTGTGAGAAGCTCTAGATACCATTCCATAAGTGCGCTCAGTCCTCATAATGCAGTGTTATGAAGTCTCTGATGTCCACTACTTTTCCTTCCTCTAGAAGCTCCTGGGTAGGCTGTGTGAGCAGCACAAGGTGGTCCGGGAGCAGGATCGGCTGGTCCAGCAACTACGTGCTGAGAAGGTAAGGGAGCATTACTACACATGATTATCATGGAGCTCAAGCTTCTGAAATAATGTTTCATGCAATATTTTATGGAGAAAACAAGTTTGGATCCCATCAAAACAAAGCAGAAAGTTTTCCTTGGGAAACGAATCCTTGCTATGTTTTGATGGGAGCCGATCCTGATCTTGATACAAAATATATTGCTCCCGCACAGAGCCGAATTACCGAAATCATCTGGGAGGAAACCATAAAACTCCTGCTCTTTGCATTTGTAATTCCCTAAATATAGTGTTGATTTTTGAGACAAACAGTAACACAATAAAGCTTCTTAACGAGGACGTGTCACCTGGTCAAAAGTGGATAGTTGGCTATTTTTCATATTGGTTTGAATTTACTAGCTTGGCTTCGTCTGCACGAACATTGCATGATGTCTTGTTATTCTATTTAATTGATTAGCTGTGTATTTGTAAGGTATTTTAACATGGACTTGAGTTCTCTAGTTTTTATTCCCTCCTCTTTCCTTTCCCATCCATTTCCCTTAGGCTGGAGTCACACTGGCGAATAAAACAGACGAATGCAATGCGATAAAAAATTGCATTGCATTCGAACCCATGTTATTCTATGGGGCAGCTCCCATCATGCAAATTTTTTTTTTTTTTTTTTTTTTTTTTTATCGCATCCGATCCTCTGACCAAGACAATCGCAGCATGCTGCGATTGTCACCGATTTTCGGATCGGATTCGACAATGCATGTCTATGGGGGCGAGAAAAAATGGGACTAAAAACGGACTAGATGTGTGAGTTGCGATAAAAATCGCACCAAAAGCCAGCAATTTTTTTTCCTACATACAGTAAAATGACAGTGTCCAGTTAAATAAAGCAACGAATTAATAGATATAGACACATTAAATAAATAAATATATATATATATATATATATATATATATATATATATATATATTTTATACATGTTATAGAGACACATTAATATATATATTTCTAGTTCATACAGTTCTTAATTGCAGAAAAGCCGCTGGCACATTAGCCGGCTTTTGTATAACATTCTCCTGCCCGACATGAAATGACACTTGGTTTACATATAGTTAACCATTTCATTTCATGTTTTTTTTTTTTTTAGGTCTATCACTATTAATTATATGAAAGCTTGTGGGTAAAATTTTGGGCTTGTAGGGGTTCATTTAAGGGGTTAATTCGTTGTAAATTGCGGAGACTCCCGCTGACGTCACTGAGGCTGCAGGGAGTCCCCGTAATTTAATACAACGAATTAACTATATGTAAACTATGTGTCATTTCATGTCGGGCAGGAGAATGTTATACAAAAGCCGGCAAATGTGTCAGCGGCTATTCTGCAACTAAGAACTGTATGAACTAGAAATATATATATTAATGTGTCTCTGTAACATGTATAAAATATGTGTGTATATATATATATATATAATATTTAATGTGTCTATATCTATTAATTAGTTTGTGTGGGGAAACCTGTCATTGGGCTCCATTATATGTCCATTTTGCTTTCCTGCGAGAAAATCTCGCCAGACAGATGTCAAAAGGATGCTTACATGCGATTAAAATCGCATCAATGAAGATAAATCGCATCAAAAACGCATCACTGGTTAAGATATCTTTGTGCGATTTCGGACCGTTAAAATGGGACCGATTTTTTATTCGTTGTGTGTGACTCCAGCCTTAGTGTTAATTCCCTTCCTCTCCCCTCCCTTTCAACCCTATATTATTACTAAAATTCAATAAAAATGTTTGAAAAGGGAAAAAAAAAAAAAAAAAGTGGATAGTTGTTTTTTTTTTTAAATTTTATTCCTGCTGTTCCCAAGAGTGTTCCGTTTTTGTTTTCTTTTATTCTTAAATCCACCGTATGGTTTGAGAGTTATGGGCTTTTTTAATTTGGTGATGGTTTTTATTGTCTGTACCAAGGGGGCGTTGCTAACACGGTTTTCTGATGTCTTTCGGTTGATTACACTTTAAGCCACCCTTCTTTGATAATGACCATAAAAATTAGTACTAAATAAAAAGGCCCATATGTCTGAAATCATAGGTAGGATTTAAAGAAAAAAAATCTCAGGAACTCAAAAACTCAGAATACTCAGGAGAGCAGCGGGAGATCAAAAACTGGTGACTCTCTAAGAATAGTCGGCATTTCATGAATGATACTACCACCTAGAGCTTATTGTTTGGCCATGAAGTGACAGGAGCAGCTGGAACATGTCCCGAACTACTGAAGAACTCAACAGCAGGGACCTGCCTCCCAATCAGTTTTTAGGGGTACAAAAAAAGTCCACTTTTTTATGGCAAAGGGTAAATGGAAGCCTATATAGTAATTCCTTTACACTCAATACCTGTGTTGCAAATCCCATGGTGTATCCTAATCTGAAGACCAATTATTCCCCTTCCTCAATAGGATGTCACTTGTGATAAACATGTACATTTTTTCTTTTACCTGGTATAAATGCCGCTGTTTTTCAGAATCTGACATTTGTCTTTCTTTTCTTCCTGCTCCTCTCCATTCCTGAAGTATGGCCCCTTCTTCCCTGTATGTAAATTTATTATTTTTGCCAACTGGGTGTGGTACTCAAGAACACTCTCAAAGAGAAGAGTTTAGGATCACACCCACTTCTATATATAGGGCATAGGGGTCCATACCTCAGTAATGCAGAGGTGCAGGAACAATCGAAGAACATCACTAGATTCAGGAGAACAGCAACATTTACAGCAGGTAAAAAATGTACACAATGTAGTGCAGCGATGACCCCACGGTGAAGTGATGAGGCAGTGACCCAGGAAAGTTCAAAAATAAACACAGTGTTAATGTCCAAACTCACAAACAAAACATACGGTATCCTCCATATCGCAGCCGGGAAACAAGACAGTCCATAAATACGACCGGTTGCCGAGGGCGACTGCACCACCGTATTAGGCTGCGGGGTGCCAGGAGTTCGCTCTGCTTTGTTCTGTGTTCCTTCACACAGACTGAGCTTTTGCAGCGCTCTGCACCTTGCGACCTCCACACTGACACACTGAACCCTCTGCTGCAGTGGTTTTCACAAAGAACCTGTGGCCGTAGGCCACATGAAAAACCCGGGCAGGGGGAGGAAACGGACCGCCCTACTAGCTTCTTGTAGTCCGTTTCAAAAATTTAATCCCATGGCAGGCTTTTCTAATCTGCCATGGACAAATAGCTTGTCCAAGACCAACACTCACTTTTATGGCTCATACTCATTTGTGAGAAAAACAGACAAGTGCATTCCGATAGAAAATCGAATTGCACTCTGACCAATGTTATTCAATGAGTTACATCTCATTGGTGATTTTTTTCTCAGCTCAATGCCAATGCAAGTTAATGAATGCGAGAAAAATATTGCACAGCATTCGAACCATGCGAGTGCTGTCCAATTTTCACGCACCGGTGTCCTTTGAAAAGCCAGCAATTCATGTGTGGTATACAGTAAAATCACACTGACAGGTTAGAATAGATATATACTGTACATATAGAATATAATTATATATATGTGTGTTTTGACAAATATTTCATTTGAAAACGATGTGTAAATGCCATAGAGAACTGCTGTATGTAAACGCTCATGTTGAAATTGCATTGCAATCGGATAGCAACCGCACTGCACTCGGATGTAAATCGGATTCTAGATGTGAAAATCACATTGTACTCGCATGACACTCATCGTTTTTTTTGGTCCTGATACTGGAAAGTTTTTTTTTCTCACATATGGGTGTGAGCCCTTATTCTGCATTGCAACCACAGCTACGCCTGTGACCACAATGCACTCCCGCGGCCTCAATATGCTTCTTTGCGCACCCTGGGGGACACATAGCGACCCTCACATATGACTCCGGTCACTGCCTCACATACTCCCCCCCCTTCCCCCGTTCAAACTTGTAGGGCTGAACATTTGTCACCATACAAGGGGGCCCGTGACAGGGTATCCGCATCCCAGCCCGATGTTCCACGGTAAAATTGAAATTTTGCAAAGACAGGAACCATCGGGTTACCCGAGCGTTCCTCTCCTTGGCATTCCTCATCCAGACCAAGGGTAAATGATCTGTCACCAAGCAAAATGGTCAACGAAGCAAATAATAGCATAGGGACTCCAAGGCCAACTTAATGACCAGGCACTCATTCTCCACTAAACTATAATTTTTCTCGACTGGGGTGAGTTTCCTACTTAGGTAGGTGACCGGTTGCTCCTCTCCCTTCATCTCCTGCGACAGGACCGCTCCTAGTCCCATGTTAGAGGCTTCTGTCTGCACAATCAAGCGTTTCTGAAAGTTGGGGCTAATGAGGACTGGCTCTTCGCACAGCTCCACCTTCATGGATTGGTACGCTTCCTCCGCCTGGGGGTTCCACTGAACCATGACCGACTTCTTTCGATTGAGGAAATCTGTAAGGTGGGTTGTTCTCCCCGAAAAATTAGGTATAAACCTCCGGTAATACCCAACTATTCTGAGAAACGCTCTCACCTGTTTGGTGGTAACAGGTCGAGGCCAGTTCTGAATGGCCTCGGTTTTATTTATTTGGGGTTTGATAACCCCACAGCCGATCACGTAACCCAAGTACTAGGCTTCCTCGAGCCCTATCGCACATTTCTTGGGATTCGCCATCAAGCCCACGGTTCTGAGTAAATCTACTACTGCTTGCACCTGGGACAAGTGGGTATGCCAGTCAGCACTAAAGATGATGATGTCACCTAAGTATGCTGATGCATGCTTCCAATGGGGTTCCAGCACTATGTCCATCAACCTCTGAAACGTGACAGGGGCCCCATGTAGTCCAAAGGGCAAGACTACATAGTGGTAAAGACCCCCCGGTGTTATAAAGGTGGTCTTTTCTTTTGCTGACTGTGTAAGAGGCACCTGCCATTAACCCTTAGTCAGGTCGAGCACGGTGAAGTGCTGGGCCTGACCCAGGCGCTCGATCAGCTTGTCCACCTGGGGCATTGGGTAAAACTCGAACTTCGAAAGCTTATTCAATTTATGGAAGTCATTACAGAACCGTAATGATCCGTCCGGCTTTGGGATTAGCACAATGGTGCTAGCCAAGTCACTCCGGGATTCCTCAATTACTCCCAGCTGGAGCATTGGTTTTACCTCACTCACTATGGCTTGTCTCCTGGCCTCGGGCACCCGGTATGGTTTCATTCGTACTCTTATATGAGGCTCTGTGACAATGTCATGCTGGATGACGGAGGTATGACCGCGTAATTCCGAGAATATGTCTGCATTCTCTTGGACTAATTTCCGAACCTCTCGACGCTGCTGTATCGAGAGAGTGTCTCCTATTTTTGCCTCAGCCTTGGCCGGTGACCGAGGATTCCCTGTTGGTACCATCGGGGTCGCTCTGTGGCCAAACATTTCCGGTCCTTCCACGCTTTCAACAGGTTGACGTGATACAGCTGTTCGGGTTTTCTTTTACCGGGCTGGTAGACTCTATAATTTACTTCTCCCATCTTCCCACGTATCTCATATGGCCCTTGCCACTTGGCCATGAGCTTACTCTATGTGGTGAGTACTAGTACCAATACCCGGTCCCCTTCTTTAACCCCTTCACGACCTTTGACGCCACGTAGGCGTCATGAAAAGTCGTGCCAGAACGACCCATGACGCCTATGTGGCGTCATGACTTTAAAGCCCCCCTGCGGGTCGGTTGACCTAGGTCACTGAAAGGTCACCCGACCCGCAGATACAGGGGGCTTTGTTCTTCGCCACAGGGGGGCGTGGCTTCGCCCCCACGTGGCTACGATCACTCTGATTGGCTGTTAAAAGTGAAACAGCCAATCAGAGCGATAGTAATATTTCATCAATCAAAAATGATGAAATATTACAATCCAGCCATGGCCGATGCTGCTGTAGCATCGGACATGGCTGGAGACACCGATTCCACCCCCCCACACCGGCGATCTCCCCCCCCGCAACTGAATGACAGCGGCGATCTGCCGCCGCTGTCATCATCTGCCCCCCTCCCATTCCCTCTGCTCCCCGCCAGATTCCGATAACCCCCTCACCCCCTCTCACCTCCCCCGGCACCTTCTAAGTCCCCCTGTCGCTCCCGGTGTCCGGCGGGTCCGGTTCATGGGCGCCGCCATCTTAGAAAATGGCGGGCGCATGCGCAGTGCGCCCGCCCGAATCTGCCGGCTGCAGATTCCATTCTTTCATTTTGATCACTCTCACAGTGATCAAAATGAAAGAAAAAGTAAATAAACCCCTCGATTATCACCCCCATAGGTAGGCACAACTAATAAAATAAAGAAAATATTTTTATTTTTATTTTTCCATTAGGGTTAGGGTTGAAAAGAGGGTTAGGGTTGAAAAGAGGGTTAGGGTTGAAAAGAGGGTTAGGGTTGAAAAGAGGGTTAGGGTTAGGGTTGGAAAGAGGGTTAGGGTTGGAAAGAGGGTTAGCGTTGGAAAGAGGGTTAGGGTTGGAAAGAGGGTTAGGGTTGGAAAGAGGGTTAGGGTTAGGATTGGAAAGAGGGTTAGGGTTGGAAAGAGGGTTAGGGTTGGAAAGAGGGTTAGGGTTGGAAAGAGGGTTAGGGTTGAATTAGGGTTAGGGTTAGAATTAGGGTTAGGGTTGGAATTAGGGTTAGAATTAGGGTTAGGGTTGGAATTAGGGTTAGCGTTGGAATTAGGGTTAGGCTTGTGGTTAGGGATGTGTTAGGGTTAGGGCTGTGGTTAGGGGTGTGTTGGGGTTAGGGTTGGAGTTGGAATTGAGGGGTTTCCACTGTTTAGGCATATCAGGGGGTCGCCAAACGCGACATGGTGCAACCATTGATTCCAGCCAATTTTGCGTTCAAAAAGTCAAACGGTGCTCCCTCCCTTCCAAGCCCTGACGTGTGCCCAAACAGTGGTTTACCCCAACATATGAGGTATCAGCGTACTCAGGAAAAATTGCACAACAACTTTTGGGGACTAATTTCTCGTGTTACCCTTGGAAATTAAAAAATTGGGGGCTAAAAAATTATTTTTGTGGAAAAAAATGATTTTTTCATTTTCACGTCTCTGCCTTATAAACTTCTGTGAAGCACTTGGGGGTTCAAAGTGCTCACAACACATCTTACATACGTTCCTTGGAAGGTCTAGTTTCCAAAATGGGGTCACTTGTGGGGGGTTTCCACTGTTTAGGCACATCAGGGGCTCTGCAAACGTAATGACGACCGCAGACTATTCCATCAAAGTCTGCATTTCAAAACGTCACTACTTCCATTCCGAGCCTTGACGTGTGCCCAAACAATGTTTCCCCCCCACATATGGGGTACCAGCGTACTCAGGACAAACTGGACAACAACTTTTGGGGTCCAATTTCTCCTGTTACCCTTGTGAAAATAAAAAATTGCGGGCTAAAAAATCATTTTTTGAGGAAAAAAAACATTTTTTATTTTCAAGGTTCTGCGTTATAAACTTCTGTGAAGCACTTGGGGGTTCAAAGTGCTGCTCACCACACATCTAGATAAGTTCCTTGGTGGTCTAGTTTCCAAAATGGGGTCACTTGTGGGGGGTTTCCACAGTTTAGGTACATCAAGGGCTCTGCAAATGTAACATGATGCCCGCAGACCATTCCATCAAAGTCTGCATACCAAAACGTCACTACTTCCCTTCCGAGCCCTGACGTGTGCCCATACAGTAGTCATCCCCCACATATGGGGTATCAGCGTACTCAGGACAAACTAGACAACAACTTTTGGGGTCCAATTTCTTCTGTTACCCTTGTGAAAAAAAAAAAATTGTGTGCTAAAATTCATTTTTTTTGAGGGGAAAAAAAATGATTTTTTATTTTCACGGCTCTGCATTATAAACTTCTGTGAAGCACTTGGGGGTTCAAGGTGCTCACCACACATCTAGATAAGTTCCTTGGGGGGTCTAGTTTCCAAAATGGGGTCACTTGTGGGGGGTTTCTACTGTTTAGGCACACAGGGGCTCAGCAAATGTAACATGACGCCCGCAGACCATTCCATCAAAGTCAGCATTTCAAAATGTCACTACTTCCCTTCCGAGCCCCGACGTGTGCCCAAACAATGGTCCCTCCCCACATATGGGGTATCAGCGTACTCAGGACAAACTGGACAACAACTTTTGGGGTCCAATTTCTCCTGTTACCCTTGTGAAAATAAAAAATTGCGAGCTAAAAATTCATTTTTTTAGGAAAAAAAAAGATTTTTTATTTTCACTGCTCTGCATTATAAACTTCTGTGAATCACCTGGGGGTTCAAAGTGCTCACTATGCATCTAGATAAGTTCCTTAGGGGGTCTAGTTTCCAAAATGGGGTCATTTGTGGGGGAGCTCCAAAGTTTAGGCACACAGGGGCTCTCCAAACACGACATGGTGTCCGCTAACGATTGGAGCTAATTTTCATTTCAAAAAGTCAAATGGCGCTCATTCCCTTCTGCGCCCTGCCGTGCACCCAAACAGTGCCCCCCCCAACATATGGGGTACCAGCATACTCAGGACAATCTGGACAACAACTTTTTTGGTCCAATTTCTCCTGTTACCCTTGTGAAAATAAAAAATAGCGTGCTAAAAAATCATTTTTGAGGAAAAAAAATGATTTTTTATTTTCACTGCTCTATGTTATAAACTTTTGTGAAGCACTTGGGGGTTCAAAGTGCTCACTACACATCTAGATAAGTTCCTTAAGGGGTCTAGTTTCCAAAATGGTGTCACTTGTGGGGGAGCTCCAATGTTTAGGCACACAGGGGCTCTCCAAACGCGACATGGTGTCCGATAACGATTGGAGCTAATTTTCCATTCAAAAAGTCAAATGGCGCTCCTTCCCTTCCGGGCCCTGCCGTGCACCCAAACAGTGGTTTATGACCACATATGAGGTATCGGTGTACTCAGGAGAAATTGCCCAACAAATTTTAGGATCCATTTTATCCTGTTGCCCATGTGAAAATGAAAAAACTGAGGCTAAAAGATAATTTTTGTGAAAAAAAAGTACTTTTTTTTTTTACGGATCAATTTGAGAAGCACCTGGGGGTTCAAAGTGATCACTATGCATCTAGATAAGTTCCTTGGGGGGTCTAGTTTCCAAAATGGGGTCACTTGTGGGGGAGCTCCAGTGTTTAGGCACACAGCGACTCTCCAAACGCGACATGGCAAGCGCTAAATATTCCAGCATATTTTCCATTCAAAAAGTCAAATGGCGCTCCTTCCCTTCTGAGCCCTGCCGTGCGCCCAAACAGTGGTTTATGACCACATATGAGGTATCGGTATACTCAGGGGAAATTGCCCAACAAATTTTAGGATCCATTTTATCCTGTTGCCCATGTGAAAATGAAAAAATTGATGCTGAAAGAAAATTTTTGTTGGAAAAATTAAAATGTCCTTTTTTTCCTTCCATGTTGCTTTAGTTCCTGTGAAACACCTAAAGGGTTAATAATCTTCTTGAATGTAGTTTTGAGTAGCTTGAGGGGTGCAGTTTTTAGAATGGTGTCACTTTTGGGTATTTTCTGCCATATAGACCCCTCAAAGTGACTTCAAATGTGAGGTGGTCCCTAAAAAAAATGGTTTTGTAAATTTTGTTGTAAAAATGAGAAATCACTGGTCAACTTTTAACCCTTATAACTTCCTAACAAAAAAATATTTTGCTTCCAAAATTGTGCTGATGTAAAGTAGACATGTGGGAAATGTTATTTAGTAACTATTTTGTGTCCCATAACTCTCTAGTTTAACAGAATAAAAATTCAAAATTTGAAAATTGCGAAATTTTCAAAATTTTCGCCAAATTTCTGATTTTTTTTCACAAATAAACGCAAAAGTTATCGATCTAAATTTACCACTAACATGAAGCCCAATATGTCACGAAAAAACAATCTCAGAATCGCTAGGATCCGTTGAAGCGTTCCTGAGTTATTACCTCATAAAGGGACACTGGTCAGAATTGCAAAAAATGGCCAGGTCATTAAGGTCAAAATAGGCTGGGTCATGAAGGGGTTAAAGGTTCTGACCGTGGCCCTTTTATTATACTCGCCGCTCTGCGTGGCCTGAACATCCATCAGATGCTCCTCTACTATGTCCTGTACTGCCGCAATATGGTCCTGCATGCTTGCCACATGCTCGATGACACTCTTATGTGGAGTGGGCTCCTGTTTCCTCGTCTACTTGGCTACGTCCAGCAGTCCCCTTGGGTGCCTGACATATAATAGCTCAAATGGGAAGAACCCCGTGGACGCCTGTGGTACCTCGCGGATAGAGAACATTAGATAGGGCAGTAACATGTCAAACTCAGCTCACAGTAGCGCCTTACACATATACAGTATAATAAAAACAACAATCTTTATTTCTATATACTTTGGACTAAAAATTATTAATATCAATATTGCATCATACCACCACCAAAAATAGAGATGATCAACATAGGGAGGTGCCTAATCCCTACGCTGGCCTAAATGTCCCTACCTGACAGCGGAGGTTGGCACCCTAGAACCTGCGCAGTGGCGCCCCCCGCTCCACGATGACTCACTCTACTCACCCTATAAGGCCATGTTGTGGCAAGGGTGTGAAAAGGTGTTAAACAGGTAGGTGAGAAAGTAATATAAGAGGAATCTAGAGTTTGCTACATATATAGGTTTCTTCCACTAAATGTATCAAATAACTACTTCTAAAATTCTTTGTACTTGATGATACTAAATCTATATAGGCTCACCTCATCAAAATTGGGATGACAATAAGTGAAGTGCTCTATGGTTTTATCTTACTCCTGATGAACCTTGGAAGAGGGGAAATGCGTTGTGTTGCAAACTGGGCAGCAACATGCCCAAATCCCTCACTTCCTTAGCGACCACCTTTTTTAGCATGGACTTGAGGGTGGTCTTGTTACACTGTGACATCCGTTCAGATATTTGTAGACCGCTATTAAGTCTCCTCTTAGGCCGGTTTCACATTAGCGCATTTTATGCGCGCGCACGGCCGGGGGTAGCTCCGCCCCCGATCCGGCTCTCTGCCCGGCGTGCCCGCCCCTTCCTTGTAGCGCCGCCTCCTAGCGGACAGCGGCGCCTGCGATCGGCGCACCCTATCTTTAGCATAGGGTGCGCCGATCGTGCGCAGGCCGTGCGCTAGTTGCGCTTTGACCTGCGCTGCGCACTTATGACGGTGCGCCGTGCGCGCCAAAATCCGAAAAGTTCGATTTGGGCGCGCACGGCGCACCGTCAAAAGTGCGCAGCGCAGGTCAAAGCGCAACTAGCGCACGATCGGCGCACCCTATGCTAAAGATAGGGTGCGCCGATCGCAGGCGCCGCTGTCCGCTAGGAGGCGGCGCTACAAGGAAGGGGCGGGCACGCCGGGCAGAGAGCCGGATCGGGGGCGGAGCTACCCCCGGCCGTGCGCGCGCATAAAATGCGCTAATGTGAAACCGGCCTTAGCCTTCTTTTTTGCAAGCTAAACATTCTCAAATCCTTTAACCGTTCCTCATAGGACATGGTTTGCATTCCGCTCACCATTCTGGTAGCTCTTCTCTGAACTTGCTCCAGTTTTTCAATGTCTTTTTAAAATGTGGTGCCCAGAACTGGAAGAGGATAATGACTTCATGTGATCTAGACTCTATGCTTCTCTTAATACATCCTAGTACTGTTTGCCTTTTTTGCTGTTGCAAAATGATACTGTCCTATAATAAACACCACAAAGGCCCATGAATAAAACATGGATGCAGAATAATAAGACTGATTCCAAGATTACACCAACTGCTTGTCTTCTGTACAGGAAAGCCTGGAGAGTGCACTTATGGGAACTCACCAGGAGATGGAGATGTTTGGCAACCAAACGGCATTTCCAGAAAAGTTGCTGCATCGGAAGGAGTCTCTCCAGAATCAGCTGATCAGTATCCGAGTGGAGCTGTCTCAGGCCACCACGGTAAGGCACATGGTACCACTTATTACATTAGGTGCTTTTTAAATGTAACAGCAGCACTAAATGTCTAGTTACTAAGAAACTAAGAAATATACAGTCTGCAAATCAAAAAGGGTTAAGAAAATTATCATCTTGTGACATGACCTGTCCCTACAATGACAAGGACAACATTGCAATTATTACAAGTCAGAGCTTCTTACATAATTATATTATGTGGTCATTTCCAGTAATTAAAAGGGGAAATCCTGCACATCATGCTATTCGTACTCTGATCAGTGTTGATAGCGTGATCCGATTTTCTGGAATAAGGAGAAGATGGGAAAAAAATTTTCTTCATTCCGTCAGTCTGTGAAAATCAGACAGCACGCAGATATCATCCGAGTGCATGATACAAATCGTGCATGATGCGATTTTTTTTCTTAGAATCACTTCCATAGGATAACATTAGTCTGCACTCTGACCGAAAATGCCGTCATCTGATCAAGTTCTAAGAGAAGGACCCCCCAAATCCCACACCTGCTGCCATTTTACATGCCTAAAGTCAGCTTATTATCAAAGCACTTACTATCTTCTATTTTCAACCTTTAATGTGTCAGATGTGTCTCATATATTCTAGGCATTAAACAATAGCAGCTTGGAGTATGAGGTCCTGGAGGGGGAAGTCTCCGCTTTACATGATGCTTTGTGGGAGCAACTGAACCTTAACATACAGGTAAAAAGTGCAGATACACAGGAAATAAAGCAATGCATGTCAGAGAAAGCAATTCATGGATTGGTTCCTGATTTTTCAGAACGAATTAATGAATAGACACATTCAAAGGGAAATCTGGAGGATTCAAGATGTCATGGAAGGCCTTAGGAAAAATAACCCCTCCAGGGGGACAGACACGGCCAAACACAGAGGTGAGTTTGAGTTCATCTGCTTATAGGGGATATGGTAATAATCCTACCTAAAAAGCTTGATGGACTTAATATGTTGTGAAAAGGAGGATCCTAAATAAAGGGAACCTGACGGGCGATTCCTACTTCCCGAACCACAGACTATTGCAGCCAGTTACCTAATGCTCATAAACGCTGTGACGTAGATTTACTTTTAAAAGTTGTTGGGAACAATGCGTCTTGGAGGACTAGTCCAAGTCTGAGGCAGGACCCCGGCTGCTTCTCCCCGCCATGCTCTCCTAAACTGACATCTCTCTATGCATATAAATAGGAAAAGAAGCCACCAAGGACCTGCCTCTTGGACTTGTTATCAGTGGTGCATAGCCGCCGACATTTCAAAGTCTGTTTTCTTCGAAACGTTACAGCATTTCACAGAATTGCATACACGGATTTAATAGTGCAGCGAGTGCCTGATTCATGCTGCCCGTGGCTTGAGCAGTACCAACATACTGTCTGGTTCCCTCTGAAGAATTAGTAGTCATGTTACAAATTATAAGATTGCGTATGTATATTGTGTTTAATTATTATAGTCATTTATAGCTGTTTATGCCAAGCGATATATGTCATACCACTGAATACATTTATTTATTCACTACAGTTTTTACACGTTCACTCTACATGTCCTTACTTTTTTTCCCATCATTGATCTGTGTCCTCTCCTATAGTAGTTGCCGGGCCTTCAACAACATTTACCTCTAATAGTCCAGCCAGCCCATTGAGCTCCGCCAGTCTCACCAGCCCCCTCAGCCCATTCTCTCTCATCTCAGGATCTCAGGGATCGCCTACTAAGCATACTACAAGTGAAGTAAGTGAATTTATTCCGTATTTTATACATGTGCTAATGATTTAGCTGGACCTGCTGCTGTTCATGGTCTTCACCCTCTGAGGGCAGCACACAAAGTTACGATTACAACACCTATTCATTCTCTCCAATTCTATTTCATCCTTTCCTGTATGACATTGGGCCATTCACCTCGTTAATTCAGAGATCGATCCCATTTATTTCATTACTAATTATTTCAGCAGAAACTAATTTCTTAAATAGATGAAATTGAAAGCTTGATTTATAGCAGTAGTGAGAACGTAAACTCTTGTAGCAATTTAACCCTCCCGTATACTTTACATGTAACCTTTTTTAGATCTATTATTGCTGACAGTGAATAGAAACATTTGTTCTCTACATTGAGAGGCTAAACCTATTGTAACCACGTCCCGCTCACACAACTGTTGGGCAGTAGCAGCACCACATTTTCTTTTTCTAGATGGGATCTATATAGGGTGACAGATTATAAAGGCGCATACACATTAGACTAAAGTCTGCACCACCCGTATAATAATTATGGGGGTCTCCAACATACTGGGGGAAGAAAAGGATCTTAAATGCCCAGTCCCTTGGCTATCTCAGGAGATAAGCTGACCTAGGGGTGGCCGAGACAAAGATTCTCGGGAGAGATACAAGTGTTAGGCCAAAAATATATAAGTCATGTGTAGGTCTAATTTCAAACCTGGCATCTTAAAAGGAAGTTGTCAGAAAATAACCTATTGATTTAATCCGGTTTCTGTGTTACATGTATTTCTTACAAATTTTATGGCAATTTTTACACTGGCCAGTGGTGCTTAGTTAGGCTTTTGCTTCCTGTCCTTTTGAGATGGGTTCTCCTCTTAACATCTCATCTTAACAAGGGTTAACATCTCTCTATGTTACCAGAGGC
Source organism: Dendrobates tinctorius (assembly GCF_039654945.1). NCBI lineage: Eukaryota > Metazoa > Chordata > Amphibia > Anura > Dendrobatidae > Dendrobates > Dendrobates tinctorius. Next base: position 18,076,149 of record NW_027361766.1, on the reverse strand, counting down.
AGGATTACAATGACAGGTAGGTAACACCTCAATTTAGAGCTGGTAACACAAAATCCACCAATCAAAATAGGAGATATGACAGCCGACTCTGCACCCCCTCACTTCACAATGACCTTTTTTTGCAGGGTCAATAGACACTTCAATACAAAAGGCAGGGTCAGAGTCTGACCATTGTTACTAATGTACATGTGTTTCCTGGAACAAAAGGAAGTATGAGTCGAAGAAAGTCCCAGTGTCCAATGTGAAAAGTTTTAGATTTTCTTTTTTTAATAGTCTGTGATATGTAAAAAAAAAAAAAAAAAAAAGCATTGGGAAAAATGTTTTTAAAAAATTCATGTAACACAAAACCGGATTTAATTAATAGGTCATTTTCTGAAGATGGCTTCCCTTTAACAATACCAGCAGCTTTGTAAGGGAGATGGACCAAAAAGATTTTTAAACTCTGAATGTAAACAGTGTTCTACTCACTGACAAGTAGTAATCTTGAAAAAATGTGTATCACAAAGTAAGATTCAATACTTCTCATTAACATAAAATTTGGGGTTAGTCTATCTCGATACAGCAGAATTGAGTGGGGCAGGACTAACCCTTTAAAGGGAATCTGTCAGTAGGATCAACCCTCCTAAGCCATCTATATTGTCTTATAGGTGACAGAAAATTGAACAAAATGGTACCCTAATATATGCAATCCAATGTTTTATTCCTAAGAAATCCAAGTTTTTTCAATATGTAAATGAGCTGTTAAGATCTATGGGCCGGACTCACATGTACTTGAGAATCTGCCTGCAGGAATTATTTGAAATGAAGGGGGTGTGAAACATGTAGATCAGGAGAGCAGACTGTCAGTTATTACATGTCTCACACTGGTAACGCCCCCTTTCATTTAAAATAAGCTCTGGGAGCCGATTCTTGGAAATATTTATGTCAGGTCCATAGATCTTAACTGTTCATTTATACTGTATATTACGACAATTATATTTCTCTAGAATAAAACATCGGATTGTATATATCAAGGTATCATTTTATTTAACGTACAATGACCTCCATGTCCATATAGGCAGCTTAGCAGTGCTAATCCTACTGACAGATTGCATATAAGCTTTATTTATATGTGACTGAATTCTTCCCTCTCGTTGTTTACTATTTTCAATCCAAAATTCGTTCTGCAATTGCTTCTTATATAAAACCGTTCACCAGTGAACCTGTTTCCTGCTATTTCTTTCTTTTACCTTTTTATCAATATTTCTGGCTCTTTTTCCCCTACTCCAACCCTTGCTGCTAATGCTTTCTGGCTTCCTCTCTGCTCAGGACTCGGGCCCCCCTCGGCCCCCTCTCCCTCTTTCGTACACTCCCCTGGATTCTCCTCCAGCTGTCCCTCCACCCCCAGGGGAGGGCCGCTTCCAGCCTTGGCCTTACCCTATCTCTCCCTGCTGGCCACATCACAGTGAGGTAACTAGAGGCAATGGAGGGTAACGATGGGGATTGTTTAGGGTGCATGTCTTAATTCAAAAAAGACACCTTCACATTTATTCAGTGCAAATGTTTTTGTGGAATAGAATCCACGAAAAAATTGTTCTTCCACGCACAGAACTCCATGCAACAGCAGGTAGAAGACATGCTAGCATTCAGTGACACATATGGTAGAAGACATGCTAGCATTCAGTGACACATATGGTAGAAGACATGCTAGCATTCAGTGACACATATGGTAGAAGACATACTAGCATTCAGTGACACATATGGTAGAAGATATGCTAGCATTCAGTGATACATATTATAATGACATGATGTGTTTCCTAACATCACTTAACATTATTCACAAGACGTGTTGAGAGAATACCTCCATATATTAATATTTTTCAAGGGGAATTTTGCCCTAGAAAATACAATCTGCATTTTCACAGAAACCATTCCACTCTTGATCATGTGATGTGTGTGATGATTCACACCACACACATTTAGTGGACAAGTGTGTCACAGTTCCTGGAAAAAAAAAGTGAAATGAAACATCATTTTCACACTTTTTTTCTGCAATGCAATACTTTACCCTTACTGTTAATGGGGTTATATATTATTAATAAATAAAGTTCATGTTCACTTCTTCTCCATATAGCCATCAGTGAAAGCAGTGACTGCTCTCGTTTTGGTTGTCCTTACTGTGTCCATGAAATTTAATATGTATATTTGTGCAAAAATATTCCTACAACCTATACTATGTGTAATATACTGTAGCGTAGCTTTTTGTTTTTAAAGTGTTGGCAGGGAAATGTTGGGTAAAATGCACATTTTTCACATGTTTTTATGTGTGTTTTATAGCATTTTTGTTTTCATTTTCTATTCATTTCAATTGGTGAAAACTGCTGCAAAACGCAAAAAAATTGGACATGCTGCAGATTTTTAAACGTCCAGCGGCTCGAAAAACGCAAGAAAAAAAATTCTGTGTGTAATTGAGATTTTAGAATTCACATTTACTTTGCCAGTAATGTAAAGCGCTGCAAAAACGCCACTCATAAGCATTCCCTTAAAGGGAATGTGTCTTCACGTTTTTGCCACCTAATTAGAGAGCAAAATAATGTAGAGACCGAGACCTTCATTGTAGCGAAGTGTGTCACTTACTGGGCTCCTTGCTGTAGGTTTGATGAAATAACTTTTATCAAAATGAGATTGTCGGGGCGTGGCCTGCTTGCTAATGGCACCGGTCACTTAGCTGCTGAGCTCCAGCCACTTCGACTCCTAATCGGCTCATTGCGGCTCGCCAGCGGCACCAATCTCTCTGCACACGGGGGGGGGGGGGGGGGTGCTGCGGAGGTATCCAGGATCGTAGCATGCCAAGGGGAAAATCCCAGAAGAAGCCGTCCCCGGCGAAAGTTACAGACTTCTTCCCCAGCACGGGGCGAGGGAAAATGGCGGCAGCATCCTCCTCCACAGCTTCCTCACGCTCATCCAGGAGGGGATCCACAGCAGGCCCAGACTTGGACACAGACGCTGCAGATATACCGCTTACCAAAGGTACAATGCAGAAATTGCTCAGTGCTCTCCGCTCATCACTGCAGCAGGATTGGAAAGATATGGTGGCTGAGCTGAGGGGAGATATCACTGCCATAGGCAGCCGTACAGCACATATTGAATCTAAAATGGGGGAGCTGACAAAGTCACACAATAGCCTCATTGATGCCAATGCAGCACTGGAGGAACAAGTGCAAAAGCTCCATACCAAGGTCTTGGATTTAGAGGACAGGTCCCGCCAAAATAATATAAGAATCAGAGGAATTCCAGAGGCCATACCAGACAAGGGGCTGCAGAGTTTTCTGGGCTCCTTGCTGCAGGAGCTGCTCCCAGACCTGACTGCAACTGATTTCCTGGTGGACAGAATACACAGAGTCCCTAAGCCTAAATCCCTCAGTGCTGATGTCCCTCGGGACACTTTAGCTCGCCTGCACTTTTACAAGACCAAAGAAGCCCTGCTGCAAGCCCTGAGAAAGAGACCCCCTCTGTCTGAGCAATTCCGGCACCTGTCCATTTTTCCAGATCTGTCTGCAGGAACCCTGGCAAAAAGGAGGGAATTTGCTCCTTATACCAAAGTTCTCAGGGATGAAGCTATATCCTATAGATGGGGTTTCCCTGTAAAGATCCTGCTTTTCCGAGCAGGAAATACCCACGCCTGCCATTCCCCACAGCAGTTGGCAAAGCTCCTATCCTCATGGAACTTGGCAAATCTCCCGGCCAGATCTCCAAGAGCTACAGGATCATCCCAACAGGATAAAGTGAATGAAGATTGGTCCGTCGTGTGAGTTATGTGATATGTTTGAGTCGCGGCTGAGACTTAGTTGCTACTTTTAAGGTCCGCTGGTTCTGTTCAACCAGGACCCTGAACCCCCATGGCGGTAAATTTCCACCATACCGCAGGCCCCTTTTTTGGGCTTTTTTCTTTGTGGACTGATGCTCCCTACATCAGTAATGTTAGTGATGTCAATATTGTTAGTGTTATCTCTTTCCTGCCTAACCTTCCTTTTCCCCCTGCAGCTCTAGGCAAGAGACTTTTTTTTTCATGTACAATGGTACTGAACTGTATGTCTATAAATGTTAGGGGTCTGAACTCGCCAGCCAAGAGATCCATGTTTTGGCGGGAAGTGGTTAAATCCAAATGTGATGTAATATGTGGTCAGGAGTCTCATCTCCTCCAAGGGGACTCGCACAGGTTAAATAATGCTAAATTTCCTTTCATACTGCTGGCTTGTGGAAAAAAAAAAAAAGGCTGGAGTATTCATTTGTGTAAAAAATACTGTTGCGTTCACACTACATTCACAACATTTAGACCTTGACGGTAGATACGCCATTATTAATTGCTCCATAAATGGATCTAAGTATACTATTGCAACCGTTTACGCCCCCCAACTCTGGTCAGATCAGCTTTTTGCGGAGGTTTCTTTCCAAGCTTTCATCCGTTAAAGAGGGTAAGCAAATAATCTGCAGGGATTTTAACATGGTAATGTCCAGCACTCTGGATTGCTCCAATACTGCTGTAAAGAGGAAAGAGATGAGCACAATAATTTCAGAAAGGCATCTCCATGATATATGGAGATACCAACATGCAAATGAGAGGGACTACACATTCTTCTCGCCTCGGTTCACCTCTTACAGCAGATTGGACTACTTTCTGGTTGATAGCTCACTTATTATGGATTGCTCAGATTCAAAAATTGGACTTATAGCTTGGTCGGACCACACCCCCATATACCTGACAGTTCAGGAGCAAAACCGCGCGCCTGTTTTTTACCCGGTGGCGCATGAATGACTCCCTCCTAGCCTGTAGACAAATCTGAGGAGTTGCAGGCCGACCTCGCAGAGTTTTTTAACTTTAATGATAACAAGAAGGTGACAGAGGAAACGCTTTGGTCTGCACACAAGGCCTATATTAGGGGGTCATTCATCAAAATTGCCACTAGGGAGAAAAGGAGGCGTCAGGCAACTTACAAAGCTCTACTGTCCCACATAGTACTTTTGGAAGCCCACAATAAATCTGCCCCAAACTTGTCGACATCTGACGAACTCAGGAAACTAAGAACACAGCTCCGCCAGGTGTTGATGGCAGACTATGAGAAAAACTTAAGATCCCTCAAACAGCGGTACTATGTGATGGGTGACAGGGCGGGTGCCTTACTAGCCAGGAGGGTTAAAAAACGAGAAATGCAAAATAAAATTGAATACCTCGTGACGGGTTCTAATGCCACAATACGCAACCCAACGGAAATAGCCAACGCATTCGCTGACTTTTACCAGTCTCTCTACAACCTTAAAAATGACCCCACTGCCCCAAAGCCTACCCAAACGGCAATTAATTCCTTCTTAAACAATATTAATCTTCCTTGGTTACAGGGCTGTGGAGTCGGTAAGCCAAACCTGCGACTCCGACTCCGACTCCTCAATTTCCTTTACACCGACTCCGACTCCACGACTCCGACTCCGACTCCCACACATATTGCTTATATTTAAGTGAAAAATTTATTGTAGTACAATGTGAACCTCAGACATTTAATCATTTTTATGATCCAATAATCAAGATATTTATATAGAACAGAATATATATTGGTGTACTACCCAGTTTTCATTCTTTTTGGTACAGATACGATATGGATAGACAGATATGGATAAATGGATAGATAGAGCAGATTTCTAATCTGCTTTTGCTATTGAAAACATTATCTATGAGCTCAAAAACCTTTCAGGTGATGCAGTTTTTTAAAAAGATGATCAGCTTTTGCAGCTGAAAAACGTATCCTCAAAAAACACAGGAAAAACGCTGTGTGTGAATGTAGCCTTAGATCAGGAATATAACAGCCATTTATAGGACATTTCATAACTTTCCCAAACTCCTATGAAAAAATATTCAGCACATCCTGCATTGAATTACTGTACCCAATTTATTATATATTTTAGGAGTCGGAGTCGGTCCATTTTATACCGACTCCAACTCCGACTCCACCAAAATGAGCACCGACTCCGACTCCACGACTCCGACTCCGACTCCACAGCCCTGCTTGGTTATCTGCAGTACAGCTGGAGCAACTAAATTCCCCTTTTTCTCTGGAAGAGGTTCGCCAGGCGGTGACCACAGCCAAAAGAAATTCAGCTCCAGGCCCAGACGGCCTCACTAACTCCTATTATAGGCAATTCACTGAAACCCTGTCTCCTTTCCTCCTGAGACTTTTCTCCTCTTGGCGAGCCACAGCAGATATTTCACCAAATAATCTAGAGGCCATTATAACTACCCTGCCAAAACCAGGAAAACCCCCTTTCTCGTTCGCCTTATTGGGGGACACAGAGACCATGGGTGTATGCTGCTGCCACTAGGAGGCTGACACTATGCACAAAAAAAGGTTAGCTCCTCCTCCGCAGTGTACACCCCACCGACCGGCAGGAAGTTCCTCAGTTTAGCTTAGTGTCAGTAGGAGGTGGACACGGGTCTTTTATTAGACCCCTATCTACCTTGTCGTGCGTCGTTCCTTTACAGGTTTCGGAGGGATACGGAGTGAACAGTCACATCCGTACTCCCACAAAGAGACTATGAGTACGGCGTGTACTGCCACCCCGTATCCTCATAGGTCTCCGCGGCAGGACCAGGAGCCTCGCACAGGTGCGTGCCAGCTATACGGACGGTCCTTGCCCCCCGCCTCCCACCATCTCGCCTACCAGAGCCTGACGGTTGGACGAGGCGTGGATTCCATAAAGACGACAGACAGCGTGGGATTCTCAGGTACCTTTATTGTGGCCCCCGGCCTGGGTGAGTATGCGGTCTAGCGGTCCCCCCGGCGTTTTCATCCTAAGGCGGTCGCCAGGGGACCACGGTAGGGCCTGCGCGCCCGCTTCTCCCCGCGGTCGCCGCATCCATGAAGGCCCCTTTTCTTTCGGGCCTTGTTCTGCGCCCCCCCCCCCCCCCCCGCTTCTTCTTCATCCCGGCAGGGGTATACAGGGGTCGGGCTGTGGGAAGCAGGGACGCGGCCCGGGGTTGCGGCCCGGTGTTGCGGCGCATCTTCCGCGCCAACCCCCTGCTGACAGGCGGCCGGCGCTATTAATTTAGGCCCCGGCTTCATCTCGGGCCTACCGCTGCGTCGCGGCCACGCCCCCTGCCCCTTTCTTCTAAGCGGGCTTCTCTCCCGCCCGTCCTAGGCCTTCCCAGCCCCCTTGCCTCACACCAGTCTGCTATTGGACAGCGGGCGGTGCTAAGGGGATCTCTGCGGCGAGCTCCGCCCTTCTTCTCCCTCTGGCAGCGCGCCCTTTCCCTGGTGGTCGCCATCTTCTCAGCCTGCCAGCCGGACCTCATTCCCTGCCGGATTTCGGTCGCTGGGCCTTTTTTCAGCCGGATTGGCCTGGCCTCATCCTGCAGCCAGATCAGAGAGCGTCGCCCTTGGGGACACCGGACCGTGAGTAGCTCTGCACCTGCAGACTGACACCCTTCTCTGCCTTCTGTCCCCCAACCGGCCGGCACTGCCTCTCTTTTCACTATGTCCAACGCTAAGTCTGATCGTACCCGCTCTGCGTCCAGCCCGACGCCGCTCAGGAGCCATCCATAGCCCCAGGGGCGAGTGAGCCCCCCATGCCGGGTTGGGCCTCCTCTTAATCACAGTCAGTGGCAGACCTCATCAAGGTGTCTCAGTCCCTAGTAGCCGTTCTGGACAAGTTGCCCTTGGGAGCTTCGACGGGACCCAGCACGTCTCAGGACGTCCCATCTGACCCAGCCAGCGGCAGTCGCAAGAGGCCCAGGCAGGACCTCCAGGCGGAGTCCTCCCCTCGTCCTACCTCACCCCATAGTCCCCAGCAGTCTCCCTCTCGGGCCTCCTCCCCCGAGTCAGGCGAAGCGCTTTCGGAATCGGAAGGGGTCTTAGAGCTGGATTCGGACCAGGATGCGAACATGAAGGTTACGGTGCAAAACCTCATTGCCGCGATTCACCATACCTTTGACATCGCTGACGCCCCTGCGAAATCCTCAGATCAGGAGGTTTCGTCCAGACGGGCGGAAACACCATCCAGGGTGTTTCCCTTCCATTCTGAGTTTGGAAAGATTTTTACAAAGGAGAGAGAAGATCCGACCAGACGCTTTCAAAGAGGAAAGCGTCTCGGCGTGCTGTACCCGTTTGCTAAAGAGCTCACGGACAACTGGGCCGCTTCTCCCTCGGTGGACCCTCCCGTGTCCAGACTTTCTAATAATACGGTCCTTCCGCTGTCAGGGGTGGCGTCGCTAAAAGATTCTAATGATAGGATCATAGAATCTCTAGCAAAATCTGCCTTCGAAGCGGCATCAGCAGCGGTATGTCCAGTCTTTTTCTTCTTGGGCAGCAAAGGCCATATCCACTTGGGCAGATGACCTTCGGCAGGGCATTCTGGATAAGGCACGACCACAGCATTTGGCCGATCTCGCCAATCAGATTTCCCATGCGGGGGATTATCTGCTTTCTGCCTCCTTGGATGCCGCATCTTGCGCAGTTCAGGCGTCAAGTAACATCGTGGCAATCCGACGTACAATTTGGCTCAAGGCCTGGCAGGCGGACTTGTCCTCTAAAAAGTCTCTGACCAATCTGCCTTTTCAGGGAGTGCGTCTCTTCGGATCACAATTGGATCAGATTATTAAGGACGCTACTGGAGGTACGAGTTCTCTTCTCCCCTCCAAGCCTCGCAGACCTCCTCCAAGGCGTCAGTTTCGTCCCTGTCGGACTTTCCGCCGCTTCAATACGGCGGAAAACCCTTCCAACCAGCAAAGGCCACAGGCACGTCAGGAAAGAAAGAAGGTTTCCTTCAGGCCCACTCCGTCCTGGCGGTCCCACTCTTCCCAGGGAAGACCGTCCAGATCTAGATCTGGACGGTCTACGTCCGCATGACTACCATCGGTCTCCCTTCCAATTGGGAGGTCGACTTCTCTTCTTCAGCGACGTCTGGCTCGCCTCAGTAGAGGACGCTTGGGTCAGAGAGGTTGTATCAACAGGATACAAAATAGAGTTCATTTCTCTTCCACGGGATCGTTTCTTACAATCCCGTCCGCCGAGGGATCCGGCCTTGGTCCCGGGGTTCGGTTTGGCCATCGCCTCTCTTCTCAGTTCCGGGGTGATTGTGCCCGTTCCCGAATCGGAACGCTTCACAGGGTTTTATTCAAACCTGTTTGTGGTGCCGAAAAAGGACGGGACAGTTCGACCCATCTTGGATCTCAAGTTACTCAACAAGAGAGTTCGCCTTCGCCACTTCCGGATGGAGTCAGTTCGCTCGGTAATTGCTTCCATGGAGGAGCAGGAATTCATGGGTTCCATAGACATCCAAGATGCCTATCTACATGTGCCCATATTTCCCGGACATCAGAAGTTCCTGCGGTTTGCGATTCTTCACGAACATTACCAGTTCGTCGCGCTTCCTTTCGGGCTCGCCACCGCTCCCAGAGTCTTCACGAAGATTATGGCGGCGTTGATGGCCTTCTTGAGGATCAGAGGTCTCGTTCTTTTTCCGTACCTCGACGATATCCTGATCAAGGCCCCCTCCTTTCAACAGGCCCGCCTAAGTGTGGCGATCGTTCTAGACACCCTGTCCAGTTTTGGGTGGATCGTCAACCGGGAAAAGTCCTGTCTGGTCCCTACTCAACGCCTTGTGTTTCTGGGCCTTCTGTTCGACACTCGTCGGTCAAGGGTATTTCTCCCACAAGACAAGATTCTTTCCCTGCAGCAGGGCGTGCGATCATTACAGATCACACGATTTCCATCCCTCAGGTCAGCCATGAGGGTCCTGGGGAAGATGGTGGCGGCGATAGAGGCAGTTCCCTTTGCCCAATTTCACGCCAGGCCACTCCAGCAGGCCATTTTGTCCAGGTGGAACAGGTCGGCTCTGTCTCTGGATCGTCCGGTTCGCCTTTCCTGCCGGATCAGGCGGTCTCTCAACTGGTGGTTGACATCTCCCCTCATTCTCTTGGGGCGGTCTTTTCCCGTTCACTGGCAGATTGTCACTACGGACGCCAGCCTCATCGGCTGGGGTGCAGTGTTCCGCAATCACACTGTTCAGGGTCGATGGTCGACTCAGGAATCAGCTCTGCAGATCAATGTCCTAGAGATACGGGCGATCCATCTAGCTCTCGTCCACTGGGAAAGGCGCCTCAAGGGCCTGCCTGTCAGGATTCAGACAGACAATGCCACAGCGGTGGCGTATATCAACCGCCAAGGGGGGACACGGAGTGTCTCAGCCCTGGCGGAAGTGTCCAGAATTCTTCAATGAGCAGAGACCTTTGTTCCAACGATTTCCGCGGTTCACATTCCCGGCGTGGACAACTGGGCCGCCGATTTCCTCAGCCGCGAGGGTCTCGCGGCAGGGTAATGGTCCCTACATCCGGAGGTGTTTCATCTGCTCTGCCGTCGGTGGGGAACCCCGGATGTAGACCTCATGGCAAGTCGCCTCAACAGGAAAGTACCACAATTCGTGTCCAGGTCTCGGGACCCTCTGGCAGTGGGCGCCGACGCTCTGGCCGTCCCTTGGTCACAGTTCGTGCTCCCCTTCCTGTTCCCTCCTCTGCCTCTTCTTCCCAAGTTGTTGAAGAAAATCAAAGCAGAGGGGATTCCAGTCATCCTCATCGCCCCGAATTGGCCCAGAAGGTCTTGATTCGCAGACATTGTCAACCTTCTCGCGGACGCCCCCTGGAAGCTTCCCGACGGGCAGATCTGCTGTCTCAAGGCCCGATTTGCCACCCCAATTCTCGGTCGCTCAATTTAACGGCGTGGCTGTTGAGACCGAGGTTTTGAGACGGGCAGGATTCTCTGATCGGGTAATTCATACCATGATCCGCGCCAGAAAGCCTTCTTCTTCGAAGATCTATTACCGTACTTGGAAAGCCTATTTCTCCTGGTGTGAGGCCAATGACATCGCGCCCTTGGTTTTTTCGCTCCCTTCTATTCTGGCGTTTCTTCAGGCAGGGCTGGATGCGGGGCTTGCTCTCAGTTCCTTGAAGGGTCAAGTTTCGGCACTGTCCATTTTATTTCAGAAAACGCTGGCCTCCCGGCCCCAGGTCAAAACCTTCCTCCAGGGTGTGGCTCACACGGTTCCTCCGTACCGAGCTCCCGTGGATCCTTGGGATCTTAATTTGGTTCTTCAGGTTCTGCAGGGTCCTCCTTTTGAACCTCTCGGGGACGTTTCCCTTTCCCTCCTTTCTTGGAAAGTGGCCTTTCTGGTGGCCATTACCTCCATCCGGCGCGTGTCGGAATTAGCGGTACTTTCTTGCCGCTCTCCTTTTTTGGTCCTTCATCAGGACAAGGTAGTTCTGCGGCCTCCGCCCTCTTTTCTTCCGAAGGTGGTATCTTCGTTTCACCTCAATGAGGACATTGTTCTGCCATCCTTCTGCCCGAGCCCAGCTCACCCTCGGGAGCGGTCTTTGGACAAGCTGGACCTAGTCAGGGCATTGAGAGTCTATCTAGCCCGGACGACTTCATTGCGGAAGTCAGACTCTCTGTTCATCACCCAGCCTCAAAGGCCACTATTGCGCGCTGGATCAGATCGGCAATTTTGGAGGCATACCGGGTCAAGCATCGAGTGGCCCCTCCAGGGATCAGAGCGCACTCTACCCGGGCGGTGGGTGCCTCCTGGGCGGTGCGCCACAGAGCTTCCGCGCTGCAGCTTTGCAATGCTGCAACGTGGTCATCGGTTCACACCTTTGTGAAATTCTACAGGGTCCACACCTACCCTTCGGCGGACGCCAGCCTATGTAGAAGGATTCTGCAGGCTGCGGTGGCGAGTCCACTGGCCTGATGGAAGTTTGTTTCCCACCCCAGGGACTGCTTTGGGACGTCCCATGGTCTCTGTGTCCCCCAATAAGGCGAACGAGAAAACAGGATTTTTTGGGTTGCTTACCGTAAAATCTGTTTCTCGGAGCCTTCATTGGGGGACACAGCACCCTCCCATGTTCTACAACTCCTGTTCTTATGTTTGTCGGTTTGTTACAGTTGAGTTGTTTGTTCTGCTTTCAATCTATTCTGTTACTTCTCCTACTGCTTTCTCACTAACTGAGGAACTTCCTGCCGGTCGGTGGGGTGTACACTGCGGAGGAGGAGCTAACCTTTTTTTGTGCATAGTGTCAGCCTCCTAGTGGCAGCAGCATACACCCATGGTCTCTGTGTCCCCCAATGAAGGCTCCGAGAAACAGATTTTACGGTAAGCAACCCAAAAAATCCTGTTATTTCACCAGGAAACTTCAGGCCAATATCCCTCCTAAACTGCGACTTAAAATTGTACGCCAAAATAATCTCAGCTAGAATACATAAAGTTCTTCCATCACTGATTTCCCCGGATCAAGTGGGGTTTGTGGCGGGGAGGCAGGCGAAAGATGGGACGAGACGTATGCTGGATCTGATTGCGGTGGCTGAGGGGAGGAAAATCCCCAGTGTATTCCTGTCCCTGGACGCAGAGAAGGCGTTCGACAGGGTGCACTGGGGATATCTGAAATCTGTTCTGGCCAAGTTTGGTTTCAAAGGCCCCATACTTAATGCCATAATGGCGCTGTACTCTAACCCTAACGCCAAAGTTCTGGCATCCGGATTTATATCTCGGAGTTTTGAATTAACCAATGGGACACGCAAGGGGTGTCCGCTCTCCCCTATCATCTATGCCCTTGCTATAGAGCCTCTGGCGCAGACTATCCGTGAATGCCCTCGGATCTCGGGGATTCGAGTGGGGAGTATAAATCATGTGGTCAGTCTATATGCAGATGATGTGATTTTATCTTGCACTAATGTAGAGGTGTCCCTACAACACGTAATGGAGATCCTGTCCTCCTTCGCTCAAGTCTCGTATTACAAGCTTAATATTACCAAGTCCTTAATTTTTCCGCTCTTCTTGCCAGCCTCTACCAGAGCCACTCTTTCTCATCTTTACCCTTTCAAATGGGAAGACGATGGAATCCCCTACCTGGGTATTATACTGGCCCCGCTACACTCCGTGATCCGGAAAAATCTGCTGACCCTGCACACCTCATTGGATAAAGAACTTACTCGCCTTTCTCTTCTCCCGCTCTCTTGGGTGGCGAGAATGCAGACTTTTAAAATGATCTGTCTCCCAAAAATTATCTACTTACTTCGGTGCCTGCCCCTAACAATTCCGCAACGGTATCTCACCAAAATTCATTCGCTAATGAGTAAATTTATATGGGCTGGGAAAAAACCTAGAATAGCCCTGAGATGTATTCATGCCCCGTTCAGTGGTGGAGGAATGGGTATTCCTAATATTCTAACATATCACAGAGCTGCTATCCTGGAACTGGCTCGAGATTGGTGGAAGAATGATTCAGACTTGAGATGGTTACAGATTGAGTACACCTGGGCACAGGCCCACTCCCCTAAACAATTCATAGACTCCCTGCTCCTAACCCCTTCGCCCCCCGGCGATCTTCTACCCACCACAGCAGCTCTAAAGAAAGCTTGGTCCTTATGGAGCAAGCCAGTGTCACAGGCTCTAGGTCCCAGCCTTCCCCTTAGATCGCTGGAAGCCTTCATTCCGAATTTGAATCTTGCCGCCTGGACACGTGGAGGTCCAATTACCCTAGCAGATCTCTATAGAGAAGGCGTCCTACTCCCGTACTCAGAAATGTGTGTTAAATTTAACCTCCCCCGACACAGTTTATTCCAGTTTTTTCAAATACGTCACTTCCTTCAGTCCGCTCCTCACCTACCGGTTCCCACAACAGCCGACCACGCTGCAATTAAAAAATTCTTTCAAAATGGCAAAATCAAAGGCCTTTCATACATCCATAACCTGCTAAACTCCCCGGAACCGGACAAACAATTGCCGTATATACTCAAATGGGAAAAAGATCTAGCCTCTCAGCTTCCGTCGCAAGAATGGTTCGCGGCCTCAGAATGGATCCACAAATTCTCTTCATGTCTCAATCACATAGAGCAATTAAAAAAGGTTGATCTGCGGTGGTACAACTCCCCTACTAAACTGGCTTCTTTTTCCCCACATATGTCACCTTTGTGCTGGAGGGGATGCAACCACAGGGGCACCTTGTGTCATATGTGGTGGTTTTGCCCCAAGTTATCTAACTTCTGGCAGGAGGTGTTCAATCTAATCCATGAGGTTACTAGTCTCCGTCTTTCCCCAAACCCAACCTTAGCGGTGCTACACATTGGCCTAGATGGGATTCCGGATCTTTTAAAAAATATCATTTCTCACATTCTCATAGCCGGCAGGTACTGTGTGGCATACAAGTGGAGGTCGGTGAGCCCCCCTACAAAAACAGAACTAATTGAGAGGACCAACCTACACTGGCTATACGAAACCAACTTGACCCCCAATCTAGAGAAGAGAACGGTGAGACTTAAACAATGGCATCCGTGGGCCACTTCCCTTTATGCAACGGCCCTCCCCCAGATACAGACACCTACACCATAAATAAATTGATTGTGCCTAAGAATGCCATGCATGTAGAGCTGCTTCCCCTTCCCCCTCCCCCCTCTCCCCGCTTCTATGTTCAAGTTGTTGTTGGAAGGGGTATTTAATGTCCCAGATTGATATTCTAATAATGGCTCGAGGTTATTCCACCTCTTGCTACTCATTGCTCCTGTTCTTGATGTTTTTGTATGAGAAGTTTGTATTTTTTCTGAAAACTCAATAAAAACCTTTATGATAAAAAAAAAAAAAAAAAAAAATGAGATTGTCACTAGAGGACTGGTAAATGTGTATGAGCCGACCCAGAACTGTACTTGAACCTGGACTAGAACCCCACAGTAATGAATGGTGGCCCAACCTTTACTGCTAAAAAATCACTCTCTCTCCCTTGACTTCCAAGCTGTAAAACGGACTTCAAAGAGAGACTAGCACCGTTTGCTCATCTCTACTAGTAAACCTTCTGCCGTTTAGTCATTCATATTCATGAGCTCTCTAAAACCCCTCCCCACCACTGATTGCCAGCTTTCTGCCTAAGAACAGTGCCAATCAGTGGTGTTGGTGGGGTTATACAGAGCTCAGCTGTCACCCAGTAACTAGGGCTTGTGGGCACTTACCTTCTACCTCGAACTAAGGGGCGCCCTATTTTACCCTTGTTTCCTGAATTACCCATAAGGTGGAGACTCCAGAGTCATGTACCTTGCTATATTCCTATTTTATTCCTTATCTGTTCCCTCCACCACCCAGAGAGGTGTGAGGCCGAAGTGTATAGGATTACACTAACCATACAGACAAGGGAAGACAGAGAGGGATGAAAGAAAACTACAATATTAAAAATACACTCGCAAAACAGAGTGGAAAACAGGGGCGGGATAGGTAGGAAAACCAAATAGGTGAGGATAATGATAAGCACTCAAACCAACTCCATGCAGCAGTCTCCAGAACAACTCTCTAAACGCCTATTTCAAACACAAGCTACTCCTCCAACACCAAACCAGTCAGAATGAGCTATTACTGGCAAGGTCAGAAGCAAGGAGGAGGGTGCTGGGAGTAACAATTCAGAACAGCTGATATCACCCAAGACCAATAATTCCAAGAGTCCAAGAAAGCCAGAACTGCTAATAGGATGGTGAAGCCGTTCTAACTACCACAGGTGTATGTGTCACCAGACGCTGCGATCGTGTGACCTCACTCTGTCGCGATTTCTCAGTGACCTCAGCATCCAGACAACAGCAAGATCTGCAGAAGATAAAATAATGATTTTATTAAAATTGCAGTAAATGATACATCACTGTAAATCAAACCTCTGCCCCTACATGATGCTGCTCTCAGATGAGGTAGCAAAAACCTGGTGACAAGATTTTCTCTGATGGAATGACTTGTCTGTGTGCAGAATCAATACAATAAATACCTTTAATCTGTAAATGGTTATACATTTCTAATGGATTATATTATAAAAAAAAAAGTTTTTTTTGTGAACAAAGAGCTTTAGTTATTAATTAGAAAATATATGACCCCTTTTAAAAATTGATTTTGTGAACAATTTCACAAAATTGTCAAAATCCCCTCACATGTATGTGCCAGTTTGTGATAGTAATTTACAATCAACATTTTAGTTTTCTTATAGGTTTTATTTTGAAGCTGCTTTTCAGACAATAACAAATAGGCTTTTTTTTATGGTATTTTATAGTATTTTCGATATGTAGACTTTGTCCACTTATCTATACTAATGCTTTTTAAAGTGTTCAGTGACACATAGTTAGGGAAACTATGCAAATTTGCGATATTGTCCAATAATCTTTAAAAATTCTCCCTATTTTTTTTTCTTACTTTTTCTTTCACTTCACTCACAAATATTTGTAATTTTAATGTCCAATTAATTTTCGTAGATGAAGCCAAGTTTGGAGTCCTACAAGAGAGAATCACCTCTACTATCAACATCTCTCCCCAATGAAGGAATCAGTTCCATGCAGACAAAACCAGACCCAGAAAATGAGAAACAACAGGCCATCAATAAAGGTGATAAAACTTCTATTAAGGGCAGAGACACACTGCCATATTTCTTGTGCGAGTATCGCATCGTAAAACTCGCACTGGCTGTCGGCTCTCCTGACTTGAGCTTGACAAATACATAGTAATCCATCACGCTGTGATGCCCCGGTCAGGAGAGGTGCTGGCCAGTCCGAGCAGTGCGATGCGATTATCGCACGAGAAATACGGCAGTGTGACTCCAGCCTAACAATGAGTTATCAATGCACAGCCATTTGGTAGGATTCTCTTATTTATTATCTCTGTTTATTTAGTTGGAATTGTCCCTCCACGAACTAAGTCCCCCAATGAAGAAGGATCAATGCCAAAACCGACAGTGGTGAGACGAGGGGGGAGCCATGCGCCAAATGGACAAATATCACGGGTAAGACCAAAATGAATTGACTTCTTTATATTTATGTGTTTACACTATTGCTCTACCACTGGATGTGAATATTTTTATCTAAGCACTGGATAAAGGATTACTCTGTTTATCACCCACCTATACACAACCGCTTCTCTTAACCAAACGTTCATGTATTTTCAACCGGCAAAAAGAAGGCCACTGCCATTCACCTCTGCCAGTGGCTTATCTCTCTTGAAAACAAGAGGCTCAACTTTAACTGCCAGATCTTTCTCTCTCTCAAAGTCAATTTGTCAGGGGAGAGATTAAGGGTATGTGCACACGTTGCGGATTTGCCTGCGGATTTGTCCCTGAGTTTTCCAAGGGATGTACAGTACCATGTTATCCTATGGAAAGCAAAAAATGCTGTGCACATGCTGCGGAAAATTCCACGCGGAAACGCAGCGGTTTATTTTCCGCAGCATGTCAATTATTTGTGCGGATTCCGCAGCGTTATTACACCCATTCCATTAAAACACAGGCTAAATCCGCAGGTAAAATGCAGGCATTTTGACCTGCGGATTCTGCAGATTCCACACACAAATCCGTAACTTGTGCACATACCCTAAATCATTTGTTACATTGACTGTCCTGTAAAATTTTACAGGTTTGGCCAACTTTCATCTAGTCTGTATGGGGGCCTTAAAGAGGCCCTGTCCCCAGGTCAAAAATGTGAAGATTTTGCTCCTGTGTTATTCCCGCTGCTTAACTGAATAATTATTACTTCCTTTTTTTTTTTTTTTTTTTTTTAAAATCCGACATACGGTTGCAGAGATATGGGCTTTTTTATTCAGGGCTAGTTTTTATGGTTTTTGCCAAAGGGGTCTGGCTCTCACAATTCTCATGGGTGTGTCTTTAGGCTGCATTGCATTATTGCCCTGTGAGGAACGCTCCTTTGGTAAAGACCATAAGAAGTGGTGCAAAATAAAAAGGCCCATATTTATGGAACTGTATGGCAGATTTAAAAAAAAAAAAAAGACAACTAAAGGAAGCAGCGGGAATAAAATATGAAACCAAAATATGAGCTAAAAATTGCAACTTTTGAACTGGCAACAGGTCTTCTTTAAGTTGTTCTGAGTAAAATATACGGTACTTTTATTGCTAAAATTTTTACTTGGTTGATAGGAACGACCAAAGAGTGCCCTGTTTCCCAGTGAGATTAAGTCTAAAATGAGTGTAGAGGAACAGATCGATCGCATGAAACGCCATCAGAGTGGCTCGATGAAAGAAAAGAGGCGAAGTCTTCAGCTCCCATCTGGACAGCAGACAGACCCCAGTACTCCAAAACCAGCGAGCGCATACCGAGTGGTGAGTCAAGCCTAACTTACCTAGTACTACTAACGTAAAGCAAATTCATTTTACACCTCTATGGGGTGCTTATGTACATCGATCACAACATATCACTCCTTGATGCCAGGTGCGGAGACATCGTAGCATTCATGAGGTGGACATCTCAGATCTTGAAGCTGCTATCCGATCCCAAGAGCCCCAAAGATCATATGAATCCCCTCGAGAAGAAATCGCCCGTCTCCGCAAAATGGAGGTGGACCCTCCGGGCTTTGATGTCGATATCAACAGAGAGGTAACTACCTAAAATACAAACATTAAATTAATTCCCGTTTCTTTAACTCACCTATATATTTCCTACCCCTCTTTTCTTTTGTCCGTTTTCCTGCCTCAGTCACTATGTTCCAATCACTTACGTTCTTCTTATTGTCTCACAACTTATATCTCTTTTTCCGGTTAACCTCTACCTGTTTTACCAATATAACTGTTCCCCTCTGTGTTTCAGATCAACACACCAGACAAGGTGCCACTCCCTGAAATTTTATACCCGATTTTCACACTTTACCATGCACACACGTGTACCATAAACAGTCCCATACTTGTGTTTCACATATGTTGAATATAAGTCACTATGGTCTCAGTGCATGCCATTGCAAACATGCCACATCTCTGACACATTGTGCATCATGTGGAGGCAGCATCATTTGCACTGTATGTATCACATTATGTATGTCCGTCTCTATGTCTCAGCTCTCCACCCCAGACAAGGTGCTCATTCCAGAGCGTTACATTGATATGGAACCCGTGAGTCCTCTTAGCCCAGAGGAGCTGCAAGAGAAGCAGAGGAAGGTGGAAAGGATAAAAACACTTATCGCCAAATCAAGGTTGGACACATTTAGTCAAATCTACCTTTTATATTTACGATTTTAAGCTATGGACATTAGAGATATATTTTTTTTCTGAAATGCTCTTATTTTTGCCTAAAAAATCATTTTGGTAGGATTTTTAATTATTTTTTTTTACTGAACCACTTTCACCTTTTCCAGTTTGCAAGAGTAAAACCACATAAGACTGAAAAAAGCAATCTTCCATAGAAAGAAAATCCAACCTGGAGCACTTCCCCATCATGTGCATTAAAGGCGTTTTTCTTGGCATATGTATTGATGACCGATCCATAGGTCCAAATTTTGAACTGAGCTTCTCGATTATTATGCAGTTCATACAGTAGTCAGTGCCAGTTTTGACAAAGTGGGGCCCTGGGCAAAAGTTTAATGTGAGGCCCTAAATACTAACATATTGCACCATCACACACGCAAACATTTAGGTTGCATTTAGATGCGCTGAGTTCAGACTGGTAAATGAGAGTGACAATACTGAAATTGTTTGACGCTTGTTTCCCCGCCTCTTTACACCGGCTGAGGAAGAATGACGGGCACACAATGATCATTCTTCTTTTAAAATTATTTTAAAAAATAATGGAAAAAAAAATGGCGTGGGGTCCCCCCCATTTTTGACAACCAGCCTTGCTAAAGCAGACAGCTGGGGGCTGGTATTCTCCAGCTGGTAAGGGGCCATGGATATTGACCGCCCCCCGACTAAAAATGGCAGCCGCAGCTGCCCCAGAAAAGGCACATTGATTAGATGCGCCGGTTCTGGCGCTTTGCCTGACTATTCCCACTGTAGCAGTAGCAAGTTGGTTTCATATTTGTGGGGTTGATGTCACATTTGTATTGTCCGGTGACATAAAGCCCACTACTTATTAAAGGAGCGGCGTCTATAAGACACCAGTTCATTACTGATCCTATAGTTGTATTGTAAATAAACACAGCAAGTATAAAGTCTTTTATTTCAAATCAAAACAAAACACACTTTTCCATTTTTATTTAAAAATAACAAACACAGTTATACTCACCTAACGCCCATTCAATTGAAGTCAACAAAAATAATAAAAAAAATCTCTCACCTGTCCGACGTTCTGTCCCACTCCGTAATCCATGTCTGGGGATAAATAGTTATCAGCTTGGACGGAGCTGATCACCGGCAGAGTAGGGGAGAATGATGAGAGTGGTCTTAGGCACCTGGGTTCAGGGAACACCTGATGTCACCCTGATGACACACAGATGTTCTCCGTGTGCATGTGTGCGGGATGTTTTGTGGCCTGTGCTGCTGTTAAAAAAAGGGACATGTCAGCATATTTTGCCCATGGACACACGGTCCCTGGAAACACACTGACGTGCACAGACCCATTCACTTGAATGGGTCTAAGTGTGTGTTTCTCCGGTACGTGTGAAAACTGTCACCACACATACCGGAGACCCTGACATGTGAAAGAGGCCTAAAGCATGTTAAAAGCCGATAAACCTGTTTTCTTGCTTAAAATAAATATAAGAAAATGACAATGCATTGAAGAAGTTTTCTTCCTACATTTACTTTTATGAAAGTAATGTAATGGTAAAAGATGAGGAATGCTTTATCTAAAATCCAATCAAGTTTCATTGTCCCATAAACAGAACCCTTGTGAGCCGTCTATATGCGCATGCAGGTCATAGAAAGTTGAATAAAATGATTTCATGATATTTGCAAAACAATGTTTTATTTGCGAGAAATTCATATTTTTAAAATTATGTAAATTAACTTTTAAGAGCTATGGGCTTGGCTTAGATCTCACTGAGAATCTGTCTCCAGAGCTTATTTTAAATGAATGGGGATGTTACTAGTGTGAGACATGTAATGACTGACAGTTTGCTCTCCTGATCTATATACATATCTCACATTGTTAACTCCCTTTTCATTGAAAATAAGTCCTGGAGGCAGATTATATTGCCCTTAAATTATTCTGAATATGGTATTGGAAAAAACTAAAGACTGACCTGAGTGCTTCATTTTACTTATGCATGTCTTAAAATGTTGTCTTCTCTGTCCATTCCTAAGTTTGCAGAATGTTATTCCTTTAAGTGACTCTGAGATGGAGTTGCCTCCAGATCCTGAATCTCAGCTTCAGGAGCAGGAGAAGCGCATTGAGCTGTCCTGCGCTCTGGCAGCGGAAGCCTCTCGTCGGGGCCGTCTCCTGTCTGGTAAGCAATTCCGCACTTTTCCACAAGAGCAGTAATTCATCAGATCACAGGTATTACAATCATGCTGTAAGGACATGGCTAAACTAATGCTTTTAGGGCAGCACAAACTGTGAAGAGCATCATGACATATAAAGTCTTCTTTAGAGCTGGCATAAAAGTCGCTCTTTAGATGAATAATACATTGATAAATCATAGACATAAATCACAGTTATGCTGAAGTGTGAATATTTATTATAGATGGCTTCAGATGTAAGCAATGCTGCATGTGAATTTATTAAACCAGCCTCTGTATTAAGTCTCAAGCTTTGTATAGCGGTCCAATGTAATAAGACTTTTATATGGACTGAGAAGGTGAGATGGTGACACAGTCCAGTGGCTTTCATTTCTTTATCACGAGCCTGGCCTGTAGATGTTCCTGAATAACCTTCTTCTCCAAAATAGCTTTCCCTTTGTTATAGACATGTTCTCATTATCTCTCAAGAACTTGGGTGAGGAGGAGACCTTCTGGTATCAGCTGCAGCAACTTTGGCTGTAATTTTTTTTTCTATAGAATGGCACAAACCCTTGAGTGAAACTCGAAACATTGCTGAAATAGTTCCATGATTTGCAGAAAAATTTTTTTTGCAGATGGGTTTCATTAAAAATGTTGCACCGGTCGGCTTTTACCGGCTCATTGTTTCACTACACATTTAACTTTAGTGTGGTCTGCGGTCGTAAATCGTCTGAGAGGAGCACAGAAAGAGACCGACAGAAGGATGGGAGAGTTGGTAACTCTTATCTGAATGATCTCACTGCCAGATTCTCAGTGAACTCATTCTGCAGCCTGTGATATACACTATGCAACACAGGCTCTGGAAGGCATATGGTGCAAAATATTTAATTAAACCCAATGGAAAAAATATTTTTTAGCCTCACGTAAGTAGAGAAATAAATTGACCCCACCCCCTTAAGGTAGCATCAGAGTACAAAAGTATTTGGTCTCTGTTCCAATGATTCATACTTCAGATTTGTAGAGTGACTGCCGGAGACCTTAGTCACTACAATCGTAGATGTGTCTGGAATCTTCTAATTTTCTATGAAAGAAGTGATGACTAATAATAATAATATTACTCATTACCATTTGATAACAGTAAAGCAGCTGATTCTTCCCATACAAATAACACTCGGTAGTTGCCATATAATATTCTCGTCTAATCAAGTATCTTGTTGGATCACATTTTGCTTCTCTGTGTTATTTATCTAACCATTTCCTATAGCCTGACATGTAGAGAAAATTTCAGTTTTAATTGTAGGAAATAGATGCTTGGGAAGTGTCACTTGGTTACTTCCCAGCAATAAGACGTACCTTGTTATCGTCACTGTCTGTAGTTCTGGCATCTTATTCTGGTAGGTTTTCTGTGGATAGAGCATAAGATGTCAATTCCCGTTTCTCCTTTTTCCTAGCCTACAGACAAATACATGCATTAACCCCTCCATGCTCGCTGCATCACCTCATTCTCATTTTCTGTTTCCAGCTATGTGTGCCACCCCGAGCCCCCCTACGTCTCCCACGTCCCCAGCTCCTCAGACCCTCCCCTCCTCTCCTGAGCGCTCGGCTCTAGGGAGCGGCAGCACCAGCAGTGACAGCGCGGGGGAATACGGGCCGAACATCATGTGTGTCTGAGCCACAGTGTAAGAAGCTACTTCCCCTTCATATATGTCTGTGACAGCTATTAAACAACAAACATGGCTGAAGGTGTTTTGAAAAGAGAATATAAAGCACGGTTTATAGTTTAGGAGATCAGCAAATAGGTTGGCAGTGTATGCAGGACTGGTTTCACTGTTTTATGGTAGATAATTGCAATTGTGCACATTTTACTATTTGAAATCCATTAAGGTTAGTACAAGACATTAAGGACCAAATTCTCCATTACCAAAAGTGAAATGGACAGTGGTTCTGGCAAATGGTCATGTATCAGTGATGGCCTTGTATTCTACTGTACATAGATCAGATGTATCATGAGTGCAGTAAAGAGTAGTGATGAGCGAGTATACTCATTGCTTGGGATTTCCCGAGCATGCTCGGGTGTCCTCCGAATATTTTGGCATGCTGAGTATTTTGGCGTGCTCGGAGATTGTTTTCCTTGTCTTATCTGCATGATTTGCGACTCCTAGACAGCTTGAATACATGTGTGGAATGCCTGTTTGTTAGGGAATTCCCTCATGTATTCAGCCTGTCAGCAAGTCACAAATCATGCAGATAAGACAACAAAAACTAAATCTCCGAGCACGCCAAAATACTCGGAGGACACCCGAGCATGCTCGGGGAAAACCCAAGCAACGAGTATACTCGCTCATCACTAGTAAAGAGCTGTTACGTAAGTACTGATATGAGGAATTATAATCTGCAGGGAAGTATATAGCATGTTAGCACTATTGTAAGAGACTGACAAACCAGAGTGCTGTAGGATTCTCAAGGGGGCTGCCATCTCATACAAAATATGGACCCAAAGATTCAGCAGAAGACAACTACCTTTTTAGGTAGCTTTGGAGCCAATAACTTGCCATTGAGATCTATAATTAATGAGTTAGAGGAGTTTTAATATTTCAGGACAATCTATAGAGTAGGTCATCAGTATAAGATCATGGGGTCCGACTAGTGGAACTACCTTGATTAGGTAATTGAGGGGGCAGCAGTGCACCAGAAGCTGCACAGCTCTTTGCAATGTATGGAGCTGTATCACTTAAGGTGCAGCTTCTTCAAAAAGCTGATGGATGAAGATGAAAAAAGGGAGTCAGACCCCCACCTATTTTATATACATGACTAGATTCTCACTGCCTTGGTCCAGGGTCCTTATTGTAATTTACTTCTGTGCCCGGCATCCTCAGCCAGGCAGCCTGTGCACCTCTTGCTCTCACTAGGCCCTGCTCCATCATGAAGTTGGGAATAGGCTCCACTCGAGGTCATGGCATTCTCATTCCGGCATCCTGGGTGCCTCTTACGCATGCTAGTTCTTGCAACATCATACAGCAAGTCATGACATTTAGGGACATAGCAAGTGCTCATACGATATTAAGTACATACATCATCAGGTTCCCAGATGCCGGGTGCAGAAGTGAAGACTGCCCTGGTACAGCTGACATGGAGATCTAAAATAGAAGCTGGACCAGGGCAGCTGAAAGCTTTGTGCTCAACTCTATACATGACTGATCCTAGGGATGGGCCATCATTATTGCAGTTGTGTAAAACGCCTTTACATCTTAACTGGTTGATCTGTCCTGTATGTGCTACCAATTGAAGAAATTAAGGCAGACCTCTGATTGCTGTGAACTACACAACAATTTAGAGCATCATACTAATAGAGACCCACTGGGTTTAATTTTTAGAAATCATATGTTTGTCGCTATCCACATAATAAACTAAACCACAGTACAATATTAATACACTGTATGAATATGTCATGAAGAAATGATTATTTCCCAGTGCCGCAATAGATTTCTTCTGTAATTTCTTATCCCCATTGTAAGATGACCGTTCCATTTTTCTCTCCTTCCTTTCCTTCTCTCCTCACCATTTTCTCTCTTCTTTTCTCCTATCTCACAAATTCAGTAACTCTTTTTCTTCATGGTTTTCATACAGCTCAGGCAGCCACAGCTGCAAGGTTACACAGAGCCTAGATGTAATATAGGCATACCTTCCACCACTCCCACCTGATGCCAGAAGACTTCACCAGTTCTCAACGCTCAATGGAACCACAGCGGCAGTGAAGAGAAGACCACGGAATGGGAGATGCATTGCAGCATTAATGCAAAAGCAGTTTTTACCAATTTGGTAAATGAATAATATAACTATTGCAGAACATTCTGATATATTTAAGGACATATCTAAGAATCTGCAAGAGAATCACCAGAATCTGCTAGAAGAATTTAGCACTGTCATGGTGGTCACCATACCTCCATAGGAAGTCACTTATGAAGGACTATAGCACCAAAATCATCCATGAAATGACTGATTTATATCAATTGACTTAATATTTTATCTAATGATCATTTTTGGCAATGAACGCCTGCAGCATCCCTCCAAGCTTAATCTGCATTTTCTTTTTAAAGCAATAACCACGTCTAAATAGCATTCCCTTAGCCTTTCAGCTATATTCTATGTATATATATCGTGCCAGGGTAATGCCTACCTGCCACAGTCCTTTTGCAAAATGTACAAAGCATATCATTCTCTATATATAGCTATATAAATATATATATATATATATATTTTACTTTATGATAAAGAATATTTATTGTATGTATATAATTATGGGACATATTGCTCGTATAGGTTAGGAACGCTACAGACTAATGGACCCTATGTTATTTCAGAAGTCAAGTCACCAGGCACTGAGTGGACCAGACTCCGATACCACTGCATCCCAATTCATTGCCTGATGAAGTCTGTGGACCATATATATATATATTTTTTTTTTTAATTTTTAGCTAATGTCTAATAAATTTAGCTTTATGGAATTGAAATTAGAAAATGAACTGTAAAACGTGAACAGAACCCGAATCTTTGTCTAGAAAAAAAATCAACTTTATATGCTTTTTCAAAGTATCCTTCTGATCTTTTCATATAAACCTTGCATTTGTACAGTGTCAACTAGAGACTGTTGATCTAATGGGATCTGGGTAGATGGTTCCTATGATGGTGCTCCGCTGCGGGGCCGGACGCTTGTCGATTCATATAGTACAGCACTCTTTTTGTATGTTCACCCATCACTGGAAGATTATCGGTGTGTGTATTCCTACTAAGCCCCGTAACTCGGGGCCCTTTCCAATGTGAACCTCATAAATAAATACATTGATACCTTGTTTCCAATATGTAACTGATACCAAGCGGTCATCCGGTCAACCCCCCTGATTGTATTGTGTATACTTACGGGTGATGGAAACAAAATGTTCCGAGCAGAGAAGTGGAAGAGGGAACTTGAATGTGTGGTAGAGTTTTGTAAATACAGACGGCCTTGTATATGCAGGTTTCAGCCTCGTGTTTTTGTCATAAACGTCTTGTAAATATACCCGAAGGTGAATTGTGGCCTAAAAGGGAAATATTGTTAACAGGATTTTTAATTGAAAATTTCAGCTGTGGCCTTCAGAAATGATAGTCTTATGTGCATGAGAAAATGTGTGTGAGGCTGCTTATGACATGTACGAAAGAAAGATTCCAGTCTTCACCTACTTCTATATTGGGACTCCCCGGTAGGACACGTGTGTTTGTCACAGTTTTTTAATAGAAATCTATTAATCTCATTTTCTCTTTTTTATCAGTGATTACCCTGCAGCAAAACTGCACATGCTTTTATGTTCACTTTCTGGTCAAATAGTTTTTACAGATGAAATATGTTAAAAAATGTGTTTTAACTTGTACAAAATGTGCAGGTAACCACAATAACAAACCCTGACCGTATTCAGTAAAACATGGCGGTTTTAATTTAATGCTGGTATCACAAAACCCAAATTTCACAGTTTGTATTTACCAAAATTTCTGGATTGGCCAGGGGTCTTTTGACCTAAACGCAACATCATTATATAGGCTTATGAGGCTGTTAAAGGGAATCTGGCACCAGGTTTGTGCTATGTAATCTAACAGCACCATAACATAAGGGAAGAGACCCCAATACCAGGGACGTGTCACATACTGGGCTGTGTTAGGCTAATTTCACATTACCGTTTTTTTGTGCAGCGCATCGTGCGCAATAGAAACGCATGCAAAAAACGCATCATTCGTTTTTGCACGTGTTTGCGTTTTTATGCACATTCATTCTCTAGGGGTTAAATCCAGCGTCTACACATTTTTACACCAAAAACACATGCGCATAAAAACGTAGACGAACGCATGTCCATGCGCACGCCTGCGTTCCCATAGACTGTAATACATTATTTTGTCGCATTCCGTGCACAAGCGTTTTTTTTACGCCTTTCTGCGGACCCAAAAATGCAACAGGTTGCATCTGGCACTCCTAGGTACACACCTTGAAAAAACACATGCGCATGAAAACGCATACGAACGCGTGCAGACGCAAGACCAAGTGCCCCCCATGTTAAACATAGGGACGCATGGACGCGCACGATGCGCTGCGCAAAAAAATGCTAATGTGAAACCAGCCTTATGCTGTTTGAATACTTATATTAATAATGTTTTATCACCAGAAGATTATCACTACAGGACAACTGGCCTCGTGCCTTCTGGTCCAGCCATACCCCCAGCACTGATTAGCGGCTTTCTGGCAATATACAGTGTTCACAGATAGCTGCCAATCAGAGTTCTGGCGGGGTTAAAACACTCTAAACTCTGCTAAAACTACAACATGGAAAACTCTAAGTGCTGGAATTAGTGTCTCTGTCCCTACCTCATTCTGCTGTTAGATTACATAGCAAAAACCTGCTGACATAAGTTTGGGTTAGAATACCCATGTCTTATCACAGACCGTAACAGTCACACTTGTGAAACCAGCACTGGACAGGGCATAGCGGGTAGATAATTGCCTGCGCCTTCCTACTGATGTGTAGGGCGTGTGCCACAAGCTGCGACAATGTAGAAGATACACTATAACAGTGAATACAGATTTTACAATGCACACTTAGATAACATATGCAAGCATTACATTGTAAATTATTATTTTTTTAATTTTTTTTTTTTTAGCGTTTGACTGGAATCTTCCTTTATATAAAATAGCCACATACTGGTGTGGTAACAATATACAAAACCTCAGATGTCTACCCTTAAACTGGTCAAATGTGTTAATACAAAATAAAAAGAATTGGTGGTAGAATATAACATTGCAGAGAGAGCCACTTTGTGTGATGGAAGGCAGAAGAAAGTGGCCCAAATATTAGGCACTATAAGAACTAATGAGCTCACTAAAAGCCATGGCATTCAGTGTATATTGGAATTTTAGGGCTCTTTACATTTCCACAATATGGCTGCCTCCTGCTTACATGGTGGTGTTCAGGATTAGGAAAAATGTCAGCTTTCATCTGAAAACAGTGCCACACCGGACCACAGGTTGTGTGTGGTATTGCATCACATCCCAATTCAGTGGAGCTGAGCTTCAATATCACACATAGCTCATGGTCAGATGTATGCTGTTTCTAGCAGAAAGCAATCATGACTTTACAATTCTGGACAACCCTTTTAATCACACTACTAACAAAACGTCTCCCTTTTGTAAATTACTGTGCCTCGTGGTCATCCATAGTAGTATGTCATGCAATAATGGATGCAAGTAGATAGTGGTATACACAAGAAAAAGGGAACTCGGTATGTGTCAATTGTGTATTTGGAGGGTTTGTGTAGAATAAAGACAACAAAGCCATTTATGCACATGAATATACTATGTAATATCTTGACCCGCTGACCCTGTAGTGTGGAGAATCATGTATTCTTGTGACTTTGGTGGTAATGATAACTACGGGAGCAGATTGGGTGACTCAGTATTCATGGATTTTATTTTTGCACTCTATTTTCCATGTCATAATCTGCTTTTAGGTTTGTCTATGTTACTGACTTTACTAGTACTAGAAAATAAAACAAAAAATCTGCAATGTATTTTGTGTATGGTATTTGTTGGTACAAAACTGGTAGCACTGTTCTGCACCTTTATCCAGCATTTGCCTCTGAAATAATAATAAAATGAAAATACCAGCAAAATCATTGAGTCTGTGTTTTGTATGAAGTGTTTTAAAGATGACCTTCACCAAGTTTTTCATGTTGAACTGGACACGCGATGTAATCGCTTTTAGGCTGTGTTCACACATAGCTTTTTTTTTTTGCGTTTTCGCGGCGACTTTAGATGCGCGATTTTGCCGCAAAAACGGGGGAAAAAAAAGCATCCCATGCATTCCTATGTGATTCCGCACATGCTGTGCTAATGCTGCGGATTTTTCCGTGGCGGAATTGCATCGTGGAAAAATACGCAGCATGCTCATTCTTTGTGCGGAATCGCGGGAAAATCCGCACACATAGGAATGCATTGTTCTGCTTACTTTCCGCATGTGGCTGTGCCCACCATGCAAAAAGTAAGCAGAACATTTGCAGATGGTACCCACGGAGTAGAGGACAGGAGATTCTCCAGGCTCTGGGTACCATATCCCTGTAAAAAATAGAATTAAAATAAAAAAATCATCATATTCTCACCTTCCGATATCCCTCGCAGCGTCACCAGGCTGTTATTTTTAACATTATATCTTTTTACTACTGATGCTGCATAGGCAGCCTCAATAGTAAAAAGTTGGTCACACTCGTCAAACACTATGTTTGACGAGTGTGACCAACCTGTCAATCAGTTTTCCAAGCGATGCTACAGATCGCTTGGAAAACGCTAGCATTCTGCAAGCTAATTACTCTTGCAAAGCACTAGTTTTTCTGCGGGAAATAGGCGGGAATTAAAATGTGGTTTTCTCGCATATTTCCCGCGGAATGGAATTACGGAATTCCCGCAGAAATTTCCGCGGCAATTCCGCAACGTGTGCAAATAGCCTTACAGAGCGGAATAAAGCATTTGTTGTTTTTATTTTGATTTATTTTTAATTTCGCCTTTTTGTTGCACAGATATTAGCAATCAAAGTATTTGGCACGTAATGAGTTATTTTATTTAAGTGGTGGGTGTTATCACACAGTTTTCACTGGGGACATGTACTTCTTCCTGTATAATGCTGACCAATCATAAGCAGGTACTACAGCAGGAAAATAACACCCCCCAGTATATCTTAAGTTGTGTGTGAGATGTAATAATACAGCTCTGAGTAATGTCAGTGCAGCAATTTTTTTAATGGTGGTGTTAAGACCATGTGGATTAACACTTCTATTTAGCTACTATTTAAGCAACTTGAATACATTAAGGTGTGATTAAAAGACAAGTTTGCATAG
Source organism: Dendrobates tinctorius (assembly GCF_039654945.1). NCBI lineage: Eukaryota > Metazoa > Chordata > Amphibia > Anura > Dendrobatidae > Dendrobates > Dendrobates tinctorius. The sequence continues at coordinate 18,046,061 of NW_027361766.1, read as the reverse complement.
GTACAGGTATCCAAAGAAGGTTGTGATTGAGTGGCCCAATGACATATAGCGCATCACTGGTAGTAAGAATACTTCAAAGCGCCATAGTTACAGTATGTGGCTTGTGGAAGTTATAGATGAAATCACACCTTAGGCTATGTGCCCACGTAAGCAGAATTTTCCTGAGCAAAACCGAACTCCTTCGCAGGAAATCCGCATTTTTTTCGGCGTTTGTCACAATCCCACCGCTGCCACCAATATGTCACGGACCAGGGGATGGGACCTTTGGCCGCACACGGCTATCACAGGCACAGGGGGGCTTATCTTGGTTATCCCACTGCTGGCACCATGTGATAAAAAACAGCAAGCTAGTCTTGCCCTAACAATTTACCGCAGGAGGGGTTATTTTAGTTATCCCACCACTTCCACAATATGTTACAAGCTGTCGGGATTTATGTATATCCCACTTTCCAGTTCCACTTTGGAACTTGCTGCTTTCTGGCGCCCCCCTTACCCTCAGGTCAGTCAGGGAACTACACCTGGGATAATTGGTCGCCAGACGGGCCGCGGATTGGCTGTTAGGCGCGCTGCAGCGAAGGAATTATAAATGCTCTGGCCGCAGCCACACAAAAGCTTATAAAACCCTTTCCGTCACTGCCAGCTTCACCCACCCAACCAGGACTACACTTCGCTGCCACCAGCTAACGATTCTCTTAATCATTAATTTAATTAAGAAGGTCCGTAGCAAACCCCAAATTAGTAGCGTAATTACCTCAGGCACGTGTACATTCGTCACAGAGCAAGGAGGCAGAACTAATAAATTTTATAGTTTATTCCCAAAAGATGGGCAGTGTTTACAGACGATAAAAAGACTTTACGGAATGAGACAATTAAAATATGTACAATACGATTACAAATAAAAGGGATTTAAAAGCGGAGATACACTTACATATTGCTTAGATCATTTCAGGCAAAACCATGCTGGGGGTGGAGCCAGACATCGTTCATGGATGAGGTCTTGTGGCACAGAGCTCCCAAGCAGCAACTGACTGGGGGGGTGCTCAGTTGCAGACTTATAAGTCTGGGCTTGTGACATCACCAAAGGGGCTGGCTGGAGACGGTCCTCCCTTTTCAAAGTACAGATTTGGGTTCTGAAAACTTATAGCTATCATATCTGGGCTTGAGAACCTAGCAGAATATCGGCAGAACCATCATTCATCTTATATTGAAATTAGCTTTGTAATGACATCAAACACTAGCTGTTTATTCCGCTCTGTTCAGGAGAACTCCGTTTCTCTGGTTATATTGATGCTAGAATTTAGCAAGAACCACTGTAGGGAAGCCCGATCGGCGCACGTCCCAATATGTAATTTTAATTCTGTCACGGACGAGGTTTGAGGTACAGCCTCTTTAATATTTCCCACACTTACATACACTCACATGTTGAGGACAAAGGAAAATCCTCTCCTGGCTAATTAACATTCCTTGCAGTGAGGAGGGGGGGAGACAGGAAAGATCTGGTGTCGTGTTAACAAGCTGTGAATGCAGATGCAGGCAGAGGCTGCAATGTGTGACAAGCTAAGGAAAGGAAGTGGGGTCAAGCCCCCCACATTGACATTGCAGAATCTTATATTTACACACTGAACTATGCTATGTGATAAATCCGGGGAATCTTACATTATATTTTACATTACCATTACAGTATTTTTTTGGCTTTTTTTGCGCATTTTTATCGCGTTTTTTTGTGCAATTTTCACATTTTTTCCGGAGCATCCTAATACAATGAACATAGCGGCAAATCCGCAGATTTTCTGCAAAATTAATGAGCATGCTGCGTTTTTTTCGCAATGTGTTATTTTGCGGAAAAAAATGCAGCATGGGTAGAGTTGAGCGATACCAGCCGATACTTGAAAATATCGGATCGGAATGGATCGGCCGATCTTAAAAAAAAAAAAGTATCGGTATCGCCGATTCCGATACCGGGAACCAATGCAAGTCAATGATTGGGCCAAAATATCGGAATTAAAAAAAACCCTTTTTTTCCTTGTAGGTTAATTCTACATGAAGAAAAGCAACTAAGAATAATGTAGAATATATTGTGGGAGGTGGAGGAGACATTAAAGCCATAGAGGTTTAGCCCAATCAAATGGAATAGCAGGAATTAAACTTTTTTTTTAAAGACGTTAGGAGTTACAAAGATATTGACTATGTTAGCCTCATTTATATTTTGCCAGACATGTATGTCTTCTTCTTCTTTCTTCTTCTTCTTCTTCTTCCTTTTTTTACATTCTTCTTCTTTCTTCTTCTTCTTCTTCTTCTTCCTTTTTTTACATTCTTCTTCTTTCTTCTTCTTCTTCTTCTTCTTCCTTTTTTTACATTCTTCTTCTTTCTTCTTCTTCTTCTTCTTCTTCCTTTTTTTACATTCTTCTTCTTTCTTCTTCTTCTTCTTCTTCTTCCTTTTTTTACATTCTTCTTCTTCTTCTTCTTCTTCTTCTTCTTCCTTTTTTTACATTCTTCTTCTTCTTCTTCTTCTTCTTCTTCTTCTTCTTCTTCTTCTTCTTCTTCTTCTTCTTCTTCTTCTTCCTTTTTTTACATTCTTCTTCTTCTTCTTCTTCTTCTTCTTCTTCTTCTTCTTCTTCTTCTTCTTCTTCTTCCTTTTTTTACATTCTTCTTCTTCTTCTTCTTCTTCTTCTTCTTCTTCTTCTTCTTCTTCTTCTTCTTCTTCTTCCTTTTTTTACATTCTTCTTCTTCTTCTTCTTCTTCTTCTTCTTCTTCTTCTTCTTCTTCTTCTTCTTCTTCTTCTTCTTCTTCTTCTCTTCTTCTTCCTTTTTTTACATTCTTCTTCTTCTTCTTCTTCTTCTTCTTTTTTTACATTCTTCTTCTTCTTCTTCTTCTTCTTCTTCTTCTTCTTCTTCTTCTTCCTTTTTTTACATTCTTCTTCTTCTTTTCTTCTTCTTCTTCTTTTCTTCTTCTTCTTCTTCTTCTTCTTCTTCTTCTTCTTCTTCTTCTCTTCTTCTTCTTCTTCTTCTTCTTCTTCTTCTTCTTCTTCTTCTTCTTCTTCTTCTTCTTCTTCTTCTTTCTTCTTCTTCTTCTTCTTCTTCTTCTTCTTCTTCTTCTTCTTCTTCTTCTTCTTCTTCTTCTTCTTCTTCTTCTTCTTCTTTCTTCTTCTTCTTTTTTCTTTCTTCTTCTTCTTCTTCTTCTTCTTCTTCTTCTTCCTTTTTTTACATTCTTCTTCTTCTTCTTCTTCTTCTTCTTCTTCTTCTTCTTCTTCTTCCTTTTTTTACATTCTTCTTCTTCTTCTTCTTCTTCTTCTTCTTCTTCTTCTTCTTCTTCCTTTTTTTACATTCTTCTTCTTCTTCTTCTTCTTCTTCTTCTTCTTCTTCTTCTTCTTCCTTTTTTTACATTCTTCTTCTTCTTCTTCTTCTTCTTCTTCTTCTTCTTCTTCTTCTTCCTTTTTTTACATTCTTCTTCTTCTTCTTCTTCTTCTTCTTCTTCTTCTTCTTCTTCCTTTTTTTACATTCTTCTTCTTCTTCTTCTTCTTCTTCTTCTTCTTCTTCTTCCTTTTTTTACATTCTTCTTCTTCTTCTTCTTCTTCTTCTTCTTCTTCTTCTTCCTTTTTTTACATTCTTCTTCTTCTTCTTCTTCTTCTTCTTCTTCTTCTTCTTCTTCTTCTTCTTCTTCTTCTTCTTCTTCTTCTTCTTCTTCTTCTTCTTCTTCTTCTTCTTCTTCTTCTTCTTCTTCTTCTTCTTCTTCTTCTTCTTCTTCTTCTTCTTCTTCTTCTTCTTCTTCTTCTTCTTCTTCTTCTTCTTCTTCTTCTTCTTCTTCCTTTTTTTACATTCTTCTTCTTCTTCTTCTTCTTCTTCTTCTTCTTCTTCTTCTTCTTCTTCTTCTTCTTCTTCTTCTTCTTCTTCTTCTTCCTTTTTTTACATTCTTCTTCTTCTTCTTCTTCTTCTTCCTTTTTTTACATTCTTCTTCTTCTTCTTCTTCTTCTTCTTCTTCTTCTTCTTCTTCTTCTTCTTCTTCTTCTTCTTCTTCTTCTTCTTCTTCTTCTTCTTCTTCTTCTTCTTCTTCTTCTTCTTCTTCTTCTTCTTCTTCTTCTTCCTTTCTTCATATTCTTCTTCCTTTTCTTACATTCTTCATATTCTTCTTATTCAACAATTATTATTCTACATATTCAACTTCTTCATCTTCTTCCTATTCTTCATCATATTCTTGTTTGTGTCAGGCATTCCTGTAGTTGTTATCTAGAAAAGTTAGAAGTTTACACCTTCCGTTCTGCCTGTCACAAAAGATTTACAACAGGATTTGTCCGCGTTCAGTTTGGCCTGCAGCAGCAGGCCTTTTCCAGGGGCACCACGAGGAGGAACGGACTCACCCTCATACACTGCTTAGTCTTCTTCTGCTTATAAATAAGATAATATCATTTGCTCAGAGTATTAGTCTTATGCTTAATGTTCTTCTGCTTTGTTTTTTTATGCTTCTTTGTCTTCTCTTGTTGTTCTGCATCTTGGTGGTTGTCTTCCTGTTCTTTGTCCTCTTGAACCAGCTGACGGTACTGGCACCCGTAGGGGCAGCAGAAGGAACAAGAGCCAATGGCACTACCGAGGACCAGCTGACGGTGCTGGAACCCGGTTACTAAGCAGGAGGTACCTGTGCTACAAAGCACTACCAAGGACCAGCAGACGTTGCCGGAACTCGGATACCGAGATGGAGGCACCTAGGCCAAAGGCTCTGACGAGAACCAGCTGACGGTGCTGGAACCCGTAGGGGTAGCATAAGCTGCAAGAGCAAATGGAAATAGCGAGGACCAGCTGACAGTGCTGGCTCCCGGAGGGGCAGCAGAAGGAATAAGAGCCAATGGCACAACCGAGGACCAGCTGACGGTGCTGGAACCCGGTTACTAAGCAGGAGGTACCTGTGCTACAAAGCACTACCAAGGACCAGCAGACGTTGCCGGAACTCGGATACGGAGATGGAGGCACCTAGGCCAAAGGCTCTGACGAGAACCAGCTGACGGTGCTGGAACCCGGAGGGGTAGCATAAGCTGCAAGAGCAAATGGAAATAGCGAGGACCAGCTGACAGTGCTGGCACCCGGAGGGGCAGCAGAAGGAATAAGAGCCAATGGCACAACCGAGGACCAGCTGACGGTGCTGGAACCCGGTTACTAAGCAGGAGGTACCTGTGCTACAAAGCACTACCAAGGACCAGCAGACGTTGCCGGAACTCGGATACCGAGATGGAGGCACCTAGGCCAAAGGCTCTGACGAGAACCAGCTGACGGTGCTGGAACCCGGAGGGGTAGCATAAGCTGCAAGAGCAAATGGAAATAGCGAGGACCAGCTGACAGTGCTGGCACCCGGAGGGGCAGCAGAAGGAATAAGAGCCAATGGCACAACCGAGGACCAGCTGACGGTGCTGGAACCCGGTTACTAAGCAGGAGGTACCTGTGCTACAAAGCACTACCAAGGACCAGCAGACGTTGCCGGAACTCGGATACCGAGATGGAGGCACCTAGGCCAAAGGCTCTGACGAGAACCAGCTGACGGTGCTGGAACCCGGAGGGGCAGCTGAAGTTACCCCTGAAAAGCAAAGTTGGCATGCCGCAAGCTGGCCGCAGTTACCGAATCACACAGTCCTACAGGGGGTGCTTGTCCTACTGGCACTACGGAACAAGCCTTTCTTACCAGAACCCGCAGTCCACATTGGAAGCACCTAAACTGCTGGCACCCTAGCCTCGGCTAACCCAACCGCAACACGACATGGCAACTTGGGGTGGCAAACTGACATTGACACTTCCCGGAAACAGCAGGCAGGGCTGGAACCAAGCTGGGCAGGAGGGAGTACCCGTGCCAAAGTCAGTTATGAGCAGCAACTGGTGATGTTGGAGCCCAGGGACAAGCACTTAGCAGGCTGAGGCCTGATGTGCTGTCAATTGGGAGGCAGCAGGACAGATTGCCATCAAAACAGCAGGGGAACAGCTGACGTTACTGAACCCCACAAACACAGGAGCTAGTGTTTTACTCTGTGAAGACGGCACTTCCGAGCAACAACTGGCTGTGTTGAAGCCCAGGGACAAGCACGGAGCAGGCTGAGGCTGCATTGAAGAAATTTTAAGATCGGTTGTAGACTTCTACTAATTTTAACCAAGCTCCACTTAGGCCTGTGGCTTCACTGATATTCGTATTTCCCCTGTCCTCCAACCCCACCAGTTACAGCTCCGAAGTGAGCAGGCGACATTGCCGGACACACATCAGGGGATTAACTGACCGGACTGAACACCTGTAACACAGGAACAAGTGTGGATTGTGCAGACGCCACTTCGGAGCTGTAACTGGCGGGGTTGGAGAACAGGGGAAATACGAAAATCAGTGAAGCCACAGGCCTAAGTGGAGCACGGCTAAAAATCAGTAGTAGTAGGACTGTGTAGGCAGCAGGAGACTTTGCCATCCACACAGCAGGGGATCAGCTAGCGTTACTGAACCCCACTGAGACACGGCAGCAAGTGTCTCTTTCCGTGTGGACGGCACTTCCGAGCTACAACTGGCTGTGTTGAAGCCCAGGAAATAGGAGGGTGTAGGCAGAGGCCTACTGTCTTTGGAATGCGGAGACAGCAGGAGAGACTGCCATCTCCACAGCAGGGGAACAGCTGGCAGTGCTGAACCCCACTAACACTTGAACGAATGTGTTTGGCTCTGTGGAGACGACACTTCTGAACACCAACTGACGCTGTTGGAGCCCAGGATCAGGCGTGGAGCAGGCTGGGGCCTACTGGATTTTGGCTGGTGTAGGCAGCAGGAGACTTGCCATCTCCACAGCAGGGGAACAGCTGGCAGTGCTGAACCCCACTAACACTTGAACGAATGTGTTTGGCTCTGTGGAGACGACACTTCTGAACACCAACTGACGCTGTTGGAGCCCAGGATTAGGCGAGGAGCAGGCTGGGGCCTGTTGCTTTTGGCAGGTGAAGGCAGCAGGAGACTTGCCATCTCCACAGCAGGGGAACAGCTGGCAGTGCTGAACCCCACTAACACTTGAACGAATGTGTTTGGCTCTGTGGAGACGACACTTCTGAACACCAACTGACGCTGTTGGAGCCCAGGATTAGGCGAGGAGCAGGCTGGGGCCTGTTGCTTTTGGCAGGTGAAGGCAGCAGGAGACTTGCCATCTCCACAGCAGGGGAACAGCTGGCAGTGCTGAACCCCACTAACACTTGAACGAATGTGTTTGGCTCTGTGGAGACGACACTTCTGAACACCAACTGACGCTGTTGGAGCCCAGGATCAGGCGTGGAGCAGGCTGGGGCCTACTGGATTTTGGCTGGTGTAGGCAGCAGGAGACTTGCCATCTCCACAGCAGGGGAACAGCTGGCAGTGCTGAACCCCACTAACACTTGAACGAATGTGTTTGGCTCTGTGGAGACGACACTTCTGTACACCAACTGACACTGTTGGAGCCCAGGATTACGCATGCCGCGGCCAATGGGCAGCGGTTTTTATGGAGGTTGTTGACTACTACTGATTCTAACCATGCTCCACTTAGGCCTCTGGCTCCACTGTCTCTACTATTTACCCTGGCCTCCAACCCCGTCAGCTACATCTCTGAAGTGGCGTCAGCACAATCTACACTTGTTCCTGTGTTACTGGTGCTCAGTCCCGTCAGTTGATCCCCTGATGTTTGTCCGGCAAGTTCGCCAGCTCTGTCCTCATTCCCACTACTGGTTATGGGAATGTGGACAGAGCAGGAGACCTTGCCGGACACACATCAGGGGATAAACTGATGGGACTGAGCCACAGGAACAAGTGTAGATTGTGCTGACGCCACTTCAGAGATGTAGATGGCGGGGTTGGAGGCCAGGGGAAATAGTAGAGACAGTGGAGCCAGAGACCTAAGTTGGGCACGGTTAAAAATCAGTAGTGGTTTGAATGTTGATGGAGCTGGTGACTTTGCCGTCCACACAGCAGGGGATCAGCTGGCATTACTGAACCCCACTAACACAGGAGCTAGTGTGTTTCTCTGTGCAGACGACACATCTGAGCGACAACTGGCTGTGTTGAAGCACAGGGATTATAGTTCAGGTGGTAGAAAAATGAACACACCAGCAGACCTGGATACAGTTGACAACCACTAATTTAGTCTGTAAGAGGAATGGCAAAGTCTTTGGAGATCCAGGCCTTGTTCATTTTCAGAAAAGTCAGCCGGTCAACATTATCGGAAGATAGTCGCGTGCGACGGTCTGTTAGTACACCACCTGTGGCACTAAAGACACGTTCCGATAATACACTGGCAGCAGGGCAAGCCAGCACCTCCAATGCATACTGGCTAAGCTCTGGCCATGTATCCAGCTTAGAGACCCAAAACTTGAAGGGGGAAGAGCCATCTGGGAGTACAGTGACAGGGCAAGACATGTAGTCTGACACCATCTGACGGAAGCGTTGCCTCCTGCTGACTCGAGGCGTCGCTGATGGTGTAGACAATTGTGGTGGACACATAAAACTTTGCCATATTTGGGCCATAGTGGTCTTGCCTTGTGCTGCGGCGCTGCCTCTGCTCCCTCTTTGTGCAGAGTTTCCTCCACTGCCTCGATGCACAGAGCTGCTTTGTAAAGCAGTAGCAACAATGCTGTCGGGTGGAATGGAAAACATTATGGACTGCACCAGTGACTCTTCGTACTCCCGCAGTTTACGCTCCCGGTTCAACGTTGGTATGAGCCTTTGTACGCTGTCCCGGTAGCGAGGATCTAGGAGGGTGTACACCTAATAATCAGCCGAGACGAGAATGTGGGCGATGCGGCGGCCGTTTCTCAGGCACTGCAGCATGAAATCAACCATGTGCTGCAGACTCCCAACTGCCAAAGAACCGCTGTCCCCTGTTTGAGGCGTGACCTCGGCCTGCTCTGCATCACCCCACCCTCGCTGTACATACTGAGTAGAGGTTTGTGTACCTCCCTCCTCTGGAGAGATGTCTTCCTCCTCCATCGACTCCTCCTCATCCTCCTCACAAAGTGTCCCCTGCCTAGGCCTTTGTGAGGAAACACGTAGCGCAGACTGTCCAGAAGCAGATGGCATTTGGGACTCCTCATCCTCCACCTCTTCCGAAACCTCATCCCTTAGTGCTTGCAGTGTTTGTTGAAGCAGGCAGATAAGGGGGACAGTCATGCTGACTAATGCATCATCTGCACTCGCCATCCGCGTGGATTCATCGAAGGCACGCAAAACGAGGCAGATGTCCTTCATAGAGGCCCACTCAATGGTGCTGAAGTGTGAACGGCGCACAGTGCGACTTGTTTGCGCCTGCTGCAGCTGGTACTCCATGACTGCTGCCTGCTGCTCACACAACCGCTCCAACATATGTAACGTTGAATTCCACCGGGTGGGTAGGTCACATATGATGCGATGTTCCGGAAGGCCAAATCGTCGCTGCAGAGCAGCGAGACGCGATCTTGCCGTGCTGGAACGCCGCAAGTGAGCGCACTCTATGCGGACCTTGTGCAACAGTGCAACAAGATCCGGATAGTCCCTCAGAAAGCTCTGCACGACCAAGTTAAGCACATGTGCCAGACATGGGATGTGTGTGAGGTTGCCTAGGCCAAGAGCTGCCACCAGATTTCGGCCATTGTCACACACTACCAAGTCCGGCTGGAGATTCGCTGGCCCAAACCACACATCGCTCTCCTGCTTGATAGCATTCCAGAGCTCCTGCGCTGTGTGGCTTCGATTCCCCAAAGAAATTAATTTGAGTACAGCCTCTTGACGTTTGGCCACGGCTGTGCTCATATCGGTCGTAACAGGCTCCTGCTCTGCTGTTTCTGAGGAACTTGAGTAGGAGGAGGAGTCTGTGTACAGACTGGAGTCCTGCAATCCATGGCGTTGGAAGAACACGTACAGCGCCACTCTCCAGATCTGTACCCGGCTCCACAACATTGACCCAGTGGGCAGTGAGGGAAAGGTATCGTCCCTGTCCATGGTTACTGGTCCACGCATCGGTGGTCAGGTGGACCTTGCTACTAACGGCGTTTAGTAGCGCATGTTTTATTTTGCCCTCAACATGTTTCTGCAGGGCAGGGACGGCTCGCCTGCTGAAAAAAAAAAGCGGCTGGGCACGTTGTATTGGGGGACTGCCAATGCCATTAAGTCCCGGAAGGTGTCAGTGTCCACCAGCCTGAATGACAGCATTTCAACTGCCAGAAGTTTGGCAATGCCAGCATTCAGAGACTGTGCTCGGGGATGGTTTGCCGAGTAAGGGCGCCTTTTATCCCATGCCTGTGCTACCGATGGCTGTGATGGATGGGAACGTGCTGCTATGGGTGGAATCTGACAGGGTCTCCGGACAACAGTGGCAGAGGTTCTTCCTTGGCGATCCTGTGAGGAAGCCGAACCAGCAGTGTGTGAGCTGGAGGAAGAGGCCCCAACACGAACTGAAGAGGTGGTAGGTGGTGCTGTACGTTGGCCTACGTCTTCAGGGTGTCTCTGCAACTCCAACTCGTGCTTGGTGCGCACATGTTTCCACATATTTGGTATTGAGGTTGCTGACATTTCTCCCTCTTGACTATCTGATGACACAGCTTGCATTTGACAAAGCAAATGTCATCTGCAACTGTGTCAAAAAAGGACCACGCACTGCAAGTCTTGGGAGCGCCCGTTTTGCCTTTGGAATGAGGAATGCTCCTAACGGGTGCCGAAGTGGAGGGTACAGGCAACCAAGTCTTCCCCCTCCCTCTGCCTCCTGTTTTGGCCGGTAGGGGAATCTCTTCCTCCGAGCTGCTCCCACCACCTTCCTGTTCCTCACGCCATGATGGGTCAAGGACCTCATCATCTTCCCTCCCCTCTTCAAACAGCTGCTTCTCCGGGGTTGTCTCGCCAGCACCGTACGCACCAGAAAGTGGCAACTGAGTCTCGTCATCATCTGATGCGTACTGAGGTGTGCTGACCTTAGGCACTGGCCCACTCGCCTCTTCAGATTCAGAGGGACAAAGAAGTTGCGCATCACTGCATACTCCCTCTTCTTCACATTCAGGAATGCTGCTTGGCTGGCCCCCTCTTTCCAAGCCAACATATTCCGAGAACAGAAGTAGAGACTGTGATGGCTCCTGTCCATGTCTCTCTGACTGCCTGGGCACTTTGGCAGGGGGTGAAGAGACAGATGGTTGCTCTTCGGTGCTCTGGTCCTGAGAGGCTGTGGAAGTAATTGAAGTCGATGCGTTAGCTGCCATCCATCCGACAACGGCTTCAATTTGTTCCTCCCGCAGCAGTGGGGTACGTTGAGGTCCTACAAAGCTGCGCATAAAGGACTGTTGCCTGCTAAAACTGGGGGATGCTGATCCACTGGTGCCCGCAGCAGGCCCAGAATCCCCACGTCCTCTACCTGCAGAATCCCCACGTCCTCTCCCTACAGAATCCCCACATCCTCTCCCTGCTGAAACTCCACCCCCACGCCCACGCGCCTTACTCCCTGCCTTCTTCATCTTGCCAGACTGCTTAAGATAGGCAGAAAAGTACAACGGGGGGCCTTAGTGTGCTTATTCCTGAACAGCTGGTTACAGGTACAAGAAACACTAATTTTATGAAGTGTGTGTGTGTGGACTACACTTTAATAGGAGCTGATGTGGCCTACACAAGTTCCAAATGTAGTGTTTGGTGAACTTTTTTTGTGGTTTCTTTGTTGAAACAAACTCAAAGTATGTGAACAAAGAATTGAAACTGATAGTATCACCAACTTTTTGGAGCTATTACAATGCAGGCAGGTAACCTACAATGCAAAAGATGAGGCTCCAAAAAAATTGGGTAATACTAATCTGGCTGCGCCGGCAGGGCACAAGCCAGAAAAAAAGGCTCCTCTATCTACTCCTATATAGTGTTTGCAACCAACCAATGTTGATGGATACGGATGGATGCACACTAATAGGAGAAGAAAAAATGAGCTGCACTCAAAGACAAATATGTGTGAGGCAGTGACGCACGTTGAGCGTCCTACAACCAGACGTAGCTGCAGGACACTCTACTCAGCGTGAGCTGCACTCACACACAGTCAGAGACCTCTCAGACAGCCGTCAACAGTGCAGCTAAGTGGGCACTGGCACTGACAGGCTGCAGAAAGGCTCCGCTGTGTACTCCTATATAGTGTTTGCAACCACCGTAGATGGAGACGGATGGATGCACACTAATAGAAGAAAAAATGAGCTGCACTCAAATACAAATATGTGTGAGGCACTGACGCACGCTGAGCGTCCTACAGCCAGACGTAGCTGCAGGACACACTACTCAGCGTGAGCTGCACTCACACACAGTCAGAGACCTCTCAGACAGCCGTGAACAGTGCAGCAAAGTGGACACTAGCACTGAAAGGCTGCAGAAAGGCTCCGCTGTCTACTACTAGTGTTTGCAACCAACGTATATGGATACGGATGGAAGCACACTAGATTGAAATTATGTAAAAAATGCAGCTCAAAAAATAAAAGATGTATGAGGCAGCAGTGCTCACACTGGGTGGCCTACAGCCTGACGTGGCTGCAGGACCCACTCCACAGCGTGAGCTGCACTCACACAGCCCTTGCAGACAGCTGTGAACACTGCTGCTAGGGCAAAGAAGGCTACAGTGGTGGTTTATGTAGCCTGGGTAAAGCACTAGATGTTTGGTGGAATCGCTATTTCTAACTGTCCCTCACAGTCTTCTACAGCAGCCTGTCCCTAACTGAATTCACAGCAGAGTGAACCAGAAATGGCGGCTGCGGTGGCTTTTATAGTGCATCATGACATCATTTCGGCAGCCAATCACAGCCATGCCAATAGTTAACATGCCTACATGCCTAACAGGATGTGCCCACACTTCGGAGGATTCCCATTGGCTTAATCAAAGCAAGCAGGCTCATAGCATGATGGGAACTTCCGATTCCGGTATCCGATATGACAAAAGTATCGAAAGTCAGTATCGGAATTCCGATACCGCTAATATCGGCCGATACCCGATACTTGCGGTATCGGAATGCTCAACACTAAGCATGGGCACAAAAATTGCGGAATACATTCTAATAATGGGATGCTTAATGTATGCGTTTAAGCGTTTTTGCAGGGGAAAAACGCAAAAAAAAGGAGAAAAATCCTGAACGTGGGCTCACAGCCTTATACTTTGAGGACACAGTTCACCCAGCCACAATACAATGAATTATACCAATATGTTGCAATGCCAATTTCCAAATGTTCAATAATGTAATTATTTTTGACATTCCATCTTATAACTATATTTAGAATGTATAGAGGTCCTGTTCTAATATGTTCTCATGAGATATAGTGCAGTGCACAGACATTGACAATTAGAGTTGTCAGAATAGTAGCCACATCTGAGAAGCAGACAGATTTTCACACCATGGCCAAAAGCTTATTCCAGGTGAAGCATTGGTGAAAGCTTGTTAAAAGCAGAGTGAATAATCTGTGATCCATGTATGGATTTTATTTAATCCTTCTTGGACGGGGCTGCACACTTTATATAAATACCTAGCAGTCTGTTTCTAGTTGTCGGTTATAGGTGTTACTTACTCTGGTTCATGTCTGTTGTGCTGCTCTGATTTAGCTCCGTTGTTTATTCCCTGATCCTGACTTCCTTGGTACATACCCGGTATTTTGATTATCCTATGCCAACCTACTTCACCGGCCAGCAATCATTTTGTGTACACATTAAAGGTAGACCTGTGTAAGTCCAGATTCCTTTATAGGAGTTAAAGTAAAGTCCCGGGGCCTCCTGGAATCTGCTAAGAGGTGTGGTTTGCGCAATCTCTGTCCATTGAGGCTCTTTTTAAGTTCTTTAAGCCTTCCCTTGGCTGTTTCTTTACACATTATTTATACTGTCATGAATGTTTTTGTGGTTCTGAACAGTTTAAGTTATTTTTAATATCTCATCTATTTTGATTTAATATAGATGGTTAGGCAAGCTGTTATTTCCATAGCTACAATGATGGTTAGAAGTCTTGGTCATAAAAACATAGAAGCTTGTGCTTCTGTAAACTGCTTAGATGTAAAGTTATAAAGTAACTATAGTAATCTAAATACTGTGCTTCCTGTGGAAATATTTTGCCTTGTCTTACACCTTTCTGCGGTCAGGCAAATCATGAAGTTTAAGAAAAATGTGTAAGTGGGTCAGAACTTGCGTGTCCTTGTACGCCAGACATGACCTCAAGCTCGATGACAGCACAGTGATGGGCATAATGGTTCCAGTTTTTCATATGAAGGTACAAGCATCGGTGTCACAAATCTTGGTTGTTACATTTCAATACTGAAGCACTGAGCTTGGTAGTTACACAATAACAGGAAGTGTTAGTTAGCATATCCATGAAATTAAAATACTGTGGCTTGGTATTTGCACTACACAGTGGTGCAGGACTTGGTTGTAATGATAACTTACGGTAATTGCACGCTTTCTTTAAGACAAACATCATCATCAAGCATGGTGTAACTGCTTTGGCCCAAGGTTTTTATTGCAGAGTACTTTACAGGAGGTTATACCCAAAATAATCTACAGCTATTCTCTCACAGGAATAATCCTTAGGTCCTGATTCACCTTTCCCTTTGATCCGGGTTCTTCTCTACTTTTGTGAGTTTTGCATCATTTTTTGTTAACAATTCATTATTCTTTCTTTGTGGGCAGAGTCTGCAGTTACAGATGTTTGTCTGATTCATCAATTGCGACTTTTTAAAGTGTAGCAAAATTAGTCTCCATTTCACTCCAGTTCTCACTAGTGTATTTTTTAGAGCGCCGCTTAATTTTTTTAACTTTGAAGTTAACCCCTTTCTGCCATTTGACGTACTATTCCGTCCATGTGCCCTAGGACTTAATTCCCATGGACGGAATAGTACGTCATATGCAATTAGCTGCGCTCATTGCAACTGACACCCGGCACTAAGTGCCAGGAGCGGTCACGGACCGCTCCCGGCACTTTAACCCCCCAACATACTGCGATCAAACATGATCGCAGCGTGCTGGGAGCAGGCAGAGGGGATGTCAGCTGTGACAGCCCCTCTGCCTTTGGATTGGAGACCCAGCGGCATAATGCGGAGCCCTGATCACTGCCATGGAGACCCGATGTCATAACGACATCCGGGTCTATACTACTGAGAGACTTCCTGACATGCGCAGTGATGACCAGGGAGTCTCAGGTCAGTGTGCAACTTCATGCAGAGCTGACAGCTTCTGTAGCATGCAGATCTGCATGCTACAGAAGCGATCAGCCTGCACAAAATGAGTGTCCTATAGTGGGACACAGTGTAAAAGTAAGAATTAAATAACAAAAAATTTAAAATAATTGTAAAAATATTTTTTTAAAAAAATCAATATTTATTCAATCAATAAATATTTTAAAAAATCTACACAATAGAAGTACACATTTAGTATTGCTGCATTCGTAACGACCCGCCCTATAAAACTATCCCACTAGTTAACCCCTTTAGTGAACACAAAAAAAACAAGGCAAAAAAACAATGCATTATCATCATACCGCCCTTCAAAAAGTAGAAAAGCACGTGATCAAAAAGACGGATATAAATAAACGTGGTACCACTGAAAACGTCATCTTGTCCCGCAAATACAAGCCCCCACACAACCTCATCAGCAAAAAAATAAAAAAGTTATAGCTCTCAAAATAAAGCGATACAATTTTTTTTTTTTTTTTTATATAAAATAGTTTTTATTGTATAAAAGCGCCAAAACATAAAAAAATGATATAAATGAGGTATCGCTGTAATGCTACTGACCTGTAGAATAAAACTGCTTTATCAATTCAATCACACGTGGAACGTTATAAACGCCCCCCCCCAAAAGAAATTCATGAAATGCTGGTTTTTGTTCATTCTGCCTCATAAAAAGCGATCAAAAAATGTCATGGTACCAATAAAAATGTCAACTCGTCCTGTAAAAAACAAGACCTCACATGACTCTGTGGGCCAAAATATGCAAAAATTATAGCTGTCAAAATGTGGTAATGCAAAAACTATTTTTTGCAATAAAAAGTGCCTTTTAGTGTGTGACAGCTGCTAAAACCCGCTATAAAAACCCGCTATAAATAGAAAATCAAACCCCCCTTTATCACCCTCTTAGTTAGGGAAAACTAATAAAATAAAAAAATGTATTTATTTCAATATTCCCATTAGGGTTGGGCCTAAAGTTAGGGTTATGGTTGGGGTTAGGGTTAGGGTTAGGGTTGAGATTAGGGTTAGGGGTGTGTTGGGGTTACGGCTGGAGTTAGAATTGGGGGGAATTACACTGTTTAGGCACATCAGGGGCTCTCCAAACGCAACATGGCATCTGATCTCATTTCCAGCCAATTTTGCATTGAAAAGTCAAACTGCGCTCCTTCCCTTCCGAGCTCTGCCATGCACCCAAACAGTGGTTTACCCCCACATATGGGGTGTCAGCATACTCGGGACAAATTGCACAACAACTTTTAGAGTCTAATTTCTCCTGTTGCCCTTGGATAAATAAAAATTGGGGGCAAAAAGATCATTTTTGTGAAAAAAATAAGATTTTTTATTTTTACGGCTCTACATTATAAACTTCTGTGAAGCACTTGTGGTTCAAAGTGCTTACTTAACATCTAGATAAGTTCCTTAGGGGTCTACTTTCCAAAATGATGTCACTTGGGGGGTTTCCACTGTTTAGGCAAATCAGGGGCTCTCTAAACGTGACATGGCGTGCAATCTCAATTCCAGCCAATTTTGCATTGAAAAGTCAAACGGCGCTCCTTCACCTCCGACCTCTGCCATGTGCCCAAACAGCGGTTTACCTGCATATATGGGGTATGAGCGTACTCAGGACAAATTGTACAACAACTTTTGGGGTCCAATTTCTCCTGTTACCCTTGGTAAAATAAAACAAATTGGACCTGAAGTATATTCTATCATATAGACCCCTCAAAGTGACTTCAAATGTGATGTGGTCCCTAAAAACAATGGTGAAAAATGAGAAATCGCTGGTCAACTTTTAACCCTTATAACTTCCTAACAAAAAAAATTTTGGTTCTAAAATTGTGCTGATGTAAAGTAAACATATGGGAAATGTTATTTATTAACTATTTTGTGTGACATATTCCTCTGTTTTAAGAGCATGAAAATTCAAAGTTTGAAATTTTCAAAATTTTCGCCAAATTTCCGTTTTTTGCATATATAAATACAAATCATATCAAAGAAATTTTACCACTGTCATAAAATACAAGATGTCATGAGAAAACGTTGTCAGAATGACCAGGATCCATGGAAGCGTTCCAGAGTTATTACCTTGTAAAGGGACAGTGTTCAGAATTGTAAAAATTGGCCCGGTCATTAACACGCAAACCACCCTTGGGGGTAAAGGGGATAAAGTGCAGCTTTTGGCACCAAACGTCACAAAAACAGTTCAAGACAGGAAGAAAGTCCTTTTTTGATTTTGTGCCAAATGCATTAATAGCGTGCGCTATTTTGATGAATTTGGTGTGAAAAATGGAAACATACCACAAAACAAAAAAAGTGCCTTAAAAATACAAATAATGAATCTGAGCGGTATGGCTCTGGTGACTAGGTCACAGTTTCTTCACTGTTACAGAGTTTATCAGGCCACATTCCTTCATACTTCAAGAATGAATAAGCTGGCTCACACTGCTATTATACACTCACTGGCCACTTTATTAGGTACACCTGTCCAACTGTGTGTTAAGACTTAATTTCTAATCAGCCAATCACATGGCGGCAACTCAGTGCATTTAGGCATGTAGACATGGTCAAGACAATCTCCTGCAGTTCAAACCGAGCATCAGTATGGGGAAGAAAGGTGATTTGAGTGCCTTTGAACGTGGCATGATTGTTGGTGCCAGAAGGGCTGGTCTGAGTATTTCAGAAACTGCTGATCTACTGGGATTTTCACGCACAACCATCTCTAGGGTTTACAGAGAATGGTCCGAAAAAGAAAAAAAATCCAGTGAGCGGCAGTTCTGTGGCCGGAAATGCCTTGTTGATGCCAGAGGTCAGAGGAGAATGGGCAGACTGGTTCGAGCTGATAGAAAGGCAACAGTGACTCAAATTGCCACCCGTTACAACCAAGGTAGGCAGAAGAGCATCTCTGAACGCACAGTGCGTCGAACTTTGAGGCAGATGGGCTACAGCAGCAGAAGACCACACTGGGTACCACTCCTCTCAGCTAAGAACAGGAAACTGAGGCTACAATTTGCACAAGCTCATCGAAATTGGACAGTAGAAGATTGGAAAAACTTTGCCTGGTCTGATGAGTCTCGATTTCTGCTGCGACATTCGGATGGTAGGGTCAGAATTTGGCGTAAACAACATGAAAGCATGGATCCATCCTGCCTTGTATCAACGGTTCAGGCTGGTGGTGGTGGTGTCATGGTGTGGGGAATTTTTTCTTGGCACTCTTTGGGCCCCTTGGTACCAATTGAGCATCGTTGCAACGCCACAGCCTACCTGAGTATTGTTGCTGACCATGTCCATCCCTTTATGACCACAATGTACCCAACATCTGATGGCTACTTTCAGCAGGATAATGCGCCATGTCATAAAGCTCGAATCATCTCAGATTGGTTTCTTGAACATGACAATGAGTTCACTGTACTCAAATGGCCTCCTCAGTCACCAGATCTCAATCCAATAGAGCATCTTTGGGATGTGGTGGAACGGGAGATTCGCATCAGGGATGTGCAGCCGACAAATCTGCGCCAACTGTGTGATGCCATCATGTCAATATGGTCCAAAATCTCTGAGGAATGCTTCCAGCACCTTGTTGAATCTCTGCCACGAAGAATTGAGGCAGTTCTGAAGGCAAAAGGGGGTCCAACCCGTTACTAGCATGGTGTACCTAATAAAGTGGCCAGTGAGTGTAGGTTGGTGCTCGGAAGAATGTCAATATCATCAGTACTAAAAAAACTTCTTTGGCTGAACCTGAAACATTGATGCGGTGACGGTCCCATATATGGTGTATAATTGGGCCTGTCACATATGATATCTTTTGGCAGATACATTTCTTTACTGTCTGTGTATAGTTAAACTCTGATAGGGTATTTATTAGGGCGATCAGGCACACCAACGTTTTTGGGGGGGCGCCATTTCACAAAATACTAGGGTGCCAACATCCGCTGCCAGGTAGGATGAGATAAAGTTATTAACTAGGGATTTGATAGATCTGTCATCATCACTGTCTGGCATAACGAGATTAACCCTGACCTGACACCGAAATACCATGAGAGTTTTTGTTGTTGATATGTTCAATATTTATTTTTTAGGGTTCTAATGTCTTTTCTGGTTGTCTACTTCAAGAATGTACAAATGATCCTGACTAAAAAACGTAGCTCATATGCTATATGTGTGTGTGTATATACAGTGTGTATATATATATATATATACACTCACTGGCCACTTTATTAGGTACACCATGCTAGTAACGGGTTGGACCCCCTTTTGCCTTCAGAACTGCCTCAATTCTTCGTGGCAGAGATTCAACAAGGTGCTGGAAGCATTCCTCAGAGATTTTGGACCATATTGACATGATGGCATCACACAGTTGGCGCAGATTTGTCGGCTGCACATCCCTGATGCGAATCTCCCGTTCCACCACATCCCAAAGATGCTCTATTGGATTGAGATCTGGTGACTGAGGAGGCCATTTGAGTACAGTGAACTCATTGTCATGTTCAAGAAACCAATCTGAGATGATTCGAGCTTTATGACATGGCGCATTATCCTGCTGAAAGTAGCCATCAGATGCCTGTTCTTAGCTGAGAGGAGTGGTACCCAGTGTGGTCTTCTGCTGCTGTAGCCCATCTGCCTCAAAGTTCGACGCACTGTGCGTTCAGAGATGCTCTTCTGCCTACCTTGGTTGTAACGGGTGGCAATTTGAGTCACTGTTGCCTTTCTATCAGCTCGAACCAGTATGCCCATTCTCCTCTGACCTCTGGCATCAACAAGGCATTTCCGGCCACAGAACTGCCGCTCACTGGATTTTTTTTCTTTTTCGGACCATTCTCTGTAAACCCT
Source organism: Dendrobates tinctorius (assembly GCF_039654945.1). Lineage (NCBI taxonomy): Eukaryota > Metazoa > Chordata > Amphibia > Anura > Dendrobatidae > Dendrobates > Dendrobates tinctorius. The sequence goes on along the minus strand of NW_027361766.1, from coordinate 18,026,084 downwards.
AGAGATGGTTGTGCGTGAAAATCCCAGTAGATCAGCAGTTTCTGAAATACTCAGACCAGCCCTTCTGGCACCAACAATCATGCCACGTTCAAAGGCACTCAAATCACCTTTCTTCCCCATACTGATGCTCGGTTTGAACTGCAGGAGATTGTCTTGACCATGTCTACATGCCTAAATGCACTGAGTTGCCGCCATGTGATTGGCTGATTAGAAATTAAGTCTTAACACACAGTTGGACAGGTGTACCTAATAAAGTGGCCAGTGAGTGTATATATATATATCTAATATATAAAGCTCAGTGTGGGTGTGTATGTATGTATGTATGTCCGGATTGGCATCAGCACCATCGCAGCTACAGGCACAAAATTTTGCACAGTCACACGTCTGGACCCCGAGAGCGTCATAGGCTATGTTGTGAGGCGAAATTTTAACCCCGCGTGTTCCAATTCACCAAACAATTTTGCCTCTATCTACATAATAGGGATAAAGTGAAAGAAAAAGTGTTGGAGGCAAATTGACAGCTGCCAGATGTGAACAAGGGGGACTTAAAGAATGAGAGCGATGGCGCCAAAGAGTATATACCGTACAGTTGCTAAGGTGGGGCCCTGACATGGGATACTCACCACACAAGGGGATATGAACACACACACAAAATGCGCCACACACTGCCACGTGCTTCAACACATATACCACACATTTCACCACACATACACCAACCTCGCCACATAAAAGTCGCCACTCAAAACTCGCCACGCTGTCCCAGAGCTGTATAATAGATGAAAGCTGAGCTGTGATTGGTTGCTATTAGCAACAGTTTTCTTTGTAGTCAGTTGTGGTAACTGAGGCCTATTATTCTTATCATTTCTATGGTGTTATCGTCCTTCTGTAAAGCTGGAAATAACACAATTCATTACCGTGCCAACACAGACCATCCTCTGATGCAGACTGCAGGGGGAGCACAGTATCACACAGGTTAGGATTAGATACACAGGTCAGCAGTAAGTCACACACAATAGGATTAAATACACAGCTCAGCAGTCAGTATCACACAGGGTAGGATTAGATACACAGCTCAGCAGTCAGTATCACACAGGGTAGGATTAGATACGCAGCTCAGCACACAGTATCACACAGAATAGTATTAGATACACGGCTCAGCAGACTATCACACAGGATAGGATTAGATGCACGGTTTTTATGTGCAATATAATCATTAAAATTTGTTACAACTAACCACAGTTGGTTACTATGCCCAGGCAACGCCGGGCTCTTCAGCTAGTACATATATATTTCGTTGTGGAGAAAGAGAAAAAGCAGGATGGCACTCACCGTTCATGTGAATCAAATCACTTTATTTCACATACACAGGGCATCGGCATAGGCACGGGAGCAATGTGCTGGAAGACGGACAACAGCCGTTTCGCGCTCAATACGCTTTATATATACAGTGGGGGAAAAAGTATTTAGTCAGTCAGCAATAGTGCAAGTTCCACCATTTTAAAAGATGAGAGGCGTCTGTAATTTACATCATAGGTAGACCTCAACTATGGGAGACAAACTGAGAAAAAAAAAATCCAGAAAATCACATTGTCTGTTTTTTTTTCATTTTATTTGCATATTATGGTGGAAAATAAGTATTTGGTCAGAAACAAGCAATCAAGATTTCTGGCTCTCACAGACCTGTAACTTCTTCTTTAAGAGTCTCCTCTTTCCTCCACTCATTACCTGTAGTAATGGCACCTGTTTAAACTTGTTATCAGTATAAAAAGACACCTGTGCACACCCTCAAACAGTCTGACTCCAAACTCCACTATGGTGAAGACCAAAGAGCTGTCAAAGGACACCAGAAACAAAATTGTAGCCCTGCACCAGGCTGGGAAGACTGAATCTGCAATAGCCAACCAGCTTGGAGTGAAGAAATCAACTGTGGGAGCAATAATTAGAAAATGGAAGACATACAAGACCACTGATAATCTCCCTCGATCTGGTGCTCCACGCAAAATCCCACCCCGTGGGGTCAGAATGATCACAAGAACGGTGAGCAAAAATCCCAGAACCACGCGGGGGGACCTAGTGAATGAACTGCAGAGAGCTGGGACCAATGTAACAAGGCCTACCATAAGTAACACACTACGCCACCATGGACTCAGATCCTGCAGTGCCAGACGTGTCCCACTGCTTAAGCCTGTACATGTCCGGGCCCGTCTGCAGTTTGCTAGAGAGCATTTGGATGATCCAGAGGAGTTTTGGGAGAATGTCCTATGGTCTGATGAAACCAAACTGGAACTGTTTGGTAGAAACACAACTTGTCGTGTTTGGAGGAAAAAGAATACTGAGTTGCATCCATCAAACACCATACCTACTGTAAAGCATGGTGGTGGAAACATCATGCTTTGGGGCTGTTTCTCTGCAAAGGGGCCAGGACGACTGATCCGGGTACATGAAAGAATGAATGGGGCCATGTATCGTGAGATTTTGAGTGCAAACCTCCTTCCATCAGCAAGGGCATTGAAGATGAAACGTGGCTGGGTCTTTCAACATGACAATGATCCAAAGCACACCGCCAGGGCAACGAAGGAGTGGCTTTGTAAGAAGCATTTCAAGGTCCTGGAGTGGCCTAGCCAGTCTCCAGATCTCAACCCTATAGAAAACCTTTGGAGGGAGTTGAAAGTCCGTGTTGCCAAGCGAAAAGCCAAAAACATCACTGCTCTAGAGGAGATCTGCATGGAGGAATGGGCCAACATACCAACAACAGTGTGTGGCAACCTTGTGAAGACTTACAGAAAACGTTTGACCTCTGTCATTGCCAACAAAGGATACAGTGGGGCAAAAAAGTATTTAGTCAGTCAGCAATAGTGCAAGTTCCACCACTTAAAAAGATGAGAGGCGTCTGTAATTTACATCATAGGTAGACCTCAACTATGGGAGACAAACTGAGAAAAAAAAATCCAGAAAATCACATTGTCTGTTTTTTTTTCAGTTTATTTGCATATTATGGTGGAAAATAAGTATTTGGTCAGAAACAAAATTTCATCTCAATACTTTGTGATATATCCTTTGTTGGCAATGACAGAGGTCAAACGTTTTCTGTAAGTCTTCACAAGGTTGCCACACACTGTTGTTGGTATGTTGGCCCATTCCTCCATGCAGATCTCCTCTAGAGCAGTGATGTTTTTGGCTTTTCGCTTGGCAACACGGACTTTCAACTCCCTCCAAAGGTTTTCTATAGGGTTGAGATCTGGAGACTGGCTAGGCCACTCCAGGACCTTGAAATGCTTCTTACGAAGCCACTCCTTCGTTGCCCTGGCGGTGTGCTTTGGATCATTGTCATGTTGAAAGACCCAGCCACGTTTCATCTTCAATGCCCTTGCTGATGGAAGGAGGTTTGCACTCAAAATCTCACGATACATGGCCCCATTCATTCTTTCATGTACCCGGATCAGTCGTCCTGGCCCCTTTGCAGAGAAACAGCCCCAAAGCATGATGTTTCCACCACCATGCTTTACAGTAGGTATGGTGTTTGATGGATGCAACTCAGTATTCTTTTTCCTCCAAACACGACAAGTTGTGTTTCTACCAAACAGTTCCAGTTTGGTTTCATCAGACCATAGGACATTCTCCCAAAACTCCTCTGGATCATCCAAATGCTCTCTAGCAAACTTCAGACGGGCCCAGACATGTACAGGCTTAAGCAGTGGGACACGTCTGGCACTGCAGGATCTGAGTCCATGGTGGCGTAGTGTGTTACTTATGGTAGGCCTTGTTACATTGGTCCCAGCTCTCTGCAGTTCATTCACTAGGTCCCCCCGCGTGGTTCTGGGATTTTTGCTCACCGTTCTTGTGATCATTCTGACCCCACGGGGTGGGATTTTGCGTGGAGCACCAGATCGAGGGAGATTATCAGTGGTCTTGTATGTCTTCCATTTTCTAATTATTGCTCCCACAGTTGATTTCTTCACTCCAAGCTGGTTGGCTATTGATTCAGTCTTCCCAGCCTGGTGCAGGGCTACAATTTTGTTTCTGGTGTCCTTTGACAGCTCTTTGGTCTTCACCATAGTGGAGTTTGGAGTCAGACTGTTTGAGGGTGTGCACAGGTGTCTTTTTATACTGATAACAAGTTTAAACAGGTGCCATTACTACAGGTAATGAGTGGAGGAAAGAGGAGACTCTTAAAGAAGAAGTTACAGGTCTGTGAGAGCCAGAAATCTTGATTGCTTGTTTCTGACCAAATACTTATTTTCCACCATAATATGCAAATAAAATGAAAAAAAAACAGACAATGTGATTTTCTGGATTTTTTTTTCTCAGTTTGTCTCCCATAGTTGAGGTCTACCTATGATGTAAATTACAGACGCCTCTCATCTTTTTAAGTGGTGGAACTTGCACTATTGCTGACTGACTAAATACTTTTTTGCCCCACTGTATATCACAAAGTATTGAGATGAAATTTTGTTTCTGACCAAATACTTATTTTCCACCATAATATGCAAATAAAATGAAAAAAAAAAACAGACAATGTGATTTTCTGGATTTTTTTTTTCTCAGTTTGTCTCCCATAGTTGAGGTCTACCTATGATGTAAATTACAGACGCCTCTCATCTTTTTAAGTGGTGGAACTTGCACTATTGCTGACTGACTAAATACTTTTTTTCCCCACTGTATATATATATATATATATATATATTAGTACAGACCAAAACTTTGGACCCATCTTCTCATTCAAAGAGTTTTCTTTATTTTCGTGACTATGAAAATTGTAGGTTCACTCTGAAGGCATCAAAACTATGAATTAACACATGTGGAATTATATAATTAACAAAAAAGTGAAACAACTGAAAATATGTCTTATATTCTAGGTTCTTCAAAGTAGCCACCTTTTGCTTTGATTACTGCTTTGCACACTCTTGGCATTCTCTTGATGAGCTTCAAGAGGTAGTCACCGGAAATAGTCTTCCAACAGTCTTGAAGGCGTTCCCAGAGATGCTTAGCACTTGTTGGTGCTTTTGCCTTCACTTTGCGGTCCAGCTCACCCCAAACCATCTCAATTGGGCTCAGGTCTGGTGACTGTGGAGGCCAGGTCATCTGGCGTAGCACCCCATCACTCTCCTTCTTGGTCAAATAGCCCTTACACAGCCTGGAGGTGTGTTTGGGGTCATTGACCTGTTGAAAAATAAATGATGGTTCAACTAAACGCAAACCGGATGGAATAGCATGCCGCTGCAAGATGCTGTGGTAGTCATGCTGGTTCAGTATGCCTTCAATTTTGAATAAATCCCCAACAGTGTCACCAGCAAAGCACCCCCACACCATCACACCTCCTACTTCATGCTTCACGGTGGGAACCAGGCATGTAGAGTCCATCCGTTCACCATTTCTGCGTCGCACAAAGACACATGGAACCAAAGATCTCAAATTTGGACTCATCAGACCAAAGCACAGATTTCCACTGGTCTAATGTCCATTCCTTGTGTTCTTTAGCCCAAACAAGTCTCTTCTGCTTGTTGCCTGTCCTTAGCAGTGGTTTCCTAGCAGCTATTTTACCATGAAGGCCTGCTGCACAAAGTCTCCTCTTAACAGTTGTTGTAGAGATGTGTCTGCTGCTAGAACTCTGTGTGGCATTGACCTGGTCTCTAATCTGAGCTGCTGTTAACCTGCGATTTCTGAGGCTGGTGACTCGGATGAACTTATCCTCCGCAGCAGAGGTGACTCTTGGTCTTCTTTTCCTGGGGCGGTCCTCATGTGAGCCAGTTTTTGTAGCGCTTGATGGTTTTTGCCACTGCACTTGGGGACACTTTCAAAGTTTTCCCAATTTTTCAGACTGACTGACCTTCATTTCTTAAAGTAATGATGGCCACTCGTTTTTCTTTACTTAGCTGCTTTTTTCTTGCCATAATACAAATTCTAACAGTCTATTCAGTAGGACTATCAGCTGTATATCCACCAGACTTCTGCACAACCCAACCCCATTTATAAGGCTAGGAATCCCACTTATTAAACCTGGTAGGGCACACCTGTGAAGTGAAAACCATTTGCAGTTACTACCTCTTGAAGCTCATCAAGAGAATGCCAAGAGTGTGCAAAGCCATAGTCAAAGCAAAAGGTGGCTACTTTGAAGAACCTACAGTTGTGGCCAAAAGTATTGACACCCCTGAAATTCTGTCAGATAATACTCAGTTTCTTCCTGAAAATGATTGCAAACACAAATTCTTTGGTATTATTATCTTCATTTAATTTGTCTTAAATGAAAAAACACAAAAAGAATTGTCCTAAAGCCAAATTGGATATAATTCCACACCAAACATGAAAAAGAGGGAGGACAAAAGTATTGGCACTGTTCGAAAAATCATGTGATGCTTCTCTAATTTATGTAATTAACAGCACCTATAACTTACCTGTGGCACCTAACAGGTGTTGGCAATAACTAAATCACGCTTGCAGCCAGTTGACATGGATTAAAGTTGACTCAACCTCTGTCCTGTGTCCTTGTGTGTACCACATTGAGCATGGAGAAAAGAAAGAAGACCAAAGAACTGTCTGAGGACTTGAGAAACCAAATTGTGAGGAAGCATGAGCAATCTCAAGGCTACAAGTCCATCTCCAAAGACCTGAATGTTCCTGTGTCTACCGTGCGCAGTGTCATCAAGAAGTTTAAAGCCCATGGCACTGTGGCTAACCTCCCTAGATGTGGACGGAAAAGAAAAATTGACAAGAGATTTCAACGCAAGATTGTGTGGATGTTGGATAAAGAACCTCGACTAACATCCAAACAAGTTCAAGCTGCCCTGCAGTCCGAGGGTACAACAGTGTCAATCCGTACTACCCGTCGGCGACTGAATGAAAAGGGACTGTATGGTAAGAGACCCAGGAAGACCCCACTTCTTGCCCCGAGACATAAAAAAGCCAGGCTGGAGTTTGCCAAAACTTACCTGAAAAAGCCTAAAACGTTTTGGAAGAATGTTCTCTGGTCAGATGAGACAAAAGTAGAGCTTTTTTGGGCAAAGGCATCAACATAGAGTTTACAGGAGAAAAAAGAGGCATTCAAAGAAAAAAACACGGTCCCTACAGTCAAACATGGCGGAGGTTCCCTGATGTTTTGGGGTTGCTTTGCTGCTTCTGGCACTGGACTGCTTGACCGTGTGCATGGCATTATGAAGTCTGAAAACTACCAACAAATTTTGCAGCATAATGTAGGGCCCAGTGTGAGAAAGCTGGGTCTCCCTCAGAGGTCATGGGTCTTCCAGCAGGACAATGACCCAAAACACACTTCAAAAAGCACTAGAAAATGGTTTGAGAGAAAGCACTGGAGACTTCTAAGGTGGCCAGCAATGAGTCCAGACCTGAATCCCATAGAACACCTGTGGAAAGATCTAAAAATGGCAGTTTGAAGAAGGCACCCTTCTAATATCAGGGACCTGGAGCAATTTGCCAAAGAAGAATGGTCTAAAATTCCAGCAGAGCATTGTAAGAAACTCATTGATGGTTACCGGAAGCGGTTGGTCACAGTTATTTTGGCTAAAGGTTGTGCAACCAAGTATTAGGCTGAGGGTGCCAATACTTTTGTCTGGCCCATGTTTGGAGTTTTGTGTGAAATGATCAATGTTTTGCTTTTTGCTTCATTCTCTTTTGTGACGATTTAAATGAAGATAATAATACCAAAGAATTTGTGTTTGCAATCATTTTCAGGAAGAAACTGAGTATTATCTGACAAAATTGATACTTTTGGCCACAACTGTAGAATATAAGACATACAGTATTTTCAGTTGTTTCACACTTTTTTGTTAATTATATAGTTCCACATGTGTTAATTCATAGTTTTGACGCCTTCAGAGTGAATCTACAATTGTCAGTCATGAAAATAAAGAAAACTCAAACTTTTGGTCTGTACTATATATACCTACCTACAGACAGTCTACACTATACACTGACAATCTGCACTATATACAGACAATGTACACTATCTACCATCTATACTACTGTATATACAACCAATGTGCACTATATGCAATCTACTGTATACTATACGCTAATACCAGTTTGTCTAGGCGGACACCGGGCGGAATTGCACAGATCCGTCCGCTGCCATCACTTTGTCAGGGGACGCACCTCCTCTGTCTCCAGTCATCAGGATAATTACGCAATTGACCGTTGAGTGTTGATGAGGCCGCGGCTGCTTCCTCTACTAGGCCGGTTATTGGGGAACTCACCATGAGCCTGTTTGTTGGTCTCTCCATGCATGGGTTGTGATAGTGAAACAGCCACGACACATGCATCTGCAGAGACAGCTGATCAGCATGAGCGATCCAGGTTCCCTCTGCAGCTTATTCGATAAGCGCCATAGCTTGCCAAATAAGGAGGGAGACAAACAAATTTGCTCATCTCTAGTGATGACGTGTTTCAATTCTACTTTGATTCTGATTGTTCCACTACTGGTTTTGGCTTACAAAAATGTATCAAATACCCAACTTATGCCCGTAAATCAGAGCGTTATATCACACAAAATAGTTAATAACATTTTCCACATGTCTACTTTACATCAGAATAATTTTTTAAACATCATTTTTTTCGCCAAGAAGTTATAAGCGTTAAAAGGTGACCAGCGATTTCTCATTTTTCCAACAAAATTTTCAAAACCATTTTTTTATGGAGCACATCACATTTGAAGCGTCTTTTAGGGGCCTATGTAATAGAGAATACCCAAAAGTGACACCATTCTAAAAACTGCACCCCTCAATCTGTTCATCACCACATTCAAGAATTTTATTAACCCTTCAGGTGCATCACAGGAACTGAAGCAATGTGGAAGGAAAAAATGAACATTTAACAATTTTTTTCACAAAAATTTTACTTCGGACCTAATTTTTTTTATTTTCTCAAGGGTATAAGGAGAAATTGAACCACAATATTTTTTGTGCAATTTTTCCTGAGTACATCGATACCCCATGTGTGGAGGAAGACCACTTTTTAGGCGCACGGCAGGGTTCGGAAGGGAGAGAACGTGGATGCCATGTCACGTTTGGAGAGCCCCTCATGTGCCTAAACAGTGGAAACTCAACAAGTGACCCCATTTTGGAAACTAGACCCCTCAAGGGACTTATCTAGATGTTTGGTGAGCGCTTTGAGCCTCCAGGTGCTTCGTATAAGTTTATAGCGTAGAGCCGTGAAAATTAAAAATTAAATTTTTTCCACAAAAATCATCTTTTAGCCCCAAATTTTTTATTTTAACAGTTAGCAGGAGAAAATGGACCCCCAAAATTGTGCAATTTCTTCTGAGTACGCCGATTCCCCATGTGTGGAGGAAGACCACTGTTTGGGTGCACTGCAGGGCTTGAAAGTGAAGGATCACCGTTTGATGTTTTGATCGTAAAATTGGCTAGACATGGCTCAAGATCGGACGCCATGTCGCATTTGGAGAGCCCCTGATATGCCTAAACAGTAGAACCTCCCCACAAGTGATACCATTTTGGAAACTAGACCCCTCAAGGAATTTATCTACTGTGATGAGCATTTTGAACTACCAGGTACTTTACAGAAGTGTATAACAGAGCTAAGGAAAATTCTTAGGAATCCCATTTTTCGCCACAAAATTTTCTTTTATCCCCCAATTTTTTATTTTAAGGGTAACAGGAGAAAATAGACCTCAACATTTGTTGTGCAATTTCTCCTGAGTGTGCCAGTACCCCATGTGTGAGTGAAAACTACTTTTGAGGCACAGTGCAAAGCTCAAAAGGGAAGGCGCACCATATTATAGTGCAGATTTTATTATTATGATGTGAGGGTGCTATTTTTTTCTGAAAAATAATATTTTACTAATTAAGTACATGTACAGTAATTTGCACACATACTGTACTAATTGTATTTGTCACAGACATCTATATACGTATTCTATTTGTATTTACTATATGTAATAACGTAATCCATCTCTTTTATCCTGTCGGCTCCTGCAGTGATTTTACAGAACACGGCAGATGAATTGCCGTTTTTTATTCTATCTAGTTATACAATATATAAATATATATATGTGCGTGTGTCTGTGTGTCACTGACCTATATATATATATATATCTATTCTATTCTAACTTGTCACTCCGTGATTATACTGTACGCGGCAGATGAATTGCCGGCTTTTAATATATATATATATAATGTGCGTATGTGTTTTGAAGAATATTTCATTTGAAAATGATGTGAAATGACAGAGGATTGCTCTATGTAAAAGCTCAGGTTAAAATCGTCCTGCAATCGGATAGCAATCGCACTGCATTCAGATGTAAATCGGATGCTAGGTGTGAGAAATTGGATTGTGCTCGCATGACACTCGCATTACACTCCTGCAAGTCTTGGCAGGGAGACTCGGACTGATTTTCCATACGTTAAGGCTAAGTTCACATCAGCGTTTGAGTCCGCAGCATGGTGCTGCGGACTTCTTTCCTTTAGCGCCGCCTACTTCCACATGCGTCCTGTGTACCTATCTTTAACATTGGGTACGCAGGGACATGTGTTGTATGCGGATGCGTCCGCATGCATTTTGACGTGCCCGCCGAACTCAAGAAAATGTTCCATTTGGCGGGCACGTCAAAATGCTGGATGCATCCACATACAACGCATGTCCCTGCGTACCCAATGTTAAAGATAGATACACAGGACGCATGTGGAAGTAGGCGGAGCTTAAGGAAAGAAGTCCGCAGCACCATGCAGCGGACTCAAACGCTAATGTGAACCTGGCCTAAGTCAGAATGCAATCCAATTTTTTATTGGATTGCAATGGTCCTTTTTAAACGCAGATGAGTATGGGCTCATAGTTTACAATACAAGGCAATGGGAGAGCTCAAAAGATATTCAGGCATCTATTTGATGGTTGTTCCAGCTCAGTGGCAGTTTCTTCATTGTTGAATGGAGGGAAAAAAACAATGGAAAAAGGATCAGAAAAATTGTCAGTGATTAAAAACGATGAAGCAAGCATGCAGTATACCAAAAAAAGGATGGAAAAAAAGGGGAAACCGCTTCAGGACACGCTGGCGATATTTGTTCTGAAGTATCTTTCCCTTTGGAAAACCATCAGGTTTGCCCAAGTTTACCAGATGTGTTCTCCTACCCGTAGATCTAATGTCCTATTGTGGCCACCTTTGTATTACACAGATTTGTGCAGTAGCTATCTAATATGCTGTGCCATATCTTATTACAATTCTCACACATGCTCCAGTTACATCGCTGCCTCTGCCGCTTACAGAGTTAACTTTCCTGCCGATTTCTTCATATTCCAAGGGTCATTTAGGATAGAACACGTAAACTAGGAAGAGGAAGGCAAGCCTCTGCGCCCCCCGCATTGGATGACAATGATCAGCGAAATTCAGAGTGAGTGTGACAGTACTGGGTAAATCCTCTTAACATTTTCATTGAAGTAGTTGAAAGTATGAAACGTGTCTGTTCCCATGTCTGCTAATATACTATGATGGCTATGGTATTTCCTCCTGCTACACTTTTACTATCTTGACTCCATGAAAGATCTCTGATGTGTCCCTCTTGAAGTCTCAGATGAGGAGCACAGCACATATTTAGCAAAGATGTTCAAGAGAGATCTTGGCAGCCAGCAATGTACACTTTTCTTAAGATATACGTAGAAGGGATTGGTCCAATTTGAGAGGTTGACAGTACTGGTAAGATATGTGCTACGCATGTGCCTGGTCAGTCTCTGGGGCAGCTTAGTAACACAAGACATATAATGTGGAGCACTTTTGTGAGATCTGCAGTTACTGATCACAGATCAGATCTGTAATAGTGGTCAATTACTACTACCCTAGCCAAATTATCAATAGTAATGCTCACCACAAATGAGTACAAAAATCCAAGATCACCTCCAATTGGAGTACAGATCAACACCAGAGCATTTCAAATGGTAAACTATAATTACTTTTATTAATACAAATATCAAAACATTAAAAGACATACAAGTTTCCAAGATCAGTGCAAAAAGAGAGGGACCTGCACCTCCCATTATATATGTTTTTCTGCTGCATGGTATAGAACCTCATAGCTACTAAGCAATCAGTTAATGTATGCTCCTGGAAAGCTATACTATAAATATCTGCTGTTTACTCAAACATGCAGAGTATAATGACTACACAGCACAAGCTCATCGGTTCAGATAAACCAAAGTTATAAAATAACATCCATGGTATACAGTCATATGTAAAAGTTTGGGCACCCCTATTAATGTTAACCTTTTTTCTTTGTAACAATTTTGGTTTTTGCAACAGGTATTTCAGTTTCATATATCTAATAACTGATGGACTCAGTTATATTTCTGGATTCAAATGAGGTTTATTGTACTAACAGAAAATGTGCAATCTGCATTTAAACAAAATTTGACCGATGCAAAAGTATGGGCACCCTTATCATTTTCTTGATTTGAACACTTCTAACTACTTTTTACTGACTTCCTGAAGCACTAAATTGGTTTTGTAACCTCATTGAGCTTTGAACTTCATAGCCAGGTGCATCAAATCATGAGAAAAGGTATTTAAAGTGGCCACTTGCAAGTAGTTCTCCTATTTGATTCTCCTATGAAGAGTGGCATCATGGGCTCCTCAAAACAACTCTCAAATGATCTGAAAACAAAGATTATTCAACATAGCTTTTCAGGGGAAGGATACAAAAAGTTGTCTCAGAGATTTAACCTGTCAGTTTCCACTGTGAGGAATATAGTAAGGAAATGGAAGAACACATGTATAGTTCTTGTTAAGCCCAGAAGTGGCAGGCCAAGAAAAATATCAGAAAGGCAGAGAAGAAGAATGGTGAGAACAGTCAAGGACAATCCACAGACCACCTCCAAAGACCTGCAGCATCATCTTGCTGCAGATGGTGTCACTGTGCATCGGTCAACAATACAGCGCACTTTGCACAAGGAGAAGCTGTATGGGAGAGTGATGCGAAAGAAGCCGTTTCTGCAAGCACGCCACAAACAGAGTCGCCTGAGGTATGCAAAAGCACATTTGGACAAGCCAGTTACATTTTGGAAGAAGGTCCTGTGAACTGATGAAACAAAGATTGAGTTGTTTGGTCATACAAAAAGGCATTATGCATGCGCTGTATTGTTGACCAATGCACAGTGACACCATCTGCAGCAAGATGATGCTGCAGGTCTTTGGAGGTGGTCTGTGGATTGTCCTTGACTGTTCTCACCATTCTTCTTCTCTGCCTTTCTGATATTTTTCTTGGCCTGCCACTTCTGGGCTTAACAAGAACTGTGCCTGTGTTCTTCCATTTCCTTACAATGTTCCTCACAGTGGAAACTGACAGGTTAAATCTCTGAGACAACTTTTTTTATCCTTCCCCTGAAAAGCTATGTTGAATAATCTTTGTTTTCAGATCATTTGAGAGTTGTTTTGAGGAGCCCATGATGCCACTCTTCATAGGAGAATCAAATAGGAGAACTACTTGCAAGTGGCCACCTTAAATACCTTTTCTCATGATTTGATACACCTGGCTATGAAGTTCAAAGCTCAATGAGGTTACAAAACCAATTTATTGCTTCAGGAAGTCAGTAAAAAGTAGTTAGGAGTGTTCAAATCAAGAAAATGATAAGGGTGCCCATACTTTTGCACCGGTCAAATTTTGTTTAAATGCAGATTGCACATTTTCTGTTAGTACAATAAACCTCATTTGAATCCAGAAATATAACTGAGTCCATCAGTTATTAGATATATGAAACTGAAATACCTGTTGCAAAAACCAAAATTGTTATAAAGAAAAAAGGTTAACATTAATAGGGGTGCCCAAACTTTTACATATGACTGTACCTATGTAAACTAGTTAGCATTAGAGCTACTGAGGCCATTACCTGAATCCTGGCAGCGTTAATAGAAGTCCCCTGGGAGAAAAATCCCTCCACCCCGACATACACGTTTCGCTCCCAGCTTCCTCAGGGGGCGTGTCTAAGCAATGGGTGTGTTGAGTTTAAATACCAGCCTCAGCCAATCAGAAAGAATCTGTCTTCCATGCTTCAGCCAATGAATCAAACCCTTTCAAAAAGCAATGTAGGGATGGTTGTATGGCGCATGTGCCGATCGCGCTCCACTCCACTTCACTAAAAGACATCCTGCCGCGGTCATAATGAACAGCCTCCTATCCCCCATCATCCAGTTGACGATGAGGGACGAACACCGTCAGTATAACTGCCCACGGCATGCATATCAGGAGGGTGCCGAACCGCACATGCGCACTCCAATCCCATACTGCTCATATCATTGGCCCATATAACTAAACGGTGGAAGCGAAATTCAGTATATTTAGTCATTGTAAAGCCTAAATGATCATTGTGCGTAAACATAATCAGTATATTAGTCATTGTAAAGCCTAAATGATCATTGTACGTAAACATAATCACTATAATAACCTGAGCAAAGGGATTTCACAATATGAAAGTATTTGATATAAAAATATGTTGTTAAGTGTTGCGGAAATACCCACTAACTCTTCTCACAAAATTCGAAAGGACAAATATACATGCATAACACTTCAAAATGTCCATCAAAATATGCCCCATACTAAATGTGCATAATTATTACAAAGAATATACAAAATTATCAACCACCAAACTACCGAAAACAATGCCTGGAAATCCCAAAATACTATATTCTGAACCAAACCGTTGTGTAAAAATAATCAGGGTCCACCACATATAAAGAGCAGGAAGAAATCCTACATAGATAATTCTGTATAAATCCGTTTTCAATATAGCTGCACTCGGATGGATTCCGATATCTTGCTTATAGATTTTTCCAAACTCTTCTTACGTCATGGATAAAGCTCAGATAAAAGCAAGAAGAAATTCTGTGTAGATGATCCTGTATAAATGCCATTTTTAGTATGGCTGCACTCGGATGGATTCCGATATCTTGTTTATTGGTTTTAACCCCAAACTATTCTTTCGTCATGGATGAGGCTCATATCAAAGCAGGAAGAAATTCTGCATAGATGATCCTGGTTAAATGCCGTTTTTAGCACGGCTGCACTCGGATGGATTCCGATATCTTGCTTATAGGTTTTTACCCCAAACTCTTCTTTCGTCATGGATGAGGCTCATACCAACAAACCCAAAATAAAACAGAAAAATGTAAGTATAACAATAACAGAAACAATAAAAACATCCAAACCCTAAAAATAATAATCAGGAGAAAACCCAATAATATCCTATAGAAACGCACCAAAACCAGCATTTTCATTAAGACCTTGAGGTTGCAAAGTACCCAATTTAAATATCCACCTACACTCCAATCTGGCAAGTTCTTTACCTAAATCCCCCCCTCTAGAGTTTAATACAATACTGTCAATAACTTTAATTTTCAGCAACTGTGCCTTGCACCCATGGTATCTTTTAAAGTGTCTCGGTAATGTTTTGAGAACACTCTCATCTTCCACTGTTTTGGCCTTTTCTATATCTAAGCAATGCTCTCTGGTGCGAATTTTCAATTCACGGGTGGTTAGGCCCACATACACTTTATTACAAGGGCATGTAGCATGATATATTACCCCTTTACTCGAACATGTTAAATGTCTTCGGATTTCAAAAGATTTGGAACCATTGAAATTTTTAAAAGTATTAGCCCTGATCAAATTAGCACAAGCCTTACATACTCCACACGGAAAAAAGCCAGGATTATCACACCTAGTAGATTTAATCTTTTTGTTGGATTCAAAGTGGCTGTGCACCAGACAATCACGTAATGTCCGCGAGCGTTTGGCTACCATTGAAGGATATGGATCCAGAATTTTACTTAAGGTCGGGTCACTCAATTAAACATTCCAGTGTTTATTTAAAATATTCCTCAATTGACTCCATTGATCATGGAAAGTGGTTATAAACCTCACCTTATTCCCTGATGAGTGATTGTTCTGTGCCCTACACAACAGAGAATCCCTCGGCGTCTGTTTTGCTCTATTGTAACCTTTGCGAATACTTCTATGGCTATAGTTGCGTTCTCTGAAACGTTGTGATAACTCTTTGGCTTGTAATTCGAACTGATGGTCATCTGAGCAAATGCGTTTAATACGTAAAAATTGGCCAATTGGAATTCCTTGTATCAAAGTTTTTGGATGAAAGGATTCCGCATGCAAGAGGGAATTAGTAGCTGTTTTTTTGCGAAATACAGTCGTAGAAAGCTCTCCATCATCAGATGCTGAAATGAAAATGTCCAGAAATTCAATACTTCGACCAAACTTATGTGTCAAATGAATATTATATGGATTGGTATTAAGGACCTTCATGGTCTCATTCAATTCATTCAAGGAGCCCTCCCAAATAAACAATACGTCATCGATGAATCTGATCCAATTATGGATCTGCTTCATCCCTGGTATAGCATCATCAAGGAATATCTCCCGCTCCCAGAACCCCGAAAATAAATTGGCATACGAGGGGGCACAAGAGGCCCCCATCGCAGTCCCCTGTGTTTGTAAATAAATTTTTTTATTAAATGTGAAAACGTTATGTTTAAGTACAAAATCCAATAGTTGAATAAGCAATTCAACCATGGGTTTCGGAATGTTGCTCGATCTCAGAAACCATTGGACCGCCCTAATACCATCTTCATGTCGAATAGAGGAGTAGAGCGCCTCCACATCGGCTGTTACCAATAGCATGTTATCATTCAGTTGAACCTGATTAAAATGGTTTAAAGCCGCTGTTGTATCTTTAATACATGAAGGCAGCTCCTGGACCAATGGCTTCAGAAAGTAATCCACAACATCACAGATAATTTCGCAAAGACCCTCATTACTAGAAACAATTGGTCTCCCACGAGGATTTTGAATATCCTTGTGAATTTTAGGAATCAAGTAGAAGGTTGGCAACTTAGGTTTCATGTTCTTAAAAATATCAACCAATCTCTTAGGAATGATGTGGTGTTCAAGTGCGGTTTCCAAGATCTCAATTAGCTCCTGTTGAAACTTCACTGAGGGATTGAATGTTAACTGTCTATAACAGTTCTTGTTGTTCAATAGTTTTTCAGCCTGCATTATATACATGCAATTTGGCCAAATCACTATATTACCTCCTTTATCCGCCATCTTGAACACCACATCATCCCAGGATTCCATTGTCTGCAAAGCCCTCCTCTCCTCTACTGTTAAATTAGACTGACCAAATCGTGTTCGTGGTAAAGAGGCTATATCATTGGTCACCAGCTTAGTGAACACTTCCACTGCTGGGACCAATGATAATGGAGGAAATTTCTTTGATTTACCTACCAAATGTTTAGGGAAAAGACTCACTTCTGAAAATTGTTCTTCCATTAAAGATTGAAGATTAGCCAGTGCTTCCTGCTCTTCCCTTGAAGGAAATAACTCAAACTGGTCCGCTTTAAAATGAACTTTCTGTAAAATTAATTTTCTTGAAAAAAGATGTAAATCCTTTACTAATGTAAACGTGTCTGCATGGGATGAAATTGAAAAAGTTAATCCCCTCTGTAACACCGCAATTTGTATATCTGACAACTCATGTTGAGATAGATTAATTACCTTAAGATGATCCTCCTGTTTGGTCATATTCGTATTTTTTGTTGTTTTTTTCCTTCCGTATTGTCTAGTCCTTGGGAAAAATTCTTGAGCAGACATCTGACTCTCACTTTCACTCAATGAAGACATCGAATGGAGGGAAGAACTACGTGAAATGGTCCTTTTAGTTGAAATTTTTCTCAGCTGCCATCTAAAAATCTTTCCTGTGGCGAAATCTAAATTGTCACGTTCAAATTTCTTAAATTTGTCTGAGCTAATTGCCTTCTCCCACTTCTCCAAAATCACTATAGCTTCCTGGAAATTCACTGCTGTCATTTCTGATTGCAGTTTTTTTTGTAATTCAGTAATCTCATCTTCCAGCTTAGTTAATGAAAGAGTATTTTTTTCAATTATTATATTGATAAACTCCAAAGAGCAAGAATTAGCAGCCTTGATCCACCTCTGCGTCAAATTCTCATCCTCTAAATCATATGTCGGGTAAACCTGAATCCTTAATCCCCGAGGGATGATTTTTTGGTCCCAATAATTTTGAAGAGCTGTTTTAGTCCACCATAATTTGTTTTTTTTATGTAGCGCATTTTTATACTTTTTGAGAACCTCCTGATCCGATATTAAAAACAAATTTGTAGAACAATTTGTTCCTTTCTTGAAAACATCGCTTGCCTTTGGTCAGTAGCACTATAAGGGCTCATACTCACTTGCGAGAGACTCGCACGATTCTCATGCGGGTCTCTCGCATGAAAACCTGGCACTGCCGCCGGCACTGGGACCAGAGCGTGCGGGTGCATAGAAATGCATGTAGCCACACGCTCCGGTCTGAGTGCCGGCGGCAGTGCCAGGTTTTCATGCGAGAGACCCGCATGAGAATCATGCGAGTTTCTCGCAAGTGAGTATGAGCCCTAAAGAAAATATCGGTCAGGGGGACCTTTCCGAATAGCTTTTTTTAGGAAAAAAAGTAATGATCGGACTGACCTCTATTTAGAATCAATTTAAAATATAGTTGCATTTATATTGCACTTGTTTTCAGGTGACTATTATAATCACTTGGTATGAGAATCTTATTGGTTACTGTCACTTTAAGAGGTACTCTATAGTTAAGCTACTTTCCAAGTCCTGAAAAAATATGCTCATAACCAGGAATGGTGATAAAGTAACAACAGAAGCTGTACTTACTGGTTTATTTTGCTGCTAAACTATCACTTCTACATCTCTGCTTCTACCGCTTGTCTTCTGATTACCTGGCTACTGGAATTCTAAGGTTTCAGGTAGATGAGGATGAAATAAAAAACCCAAAAAGTGTTTTCAACTGAAGTTTACTTAAAGCCTATGAAAAACAAGTTGAATAGTGCAAAAGGAATGTAAACTGGACACACATAGAGTACATGCCCAAGTAACTGCAATCATTTATGGTGACATTATTTGTCCGCCACACTGAATGCACCACTTGGACAGCAAATCATCAAGATCCACCGCTGGCAACTAAGACATGCTTGATGGAAGATGCTCCAGGCCATGGTAGCAAATTTAGGCCACGCTACTCAGAATAGTATGAGCAAGATCGATATGTTGGCAACCTTTTTCATGGGATATGGTACAAGGACAGGAGCGACACTTCTTTGTTTGGATCCTATGCCAGGCTGGAGGCAGGGGTGGAGGTGGAGGGGTCAGCAGTTGGCAGTTTTGGGATAGGAATTTTTAATACTGAGCAAAATTGATTTAAGTCAGCCAGAGATTTAAGAGTTGCTGAGCGACCATTGTGTCTGGCTGTAAGGCTAAATGGGAACCCCCATCTGTATAAAATCTCTCAAGGCTGTTAGACGTGGATGAAGCAAATGACGTTTCTGAAGCTTAATGTTGGCAGCGGATTATTCAGGATACTATCCAAGCGTGTGACAACAGGGCTTCTTTATTCAGGAACAAACAGAAACAATATATGATAAGCTTAATAGATCAGGAATAAATAATGTGTGTGTCTCTATCTGTGCATCATCTACAGCAGGCTGCTTCTCTCATACACATACACAGGAAATACAGTCACATGCTCTCCCTTTGTGAGCCTCTGGGAGTTTTTATTTTTGTTCTATCTTTATAAACAGCATACAAATTTAGCAACTAAACACTCATAGACAGGAATGGAGTTGTTGCACCAAACATATTCCAACAGCCTCACTCAACAACTACTTATCCTGTTAGTCCCATTGCGGTTGTGAAGTCCACAAACTTGGCTCTTGACAATGGCTTTGTCATACCATCAGCTTTCATCTTCTCAGACTCGCAAGAAACAAACTCGACTACACCACGTTCCACTAAGTCATGTAAGTGGTGATGTTTTACATCAATGTGCTTAGTCCTTGCACTAATCTTCTCACTGCTGGCAAGTTTAATGCATCCTTGGTTGTCCTCATAGATATCTTTTGTTTGAGCTAATGGCTTGCCGAAATCTTCCAAAAGTTGTTTTAACCAAATTACTTCTTGACTTGAATAAGCAGCAGACACATACCGTATTCTGCTTCTGTAGAAGATAATGCAACTGACACTTGTTTTCTGCTGGACCAAGAAATTGAATTTTCTAACTTGAACAAGTAACCACTTGTTGATTTCTGATCACTTGAATCTCCAGCCCAATCTGCATCCACATAACTTGTGAAACTGAGATCTCCTGATGCAGATATCTTATGATTTAGCCTTTGAGTATCTTTAAGATATTGAAGAATTCTCTTAATTGCATTCAAGTCTCTTTGGCGTGGCTTGCATACACGTCGGCAGAGAATTCCAACTGTGGCTATGATATCCGGACGATTTGTGGTTGCTATGTACAGAAGTGCCCCCACTGCTTGCCTGTTAGGCCGGAGTCACACTGGCGAGGAATACGGGTGCGTGAGAGGCGCAAAAAGCACGCATTAGACACGGACCAATGATTCTCTATGGGGTCACTCGCACCAGGCGTATATTTCTCCTCCGTATCCTCCGCTCCGTGCCACTCGCAGCATGCTGCGATTGTCAGCGTACTACGCCGGTAGCACGCCAATGGAAGTCTATGGGTGTGCGAAAAATACGGATTAAACACTGAACACACGTGTGACCTGCGAGCAATACGCAGGTCTTTTGGCTGGTGAACAGGAAATGGGCCAATCCATCATCAGGAAGCGTAGACATGCAAATGAGCTCAAAAAGCGCTCCAGACATCCAGGAAGTCAGCCTCCACGGAGTACAGCAGCAGCATGGCGTCCACTTACATAAATGTGGAGATGCTAATTGTGCTGGTGCAGGAGCGTCCAGAAATATGGGACCCACGCGACGCAAACTATGCGAACCGCACAAGAAAGGAGGCGTCATGGAGGCGCATCTGTCGCCAGATGTACCATGACTTCGGTGACAGACCACGTGATGAGCAGCAGAAAATTCGTAAGTGCAACCATAAAAATATAATTAACGTTAGCGCGCGCTATAAAATGACTCTACAATCAGCCCCCCCCCCTTCCTGGGCATGTAATTTTAGCCTCATGAGGCCGTTACATTAGGATGTGACACGTGGCTTCACACAGCCATAATTAGGGGTTAGGCCACAAGCTCCTCATCCTCCTAGCCACTAAAATTTGTTTCAGGGGAGCTAATGAGACCCTGGGTATCGGCCCAATTACATATGCCACCATGGGTAGAACGCACACCCCATAAGGCCCCATGCCTAGACTACTGTTTGAAAATGTGACCTCTCAAATATGTGATTTTGACAATCTTTCCTGTCACATTGCAGTGGAAGATGTGATGAAACGGTGGAGAAGCATCCGGGACCAGTACCGCCGGGAACGCCAGCAGCGGTCCAGGAGTGGGGATGCTGGCCATGTAAAGCGGAAATATATATATTATGACCGGCTGAACTTCCTCTTCCCAATTCTGGCTCTGAGACCGTAAGTACATACCTCACACCACATGACACAAAAACATTACACAAATACTTTACAGGAACAAAAATATTGATGTATTTTTGCCTCTGTTCTATTTCATAACAGAACTCAATCCAACCTTACGGATCGAGGAACGGCCTCAGAGGCAGAGCCCATTATTGATCCTGTAGGGGATGAGGTGGCTGGCCCATCTTCTCCCCCTACAAGAAGGATGTCTGAAGAGGAGGCATCACAAGACCACACAATGGCTGCCCGACACAACACACCACCAGGACGGTCTGCAGCTGCAACCTCACCCATCCTGGAAGAGATGGGCAACTTGAGCAGCAGCCCAACTGCCCAGATCAGGCCCTCCCCACAGGCTGCTCTTGCATCACGGCGAATAAGAAGAAGGCGCCAGGTCGCCATTCAAGAGAGCCGGACCCATGTGGACACTGGGGTGCTGAATTACTTGTCCAGAGTCACTACAGATGATGGTGAGGAGGCCTATGCACGTAGCCTCACCCTTTATCTCCGTGCCCTTACCCGTGAGGTCAGGCTCCGTATTAGGGGGTGTATTCAGATCCTGCTTGATGCAAGCACCCCCCCCAATACCCCATATGAGGTGTTTGAATTTCTGGAGAGGTGGCAGCTCTCACCAAGAAATTTAATGCGCATGAGACCATCCACACAGATGCTTGCTCAAGCAGGGTCTGAACAGCCCCTAATACGTGGGCCAACACCTCAACCCCTTCCTCCCCCTACCCATCCTTCTATTCCGCAGCCCCAAATGTCTTCATCAAGCCAACCCCACCAATATGGCCACTTGTACCCACCCAGTGTTGGAGGCTGGTCCCAACCTGGTTGGGGACGATCTGGCTATCTTGGTGGGTATGAGCCACGGGCCTACCAGAGCCAACAAGAAGCCCCTCACCATCATCATTATTACTCTGGGCAGTATCACCAACAGGCCCAGGAGGCTGGACAACAACAGCATCATGGGCAACAGTATGGCCCCACACAGGGCGATGTTGGCCACAATGTCCAGCAGCACCCACAGGCTGTTCCTCCCCGTTCCCCTTCCCCTACATATGAGGATTTATGACTCAAAAATTTGGAGATGTCCAGTGACATGTAACTGGTGCTTCTAATCTAGACAAAAAAACAGGTGTTCTCCTTCACCAACATTTAGAACATAATTTAACACTCACATTTTTAAACAATGTTTTCCAAACATATGAAACAATCCATCATAACAGGCAACGCTACCTCACGCCTTTCACACAGATATTACATGTGTGTATAAAAGAGAATATTTAAATGCGCTATGCTGCTTTACCTGAAAAGATGAAAATACACTAATCACTTGCTAATGCATAGGAAAGGTGTGCTTGCCTTTAGTTAAGTAGTCAACTTTGTTATTAGCATTCTCTAGTAAACCAATTTGAGGCGACCAGCATTCACAATATCACGCTCTCTCAATGTCTTAACAAGTGAGTTTTGTATTTTCATCCTTTCCAGTATAGCATGCTTAAATATTGTCTGTTCTACAGACAGGTAATATCTGTGTGAAAGATGTGAGGTAGCCTTGCCTGTCATGGTGGAATCTTTCTATGATTGGAAAACATTATGAGGAAATGTGAGTGTTATCTTATTCACTTTATTTAGGTGATGGAGCTCACCCTTTGTTGCCTAATCAAGGTTAATGTAGGCATGCAGCAATGTTGTAATTGCATAATGTTTGGTGCATTTTTTTTCCGTAATGTTAATGTTACACCAAGTTAAAGAAGGCCCAAAAGGTCATTTTGGCCATTGCCAAATTTGTGTTCTGGCAAAATTATGTTTGCCTTTAAGCAAAACAAACAAAAAAAAGGCAAAACTAAAAATTTGTCTACTCTAGTTAACGTCTCTGTGTGATTTCTCACTATCCATCACAACATACTTACAGACACCAACCAATGCAAAGAATCACTCATAGAATCATAAAAAGGCTTGAGTAATATATATTTAGACACACTTTGAAAAAAAGAAATTATAACATAGACACAGCATTCTCTTGCCAAGACGTTGCCCCCTCAGGTGAGATAAAGTAATTCGTGAATATATCACGCACTTTGAGGCCAGAGAGCGGTCTACGTTGAGGGATGATAGGTGGTCTCACCCTGCGCACATTGTCCGGCCTACGCACAACACCATCAGAGGAGGAACAATCATGGATCCTGGTGAAGTTATGCAGAACAACACAGGCTTTCACAACTTCATTCACATTTTGCTCACTCAACTGAATGGCAGACTGGAGTACCCGCCATTTGGCACAAAGAATCCCAAAGGAACACTCCACCAGTCGCCTAGCACGTGATAGGCGCAAGTTAAAAATTCTGCGCCTGTGGTCAAGGTTGCGCCGGGGATATGGCCTCATGACATTACGTGATAACTGAAAGGCCTCATCTGCCACAAGGACATAAGGGACTGATTGTTCGGGGGAGCCTGGTAGCTGGCGTGGTGGTGGTACATCCAACTGGTTGGTGCGTAGCCGCCGACCCATTATGGAAGTATTGAAGACTCTAGAGTCTCCCGTCCTTCCATAGGCCCCAATGTCAACAATTATAAACTTGTATTGAGGGTCTACCAGAGCCAACAATACAACAGAAAAGTATTGCTTATAATTGAAGAATTGGGACCCTGAGTTCGGCGGCTTACGCACCCTGATATGTTTGCCATCCAGGGTCCCAATACAATTTGGAAACTGGCAGTCCTCCTCAAAGTCCCTTGAAATCCTTAACCAGTCTACCATCCTGGGCTCGGGTAGGACCACCTGATGGAGTCTTGTCCAGATTGGAGTCTTGTCCAGATTTCTGCACATGTAGACCTCACTATGCCTGAAATGGTGGACTTTCCAATGAGAAACTCATGGTGGAGGGCGGCATAAGACAGGCCAGTGGACAGGAAGCTGTAGAACAACAGAAATAGTACAGGTTAGAATGGCTAAAGTAAAAAAAAATCAGTTACATGCCGACCAAACTTGGTAGGAAATGAGAGATAACAACACACACATATGTGGTGGCACAATGACTAAGTGATATGCAGGACATATTAGATGTAACATTCTGCTGTGTCAGGTGAAACATATTTTGAGTAAGATGAGGGTTTTAAACATTGTCCAAGAAGGCCAAAAAACATAAATTAACACACACATTATGAACATAGAGAATGTGGTTGTGGAGTACATACCGTATTGTGAGTAGAAGTCGCTCCTCTGCAGATATGGCTTTGCGCATCCTAGTGTCCTGAAAGGTGATCCCAGGGCGCACTGTCTCCAAGAGGCGATCAAATGTGGAAATGCTCATTCGACAGTACTGGTAAAATTTGTCCGGATGCTCCAGCAGAGACGAATAGAGGCGGTGAAAATGCCCTCTTGTGAGTCGTTGCCTCAAAAGTGGATGTACCCACATGCGTCTCCTCCTCCGCGGATCCACTATCACAGGATATGGTTGCCCAAAGCGCCGTGACAAAAGCCAGGTAAAGAGAACCTGCTCGGTTGTATTGAATGTCAGACCCTCTGCCATGCTGCACAAAGAACACCAACACACCTCGTGAAAGCAAGGTGAGAAATGTACAGAATGTAGGCAGCCACCTGTTTCTGAGTGTCTAAATAGGGTGCAGGCTAATGATTTAAATTGTTTGCAGGCCTCAAAACCGTTAAATGTCCATTTTGCAAGGCTGCGAGAAAATCTCGCCATACGGATTGCATACGGATTACATACGGAGACACACATGCGCAAAATACGCGACCTCACCTTGCTTACGGATGACCTACGGACCACTATTTAGTGGTCATTGATCCGTATTACGCATGTAAAATACTGACCGTACTTTGCGCAGGTTAGTGTGACTCCAGCCTAACTCTCATTGCTGGGTAGCAGATCATCTTCCCCTTCTAACATTAAGTAGGACCGATCCATTGGTGTTGACGCACCTTTGGCTTCTGACATTCCAAACTGGTTTAGTAAATTTTAGAACTTTGGTTGAGAAGAAAACTCCCATCTTCTTCTCTCTGGATATATTCCCAAATAATATGTCACATTTCCAATGTTCTTAGTCTCAAAGTGCTGGTTGAGAATTTGACCTAGCTTTGCAATTTCTTTTTCATCTTGATGACACATGATTACATCGTCCACATATAGTAGAACATACATCCACTCATTCTCTACATTTTTCGTATACAAACATGGATCACCTTGAGATCTTTTAAATCCTTCATCCATCAAAACTTTGTTCATTTTCGAGTTCCAAGCTGTTAGGCATCGGGTTCCTGCCTCTGCACAGGAGGAATCTCGAGCCTTGCCGTCTGCGGTCTCCCATTCTTCTCCAGCCGCAGAGGAGCCTGCTCAGCAAAGACGTTGTTCCTGGCGTCTGGCTCAGTCTACTACTGTTGGCTTGGTTACTGCTGCTAATCAGGGTTCAGCTATAATAATCTGCAATAGCGAGCAGCTCCTGGGACTAAGTCCTTATTTCGGTCCACTGAGCATGGCCGTGGGAAGTCCTCTCATTGGAGGTCTGAGGTCACGTACTCAGGTCCTATTACTGCTCCCATTGGATCACTAGGAAGGTCCTGGAAGGACGCTGCTATTAAAGAGTCGCATGGCCGCACGGCCATGCGCTAGTATAGACTCTTATGTTATTTTGTGTGAGTGATGATGGATGCATGTACAGTATCTGGTGACTGACTCATTAAGACTCCCCTCCCTTGGATACGAATGGTTTAGGGTTATTAGAGTCATAGTCAGTGCCCTAGTAGTGACTGAGCCTAGTGCCACAATGCTCCCAGTTCACAGCACCTCTCTTAGCGCCATATTGTGCTATCCTACCTAAGGCACTACCGTACCGCGTGTGCAGCAGCTCCCGTTTGAGCGGCGCCGTGCGCAACTAAGGCGCTTTGCAGTCCTAAGTTTAGGCTGATTGGTGGCGTCCGCCTGAGCTGCGCTGTACATACCTAGTGCGGTACGTGTCTTTCTGCTGCACCCTGTGACAGCTAAGGCCGGTTTCACATTAGCGCTTTTTAAGCGCACGCACGGCCGGGGGTAGCTCCGCCCCCGAGCCGGCTCTCTGCCCGGCGTGCCCGCCCCTTGCTTGTAGCGCCGCCTCCTAGCGGACAGCGGCGCCTGCGATCGGCGCACCCTATCTTTAGCATAGGGTGCGCAGATCGTGCGCAGGCCGTGCGCTAGTTGCGCTTTGACCTGCGCTGCGCACTTTTGGCGGTGCGCCGTGCGCGCCAAAATCCGAAAAGTTTGACTTTGGCGCGCACAGCGCACCGTCAAAAGTGCGCAGCGCAGGTCAAAGCGCAACTAGCGCACGGCCTGCGCACGATCTGCGCACCCTATGCTAAAGATAGGGTGCGCCGATCGCAGGCGCCGCTGTCCGCTAGTAGGCGGCGCTACAAGCAAGGGGCGGGCACGCCGGGCAGAGAGCCGGCTCGGGGGCGGAGCTACCCCCGGCCGTGCGTGCGCTTTAAAAGCGCTAATGTGAAACCGGCCTAACAGGGTACAGCATCCATAGCGTCTTTCCCTGGTGCCACAGTAGTGGCTCAGTGCGCAAGTGAGTCTAGAAGGACTCAATCCCCGTGTCTTTGGGGCTGTCCTGTGACCTCGTCACTTGCGCTCATGTTAGGTCACAGTGGCCCTGTTAAGTAACAGGGTTTGCCTCTTATACACCGGGTCAGTGGTTACCTGCCGGTGTTCATTTAGTTCTCCGCCATTACCGAGCAGCAGCTTTCCATCTCTGCACGGTGGACCCCGGTGTTAAGGCTGGCGGAACGCACCAAATAATGAAAGATGGTAACGAGGTGCGTTCACAGCCCAGGGTCCACCGTGCAGAGATGGTAGACTGCTGCTTGGTAATGGTGGACAGAAACTGGCGGTATAGCAAACACACACGGGTTAACTTCACCTGGTGAATAGGAGGTGGACCCTGTTGTTTCACAGGGCCGCGATACCGCAGTGTGAACGCTAGTGTTTTGGTCACAGGACCCTGCCCCAAGGACACGGGGTTAGAGTCCCTCTATACCCACTAGCTTTTGGCGTCGCAACTGCGACTCCAAGGAGAGACCCTTACTGAATGCTGTTCCCTGTTAACAGTCACAAGGTGCAGCTGATAGATGAATACCGCACGAAGTACGTACAGCGCAGCTCTGACGGACGCCACTAACCGGCCTAAGCTTTGGCCTGGAAAGCGCATTAATGGCGCCCGGCACCGCTCTGACTGATGCTGCTGAACGTGCGGTACCGTAGTGCCTAATTAGCGTGGCACACTAGCACCAACATGTGATAGGAGCTGGGAGCACTGCGGTGCTAGGCAGTGCCACTACTCGGCGCTGACTCGAAATTCTAAACCCTACTAACATACGTATCAGAGGGAAAAGGTTTCATAATGAGTCAGTCAGCGGTTCACAAGCATCCATCATCACACATATCACAACAAATTACAGACTATACTAGCGCACGGCCGTGTGATCCTTTTATAGGCGCAGCATTCCGGGACCTTCCTGATGGCCCAATCAGAGCTGCTTGAGGACCTGAGTGTGTGACCCCCGACCTCCAATGAGAGGTCATCCCACGGGCATGCTCAGAAGGCTGCAAAAAGGACTTAGTCTCTGGAGCTGCTCACTGCTGGCTAGTGCAGATTGCCAAAACTGACCCAGAGATGGCAGCAGCAACCAACCTGACAGCACTAGCCTGAGCAAGATGCTCATAACGACGTCTTTGCTGAGCATGCTCCTCTGCGGCTGGGACGGAATGGGACACCGCAGAAGGCAAGGCTCGAGATTCCTCCTGTGCAGAGGCAGGAATCCGATGCCTAACACCCGGGCTATGAACGCACCTTATACCATCTTCATTATTTGGTGCGTTCTGCTAGCCCCTAACACAAATTCTTGCCAACTGCTCAAGTCCATAGAGAGATTTTTGCATTTTACTAACAAGGTGTTCTTCCCCCTTTTTAACTTATCCCTCGGGTTGGCTCATGTGCAACTCTTCTTCAATGTCACCATGTAGCAAGGCTGTTTTGATGTCAAAATGTGTCACTGTCATCGGTTGAACTGCAGCTATGGACATTAAAGTTCTGAATGTGGTTTGTTTCGCAACTGGAGAAAATGTAGCATCATAATCTTCAACATACTTTTGTGAATACCCTTTTGCGACCAATCTTGCCTTAAACCAGTGAACTTTACCTTCTGAGTCATATTTGTTTTTGAAGACCCACTTACATCCGATAGTTCTTTTTCCATGTGGTAGCTCAGTAAGCTCCGATGTCTGGAGTTGGTGAAGGGACTCCATCTCTTCATTAGCGGCATTTATCCATTTCTGCTTCTCGTGGACAGGCAGATTTTGCAGCTCTTGCCTTGACTGTGGCTCTGGTTCAGGAAGTGATCTGACCATATAAGAAAGGCGTCTAGCTGGGATACCTTTGTTTGGCCTTTTTGATCTCCTGACTGGAGGTTGACTTGGTTCTTCTGTGTCTTTCTTGGTGGCTTCAGAGCTTATCCACACTTCAGTGTTTTCCTTTTCGGCATCTGGGTTTGGTGATTGAGATTCTTGTTCTTGCTTCTTAGATTGAATAACCGGTGTAACTTCATGGAATTTGAGCGATACAGAGTTTTCCTCAATCACTACATCTCTCCTGATTATTACTGTGTTGGTCTCTGGGTGCAGGATTCTGTATCCCTTTTGAGATTCGCTATAGCCCACCAGGACTCCTTGCTTCGCATGTGATTCCCACTTGGAAGGTTTTTTTTTGGGAACTGTGAGGCGGTGACTCCTGTTACAGCTAGGGGGCGCTGTGTGTTCTCCCCGGGATGTGCATGGAGGCGTATGAAGGCCATAAGAGTGCATGGCAGTCACGGGCGTAGCTGTGACTGCCATGCATACTGATAATAAAAGTAAGAGTTAGTCTTGGACATGTTAGAGTCCAAGACAGAGGTACGGAAAACCTGCTCTGGATGTTGTGTTTTAAGCAAACTGCAGGATACTAAGTTGTGCAGTCTGTTTCAGTTCGGACCCAGGTTTTCCATGTGGCTGAAAGCCACAGGTTTCTGAGATAAAAGCCCTGCAGGAAAGGGTTAGTGTGCTGAGTAACTCTGAGGAGTTCTGAGTGAGTCTCAGGTGTGTCAGGACCAGAGTGAGTTGATGCTTGTTGCTGTGCAGAGCAGTTAGGGTGTGTGCACACGTTGCGGATTCTGCTGCGGATCCGCAGCGGATTTGGCCCTGCAGATCCCCAGCAGTTTCTGCTGCGGTGTACAGTACCATTTAAGGCAATGCAAAATGAAAAACGCAGTGCCCACGGTGCTGAATTTTCCACATGGATTTGCTGCGGTTTTAAATCCGCATCATGTCACTTCTTTGTGCGGATTTTGCAGCGGTTTGGCACCTGCTCCATGACAGGTGTCAAACCGCAGGGGAAAACCGCAGGCTAATCCACAGATAAACCGCAGGTCTTTTGACCTGCGGATTTACCTGAGGATTTAGACAAATCCGCGTGGAAAATTCTGCAGCAGAATCCGCAACGTGTGCACACACCCTTAGTGTGCAGAGCACAGGACAGAGCGGAGCCAATAGGCCTGGCACCCACAGCATACAGAGTGGTGCTGCCATCCACGGTGCCCGGCTGCGACCCAGAGGATATCGAGGACTGAGTAACTGCAACTAGTCAGTGGAGGACTAGCGTATGTAGTGACTGCAATCTAAAGGATGACGGGTACTATCATAGAATCGTAGAGTTGGAAGGGACCTCCTGGGCCATCTGGTCCAACCCCCTGCTCAAAGCAGGATTCGCTAAATCATCCCAGTCAGATGTCTGTCCAGCCTCTGTTTGAAGACTTCCATTGAAGGAGAACTCACCACTTCTCGTGGCAGCCTGTTCCACTCATTGATCACTGTCAAAAAGTTTTTTCTAATATCTAATCTGTGTCTCCTCCCATTCAGTTTCATCCCATTGCTTCTAGTCTTTCCTTGTGCAAATGAGAATAAAGTTGATCCTT
Organism: Dendrobates tinctorius; assembly: GCF_039654945.1. Classification (NCBI taxonomy): domain Eukaryota; kingdom Metazoa; phylum Chordata; class Amphibia; order Anura; family Dendrobatidae; genus Dendrobates; species Dendrobates tinctorius. Next base: position 17,995,659 of record NW_027361766.1, on the reverse strand, counting down.
CTACAATGTGACAGCCCTTTAGATATTTGTAGACAGCTATTAAGTCTCCTCTCAGTCTTCTCTTTTGCAAACTAAACATTCCCAAATCCTGCAACCTTTCCTCATAAGATAGGGTTTGCAGACCGGTCACCATTCTGGTCGCTCTTTTCTGAAATTGCTCCAGTTTGTTGATGTCTTTTTTAAAATGTGGTGCCCAAAACTGGACACAATATATAGTGCTATGAACTGGTGTGAAGTGAACACTGATAATATGCACTGAAGTTTGCATTTGTGTGGATTGGAACGTTTTCTGTGTGAGAATAACACGTTAAAGAGACTTTTATATTTGAACTTTGTGCGTCACTGCCTCATCACTGTGTACGGTGCTACCACTGCCTTTCAGAACATACAGAAACATTTGCTTCCAAATATCCTGAGGTGCTTCAGGTTAGGGTATGTGCACACGGTGTGGATTCTGCTGCGGATCCGCAGCATTTCTGCAGCTGCGGGTCCGCAGCAGATTTAGGTGTGTTGTACAGTACCATTGTTTTCAATGGTAAACTGGAAAACGCTGTGCACATGCTGCGGTTTACAATCCGCAGCTTGTCAATTCTTTTGTGCAGAAACGCTGCGGTTTCACACCTCATCCATTATGAGGTGTAAAACCGCAGGGCAAAACCGCAGGCAAATCCGCAGATAAAGTCCTACGGATTTATCTGCGGATTTTATTACAAAATCTGCAGATCAAAAAAACTCTGTGTACACCTACCCTTAGGCTTCTCGCAGTTCCATAGCTCTTTTGTAGCTTTACCTGGTACTCTGTTTTGAAGATAGCAAGCTGTCATGATGGCTTGTCCCCTATACGTTGTACCGGGTGAGTCATAAAGGACGGACGTTTTTAAACTAATCATAAAATCGGTAAATATTTATTAAATATAAATGTATTCACAGATTTGGTTACGTATACTGTGTTGAAACCACACACTAGAGATGGGGATATGTTGCCGTCGTAACTCAGGAACAAAGAAGTTATTTATCATGGCGATATAACGTTGTGAGTTCACGGTAACAGTATTGCCATTATCGCCTTCGAAAAAGTACGGACCGATCACGCCATATTTGCCCATAGCGCACCACACCGTTACCTTAGGGCTGTGCAGCGGTCGTTCATGTAATTCTTTCGGATTTTCATAGGCCCAATAACGGCAGTTCTGCTGATTAACCATGCCATTGACATGGAAATGAGCTTCATCACTCATGAATAAAATAAGGTTGTCGTTTTGCTCAATAATTGCTTCCATCTCATGTGCGAACTTCAGTCGCGCTGCGTAATCCCCGCGCTCCAACTGTTGCACAATGGCCAATTTATAGGGGTGGAAATGCAGGTCTAAATGCAAAATACGCCTTACTGTACGATTACTGAGGGCAAGTTCTAAAGAATGTTTCCGAGCAGATCGACTCGGACTACGCAGCATGGCTTGCCTGACGCGTTCCACATTTTCAGGGGTACGTGCCGTTCGTGGAGCCCCCGGTGGTCGTTTGTTCATTAGTGTACCTCGTGTACGGAGTGCTTCAACCCAACGTAGGATAGTGTTACGAGCGGGAACAGCTTGATTTCTGTGAATATTGAAATGACGCCGAAACTCACGCTGAACGGCTGTGATACACTCATTATTCTTGACAAAACTGTCGTACGCAAAAACGCGATGTTCTATCGTCCACGGCACCATAGCTTAAACTGAAACTAAAATAAAAACAATGCTTTCACCTCACAAACATAACCCCGCCTCCCGCACATCTCTACCTCCACCTGGTGGTGAGTTATAGCCACTTCAAATACATCCGTCCTTTATGACTCACCCGGTAGGTAGATTCGCATCAAACAACATACTACTTTCACAGAGAGTACGGTTCTTTCTCTCTGCAATGCCATTTTGTTCTGGGTTGTATGGAATGGTAGTCTGGAACATGATTCCATCCATTTTCAAAATGGTTTGCACCTTGCACTTGTATATTTGGTTCCATTATCTGCATGCAGGGCTTTTGGCATTCTTCCAAATTTGTTAAACACTACAGCAAGATAATATTCTTCAAGTTTCTGGGGAACTTCATCCTTACTGTGAAGCAGGTAGACGACTGTATATCTGGAGTAGTCATGAATAAATGTGAGAAAATATCTCTTCATGCCAGGAGTTTGAACACTCATTGGACCACAACCACATACATCTGTATGTATCAGATCCAGAGGCTGTGCAGATGTAGTGGTCAGGGGTGGATTAAGGGTAGCCAGGGCCTCGGGCTGTTTAGACTGTGCAGGCCCCCCGGTCATGTGACGGTGTTGGGAAGTCACTAGTTTTCATGACGCATACGGTGCATCAAGGGGCGGGAAGGGGTTAAATACTGAGGTAAAAAACTCAGCAAATACAAAACGTGTGCACAAGGCCTCACAAATACTGAGGTAAAAAACACCCAATACTCAGCGTGTCCATGAGGCCTTACAAATACTAAGCGAAAAACTCACCAAATACTCAGCGTGTGCATGAGGCCTTATAAATACTGAGGTAAAAACGAACCAAATACTCAGCGGGTGCACGAGGCCTTACAAATACTGAGGTAAAAACTCACCAAATACTCAGCGTGTGAATGAGGCCTTATAAATACTGAGCTAAAAGCTCACCAAATACTCAGTGTGTGCACGAGGCCTTACAAATACTGGAAGGCTTCCACCCAACATCTAGCCCTGACTCACCTGTACCTAACATTGAAACCAGCTAATAGTCTGCAATCACCCTTTCTCACCATGGAAACAACAAATACCCTCACTGTAGCATTGATCCACTCCCGCCTGGATTACTGCAATGCTCTATTAATTGGCCTCCCCGTTACTCGACTATCCCCTCTCCAGTACATACTTAATGCAGCGGCTAGGATCGTCCATCTGGCTTATCGGTACTCAGACACGTCCGCTCTTCGCCAGTCCTTACATTGGCTGCCCAATCATTATAGGATCCAATTCAAAGTACTTGTTCTCACCCACAAAGCTCTCCACAGTGCAGCACCCCCTACATCTCCTCCCTCATTTCTGTCTATCGGCCTAACCAACCGCTGCGTTCTGCAAACGACTTTCGACTAACCTCTGCACTAATCTGTACCTCCCACTCCCAATTCCAAGACATCTCCCGCGCTGCGCCAATCCTCTGGAATGCACTACCCCAAGAAATTGGGACTATCCACAATTTGCATAGTTTCAGGCGCTCCCTCAAAACACATTTGTTCAGAGCGGCCTATCACGTTCACTAATCAAAGTCATTCTATGTGTAAGTGTGCATGTGTAGCCCATTCACTATCTCCATCCATCCCTCACTCCCTCAAGATGGCTGGACCATCATTGTAAATTCATCATTGTAAATACACACCTGTACTTTGTATCTCCCCCACCTCATTGTAGATTGTAAGCTCTCACAAGCAGGGTCATCTTATTTTGCTTTAATTATTGTTGTTAGGAACGGCGGAACGCACTAAATAAATAAATAATAAAGTGCGTTCGCCGCTCGGGGTCCACCGTGCAGAAGGTGTTATCACTGCTGCTGAGTAATGGCAGACGTGCTATATGGCGGTATAACGCGCACGAGTTAGACGCCACCCGATGTGCACTGAGCGGACTCTGTTAGCTCACAGAGGCACTGTAACATAAACATAAACGCCAAGCCTGTTAGACTCACAGGTCTCAGCTAAATTGCACGCGCGGTATATGGTCACAGGACACGGGCCCAAGGCTGAGGTCGGTGTACGTCTAGACCTACCGTGCGTGCAGCGTCGCTACCGCGGACGCCGGTAAGTGCTGCTGACTGCAGCACAGCGGCAACCACAGCCGCTATACGATAGTGCCGTGAGGCATGGCATGATCGGATGCTAGTGTAGAGGTGCGGTGTGCACAATGGCCTAAGGCTTGCCACTGACTGGCGCTGACTCTTTCTCTAGTTCCCTATCCACATGCGTAATATCAGAGGGAGGGGAATCTTATTAAGTCAGTCATCAGAATCATACATCCATCACCATTCACACATCTAGCAAGTAAAGTCTATACTAGCGCATGGTCGAGCGGCCATGCGGGCCTTTTATTGCCGTGCGCTGCCGGGACCTTCCAGATCTCTGAGATGGACCAATCAGATCTGGAGAAGGACCTGAGCACATGACTCCTGACCTCCAATGGGAGATCATCTCGTGAGCATGCTCAGTGGAGCAGCAGAGGGACTTAGTCTCAGGAATGGCTTGCTGCAGAGCAGTATGTGAGGCTCTGGATTCCTGTTGTGTCGCTACTGGAATCCGACGCCTAACAATTGTATTGTTAACGTTGTTACTTATGACTTATGTTTGGATCTGTTAAACTGTAAAGTGCTGCGAAATATGTTGGCGCTATATAAATAAATATTATTATTATTATCACCTGCTGACCTGGACCCATGACCTGTCAGACAAGTTACTTCACGTGAGTCACAAGGAGGTTTCTGCTTCATGAACTTCCCTAGATAGAAGAAGCAGTCTCCTATATGCAGCCTGTTGCCGGATACATAGGAAGAGACGCTACTCATCACAGGCTGTGCCCAACATGGCAGGAGAGGGGTTTACGCCACAGACAAGTCGCCGTCTCCTCACACACTGGACACGACACTGCATCTGGCGATGAACAAGCACACATTGCGCAATGTTAGTCATGTCCCAGATGTTCAGCATGTGGAGGACCAAGGGGGGACAAAAAAGACCCCAGGATTGGAACAGGAGCATGGGAAAATGGACGTCATTCGGAGGGGCAGGTTTATATAGGGTTCAGCCCCGGAGACTGACTCATCCTGCTGTACCCCAGATCCCTCTGCACAGCCCTGGCCTTGAGCTCCACACAGAGGCAGGGATCCCTTCTGCACACCCGGGTGCCCCTCTCTGTGCCAGTCTGGGAGCAGCAGAGATTGCAAGGGGCAGAGAGTTTGGCAGGAGGAAGAGATTTGCTGTATTACTGAGCCTATGATGATGATTTCCGGCTGCGGAGAGGACATGCATGACAGCTAGTCATGGCCGCTGCTCGCTGTCATCTCTGCGCTGCTGCTCGATCACATAAAACTATACCAGGAAACAAGGAGAGAGTAAAGAAGCATTAGGCAGCCATTCCCTGCCTCCTCACTGCCTCTTGCCCTCTCATAGCTCCTCCTGGTAACTGCCTGCACCCATGGCCCTGCTGTGATGTGCTGGGAGTTACATGGGGGCACATAGGACATCCATTATACTTTGTACACTCCAGCTGACTTTCTGCCATAGAGACAGTGGCGGATTATAATGGGGGAATTTACCCTGGGCTGGTGGGCCCCCCCACACCACTGGGCCCTGATCCCGTCCACACAACTAGCAGTAGCCGTGGAGCATACCTATGATGATCCTAGATTCCTCGGCACAGCCGGAGAGCTAACTAAGCCTAAAGCAAGAAAGGGGAAATCTAAACTGCCCCGGAGCAGACCCCAAAGGAATAGATAGCCCTCAAATATATATTGGCGGTGAGACAAGATGAAAACACAAACGCAGGCAGAAAAATAGACTGAGCAAACGATGGGGCCCACACTGACTAGACAGGACAGTAAAGGAACGACAGTGTCTTCCATCACGCAAAAAACCCTGCAAAAAGTCCAACACGTCTGATGTCCAAACTACTGAAGTCGCACGACTTCGCCCCCACTTTATCAGCACTCTGGTATGTTCTGAAAGCAAAGCAAAAGAAAGACCAATATAAAAGGGGACAAAACCAATTGGCACATGGAGTAACATATGGGCGGTGATTCAGCACAGCTCCAGCCGGAGCTAGCTGACCCGTACAAAGCAGAGAAAAACAAAACCACAAAACCAGTTCAAATGCAAACAGAATAGCAAATGAACCACTAAGCTGAACATGCAGGGAAAGAGCAGGAGACATCAGACCTCAGGAGGCACAGGAAAAAAATCACCAGCAGGGATAGAGGGAGTCAGCTGTCTTAAATCCCAGTCAGAAACCCCAGATCTCCAATTGTCTTCCTCATCATCAGGTGGCAAGCCTCTGTCAATCAGTTCAGCTCCACTACCTCCAGTAACCACCAGAGGGAGCCCAGAAAGAGAACTCTCAATCTGACCAGCTTCACTATCTTCAGTAATCACCAGAGGGAAGCCAGAGAGAGAATTCACAACATACAGCGCTGCTATTTCTGGTCACCGAGCTGCATCGCGTGGTGATCCGGTTAGGATGGCTGGTGTTCCTGACAGCACACCATCCTGGCACATCACCATCGGCAGTCACCATTGGCGATCACTGTGATTGGCTGGTAAACTCTCACCAGCCAATCACAGCAGTGTTACCAATAAAGCTTTTGAAGAAAAAAAAACATTTGACAGGCTGTGATCTGTGCTGTGTGACACAGCACCAATCACAGCCATCACAGTGGGTAGGGTGATTGCCAAGTCACCTCACCTGATTAACCCCTATTGTGCCAATTGGCTGAATAATAGCTTCTAGTCAATCAGCGCCAAAGGGGTTAATCTAAAATAGGGATCACCTCCTTGCATGCCACCTTTACCACAGATTTGGCATGCAGAGCAGTTCTCCAAGCACCTCTATGTACCTGAGTAAAGATTTCATTGGTGGGCAATGTGATCTCCCCGGGATCTACTGGCTACTGTGCTGCATCCTTCTCTGCTGAGAGGCTTGTTGATCTGTGCTGTGTGCTGTAATCTGCCTGCTGTATAACTCGTGTGATCACAGCAGCAGCTCCTCCCTCATCCCATTCCCAATCCCCCATCCCTGTTCCAGTACCCCTTCCCATTGAATTTTTAGTGCACTTTTTTGCGCTTTTTTTTTCCTGTGCGCGTTGTGCTGCGCAAAGCATTCATGCTCTTCCTGTGTCTGCAGCGCTTTGATCAGTATCGCTGCTGATCTGAGACTGCACCACTGGAATTTTTCTTTTTTTAGCTAGTTAGCGTAGCGGACATCGCAGTCTAAGTGACGTCTGATTTTTTTTTAGAAAAAAATAATAATGGTAGTTAGTACAGTGTAGTTTTAGATGTAGCATAGTGGACATCGCAGTCTAAGTGACGTCCGATTTTTTTTTTTAGAAAAAAATAATAATAGTAGTTAGTACAGTGTAGTTTTAGACGTAGCAAAAGTAGCGTAGCTGGCGTCAGTGTTTGGTGACATCCCCTTTCCCAGTCCCCCCATCCCTGTTCCAGTACCCCCCACCCCCCTCCAATTTAAATTTTAGCTCACTTTTTTGCGCTTTTTTTTGTGTGCGTGGCGTCCTGCGCAGAGCATTTGTGCTCTTCCTGTGTCCACAGCGCTCTGATCATTATCGCTGCTGAAGGTAATTAGTGATCAAATAATAAATCTTATGGTGGCCCATACAAATCTGTATGCCCAACAATTTTTCACCCAAAATCCCACGTCACCATACGCCAGATGGATCCCCGTAAATGCAGCAGAGATGACATTTTGGGGAATTGTGATGCATATGGGCATAATAAAAAAACAGAGCTTCGGCAATACTGGAGTATTGATATTCTTTACAGCACACCAATATTCCGCATGGCCATGAAAAGGACATGATTTGAAGGGATCCAAAAATTTTTGCATTATAGTGATAATGCGCAGTGTCCTTCTCAAGATGATCCAAAGTTTGATCGTCTATATAAAATTCCACCAGTGGTTGAACACTTCAGCAGAAAATTTGCTGAAGTGTACACACCCCAGAGGGACATCGCTATTGATGAATCTCTCATTCACTTCAAAGGGAGGCTAAAATTCCAACAATACCTGCCCAGTAAGAGGTCCAGGAACAGAATAAAACTGTACAAACTGCGAGAGTACCTCAGGGTACACCCACAGATTTAGCGTCTACGAGAGCAAGGACACCCAGATTAACCCCCCCCTGAATGTCCCCCCATCCTGGGGTTGAGTGGGAAAATTGTGTGGGAATTGCTGCACCCACTGCTGGATAAGGGCTTTCACCTTTACATTGATAACTTTTACACCAGCATTCAACTCTTCAAGGCCCTCTCTGCCAGAGAAGCAGTTGCATGTGGCACCATGCGAAAAAATCAGCGAGGCCTCCCTAAGCTGCTAATTGGGCAAACGCTGAGAAAAGGGGAAAGCAGAGCCCAATGAAGCGACAACATGCTGGTGGTCAAGTATAAGGACAAAAGGGATGTCCTTATCTTGACCACCATACACCGTGACAATAGTACCCATGTCACTGTTCTTGGGGCTACAACACAAGTCCCAAAGCCAGATTGTATCTTGGATTACAATCGGTACATAGGGGGTGTGGATCTTTCAGATCAGGTCCTCCAACCCTATAGTGCCATGCGAAAAGCCAAAGTATGGTACAAAAATTGGCCGAGCACATTGTGCAGATGGCAGTGTGCAATGCTTTTGTGCTGTTCCGATCTGCAGGCAATATAGAGGCCTTTCTTCAGTTTCAGGAGGAAGTAATCAAGGCCCTAATGTTTTGTACTCAGGGAGTTGATGGCCCCAGTACTTCTGAATCTGATAGTGCCTGTATTGTCCCAGTTCAACATTTCCCAGGACAGGTTCCCCAAACAGCGAGGACAGGCCAATTACAAAACGGTGCAGAGTACGCTCCAGGAGGACACAACTTACCATTGTGAAACCTGCCCTGAGAAACCTGGCCTTTGCATTAATTTAAAGCGTACCACAAATCCACAAATTACTGAAATTAGTTTATACCCTGTTGACACAACACACTTTTATAATCTGATGTACCCCGCACATCTTACTCATAACACCACGTAATAAATTCATACACCAGTAAAACCAAAAGCATTCTAATAATTACTATAAAACTATGCCTCTAGATAAATTTATTCAGGGGTGTAGCTTCCAAATTGGGGTCACTTGTGGAAGTTTTTCACTGTTTAGGCACATCAGGGGCTCGTCAAATGCAACATGATGCCCGCAGACCATTTCATCAAAGTCTGCAATCCAAAACGTCACTCTTTCTATTCTGAGCTCTTCCATGCGCCCAAACAGTGGTTTTCCCCCACATAAGGGGTATCGGCATACTCAGGAGAAAATGCGCAACAACTTTAGTGGTCTATTTTCTCCTGTTACCCTTGTGAAAATTAAAAAATTGGGGCTAAAAGATCATTTTTGTGGAAAAAATGTGTTTTCTTTATTTTCATGACTCAACGTTACAATTTTCTGTGAGGCACTTGGAGGTTCACGGTGCTCACTACATATCTAAATAAATTCCTTGGGAGGTCTAGTTTCCAAAATGGAGGTCATTTGTGGGAAATTTCCACTGTTTAGGCACATCAGGAGCTCTACAAATGCAATATGATGCCCGCAGACAATTCCATCAAAGTCTGCAATCCAAAACGTTACTCCTTCCCTTCTGAGCCCTGCCGTGCGCCCAAACAGTGGTTTTTCCCCACATATGGGGTATCAGCATACTCAGGAGAAATTGCTCAACAACTTTAGTGGACCATTTTCTCCTTTTACCCTTGTGAAAATAGACAAATCGATGCTGAAAGATAATTTTTGTGACTGAAAAGCTAAATGTTCATTTTTTTCTTCCACGTTGCTTCAGCTCCTGTGAAGCACCTGAAAGGTTAATAAACTTCTTGAATGTGGTTTTGAGTACATTGAGGAGTGCAGTTTTTAGGGGCAGTTTCACACGTCAGTGTCTCCGGTACGTGTAGTGACAGTTTTCTCACGTACCGGAGACACTGACACACGTAGACACATTCGAATGAATGTGTCTATGCAGATGTCAACGTGTTTTCACGGACCGTGTGTCCATGTGCAAAACACGCTGGCATGTCCATTTTTGTGCAACAGCACGGATCACACGGACCCATACAAGTCAATGGGTCCGTGTAAACACGTACCACACACAGATGCTGTCCGTGTGCTGTCCGTGTGCGATCCGTGTGTGTTTTTAAAAGTCAAAGGGTTAACATTGAAAATAATTTTTCAAAAACACGGACACGGACAGCATACGGACAGCACACGGACAGCACACGGATGGTACACACGGACATACGGATGGCACACGGATGGCATACGTATGCACACGGACATACAGACACGGATAGCTCCGGGACCGGTTTTTCCGGTATCGGAATTATCTGAACGTGTGAAACTGCCCTAGAATGGTGTCACTTTTGAGTATTTTCTGTCATATAGACCCCTCAAAGTGACTTCAAATGTGAGGTGGTCCCTAAAAAAAGGTTTTGTAAATTTTATTGAAAAAATGAAAAATTGCTGGTCAACTTTTAACCCTTATAACTTCCTAACAAAATAAAAATTTGGTTCCAAAATTGTGCTGATGTATAGTAGACACATGAGAAATGTTATTTATGACCTCATTTTTGTGACATATCTCTCTGATTTATGGGCATAAAAATTCAAATTTCAAAAATTGCTAAATTTTCAAAATTTTCACCAAATTTCAATTTTTTTCACAAATAAACGTAAGTCATAACAAAGAAATTTTACTAGTATCATAAAGTACAATATGTCATGAGAAAACATGCTCAGAATCACTAGGATCCGTTGAAGCGTTCCAGAGTTATGACCTCATAAAGTGACAGTGGTCAAATTGAAAAAAATGGCCTGGTCTGAAAGTTGAAAACAGGCTTCAGGGTGATAGGGTTAAAAGTAACTACATTCTAAGGTCAGTCTGTTTGCCGACGACCTTCTTTTGACACTGACGAACCCCCCAAACCCCCGTATGTCCCTACCTAACCTAATAAATACCCTTAAACACTTTGAGGAAATTTCTGGTTTGAAGGTCAACAATGATAAATCAGAAGTCATGTTCCTTAATACCTCCCCTACTGAACAAGCCTCAATATTAGAAAACTTCCATTTCCGCCATGCAAAACACTATATTACCTACCTAGGAATCAACCTTACACTATCCAAATCCACGTTATTTAAGCTTAACTATGCCCTTCTTCTCCAAAAATTAACGCAATCTTTATCAAAGTGGTCCTCCCTATCTCTCTCCTTTTTGGGAAGAGTCCATTCGATTAAAATGGTCACCTTACCTCAATTCTTATATTTGCTTCGATCTCTGCCCATTCCAGTGCCTCTGATGACCTTCAAATTGATAAACTTGCACATAACACGTTTTATCTGGAATAGTAAAAAGCCACGTATCTCTCAGCAAATTTTGTTCAGACACAAAAGACAGGGAGGAGTCTCTCTGTCAAACTTTTCTCTTTATTACAGGGCGACCCATATTGCCCAGCTGGCAGGGGTCAACGCAGAACAACACGCCCCCATCTGGCCACAAATAGAAAACTCACAGATAGCACCTTATTCCTTGGAGAGCCTAATCTGGGCCACAGGACCCTTACCGAAGGATTTGGCTTTACATTCGCCGTATACTTTTCACTCCCTGCATCTCTGGAGGGCAAGCAGATTCCAATTCGCACTACAATCTCACCCCTCCCCACCCTTAAATCTGTTTAATAACCCTATGTTTCCGCCAGGAATTACATCTCGGAATCACATGTGGTGGCAGCAGAATAAATTAACTAGGCTGTAAAATTTATCGACTCACTTTAAACTAATGTCAAAACAAGAGTTTGTTGCAAAATATCAAGTCCCGAGGTCTGAGGCTTTCAGACTGGAACAAATTTTCCACTTTTTGCAAAACCTAACAGTAGGCTCACCAAACATAAAACCTATAACGTACGAGTGAAAATGTTTATATGACCCCCTGGGTAATGGCCTTATATCCCAACTCTATTCTATATTTAATCAACCTAGAGACGGCTCTAAACTGATATCTATGGAGCAATGGGAGGCAGACCTACAAATTTCCCTCACACCTCAAAGGTGGTACAGGTGTTACGAGAATATAATGAGGGGTAGCAATCAAGTTTCACTTACTGAAACATCCCTTAAACTGTTCCATAGGGTTCACTACGTACCTAGCTTCCTGCACAATATCTACCACTCAGTCCCTGGTAATTGTTTTAGAGGGTGCACGGATAGTGGGGATACCCTCCACATATGGTGGACATGCCCAGTAGTAAAGTCTCTCTGGAAAGATGTGGTAAAACTAATTGACAATTTACTGAGTAAGAAATTGCCTCTGTCGCCGTCAGTACTACTGCTGGGAGACAGACCAATCAATGCTAATAATGGGACTTGCCGTCTTATTGACTTTATTGCAATGGCAACGAGAAACCACATAGCTAGCAGATGGAAGACTAGTACACTATCATTAACACAGGTGAAGAGAAGGGTGAATTTGATAATGTTATACAAGAAAATAAAAGCCATCAGATCTGATTCTCTCGACATTTTCGAAATATCTGGGACCCCTGGATTCAGGCCCATGGGGGTAACGACCTCTCCAGGATTATATCCTTATCCACATAGCGTGCTGACATGGTAATTGACTCTTACAGTTATGGTCTCTAAAACAAACTCTCCAGTATCTCACATCTATTCATCTTTATTATCGACACTCATCATACACTCCCCTCTTTCCCTCCCCATTCTGTTAAGACTAGATTAGTCGTGTTATATTTGTTTTTCTACAAATATTTAAAAATTAAGATAATGAAGTCAAGGATAACTCATGACATATTGTGTCTTTTCCTATGTACTTCCCCCTGCGAGGGGATCCTTGTACTCTAATGTGAATGTATTTCATGTTTAATGATGTTTCCTTTTCAATAAAACCGTTGAAACTAAAAGTAACTACATTCCCCTTTTGCGTGAGCTTCTTTACTAATAGAAGATTGCTTTCAAGGCTGGGAACATAGAGAACATCCTTTATTTGGATTTTTCTGCTTTGTGCTGAGGAATCTGGACAGTGGAGATAGCCTTCTCCTACTCCTTCTGAAGTGATATAGTGACCATTAGCTAAGATGATCTTTTCTGACTTGCTTTCATTATGGTCAGTGAAGAAATCCTTGTTATTTGTCATATGACTGCTTGCACCAGAATCTTTACATCATATATGCTCTGCAGATGGGCCTGTACTAGTATTAAATGCAGCTTCAACACATGCAGAATCTTCCTTTACAGCTATTTTAACCTTTTGATGACTGTTCTGCTTTTTAAGCTGACTCATTCTTGCTTTCCAAATTCTGCAGTCTGCTTTAAGGTGGATGGGCTTTTTTACAGACAAAACATTCACAAATTTCTCTTAGATTGCTTTTATATTTAGGGAAATCCTGTGTCTTTAATGCTGTTTCTGCTCTGGATTCATTACTGCTGCTTATATGCTGTGTTTTTCTCTTGAATTCATCGACAAGTTTGCCTTTAACATACTATTGTGTCAGCTCATCATTTGGCTGTGCATCTAGTGCAGTGACGAGTGTGTCATAGCTTTCTGAAAGACCAATAATAGAAGTGCAGCAACATGAAAATCTATAGTTTCTTCTCCAATACCCCTGAAACGCTTCACAATCGCTAGGGTGTTTCTTAAATAGTCCTGCATATTCTGTCCATCATTTAGCTTAAGGGGGTTTTACACATAGCGATATCGCTAGCAATATCGCTAAAGCATCACCGATTTTGTGACGCAGCAGCGATATTGCTAGCGATATCGCTATGTGTGATACTTAACTCCGACCGGCTCCCCCGCTGTCTGTCGCTGATCGCGCGAGATTGGCCGGGTCCTTTTCTCGTCGGGCACTTCCTGCTGGTGCCAACGAGCGACGTGTGGATGCGGGCGGGAGGACGGCAGCATCGCTGTGTGTGAAAGATAAGTAACGACCTCTGCTGCGACGCTACATCGCTAGTGAGATCTGCCTGTTTGGCAGCTCACTAGCGACCATTTAGCGATGCACCGGCGATCCTGACCGGGTCGTATCGTGGTCGGATAGCTGGTGCATCGCTAAATGTAAAGGGGCCTTTAGACTGATACAGCTTTGTCATGAGATAAAGCTTAAAGCCGAGATTTGATCTTTCATGCACTTTTTGTAACTCATCCCACATTTTCTTTGCAGTTGCACACTTGCATATATGCACAATCTAATCATCTACACTGAGGGAGATTGTGCTTTGTGCTTTCTGATCCTTTTCTAGCCAATCATCTGGTAATGGATGAGGCACTTGTTCCTGAGTATATTTCCATGTACCTTCTCTTATGAGCAGCATCTTCACCTTGAATTTCCAGGACTGGTAGTTCTGGTTAGTGAGGCTTTTCACTGAGAACTTGACAGGATTGCTGCTAGTGGACATCTTTGTTTCTCTGTGCTGCTTTTGCTCTGGGTTTCTGTTGCTGTTATTCTGGGGTTCCGTGTCACTCTGGGCCCATAACCTGTTGGCAGCAGATTATTCAGGTTACTCTCCAAGAGTGTGGCAACAGAGTTTCTTTATTCAGGAACAAACAGGAACAATATATGATAAGCTTAATAGATCAGGAATAAATCATTTGTGTGTCTTTATCTGTTCAGCATCTACAGCAGGCTGCTTCTCTCATACAAAAACACAGGAAAACAGGAAATACAGTCACATAATCTCCCTGTGTGAGCTTCTGGGAGCTTTTTTTTCTAACTTTATAAACAGCATACAAATCTAGCAACTAAACACTGGTAGACAGGAATGGAGTTGTTACACCAAACATATTCCAGCAAGTAACCCAAGAGTGATTAAGAAAGCTTTGAAGATGTGCTCCTTCAAACTCAATAACACCTAGCGTACAGTGTTATTTCTTCCTTCAGTCCATAATCTGTTACACAACATATTATATCTTGAAGTTAAGGAGAAGATCCTTTCGGACGAAGAGCCCTGTGGACTACCTGTACGTCCAGTTTGAACACTTAGGTCACTGGAACATACGTTATTTTATTAAAACAGTCTGCAGGATTTTTGAACGATTTTCTTCAGTTGTTTGCTCAGGGAGACCTCAAATCCTAATGTTATGGCTACCACCCCTATTATCCTGATTTTCTAAGTGCTTTTGATAATCACAAATGACTTCATGTTGTGACGTAAGTTTAGACTGTAGTTGAGATAGATAGGTCCTTGTTAAATCATGATGTTCCTCCAGAGTTTCAACTCTGTGAGATACAGTATAAGCTGAATGTCTCATCTGAAAGTTGCAATGTCCAAGCGGCATGTTACTTTAACTTCAGTTATGAGGATTTTATAAAATTCACTTTAGTGGGAAGCTGTTTGAGATACAGGTGTATTTTGACTCACCCCCATCTGAAGAATCAGAGTCTGATGAGGATGACCCTAAATTTGAGGCATGGGCAAACTGAGACACATAAGGTGTTGCTTCTATGCTGTGATCACATCCCTCAAAAATGCACTGAGATTGTTTACAAGTAGATAACTATATTTTGGCCCTCTGCTCTTTTGGTAGAGGGACCATCTCTTTTGATATTTGCGACACCAAAACAACCATGATGAGATGTGGTGCTGGAGGTCTGCTCCGGCAGAGGAGGGGCATGAAAATCAATAAGATGGGGATTTGTGAGCCTTCATAGGCTTCCTCCGTCACCATCAGATTTACGGTACTGTCCTTCTTACAATGTTGTAAGCAGCTCCATTACTATGTGCGCTGCAGTCGCGTCTTTCGGGGTCCAGCGGTCCCGAGATACTGGGTGAAGGTGGTACCGTTTTGTTCAGGAGAAGGTGGGATGTCTTCTTGACCATCTTTAAGCTCACTAGACTGGTTTCTCCTGATAAAAAGACCGCAATAAAAGGCTGTTAGAGAGAAGAGCGCCACACGTCTCACTCCATCAGCCTCTGGGAACGCCCACCTTGATGTTAGAATTTCAATGTTGAGGAGTGTAGTACCTGATATCATATTGGATTATGTTAGGCAGTTAATACACCAGGTTCCCTTTAAACTGTATGATGATTACTCACTTCTCTCTCCTTTATTTCTTTTTTTTTAAACCAGTTATTTTTATTTAGGTTTCAAAAGATTTTAAACAATAAACAGTGGATATCAATATACATGTAACAATTCACATATCTTGTAATAATACAATCAAAGCCATCCCCCCTCCCCCAATACTCCTTATGCCGGGTATACTTGAGAGTCTTAGCAATCATATCACCGCCATCCAGGCGGACCATATTTTTTCGAAAGTTCTTTCACCATGCCTTCGCCTGTAAATGCTTTCCTCTAAATGCATTACCGTACGTGTCTGAGCAATAAATTCCCTCCTAGTGGGGGGTTCCGAATCCTTCCATTTTCGTGCTATTAGTTTGCGTGCCACATACAGCAACCTCGCTATTGCCACTTTGTAATGTTCTGAGACAGGTATCCCATCCACCTCCCCCAAAATACATAGCACTGGATTCCTGTCGAGTGTACATGCATAAGCTCTCTCAATTTTGTTGATAACGACCAGCCAGTATGCCACCAGCCGCGGACACGACCATAGCATATGTAACAGTCCGGCCTGCTCTGTGCCGCATCTAGGGCAGCTAGAGTCTCCCCTCAAGCCCGCCTTGAATAGGACCAGCGGTGTTTTGTATGTTCTATGTATTACATATAATTGGGAGAGCCGTGCCTGCTCGCTTAGAGAGATCTTCGGGACATATTCAAGAATAGCCTCCCATTGTTCTGTTGTGAGGGTACCCACCTCCCTTTCCCATTTACTCTTTGCAGTGAGGTGATTGTCCCCCAGATAGGAGTGTAGTAGATCATGATATATGCTTGATATAACTCCCCTCGTCCCTCCCTTCATACACACAAAGTCTAGTACAATGTCGCCCTGAACCGTCATGGCTCCCAATCTACACTGTGCCCTCCAAGCATGTCGAAGCATATAGTATTGAAACCCCCATACCGAAGGCAAATCAAATTCCTCTCTCAATGTCTCAAAGGTCTTCAGGTACGTTCCACTCTGCAGCTGGCACACATATCTCACTCCTTTCGCCTTCCAATTGCCCATTTGACACAGCTTATTAAGTTCCGGCAGATGCTCATTGTCCCACACCGGTGAGTACCTAGTCAGCTCATCCACCCCTCTGATCCTTTTAATGGTGCCCATACCTTCTGAATCATGCCTATGGTAGGATATGGTGCTCCCAGTTTCTTAAAGGTACCATCCTCTAGACCCTGGATAAGTGGGCGTCTCCCCGTCACATGTACCAGCACCCGGTGAGCTGCTCCTCCACAATCGAGCTCTCTCCATCCCCTGACATGCTGGCCCTGTACTGCCAAGAAATAGACCCATGGACTTGGTGCGGCCAATCCTCCCTCTTCCTTTCCTTTTCTCTCTCCTTAATTTCTGCCATGAAGCTGGTATTAAGCCAGCAACCCAGGCTCTAAAGTGCAATTTTTTTTTTATCTAGACTCTGCTCCATAGCTGCTTGCTGTATCTCTATATTAGACTACTAATGCAACACTACACATAATTCACACTGTTGTCCCCCAGACATCTGTCTACACTAGATTGTTTATCCTGTCCGAATCTTCTCTCCTTTGCATCTCATGAACAATGACTCCAGCCCCCTCTGATGGAAAATGCAGACACATCAGACGTGTTGTGATGGGATGACTCCATACCGCAAACGCAGCAATGTGTTGTGATGTCCTTTATATCCCATGAGAGCACTGCAGTCAATCAACTGCCTCAGCAGTCACGTAAGGTTATTGAGTTGTCATGTAGTGAGCTAAACAGAAGACCAGTGGGAGGACTCCACACGTGTCACAGGAGTGGTCAGGAAATGGATGGATAAGTACAGCTTCTTTTATATTATCCTCATTTCTGGCTATAAAGGCACATTTTTGGCATTTCTCAAAAAACCATTTTAGAATTTACCCATCACCTACCTGCTTTTTCACATCCTAATGGAACATGACACTTTTGATGAAGACATGAAAAGGCATCCTGGCTCCCTTGGAATTGTAATACCGGGGCTCCCCCTCTCTTTTCCTGAAAATGAGACCCTGGAACTTCCTCTAGCAGGTCTGGTGCATACGGACGTATTTTTGTTCCGAGAGGGATTGGAGAAAACAACGAATCCCACTTGGACTAATGTTATTTTACTGGGCCATTCACATGACAAATTTTTTCGTTGGACCAAGCCAGTCCCAAGAAAAAATCGTAGCATGTCCAAATTTGATCTAATATTTGGATTGCACTCGGCCATGCAAAGTGAATGAGTCTGTGGAAAACATTGTACTTCACTACAACATATGAGTACAGTCAGTTTTCTTTGGACTGACAAAATGGAGAAGATGGAGAATTATTTTTCTCCATTTTTTTCCTCAACCGAGAGAATTGGATCACACGTTGATGTGATTTTTATAATCGACTTGATTTTCTCGGATGAGAGAATATACAGATATCAGCACCTGGCCTTACCCTATATAATACTGTCAGGCTGAGATAATGCACTACACTGCGTGTGCTAGCACCTTTTTGGGGCTAATACATATTATGAAAAAAATAAAATACAGTACTAAAAAATGTTTTAAGTGCTTTAAAGAAATCTAACAAAAAAAAAAAAAGAGAATGAAAACGGACCAAAAAACGAGACATACTTGGTATCACCACATCCATAATATAACCATGCCTTAAAATTAGCACATTATTTGTCAGGCATAGTTAAAAAAAACAATGTCATAATAGCAGTCTTGGCTTATACTGCCTTAT
This sequence comes from Dendrobates tinctorius, assembly GCF_039654945.1. NCBI lineage: Eukaryota > Metazoa > Chordata > Amphibia > Anura > Dendrobatidae > Dendrobates > Dendrobates tinctorius. The sequence continues at coordinate 17,977,056 of NW_027361766.1, read as the reverse complement.
AAAAGCTATAGAAAAAGTGATTAAAAAGTTGTGTGGTATGTAACCCAAAACGGTACCTATGAATGCTATAGCTGGTTTTAAAAAAACAAACCATCACACAGCTCTGTTACCAGAAAAAAGGAAAAATGGAAAAGTTATGTCTCTCGGAATATGAAGATCAAAAAAAAAAAAAATATTTTTAAAAATAATTTTCTTTTTTTAAAATTACACATAGTGAAAGGCATTATCAATAAAGGATAGAATTCCTATTTTTATTCACTCCCTTCTACTAAAAAATGGTCACAGAATTTTGTGACCAAAAAATGATTTTATTTTTCTTTATTCAATTTTGGGCAACAGTAGTAAAGCATATAAAGACTAAATACATTTTATCTTTTTATTATCATATCTGCACATAGAATAAAGTTAATGTCAATTATAGTCAATGGTAAATGGAGTTTAAAAAAATTCCAGAACTGCTGTTTTTCTATTAATTCTTCCTCCCAATAGTGTACTAAAAAGTGTTAAAAAAGTCATGTGTACCCCAAAAAGGTACCAACAAAAACTATTTATATTTATTGTCAAGCAATAATAAGCTTTCATATTGCTCAGTTAGTAAAAAAAAAAAGTAAAACTTATTTTTATGAGAAATATAGTGGCACAAAAACAATTTTTTTTTTCAAACTGTGTCATTATTATACAAAAGTAATAAAGCAAAAATAAAATATATACATTTGTTGTCACCTATCGTACTGACCTAAAGAATAATTGCGGTAATCCTTTATTTGTTCATCACAATAAACAACAACAACATTGTTTTTTTTTCTTTCTCTCCATTTAGAGTTAATAAAAGTTAAACTTCTAACCTAAGACATGTGGCATGGCTCCTCGATATTGACTTTCGGGACCGCTGCTTCGAATAGATGGAGCCAGATTTCAAGTCCTATTCCTATCAAGTCATCTTTCTTTTCATATTTAAAGGGAACCTGTCACCCTCTGGGATGCTTTTAACACCTTAACGACCAGAGTTACTTTTGGTTTTGCATTTTCATTTTTTGCTTCCCTTCTTCCCAGAGCCATATCTTTTTTTTATTTTTTTTGGTCAAAATGGCCATGTGAGGGCTTGATTTTTGCCGGAAGAGTTGTACTTTTGAATGACACCATTGGTTTTACCATGTCGTGTACTCGAAAATGGGAAAAAAATTCCAAGTGCAGTGAAATTGCAAAAAAAAGTGCAATCCCACACTTGTTTTTTGTTTTGCTTTTTTTACTAGGTTCCCTAAATGTTAAAACTGACCTGTTATGATTCTCCAGTTCATTATGAGTTCATAGACACCAAACATGTCTAGGTTCTTTTTTATCTAAGTGGTGAAAAAAAATTCCAAACTTTGTTAAAGAAAAAAAATATTGTGCCATTTTCTGCATTTTTCGATACCTGTAGCATCTCCAAATTTTGTGATCTCGGGTCGGGTGAGGGCTTAGTTTTTGCGTGCCGAGCTGACGTTTTTAATGATATCATTTTAATGCAATGTCGCGGCGACAAAAAAATGTAATTCTGGCGTTTTGACTTTTTTCTCACTACGCAGCTTAACGATCAGGTTAATCCTTTTTTTATTGATAGATCATGAGATTCTGAATGCGGCGATACCAAATATGTTTATGTTTGATTATTTTTTATTGTTTTAATTTGAATGGGGAAAAAGTGGGGTGATTTGAAGTTTTATTTTTTTATTTTTAAAAACTGTTTCTTTTACTTTTGGCATGCTTCAATAGTCTTCATGAAAGGCTAGAAGCTGCACTTGTCCGATCGGCTCCTCTACAAACAGGCGGTGATCAGAGCCTCTATGTAGCAGAATACCTCACTTGCTATGAGCGCCGACAACCAGGCAGAGCTCATAGCAATCCGGCAGTGACACCTGTAGAGTTCTGCAGGAGACCTCTGGTTGTCATGCCAACCCATCAGTGACCCGCAATCACATGGGGTCACCGATGGGCGGATTTCCGGCACAATTGCAGGAAACGCATGTTAAATGCCATTGTCAGAGTTTGACAGCGGCATTTAACAGGTTAATAGCCGCGGGAGGATCGCGATTCCACCCACGGCTGTTCTGGGCACATGTCAGCTGTTCAAAACAGCTGACATGTCCCAGGGAAAGATGTGGGCTCATCGCTGGAGTCCACATCAAAGGGAAGGACTCCGACATCACCGTAAATTTACGACTAGAGTTGAGCGATACCGTCCGATACTTCAAAATATCGGATCGGAATGGATCGGCCGATCTTTAAAATAAGTATCGGTATCGCCGATGCCGATACCGGAAGTCCCATTCAAGTCTATGAGACTTCCGGTATCGGAATTGGAAAAACCCTTTCCTGCCCTTGTACAGCCTCTCGGGGGTCTGTACGGGCCTTCCGGGGGTCTCTGCCGGCCTGCCGGGGGTCTGTGCCGGCCTGCCAGTGGGCTGTGCGGACTGCCCGGGGTCTGTGCACCCTGTGGGGGTCTGTACCGGCCTGCCGGGGGGCTGTGCCGGCCTGCCGGGGGGCTGTGCTGATGTCCGGGGGTCTGTGCACCCTGTGGGGGTCTGTACCGGCCTGCCGGGGGAACTGTGCCGGCCTGCCGGTGGTCTGTGCACCCTGTGGGGGTCTGTACCGGCCTGCCGGGGGGCTGTGCCGGCCTGCCGGGGGGCTGTGCTGATGTCCGGGGGTCTGTGCAGGCATCGTCCGATGGGACTACAAGTCCCATCGGGCGATGCCTGCTACCATGACAGTGATTGACACATTAGCCAATGATGGGATAGTAGTAGTCCCATCATCCGGCTAATGTGTTAAATGTAAAAAAAAACAAAAACACTACATACATACATACTACATGCATGCTACATACATACTACATGCTACATACATAGTACATATATACTACATATATACTACATGCATGCTACATGCATGCTACATACATACTACATATACTACATACATGCTACATGTAACATACTACATGCTACATACATACTACATACATACTACATATATGCATCATACATACTACATACATACTACATATATACTACATGCATGCTACATACATACTGCATGCATGCTACATACATACTACATGCATGCTACATGCATGCTACATGCATGCTACATACATACTACATACATACTACATACATGCTACATACATACTACATGCTACATACATACTACATATATACTACATGCATGCTACATACATACTACATGCTACATACATACTACATATATACTACATGCATGCTACATACATACTACATGCATGCTACATACATACTACATGCTACATACATACTACATACATACTGCATGCTACATACATACTACATGCTACATACATACCACATATATACTACATGCATGCTACATACATACTACATGCTACATACATACTACATATATACTACATGCATGCTACATACATACTACATGCTACATACATACTACATACATACTACATACATACTACATGCTACATGCATGCTACATACATACTACATACTAGATGCATGCTACATACATACTACATGCTACATACATACTACATATATACTACATGCATGCTACATACATACTGCATGCATGCTACATACATACTACATGCATGCTACATGCATGCTACATACATACTACATACATACTACATGCATGCTACATACATACTACATGCTACATACATACTACATATATACTACATGCATGCTACATACATACTACATGCTACATACATACTACATATATACTACATGCATGCTACATACATACTACATGCATGCTACATACATACTACATGCTACATACATACTACATACACACTGCATGCTACATACATACTACATGCTACATACATACCACATATATACTACATGCATGCTACATACATACTACATGCATGCTACATACATACTACATGCATGCTACATACATACTACATGCTACATACATACTACATACATACTGCATGCTACATACATACTACATGCTACATACATACCACATATATACTACATGCATGCTACATACATACTACATGCATGCTACATACATACTACATGCATGCTACATACATACTACATGCTACATACATACTACATACATACTGCATGCTACATACATACTACATGCTACATACATACCACATATATACTACATGCATGCTACATACATACTACATGCATGCTACATACATACTACATGCATGCTACATACATACTACATGCTACATACATACTACATACATACTGCATGCTACATACATACTACATGCTACATACATACCACATATATACTACATGCATGCTACATACATACTACATGCTACATACATACTACATATATACTACATGCATGCTACATACATACTACATGCTACATACATACTACATACATGCTACATACATACTACATACATACTACATGCTACATACATACTACATACTACATGCATGCTACATACATACTACATGCTACATACATACCACATATATACTACATGCATGCTACATACATGCTACATGCTACATACATACTACATACATACTACATGCTACATACATGCTACATAAACAAAAAGCACAGAATGACAAATGTGCAAAAATACCTTGCAATAAGACATATAACAGTAGTCAGCAAGTGCTGATGAAAGGTAATAACAAACACAGGGTATTTAGTCGATACGTTTTTTTGCAAAAAAATGTATACCAAGCTGCCTCACCAACGTCAAGGTAACCCGTATTGAAGCAGTCCCTATCTAATGTATTTAATACCTGAACATATGAACTGTGTCTAAATGAGCAGGATTAAGACAGGCGCTTTCTGGTATGGGCACGTGATGCAAGACAGCTCCTTATGTGCATGTCACACAAGAGAGGGGTGGGGTCTCTCAAATCATGCATAAGCATGAAAAAAACTGGATAAGGCTACTTTCACACATCAGGTTTTCGTCGTCAGGCGCGATCCGGCGTCGTGCCGGAACGCCGGATCCGGAAAATGTTTAGTAAAACCTGATGTGCCGGATCCGGTTTTCTGCCGGATCCGTCTTGTTCTTGACAGACAAAACCGGATCCGTCTCATCCGGTTCATCCGTTTTTCTATCCGTTTTTCGACGGATTACGCCGGATCTGGTTTTTAAAATTGACCCTTGTGGCCTTCCGAACGGGATTGGCTACTGGAAAACTAGATATAGCATGTTCCTACAGCCCTTCTTTGACAGGTTGTAGAGGAGAAAGTGCAGGTTGGAGAGAAGAGCAAGTTACTGGCGAAGATGGATGTTGTCATTGGAAATATTACCACTAGAAGTTCTGTGACGGTTTCAGTAATGAGGGACAATTTTGCACTATACTTTATGTCACCTCAAGGCAGAGTACACTGGCAGGATGACAGAGTGTGAAAGATTTGTGCCCTAAAACTTGTGTACCTTCTGGACCAACAGTATATACCTTTGCCAACCAAAGTTGGCTATCTTGTCATGGTCTTACTATTTTTAGCTTTAGGCCACAGGTGTGTACCTGGTTGTGTTTTATGCAAAGTATTTCACCTTTTAACAAAAGTTGTGTACATTGTTAGGAAATCACCAACAATAAACACAACTTTTCAGGTGAAATACTTTGCTTCAAACACAACCAGGAACACAACTGTGGCAAAAAGCTAAAATTTACCCACAGTTATATACCTGGTTTTGAATACCTTTTTACCTTTTAAATACACTGTATTTAACCTTTTTTTTAAACATATTTCGCCGCAGAAAGAAATGACAGACAACCAGTTTAAACAATAATTTAACTTTTATTTAAAATATTTTTTTTTTGTAAACTGTTTTTAAAGTTAAAAAAACTTTTTTAATAAAGGTTTGAAACCAACTGGGCATTTTTATTACAAAACACATCATAAATCTGTGTAGTGTGGGGTGGAAATACTGCTGGAGGGGCTGCGGGACACTTCGACAATGGGAGTGTGGAGAGAGGACTGGGATCGTGGTGGGGAAGGAACAGTTAGAGGTGATGGTGTGGAAAAAGCTACAGAATGGGTGGACATGTGGGAGGCAGAAGAGGTGGTGGGCGGTGGAGTGGAGGGTTGGGCAGGGACTGTAGGAGCAGATGATGTTGATGGAAAGTTGTATGGGGAAGGAGTTTGTTACGGGGAAGGAGTTTGGTACGGGGCAGGTTGCTGGAAGTGGGGAGATGTCTGGTACTGGGGAGGTTGCTGGTACTGGGAAGGTTGCTGGTACTGGTGAGGTTGCTGGTATGTAATAGGAGGGGGAGGATGGAAAGTGGCTGGAGGGGGTGCAGATGTAATAGGAGGGGGAGGATGGAAAGTGGCTGGAGGGGGTGCAGATGTAATAGGAGGGGGAGGATGGAAAGTGGCTGGAGGGGGTGCAGGTGGAGGAACTACAGTGGTGGGAGGTGGAGGTTGGGAGGTAACCTGCTGTAGAGCACCGTGGCACGAATGCATTACATGCATCTGCTGGGTAGGAGATAGTGTTGCCATGCGCTCCACAACAGACCTGAAAAAGGTGTGGTTTGGCGAAGATCTTGCTTCTGAATGCATGGTTTGCAGAAGTGTCTTCACCTCCAGAATGCTGGAGTTGATCTGCTGAAAGCCTGCGGAGATTTGCTCTGACAAGACTTTTAGACAGTTCTGGAAAGATGCATTCAGATGCAAGAACTCTGGCGCATAACTCTTTTCCTGACCCCTCTGCCGCTGCCGCCCAGTACCCGCAGGTGTACTAGAGGTGGCAGGGGCAGAAGGGTGGGGTAAAGGGAAAGCGATCTCCTCACCAGCAGCTTCATGTAATGTAGGCGGCCACGATGCTCCTGTGCTGGTGGATGGGACAGATGGGTCGAATGTGTGGGAAGGCTGGGAAGGTGCAGATGTACCGGGGAGGTCGAAGTGTCCCTCGGTGCCGGTCTCCTCAGGGATCGCCTCAGAAGGGTCCAATCGTGCAGGCTCCCGAGTGCTGCTCACCGTGCTGTGGAATAAAGAGAAAAAAAAACAATTAAAATACTGACATGGTATGGCCCTGGCTGAAAAAAAAAAGTTACATTTTTTTCACATGTGGTGTGTAATATTTACCTTCTAGTGACCATTGTTTCCCGGAGGAACGACAGGGCTTGTGCGTACTTGTACTTGCTCCTGCGTCCTCCAGATCCACTCGGGGCCCGCATCTCTTTATTGAACTCCTTCTTGAAACGATCCCTCACAGACCGCCACCGATTCACAATTGTGTTCCCTGAAACGAGAAAGGAGTGGTTAGTATACAACATCAGTGTTTCACAAACTCCAGTCCTCATGGTCCCCAGGGGTCATGTTTTCAGGATTTCCATAGTAGATAGAAATCCTGAACACATGATCCGTGGGGACCACGAGGACTGGAGTTCGGGAAACACTGGTTTACATCAAGCAACCGGTACTGTATATACTTACGCTCTTTAATCTGGGCCCGAACATCGAGGTCCTCCCAGCGGCCCACAAGGAGCGAACAGATTTCCTCACAGAGTCGTCGGGTAACGATAAGGTCAGCATGGCGGCGGTCAGCCATATTCCAGAGCGGCTCCCTTTCTCTGACGAGATCGATGAGGTGGTCCACATCGAGTCCTCTGTCCTCACCGTCAGAGTCGGGAGCACGCTGTGAAGGCTGTTAAAGAAAAAGACAAAAATAACATAATTAGCCTCCACAAAAGAAATGAAATAAAAAGTGCAAAAAAACAAAGCAAAAATATTTATACTTACACGCTGGTGACCGCCGCGTTGCTGTCGCCGACGACCCTGGGAGGCACTGCGAGGACCTCTTGGCCGAGCACCAGATTGGGAAGACTAGAGAAGAAAACAAAAAATGTTATGTCTTTGGATGTAGGCATTTGTTTGCTGTGTGTGGTCTGCAGAACATTGTTTTCTATGTGTTGTGTGTAGTGTGATGTTGTGTTTCTGCGTTTGATGCAAAAAACTTACCAATTGTGAGCCCACTCCAAGTGTCTGTCCACCCCTTCCTTCTTCTTCTGGGAGCTCCTCTTCATCTTGTGAATCCTGTTTTGAAATAAAAGACAATGAATAGACATATATTACAGAGATGATGGATTTTGGAAATAAAAACTTACCGTCAAACGCTGACGATGCGAGGGAGGGCTCCCAGAAGAAGATGTGCTGTCTTCCTGATGGCCAGACTCCATGGCTGTGGGTGGTGTTCCAGCTGCTGCCATTGCTGCTGCTGCTGCTGCATCTATTGGGCGGCTGTTGAATAAAGAGAAACAAAGGGCCAATGAATATCTTGATATTCAATAGCCCTAGTTTGGAGGAATGGGGGATTTGATAATTACCGTCTCTCATCTGCTGCTGGCCTCCCCTCCTCAGCATGTTCCATTTGCTGCTCCATTTGGGGTGGTGGTGGTGCTGATGGTGCTGCAGTGGTCTCCTGCCTTCTCCTGCTGCGCTTGGTTGCTTTCTTGGGTGGCATGTTGGGTGTGGCTGTGGTCCCACTGTCTTGCTTTTATATATGTCTTGTGGGCAGAGCTACTGAGCATGCTCAGACCAAAAAAACCGGATCCGGCCACCGGATCAGGCGCATTGCGGCGCTCATAGGCTTTCATTGTGTGAAAAAGCCGGACGTGCCGGATCCGGCGAAAACCAGATGAAACGCATGGCCATCCGGCCCGATCCGGCGCAAATGCAAGTCAATGGGGGGGAAACCGGATCCGGCATTGCATTTCGCCGGATCCGGTTTCTGTCAAAAGCGCCGAATCGCGCCTGACGGCGAAAACCTGATGTGTGAAAGAGGCCTTAAAAACACACATGTGACATGCACAATGTGAACAAGTCTGTTGGACCATGTTCACTCCACCCTGACTGAAACACAAACAAAAAGCACAGAATGACAAATGTGCAAAAATACCTTGCAATAAGACATATAACAGTAGTCAGCAAGTGCTGATGAAAGGTAATAACAAACACAGGGTATTTAGTCGATACATTTTTTTGCAAAAAAATGTATACCAAGCTGCCTCACCAACGTCAAGGTAACCCGTATTCCCACACAGCTTTTACCATAAAGTGAGACTAGGGACTTTTTTTTTTTTAAGTGGCGGAGGAATACAGTGCGGAAGGATACCTACCTTCCGTCATTGGATTCCTGCAGCCCGTAGAGAGCGGCAGCATCAGCTGATGCTGCAGTTCTCTACCCAAGATCGTCGTGGGACACACTCGTGGACTGCTTCGGATCATGGGTGAGTATTTTTGTGGTTTGTTATGTTAATATTTATTCCGTAGACGACAATGGCTTCGGGGAACAATGTGACAAGTATTGGTAAGTATGTTACTCTATGTTATATGTACTGTATGTCTATGTATGTATTGTATGAATGTACTGTATGTAGCATGCATGTAGTATGTATGTAGCATGTATGTAGTATGTATGTAGTATATATGTGGTATGTATGTAGCATGTAGTATGTATGTAGTATGTATGTAGCATGTAGCATGTATATAGCATGCATGTAGTATATATGTGGTATGTATGTAGCATGTAGTATGTAGCATGCATGTAGTATGTATGTAGTATGTATGTAGCATGTAGTATGTATGTAGCATGCATGTAGCATGTAGTATGTATGTAGCATGCATGTAGTATGTATGTAGTATGTATGTAGTATGTATGTAGCATGCATGTAGCATGTAGTATGTATGTAGCATGCATGTAGTATGTATGTAGTATGTATGTAGTATGTATGTAGCATGCATGTAGTATGTATGTAGCATGTAGTATGTATGTAGCATGCATGTAGCATGTAGTATGTATGTAGTATGTATGTAGTATGTATGTAGCATGTAGTATGTATGTAGCATGCATGTAGCATGCATGTAGTATGTATGTAGTATGTATGTAGCATGTAGTATGTATGTAGCATGCATGTAGTATATATGTAGTATGTATGTAGCATGTAGTATGTATGTAGCATGCATGTAGTATGTATGTAGCATGTAGTATGTATGTAGCATGCATGTAGCATGTAGTATGTATGTAGCATGCATGTAGTATGTATGTAGTATGTATGTAGTATGTATGTAGCATGCATGTAGTATGTATGTAGCATGCATGTAGTATGTATGTAGTATGTATGTAGTGTGTATGTAGCTTGTAGTATGTATGTAGCATGCATGTAGTATATATGTAGTATGTATGTAGCATGTAGTATGTATGTAGCATGCATGTAGTATATATGTAGTATGTATGTAGCATGTAGTATGTATGTAGCATGCATGTAATATATATGTAGTATGTATGTAGCATGTAGTATGTATGTAGCATGCATGTAGTATATATGTGGTATGTATGTATCATGTAGCATGCATGTAGTATGTATGTATGTAGTATTTTTTTTTTTTTTTTTTTTTTTACATTTAACACATTAGCCGGATGATGGGACTACTACTGTCCCATCATTGGCTAATGTGTCAATCACTGTCATGGTAGCAGGCATCACCCGATGGGACTTGTAGTCCCATCGGACGATGCCTGCACAGACTCCAGGACATCAGCACAGCCCCCCGGCAGGCAGGCACAGCCCCCCAGCAGGCCGGTACAGACCCCCACAGGGTGCACAGACCACCGGCAGGCCGGCACAGCCCCCCGGCAGGCCGGAACAGACCCCGGGCAGTCCACACAGCCCCCCGGCAGTCCGGCAGAGACCCCCGGAAGGCCCGAAATGACGGCGCATCATGATGCGCACACACCGCGCATCATGATGACGTCATTTCGGCTGTCAATCAACTTTGAACTTCCGATTCCGATTCCGGAATCCGATATGACAAAAGTATCGGAAGTCAGTATCGGAATTCCGATACCGCTAATATCGGCCGATACCCGTTACTTGCGGTATCGGAATGCTCAACACTATTTACGACCGATGTCGGAAAGGGGTTAAGCTATTACTATGGGCATACAGGTAATAGAATAGTTAGGGCTCATTCCCACTTGAGATGCAATCAGACTAGCGCAATCTGATAAAAATCTGATTGCACTCGCCCTAATGTTTCTCTACGATGCAGCTCACATGTACGATTATTTTCACCCAAGAATTGGATAGCAAGCACCCATATAAGTCTATGGATGAGCGTGAAACTTTCTCTGTCTCCTCCACAGCTGTGCTCCGATCCTCTCTGTGCGATGGAAGAAATCTCTACCTCCTGTCTTCATTATCATAGCACCCACTTCCCATGCACATCACACTAACCTGTGAGGTGTAGCTGTGGCGCCGTAGTCTCGCGCCTGTGCCCTGCACTAGCTGTATTATTCACAATACTAGTTAGAAGTAAAGGTATGATGATTTTATTTCTATGTGCAGTAGACATTACACATGCCTACGTTGATAGTAGTTTGATACCACATTCATTTTTTTCTTACTTCCCTTGCAGAGCTCGGTGCTGGTTTTGCTGGGTTTGGGATTTTTTTTCTGATATTTGGCGTTTTACTCTATTTTGACAGTGTTCTCTTAGCTTTTGGAAACGTAAGTATTTACTATAGGTCGCTCATTAGTCTGAATCAATAATCTAAAGAAATTCACATGAAATAATTTTTCTATGCTTAACTTGTAGATTTTGTTCCTGTTTGGCCTTGCACTGATTATAGGCCTCAGGCGGACTTTCAGTTTCTTCTTCCAGCGACACAAACTGAGGGGCAGCTCCTTCTTTTTAGGGGGAGCGCTGCTGGTCCTTCTCCGATGGCCACTGATAGGAATGCTATGTGAATTCTATGGCTTCATTAGTCTTTTTAGGTAAATATACAATTCAATGATGTACGCCTACAATGTACGATACTGACGTGACAGACATTGGTGCGACGTGGGTCATTTTTTATCTTTACTGAGCTTGTATATTGTCATCTACAAGAAAGAATGCTGTCAGTTGGATCGGAAAATCAGAATAGGTGATGTAAAAATTAAATGATCATGAAAAAAACAGGAAAAAAAGTCACCAACTTTGTGCATGTCTGTTTTGAGGAAAAAAATGTGAAACCTTTGTCTACTTTTCTGCCTCTCAAAACTTTTTTTTGAAAGAAAGGGGACACCTTGTGTCTGAATAATACCACCACACTGATAAGGAACAATACTGAAGATCACGTGTATGAATACAGTAGAGTCACATCCAGATTGAATCGGAGTTATGTCTTCTCTGAATGAAGTCGTTCACTTCCCTTTTCTTCTCCATCCAGTCCACGATAGCTTTTCCCAAAACTTCACTAACATTAAGTGATCATTCACACATAATTTTTTTACGTACAAGTGCTATCCATTTTTTTTTCACAGACACCACTTGTACCTATGATAGTCTATGGGACTGTACACATGTCAGATTGAAAAAAAAAAAAGGAATGAAATTCATAAAAATCTGAAGAAACTTTATCCGTTTTTCTCCTACGTGAAAAAAAGCTGATGGGTGAATGAGGCCTAATGGAGCTCATTCCCACCGTCTATAGCAACAAACCCCAGACCAGACGCCTAAATGAATTCAAACTCCAGGCCAGACTTCAAAATTAAAGGGGTTTTCCACTTTAAGGAAAGTGGATCCCAAATGCTCTTACATACCAAAAATAACAAACAAAGCAGGTACCCACCTTGCCAAAAAAAAGCCAGAAGGTTGCATTAATAAGCAATAGTACGACGTTATTACTACTCTGAGATTTGCATTATTATTATCTGAGGACATATTTTTGTCAGAGCCTGGGATCATATGAGCGTTCTATGGCACCATGGTTTTTATACCTTGAAAAAGGATCTGGTCGGATTCAGAAACACGTTGGTATTAATCAAAACCGTTTTGGAATCCCAGTTCTTTCCTGCAGCTCAACCCGCCTAGACACACCAGCTTCCATTTTTTCCATGGTACCATTATAAGCACTACTGATTGGCTGGTAATACCAAGAGGCTGCTAATGGACATGCCTATGGCTCACTAATGGCTGCAACTAATATGCACTACCATGAGGCTAGTATTATTAACTAGAACTGATATTAGTATTATAGATGATACATCTTAATGTGGCTATTACAATTACAGTATATGCCACTGATATGGTTACCATTGCATTTTGGATTTAACTTTGTGATATGCAATATTTAGGCATTGCTTTACAATTGGCTCAATTCTATGTGCACTCTTCATTCATGTATGAATAACAACCAACTGGTCAGGAGAAATATAACTTTATGTATTATTATTGTATATTACCGTACGTTCAGAACTAAGTCATTTGCCACTTTTATAGCATTTTGTTCTGCTATGCGCTTTACAATTTGTTTTGTGTTCTTATCGTTACTATAATTTCTACCATCGCCAAAGAAATGTTAATGGATAATACATATTATTAGTGACTTTTTCACCTGATTCCACCTTCAATAGATTTTTGTATAGAAAGTCCAGTTTTGACTTCCCAAGTAATTTGGTGAAACAGTTCACCATGTTGCAGATCTCAGCTTTCAGCAGAATCATTCAGCACTCAGACATTGAGAGAGAATGAGTTGGTTTGCTTGGGACCCAGAGCAAACATTACTTTTTTCATGACACCATGGAGGATTACAAGAGAGAACTCATACACACTCATACACACATGCCAAAAAGATTTCACTAACACTGTAAAAAACGTAAAACTTAGGGTTAGGGCTCATACTCACATGCGAGAAACTCAGACTAGTCTCGCACGTCATTACCCGGCACTGCCGCCGGCACTTGGATCGGAGCGTTCAGCTGGATAGAAATACATACCGCTGAATGCTCCGATCTGAGTGCCGACGGCAGTGCTGGATATTGACGTGCGAGACTCGTCCGAGTTTATCGCATGTGAGTATGAGCCCTTATTCCTACCCTCAATGAGCTATAAACAAAAGAAAAAGTGTTAATATTTCAAGAGCGGCTAAAATTTTATTGCAAAAGTGCTTGTTCTTTCAAGTACTACCCAACAAGACTGATCTATGAAAATTGGAATAACCCTTTAAAGAGCCATTATGCAGATTTTTTTCATTATCTGTCCGTTATCATTAATGTATGTCACGTGTGTGCATTCATATATTTACTAGCCTCCAACTTTGGCCATTTCAAACACCGCTCCAGTCCTCTCCTGGACCACAGTTATGACTCACTGGCTCACTCTGGTTCTCTATGTGACCAGAAGTCACTTTCTCAATGTAAATCTATGATTCTCACATTGAGGCTTTCATAGAATTACCACAAGAGAGGAAGTAACAGTCCATGGTCAGATCCAACAATAAAGAGCTGTAGCCAAAAGACAGCAGAGAGAGACTGGAGCAGTGCTGGAAGTTTTAGAAAGAAGACAATGACCGGTAAGGAGTTGAAGGCAAATATTGGGCAGACATTAAAGGGAATCTGTCATTAGGATCAACCCTCCTGTGCCATCTTTATGGGCATGTAGGTCATAGGAAGCTGAATAAAATACTTTGATATTTGCAATGTCTTATTCCAGAGAAATCCAATTTTTTCTTAAATGTAAATAAGCTGTTCAGGACTATGGACCGGACATAGCTCTCCTTGAGAATCTGCCTGCAAAGCTTATTTTAAATAAAAGGGGGCATTACCAGTGTGATAAATAATGACTGACACTTTGCTCTCATAACCACACACAGCTCTGCAGAAATATCAGAACTAACACAATATATCAGAGCTAACACAACACAGCAAAGTTTGCACAGTACAGCAGTACTGAACTTTGTCTCATTACAAACATTTTCAACAGCACTTGTCCCCTCTTCGTGCTGTCAGCTCTGCTGCAGAACTTAGCCTGATTATAATCAACACAGTACAGCAGAGTTTAAGCTTGCCTTATTCTAAGCAAATGAAGCACATTTGCAGTTCTCCTCTCACAGAGCTGTGAGCGCTGCTGTACTGCACTTTCTCCACACTGGCTGCCTGGAAGATGGAAGCTGAAGCAGTGTGAGAGGACTGCGATTTCAAATGTTTTTGTAATGAGAAAAAAGTCACTTCTGCTCTCCTTTGCTAGCTCTGATCTCACTGCAGAGCTGTGTGTGACTATGAGAGCAGACATTTCATGTCTCACACTGGTAACCCCCCTTTCATTAAAATAATATATGGAGGCAAATTCTCAGGGAGATCAGTGTCCGGCTCATAGATCTTAACAGCTCATTTACATATAAGAAAAACATTGAATTTCTCTGGAATAACACGTCATATCGCAGACAACAAGGTATCATTTTATTCAGCTTCCTATTACCTAAATTCCTATATAGACAACTTAGGAGGGTTGATCTTACTGACAGATTCCCTTTAATGATAGCGAACAGCAAATGAAATGAAAAGAAAAATCCATAATGTTACTTTAACACAGCGCTGCACAGTTCAGCAGCTTGTACATTCCAACACAGAAATCTCCATTGTGAGTGGCTTATTTTACTATTACATTAGTAACATTAGAGTGCCAACTAGAACGAGAGATGTAGAGCGAAGTTTTGTCATTTATACTTTACATAAGTGCATTTTTTTTATTTACAGAGGATTCTTCCCATTAGTGTTTGGATTCCTGGGAACCCTGGGCAATATTCCTTTGCTCACCAAGGTAATTATCATATTTTAACATAACCAAAGACAATGGTTGTACATCTCTGGGGACAATTTGTTTGACTTAAATGCATGTATTTGGGGCTAAAAATAATTTTTTGCCTTTCATCTTTAAGCTTTGCACTGTTTTGCTTTTACATCTTTTTATCCCTGCACATTCACCTTTGATGTAATCTGTGGTCATAAATGTGCTGAGAGGAGCTAAAAAAGGCAGTTAAGCGTTAGAAACTCTCTCATTGGTCTGTCAGAATGAACTCACTGATGGATTCTGAGTTAGCCCATTCTGCAGCCAGCAATAAACAGTGCAACTCCAAGGCTTTTTTTTTAATCAAACTCGATCACAAAAACATTTTTTTTAGCCAAAAATACATACATTTAAGTAACAAAACAAAAATATCCCCATAGCTGGACAACCCATGTGAGAAAGATGTATCACTGAATACTAGAAAATAAGTAATTTATCCTGCAATTCCTATGTAAGAGGGCAGCAATGACATTAAATTATTTGTCAAAATAATGTCTGAACGTTCATACCCTTTTATAGGATTATAAAAAGTAAAACATAAAAAAGACATTAAAATTTTTAAAATCATTATTTTTTTATTTAATTAAATGCCTTTCTTTAAAAAAAAAAAATCTTTACATAATTAATTTTTCTATGCATTCCACTATTTTAAAAAAAATATAAACCTGAAAAATCATCAACTCATCCCATAAAAAACAAGTTCTTGGTCGGTCAGACTGAGTTTGATAAATCTGGAGTATTTTTACACTGCCTAGTCTAAGTTTACACCACCTATTAGTTGGTTTACTTTGTAGCAGAAATTTTCACCGTATTTTTGGTGCATTATTTGGCGCAGGGTCTCAATCGTTAGGCCATGGCTGCTCTTCACTAAACCTGACTCATTTTCAGCACATTCAAGCACAACATTGGAAAAGCCACATATAGAGTCTAAAACACACAATAAATATCATGTAATCATGAAAGACAGTTTTTTTTCTTTAAAAAATATGAACAAAATACTCTCAGCCACCTAATGGGGGTCTGATCTTGTGCAACAGTTATTTAGAATGAAACATTATTTTTTAAATCATTTTAAAGATTCAACATGTCCTCTTATTTCTTTATTTAAGCCAACAATTGATCACCACTAGTCTGATCACATACAGCTCAAGAGCTCCATCGTGCTATACATTCAAATGATTCAATGACCCTTTAATATATTGTCAGGCACGGAGTCTGCCGGAGCAGCATCAGCTCTCTGGCCACAGTAAACGAGGGAGTGCTTGCCAAAGCATAGCATGATGCAGGATAGGAAAAAAGTGGTCAGACAATCCGAGCTGCGAATCACTATAAACAATTATTATTACAGTGGTCTTTATTCGACGCGTTTCGAAGTTTCACAGAACTCCTTCCTCAGGAAAAAACCACATGCAAGTATCATGAACAGGTACTTAAATAGAAAAAAACAGTACTCTTGTCATTCAGGTGCTCGGCGTCTAACAGGTCACCTGATTCAAAAGGATGTCAAAGTTCATTGCTTGAACACATGAAAGACACTTAATAGACAAAATATATATACATTTCTGTTATAAAATTATTATTATACTTGCATTATAAAATAACTAATATATATTTAATTTCTTTATTAACAATCAACAGAAAAAAATTATTAAAAGAAAATTTAAAAAGAAAGGGACAAGAACCTCCAAAAACGGGGGAAAAAAAGAAGCAATGCCTTACAGGGAGAACATCCTCTCAAGAGAGCCACCATGAAACCACACAAACAATGCCAAATCCAACAACATGTATAGAAAAACAAACTTATACCATAAAATTTCTGAATAAAATATTCTTTCAAAAGACATTTTTTGGTCTTATTTCTATATATATATATTATTGCACAGTTCTTGCTGGAAGATAAAAATTGCATAAAAACTATTTATATAAAAGATATTATTTATAGGAAAAAATATAAATATCCATATAAAAATTATTAAAAATATATATTTAAAATTACTTCCATTATCCTTTCTTTATTAAATGGGTTGTGCAGTAAAATTTGCGGTATATAGGAATAGGGATGTTCACGATATTAAACAACATATTAAAATATAACTAGATGTGTATTTCCTGAAGGAAGTACAGATAGTGCTTTGAAATGGTGCCCGGGCTGCCCCTTTAAGAGAGACTTGCCTGCCGCCCCTGCAAGACTTTCAACTCAGGACCTGTTTTAACTGAAAATATAATTATCAATGAATTAGTGGCAGGGTATTGCATGTGCTCAAAAAAAAAAACATGTTGTTGGATTTGGCATTGTTTGTGTGGTTTCATGGTGGCTCTCTTGAGAGGTTGTCTCCCTATAAGGGATTTATTTTTTTTCCCCCGTTTTTGGAGGTTCTTGTCCCTTTCTTTTTAAATTTTCTTTTAATAATTTTTTTCTGTTGATTGTTAATAAAGAAATTAATATATATTAGTTATTTTATAATGCAAGTATAATAATAATTTTATAACAGAAATTTATATATATTTTGTCTATTAAGTGTCTATCATGTGTTCAAGCAATGAACTTTGACATCTTTTTGAATCAGGTGACCTGTTAGACGCCGAGCACCTGAATGACAAGTGTAATGTTTTTTCTATTTAAGAACCTGTTCATGATACTTGTGTGGCGCCCCTGAGGGTTCAGTTGCCACAGAGGTACTGCACCTCCTCCTGAGGTGTGATACCCCACCATCCAGGTAAGGTGGAGACACCTGACCACACTCCAACACCTGCATCCCACACAACATAGTAGTGTAGCAAAGCACCCTTTGGTGGCTCCCTGCTTGGAACACGAAGTGTGCAGGTAGGCGGGTGGAGTTTAGTTTTGCACCCAAAAGAGCGGGAAGAGTTTGGGATTTGGTCAGTCTGTCACAGGAGTCTGTCAGAGGAGATCCCCTGAGTGGGATGGATGGAACGAAGTGCTGCAGCCAACCTCAGTGACCTGGGTCCGCTAGCACAGGAAAGGAACAGTAATAGAAAGCCTGACTCTCCATAAGAAGGAAAAGATTAGTACGGAACATGAGGAGAAGAAGAGGACTAAGGATGAGGGTTAGAGGAGAACCCTTCCCAAGTTCTAAGCGCAAGGCCGGGGTCCAGTCCCCGAGGTTGTATGGATACTAATGGTCCTGCAGCAGTCACCAGACGAATAGAAGTTGTCACCACTTTATTCCCACACACGACTTGGGGGCACAACAGCAACGTGAGTGAGCCGGGACTAGGTAGTAAGGAGTCCCCGAAGCAGGCTACAGCTGTCTGCCGTACAAGTAGAGTTCATAGGAACATCTGACAGGAGAAACTCCAGTGTAACTCAGTACTATGAGTATTTCACTAAAGGCGCAATAAGGGAGACGTTCCGAAAGGCATATGTTGGCTGAGTGTTGGAAAGGTGTACTTCATCTTGACTGGAAGTTGGCTGAGCTCCTGACCCGGAGGACATGGCGCGGATGCGGGCCCTTGCGCCGCAACAGACTGTGAGTAAAGCTTTGGAACTACATGCCTGGTGTCCTCCACTTATTCCTGCGTCAACCTGCTCAGCATAGCAACATCCCCCTGCGCCTGACACTACACCGTCTATGTGTCACTTCACCTACTCTGCCCTGGGACTACAGCCCTGCCTGTGGAGGGCTATAACATCATTGCTGCACCACAACATCTGTCCCAGAGGATCTGTCTGCAGCATCGGCTTAACATCTTCATTGCCGAACACCAAAGGTGGCGTCACGAATCACTCATAAACTTTATCCCATCACTCAAACCCCTTTTACATGGGCGCCCAGGGCCACGGACCGGGTCACTGAGACACCGGCCCGGTACCGAGTACCCCACAGCCCTGGGAGGGCGACCCATTTGCAAGTGTTTTTTTCCTGAGGAAGGAGTTCTGTGAAACTTCAAAACACGTAGAATAAAGACCACTGTAATAATAATTGTTTATAGTGATTCGCAGCGCGGATTGTCTGACCACTTTTTTCCTATCCTGCATCTTCTACGTCGGTCCCTTGTGGATCTGTGGTTTCTGCAGCAGCGAATCCTCCATGCTTATTACAAGCTCCATCTGGTGAGTGTATTATTTTTAAATTGATATACCTACACTGGATAATGCACTATTGCGCTATTTCTCTTCAATAGTATCCAAAGCATAGCATGAGACAAATTCACTTACACCAGTGAACCATGTCTAGTAATACAGCACCCATCCAAAATAATCTGGACTTCTCAGTAGGCTGTCAGCAAATTATGAATGTTCTCACTTTATTTTGTTACCAGCATTTCTATGTCTCTTGCTTTTTAACCCTTCAGGATTTAACATTTGTAAATGTCAGCTCTCTGTAGTGCCTCTTACAAAAGCTTTCTCATCATTGTTATGCTAAATATAATATCTGAATCTCCTTGTGGGTCTCACACAATGTTGCTTAGTCTCATATTCTAAAATAATAAAAACATATACACAGAGGCGCAAAGCGGTAAATCCGGATACCTACAGCTGCAAATATGGACAAAACCACCTCCTTTGTTCTAAAATAAAGATCAATTAATATGTAATAACTATTTGCACTAGCAGGGTAAACCAGGGAAAAAAGATGCAAATAGGAGTATGTTTATATGCTAAATACACCCTCCCCTCCTTATAAGAAGAAAAGTGCCATCCAGCAGTGGTTGAAAAAAGCAGCAATAAAATTAGTCACAAAACATACAGAGCGGTACCTGTATTCCAATAATGTCCTAATGCAGAAGCAACAGTTCAGACGGCAACAGTTGTAAGGAAGCCAGATTCCAAATCCTCGGAGCACAGTTCCCCGTGTATAGGCAACAGTTCAGACGGAGGAAAAGCGATGAAAATGCCGACTTTCAAGTCCTGGAGGCGCAGGTCAGAACCGTGGATACTGGACGCTGTCCCGGCTGGCGACAGACGTCCACCTAACCGTGTGGCGGCCGCTGGTGAACGGCAAAAAGAGCGACGCGTGTAGGTATAAAGCCAGCAAGGTACCAGAGCCCGCAGTCTAAAAAATTAATTTCTTTTGATCTAGTGGTCATAGAAAAATTTAAAAAATAGGAATTTTTATTTAATGAATTAAAAAATTGTTCCAATAAAAGAGGACCACCAGACCATATAAAAATAATATCGTCTATGAATCGATGCCATAGCACCAGATTCGCCCGTAGCCTGCCGTCAGGATAGATGCTTTCTTGTTCCCATCTCCCAACGTACAGATTAGCATAACTGGGAGCGAACCTGGTGCCCATGGCTGTACCCCACTGCTGGGAGTAGTAGTTCATCCCGTACCGAAAAAAATTATGAGTTAAAATAAAATTGATACACTCAAGAAGGTACTCAATTTGATCACTAGGTAATCTGCCATCCGTCGTCAGGAAGTATTTCACTGCTTCACAGCCCTTTTGGTGCCGGATAACAGTGTACAAAGAAGTGATATCGAGTGTACCCATAATGTAATGGTCACGCCATTTTATATTCTTTAAAATGTCTAAAATATGGGTGCTATCCTTAAGACACGCCGGGAGCTCAGGTATCAGTCTTTGTAGATGACAATCCACAAATTTGGATAAATTTGATGTTAAACCTCCAATCGCAGATATGATAGGTGTCCCGGGTGGATTGTTAATGTCTTTATGCACCTTTGGTAGATAGTAAAAGTAGGGCACTCTGGGATGGGGTGTACTAATAAAATCCTTTTCTTTTTTATTCAGAATGCCCTTTTCAAAACCCTTCTTAACCAAATCCCGCATCTCAACTGAATATTCATTAGAAGGATCATGTCTTAATAGTTTATAAGTTTGCTTATCATCCAGAATCCGGAGTGCTTCTCTGTCATAATCTGATGTATTCAATATAACTATCCCCCCACCTTTATCCGCCAGTCTGATAGTAATCTCCCGGTTTTCCTGAAGTTGTCTAATAGCTTTTCTTTCCTTATATGACAGATTATGTTTAAATTTATTACATCTCCTATTGGATACTTTTCTGATTTCATGTATAACATTATTCTGGAATGCTTCAAATGCTTCTGAGTATTCTTGTAACGGATTAAAATTAGATTTTTTCCTTAAATCAGTATGCTGGTATGGGTCAAAGATACTCATAGAGCCATCAGAATTAGTACTAATTTTCTTTTTCATATAATGTTTCTTCAAAGCTAATTTCCTCATATATAATTTAATGCCAACAAATGCTTGAAATTTATCGAATTTGGCACTGGGAGCATATTTCAGACCTTTATTTAGTAAACGGGATTCATTTTCTTGTAGGGGATATCGACTGAGGTTAAATATTTTCTGTTCAGGAGCAATTAATTGATCTTTCTGTGATGGGGATTGTTGCTTGTTCTTTTTTTTGGTAAATTCCCCGCCCCTACAACCCCTTTTACATATTCAGCTGAGATGCGGGATTTGGTTAAGAAGGGTTTTGAAAAGGGCATTCTGAATAAAAAAGAAATGGATTTTATTAGTACACCCCATCCCAGAGTGCCCTACTTTTACTATCTACCAAAGGTGCATAAAGACATTAACAATCCACCCGGGAGACCTATCATATCTGCGATTGGAGTTTTAACATCAAATTTATCCAAATTTGTGGATTTTCATCTACAAAGACTGATACCTGAGCTCCCGGCGTATCTTAAGGATAGCACCCATATTTTAGACATTTTAAAGAATATAAAATGGCGTGACCATTACATTATGGGTACACTCGATATCACTTCTTTGTACACTGTTATCCAGCACCAAAAGGGCTGTGAAGCAGTGAAATACTTCCTGACGACGGATGGCAGATTACCTAGTGATCAAATTGAGTACCTTCTTGAGTGTATCAATTTTATTTTAACTCATAATTTTTTTCGGTACGGGATGAACTACTACTCCCAGCAGTGGGGTACAGCCATGGGCACCAGGTTCGCTCCCAGTTATGCTAATCTGCACGTTGGGAGATGGGAACAAGAAACCATCTATCCTGACGGCAGGCTACTGGCGAATCTGGTGCTATGGCATCGATTCATAGACGATATTATTTTTATATGGTTTGGTGGTCCTCTTTTATTGGAACAATTTTTTAATTCATTAAATAAAAATTCCTATTTTTTAAATTTTTCTATGACCACTAGTTCAAAAGAAATTAATTTTTTAGACTTAAAATTTTTTGTAGAAAATGATGTTATTGGCACACAATTATACCATAAGCCCATTGATTCTAATAATTTTATTTCACTTGACAGCTGTCATCTACCTAGCTGGCTGCTGAATGTTCCAAAAAGCCAATTCATCAGAGCTTATCGCAATTGTTCTAGAAGGAAGGATTTTAATAGAGAGGCAGAGACAATGATGAGAATGTTCTCTAATAAAGGTTATGATCCAATTTCTTTGCAAAAAACAAAAGAGTTAGTGGAGAAGATACCAAGGGAACAATTACTGGAACAACGGAAGATAAGAAATGATGATTCCATTATGGAAGAAATCCCCATAATCACACAATACAATGCTAACAGTATAATCCTCAAAAAAATTGTTAAGAGACATTGGAATATTCTGCGGAATGATAAAGTTATAGGGGAATCTCTACCACTACACCCTATGTTTATTTTTAGGAAGGCGCAAAATCTGGGCAATTTGATAGCCCCCCCTATCTCCAATCCTCTGAGCAATGCTACATCAAACTCAGAAAAACTACCAGTTGGCTTTTTTCCTTGTAGAAAGTGTGGCCCATGTAAAAAATTGGTTCCTAAGAAGCAATTAGTGATTACAAATAAATTTGCGGAGGTACAAATTAAAGATTTTATAACATGCGATACTACAGGGGTCATATATGGTATTACATGTCCCTGTGGGAAATTGGATATCGGGCACACTATACGCCCGATAGCTGAACATTTGCGTAACATTGGAAACAGATTTATTGGTCACCCACTTTCACATCATTTTATTGTTAGGCGTCGGATTCCTGGCACTGCACAGCGGGAATCCAGAGCCAGACATCCTGCGGTCTCCCATTCTCCTCCGACCGCTCGGACTCCTGCTCAGCAATCTCGGTGAACCAGGCATTCCCCGCAGACTCGTTCTGTGAGCCTGGATGTTGCTTGCACCTCTGGTGCAGCAATGATGGCGCAACCTGCTTTGCAGGGAACTGCTCCTGAGGCTAAGTCCTCATGCCGTGCTACTGGGCATGCCCGCAACTCGTCCTCTCAGTGGAGAGCAGGGGTCACATGTGCAGGTCCTATGTCGGATCTGATTGGTCCTTCCTAAAGTACTGGAAGGTCCCGGAAGCGCATGGCTATAAAAAGCCCGCATGGCGACTCGGCCATGCGCTAGTGTAGCATATTATGCTGTGTGTGTATGGTGATGGATGCATGGACTGGTGACTGACTTATTATTATGAAACCCCTTCCCTTGGATATTACGAATGGTGACAGTATGTTGGGTTAGTCTGCTCCAGATTGTGGCAAGCTACACGCCACTGAGCCTTCCTCACCTACACTAGCGTCCGTCGGCGCCCGGCTCCTCCGGCACCGTCGCTTAGCGGCTTCAGTTACGGCCGCGCTGCAGTAGCAGCAGCTTTTGGTGTTCGCGGCTGCGACGCAACACGCCGGCTGTCCTGTGCAGCTAACAGGTTCAGCCTTCACGTCTATTTCTTATTTAGGCGTCTCTGTGACTCAGCAGAGTCCGCCCTCAGGCTCTCGGGTGACGTTAACCCGAGCGCTGTTTCGCACTCCCAGCGTATCTGCCATTTTCCAGCAGCGGTCTTGTCATCTACCGCACGGTGGACCCTGGGCGGCGAACGCGCCTCCTATTATTTATATCTGGTGCGTTCCGCCGACCCTAACATTACACTAGCGCCAGGGTCTGGCTGGCAATGGCAGACGTGCAGCAGCTGCAGCGCTACATTCGGCAGCTGGAGAGCAGGTTGGCGGCTATTGAGAGCACCAACTCAGCTGCGAATGCTGCGCTGGCTGCTGCTCAGACAGTCGCTGAGGCTGTCTCACGTGCGCCCACACTTTTGCCCCTGCCGACAATGTCTCGCCTCCCACTCCCCGATAAGTTTTCGGGTCATAGTGCCTCCTGTAGGGGATTCGTTAGTCAGTGCTCCATTCAGCTGGAGTTGCTGGCTGCACGGTTTCCTACGGAGCGGGCTAAGGTGGGATTTATTGTCTCTCTGTTGTCTGGCCGGGCACTACAATGGGCCACGCCATTGTGGGAATGTGATGATCCCGTGGTACAGGGGGCTGCTCAGTTCCTCGCAGCTCTGAAGCAAGTCTTCTTGGGACCACGGGTCACACACGATACGGCTCTCCAACTGTTATCCATAACACAAGGGTCACTTTCGGTTAGCCATCATGCTGTCCAGTTTCGGACACTGGCTTCCGAGTTAGAGTGGCCGGACAAAGTGTTGGTCCCGGTGTTTTGGAGAGGCCTGGCTGAGCACGTAAAAGATGCTCTAGCTACTAGGGAAATTCCCACCAGTCTGGAGGAGTTGATCGCCGTTTCCACCCGCATTGACCTCCGCTTCACGGAGCGCGGGTTGGAACGAGCGCAATCCAGACGCAGGGTTAATTTGGCTCCCACCTTTACTGAGCCGCTGATATATCCCGCACAGGACCTCCCTGCCTCTGAGCCTATGGAGGTGTCTCGCACCGGCACTAAGTCGCGTCCGATGCGGAGCTCTGTGCGCTGTTATCAGTGCCGACAGTTCGGCCACTGGGCTGGCACATGCCCTCAGCGGCCGAAAAGACAACCACGTTCAGTAGCCGTAGGTGGTGGTCAGTCCAAGGTGGGACCCTTTTCACCCAAACCGGTGTTCCGGGGTACATTAGATAGTGGGTCCTCCTCCTGGGAGGCAGAGGTCACCCTGGATTCCGGGGCCGAGGGGAACTTTATGTCCTCGACTTTTGCCCAGAGACACGCTATCCCTCTGGTGTTACTCTCCCAACCTCTGACCATCAGGGTGGTAAATGGGGCACCGTTACCGTCTCAGGTGACCCATCAGACAGTCCCACTCGGACTCTCTATTTCACCCTCACACCAGGAGACTCTGTCCCTGCTAATTATGCCCAATGGCATCGATCAGGTGCTCCTCGGAGTTCCCTGGCTTCGTTGCCACTCCCCTCATATTGACTGGGCTTCGGGGAGGATACTGGGCTGGGAAGGTGAAGGTGTGAGGGAAGGTGCCTGAGGGGCAGCATTCAGGTGGCTTCCACAGAAGTGCCTGCGGATCTCTCTGCGCTCCCCAAACCCTACCACCAGTACGTGGACGTCTTCTCTAAGAAGTCTGCGGAGACGCTCCCGCCGCACCGTTCCTATGATTGCCCGATTGATCTCCTGCCAGGCACAGAGCCTCCCCGAGGCTGTGTTTACCCCTAATCACTCCCTGAGACGGAGGCTATGTCCCAGTATATCCGGGAGAACCTGGCTAGGGGTTTCATCAGAAAATCTGTGTCACCAGCTGGTGCCGGGTTCTTCTTCGTACAGAAGAAGAACGGTGAGCTACGCCCCTGCATCGACTACCGAGGTCTCAATGCCATCACGGTTAAAAACAAATACCCCCTACCGTTGATCTCGGAGTTATTTGACAGGTTGCGGGGGGCCCGGATCTTTACTAAATTAGATCTGCGGGGTGCATACAACCTGATCCGCATTCGCGAGGGAGACGAATGGAAGACAGCTTTTAATACCAGGGATGACCATTACAAATACCTGGTTATGCCCTTTGGCCTTTGTAATGCGCCAGCTGTCTTCCAAGATTTTGTCAACGACGTCTTCCGCAACATGCTCTCTACCTCGGTGGTGGTCTATCTGGATGACATACTCATCTTTTCGCCAGATTTGACCACCCACCGGAGAGACGTCTGCAGGGTCTTTGCCCGTCTGCGGGCGAACTCGTTATTTGCCAAGCTGGAGAAGTGCCAGTTTGAGCAGGAGTCCTTGCCGTTCCTGGGCTATATCATCTCGGCCCAGGGGCTGGCCATGGATCCGGCCAAACTACAAGCGGTAATGGACTGGCAGGAACCCCATTCCCTCAAAGCGGTGCAGCGCTTTTTGGGGTTCGTAAATTACAACCGCCAGTTCATACCACACTTTTCCACACTGGTGGCTCCTTTGGTTGCTCTCACCAAGAAAGGAGCTAACCCCAATGCTTGGTCAGAACATGTCTCCAAGGCCTTCTTGGCTATAAAATCACATTTTGCTGGCACTCCCATATTACATCGTCCCGATGTGGATAAGCCGTTTATCCTTGAGGTAGATGCTTCTTCCGTCGGTGCAGGAGCAGTCCTTTATCAAAAGGATGCTCAAGGTCGGAAGCACCCCTGCTTCTTCTATTCCAAGACCTTCTCACCGGCGGAGAAAAATTACTCCATCGGCGACAGGGAGCTGCTAGCCATGAAGTTGGCCTTTTCTGAGTGGAGACATGTCCTGGAGGGAGCCCGGTTTCCCTTTCTGGTATACACGGACCATAAAAACCTGGTCTATCTACAGACGGCCCAACGCCTGAATTCCCGTCAGGCCAGGTGGTCGCTCTTCTTCTCACGATTCCGCTTCACCCTCCACTACCTCTCTGGAGAGAAGAACGTCCATGCGGATGCTCTCTCACGTTCAGTGGTCTCAGCGGAAGAAGGAGAAGCGGAGCCTCGGTTAATTCTCCCGCCGGAGAGTTTTACGACTGTGGCTCCAGTTGCCCTCGAGGCGGTACCACCGGGCAAGACCTTGGTGCCTCCTCAGCTACGGCCGGAGGTCCTTGCCTGGGCACATGCCTCCAGAGTGGGTGGCCATTTTGGTAAAAAACGGACCGCCAAACTCCTGGCAAGGTCATATTGGTGGCCACATATGGCTCGGGATGTCAAGGAGTACGTGCAAGCGTGTGTTTCGTGTGCTCGGAACAGACCCTTTAGACAGAGGCCGGCGGGGCTGTTGTTTCCCCTGCCAGTGGCGGATAGACCTTGGGAGATGGTTGGCATGGACTTCATAGTTGGCCTGCCCAAGTCTGGTGGCAGTACGGTCATCTGGGTGGTCACCGACCATTTTTCCAAAATGGTGCATCTGGTGCCACTCGCACGCCTGCCTTCCGCTCGAGGTCTGGCCACCTTGTTCATTAAACACGTATTCCGCTTGCATGGCATGCCGGATAAAATCGTGAGTGACCGCGGTCCCCAGTTTGCTTCTCGTTTTTGGAGAGAGCTCTGCAGTTTACTCAGCATCGAGCTAAATTTATCCTCCGCTTACCATCCCGAGACGAATGGCTTGGTCGAGAGAGCCAATCAGACCTTGGTCACCTATTTACGGCATTTTGTCTCTGCCAGGCAGGATGACTGGGCATCCTTGCTACCTTGGGCTGAATTTGCCCTAAACAATGCGGTGGCCGATTCCACTGGTCAGACGCCCTTTCTTCTAAACTATGGTCAACATCCATGTGTCCCTGTCCCGATGCCAGTGTCCTCCACTGACTCCAGGGTGGCAGACTGGGCAGTGGAGGCCCGGGACATTTGGGATCGCACTCAGGATGCTATCCGGGCACCTAAAGAAAGGATGAGGGCGTCCGCCGACACGCATCGGAGGCCCGCGCCAAGCTTCTCCCCTGGCGACATGGTATGGCTCTCCACCTGAAACATTAAACTGCGGGTCGAGTCTCCCAAGTGCGCACCGCGATACCTTGGACCATTCAAGGTCCTCGAGCGACTTAGCTCGGTGGTCTACCGCCTGGCTCTTCCTCCACATTTGGCCATTTCGGACGTGTTCCATGTGTCCCTCCTCAAACCAGTTCACATGGTCCGGTTTTCTGAGTCATCTGCCGGGTCATCAGACTTATCGTCTGATGAGTTTGAGGTTAACGCCATCGTGGGGCGCAGGTTTGTCCGTGGCAAAAAATTTTATTTGGTGGACTGGAAGGGTCATGGGCCCGAGGCTCGGACCTGGGAGCCGGTGGAAAACATTCATGCACCACTTCTGATCACGGCCTTTGAGCGCAGTGAGGGGCCCTAGGAGGGGGGGTAATGTTAGGCGTTGGATTCCTGGCACTGCACAGCGGGAATCCAGAGCCAGACATCCTGCGGTCTCCCATTCTCCTCCGACCGCTCGGACTCCTGCTCAGCAATCTCGGCAAACCAGGCATTCCCCGCAGACTCGTTCTGTGAGCCTGGATGTTGCTGCCACCTCTGGTGCAGCAATGATGGCGCAACCTGCTTTGCAGGGAACTGCTCCTGAGGCTAAGTCCTCATGCCGTGCTACTGGGCATGCCCGCAACTCGTCCTCTCAGTGGAGAGCAGGGGTCACATGTGCAGGTCCTATGTCGGATCTGATTGGTCCTTCCTAAAGTACTGGAAGGTCCCGGAAGCGCATGGCTATAAAAAGCCCGCATGGCGGCTCAGCCATGCGCTAGTGTAGCATATTATGCTGTGTGTGTATGGTGATGGATGCATGGACTGGTGACTGACTTATTATGAAACCCCTTCCCTTGGATATTACGAATGGTGACAGTATGTTGGGTTAGTCTGCTCCAGATTGTGGCAAGCTACACGCCACTGAGCCTTCCTCACCTACACTAGCGTCCGTCGGCGCCCGGCTCCTCCGGCACCGTCGCTTAGCGGCTTCAGTTACGGCCGCGCTGCAGTAGCAGCAGCTTTTGGTGTTCGCGGCTGCGACGCAACACGCCGCCTGTCCTGTGCAGCTAACAGGTTCAGCCTTCACGTCTATTTCTTATTTAGGCGTCTCTGTGACTCAACAGAGTCCGCCCTCAGGCTCTCGGGTGACGTTAACCCGAGCGCTGTTTCGCACTCCCAGCGTATCTGCCATTGTCCAGCAGCGGTCTTGTCATCTACCGCACGGTGGACCCCGGGCGGCGAACGCGCCTCCTATTATTTATATCTGGTGCGTTCCGCCGACCCTAACATTTATTAAGTATCATGGTGGCTCTATTAAGAACATTAAAATAACCGGCATTAGAGTGGTTAAAAAAAGTTGGAGGAAAGGGAACTTTATTCAACAAATGTTGAGGGAAGAAAGTAGATTGATATTTGAAATGAATACACTGGTCCCCAATGGCCTAAATAGTGAGATTGAATTGTTTGCTTTCGATGTATGCATGTAGAGGCAGGACACCGTGGGTATATAAGCGCTCATCTAATTCCTGTGGACCATCTCTGAGGAAGGGATCCGATGATTCCGAAACGCGTAAGATAGCTTTTTGGTCTAATCCGCGCTTATTAGCCAGTCACGTGGTTTCCCACGTGACCGTGACGTCACGCAAGGTCCTGCGGGCTCTGGTACCTTGCTGGCTTTATACCTATGTAGTGTCGGTGGTGGGGTGCCGAGCTGGGGGGGTGGTCCTACTTTTATACCGCGCAGAGATGACAACAGAGACACGATGGAGGCAGATTCTGGGTGCAACAGGTCCAAGTTTATTTCTTCACTTGCCGTCCGACTGACGGCACACCTCGCGGCCCTCCGTTTCCAGAGCCGCTTCTCACACCGTACACTGGAGACGTGTCTGCACACACCGTCCCCTCCTTTACTGTCGACGCTCCTGACAGTTCCGTCACTGTGGCCGCCTTAGGCCCATTAACCAACAGCGCTTCTACTGCTCAGTCGTCGTGTCACATACGGTGTCTTACACCCAGTACCTCGTCTCAACTGCGGTCCTTTCCTGTCAGGACCACCCCCCTGACGTCCTCTCTCCTCAGTCCCCCTGGTCTGGATTCTCCTCAGAGTGCACAGACTGTCGTAGTCCTCCTGTCACTTGAGCTCCCCCTGGGGACTGGAACTTTCTGGAACCCTCCCTCAGTATTTATAACTCCCCCGGTTCCTTGAAACTGTCACTCTAACTGTCACCACGCCCCCCATGACCAACGGTTTCTAAAGCCCTAAGCTGCTGTAAAGTCCTTTGCTCACACTCCACCCTGCCATCTAATGGTCATCCCAAGGTACTGCACGTCCACTACACTTTCCTAGTTGTTTCCCCACTGTAATCACTGACTCCTACCTACACTGTGCAAACCTATCTTTCTTCACTCTGACTAGTCCGTCCGTCCGGTCACCTTCCCTACACCTACACGCGTCGCTCTTTTTGCCGTTCACCAGCGGCCGCCACACGGTTAGGTGGACGTCTGTCTCCAGCCGGGACAGCGTCCAGTACCCACGGTTGACTTGAAAGTCGGCATTTTCATCGCTTTTCCTCCGTCTGAACTGTTGCCTATACACGGGGAACTGTGCTCCGAGGATTTGGAATCCGGCTTCCTTACAACTGTTGCCGTCTGAACTGTTGCTTCTGCATTAGGACATTATTGGAATACAGGTACCGCTCTGTATGTTTTGTGACTAATTTTATCGCTGCTTTTTTCATCCACTGCTGGATGGCACTTTTCTTCTTATAAGGAGGGGAGGGTGTGTTTAGCATATAAACATACTCCTATTTGCATCTTTTTTCCCTGGTTTACCCTGCTAGCGCAAATAGTTATTACATGTTAATTAGTCACATATTCTCTCTATATCTACGTATATATGTACAGTATATACAGCAATAGCCGAAAGTGTTGGCACCCTTGAAATTGCTCCAGAAAATGAAGTACTTCTCACAGAAAATAATTGCAATTACACGTTTTGTTATACACATTTATTTCTTTTGTGTGTAGACCCATGACCTAGGACGCAAACCTTTTCTTACACTGGGCAATACATTGCGAGCCACAAAATCCTTTGGTAATCTTCAGATTACTTGATGTCTTGCATAAAGTCAAGGCAGCCAGTGCCAGAGATAGTAGAACAAGCCCTAAATATCTTTAAACCTCCACCATATTTGACTGTAAGCACTATGTTATTTTCTTTGTAGGCCTCATTTCATTTTCAGTAAACAGTAGAATAATGTGCTTTACCTAATAATAATCTAATAATCTTTATTTTTATATAGCGCTAACATATTCCGCAGCGCTTTACAGTTTATCTCTATCTTGGTCTCATCTGTACACAGGACACTTTCCCAAAAGGATTTTGACTTATGTACATTTTGGTCATTCTGTGCCAGCATTGGGGACCTCCTGGGGCTACTGCCATAGTGTTTTATTTCATTAAAGGGAATCTGTCACCCTTTTTTTGAGATATCATATAATGATATCATTCAATTGTGTGTCACATAAGGATTCTCTTAGTACTTTTGCTTCCCCCTGACCCCGCACCTTTCTTGCATAAATACCTTTTTTATATCGGTTCAGATGTATGTAAACTGCCATGGTCCGGTCCGATGGGCGGGGCTTATTCAACTGCTCCCCCCTTCCTGTCTTGCTCTACACAAGAAGAAATGCGTAGAGCAAGACAGGGAGGGGGGAGCAGGTGAATAAGCCTCACCCAGTGGACCAGACCACGGCAGTTTACATACATCTGATTCGATATAAAAAAGGTATTTATACATGAAAGGTGTGGGGTCAGGGGGAAGCAAAAGTACTAAGAGAATCCTTATGTGACACACAATTGAATGATATCATTATGTGATATCTCAAAAAAGGGGTGACAGATTCCCTTTAAAATGTCGACGGACAGTTTGTGTTGACACTGATGCTCACTGGGTGTGCAGAACAGCTTGAATTTCTTTGGAACTTGATTGGGGCTGCAAATCCTCCATCCTTGCTATTCTGCATTGCAACCTTTCATCAATTTTTCTCTTCTGTCCATGTCCAGGGAGATTAGCTAAAGTGCCATGAGTTGTAAACTTCTTGATTATGTTATGCACCATGGACAAATGACCATCAAGATCTGTGGAGATAAACTTGTAACCTTGAGATTGTTTTTATTCAACAATTGGGGTTTTCAAGTCCTCAGACAGTTCTGTTCTCCTCTTTCTGTTCTCCATGCTTAGTGTGGCACACACAGACACACAATGCAAAGATTGAGTAAACTTCTCCCATTTTTATCTGGTTTAAGGTATGATTTTCATATTGTCCACACCTGTTACCTGCCACATGTGAGTTTGAACAAGCATCACATGCTTGAAACAAAGTTATTTACCCAAAATTTTGGAAACGTGCCATCAAATTTGTTGGGCCCATTTTGGGGGTTTTGTGTGAAATGATGTAAAATTTGCCTTTTTTTCTCTGTCCCTTTTGTGTTGTTGCAATACACATAAAGGAAATAAGCGTGTGTAACAAAACATGTGCAAATGCAATAATTTTCTGGGAGAAATACTTAATTTTCTGGAACAATTTCAAAGGAGCAAATACTTTTGGCTATGACTCTATATATCATACATACTGTACATATGTGTATGCATTTTTAAATATATCGTTTTTTATATGCTAATGAACTTTATTGAGGTAGTGATAATATTAATATTAAGAATTGCATATGCAGGAAGAGTTTGCTTGTCATGAAAATTTAATTTTATTTAATTAGTAAGACTAAGGCTGTGTGCACATGGTGCATTTTTGCAGCATTTTTTCACACGGAATTGGCCCCAGACCACTTCAGGATTCTCATTGATTTTGCTGGCATAATATCCTTATGACAGCAAAGTCAATGAGAATCCTGAAATTCTGGGCACATGATCAGTAATTTTCCTTTCTGTATTTGTGCTGCTTTTAAATCCACAACTTATCAATTCTTTGTGCGTTTTTGCCTTGTTTTTCACCTATTGACTTCAACTGTGTCAGTTAAATACGCAGCAAAAACTCAGGTATAAAATATTACGGACTTCATATCCCACTCCCACTCTGTTTCCCACTCTGTCATCTGTGTGACAGCACAAGAAACACCGGCACGGCAGTTCTGATGGGCGGTAGCGTTACCACCGTTAGATTGTTACCGTCGGTCAGAGCGCTGCGGGGTCATGCTGTCAGATGTCAGCGTGACCCCACAGATGTTCTGTGACCTACGGTAAAAAGCTTACTGCAGGTCACTGGCGAAGGCTGATGAGAGACTACTACTCCCATCAGCTGAAGTCTGCTGTCACTGATTACAGTGGGAGCAGGCAGCGGCTGATGGTCCTAGTCATCAGGCAGTGCCTGTGCTCAAAGTAAAAAAAAAGTTAAAATAAATAAATACACTCACTTTACACCTAATCACTGAAGCCCCTTGTCTCCTGTATATAATAAAAAAGAAAAAAAAACATTTACTCATCTTATTGCCTACTCACCGATGCCCATGTCACCTGGAAAAGAGAAAAAATAATAAACCACCATATCGCTCACCTATCCGCCGTAATCCATAATGTCCAGCAATGATTTGGATCACTTTTAGAGCAGTTACATCAGCTGATGCGACTGCTCTATCCTGCAGCCTGCAACACACTGACAGGAATGTGTAATAACATCTGCAGTGTGTGCGCTGAGCTGTTGTGAAAAAGTTCATCAAAGATATTAGGGTGGTTTCACATTAGCGTTTCAGGGCGCAGCGACACCTGCGCACGGCTGCCGCTAAGCCCTGCCCCCTGCCGCGCCTCCTCTGGTAGCTCCGCTTACGGGCGCATGACGCTGCATGCGTCCTTCGTCCCCTATCTTTATCACTGGGGACGCAGGCCGTGCGCAGTATGTGTTTGGCGGCGCCTGCGCCCTTTTGATGGTGCGCCGACCAGTGCCAAACGCAACCTGTTGCAATTTGGTTGCACTCGGTGCACCGTCAAAAGGACGCATGCACCGTCAAAAGGACGCATGCGCCGCCAAACGCATACTGCGCACGGCCTGCGTCCCCAGTGATAAAGATAGGGGACGCAGGACCGCACGGCCTGCGTCCCCAGTGATAAAGATAGGGGACGCAGGACGCATGCAGCGTCATGCGCCTGTAGGCGGAGCTACCGGAGGAGGCGCGGCAGGGGGCGGGGCTTAGCGGCGGCCATGCGCAGGCCATCGCTGCGCCCTGAAACGCTAATGTGAAACCACCCTTAAGCTGATGAGCCCCAATGACCTCACTTACTGCACGGCTGCGTGAAGCATGGACAGCATGAATCAAAGACCAGCTCCTTCATTACCAACAGTCAAAATCGGTTAGTGAGGTGACTAGACACAAAGTTAGTCCCCGACGGTCTCTCCCGGTCCACTCAGGTAGATTGGCAGATAGGGATTCACCTCACCAATACTTTTCATCTTGTTCCCAGTCATGTTTTCAACTACGCTTCTCTGTAAGGCCTCCTTTACATGTCCTGATAATACGGGTACTGGAAAAAACAGTATCGGGCTATCTGTGTCTACGTGTTACATGCTTGTGACACCCGTGTGCTGCATCAGTGTAACACGTACCGGCACCTGGGAAAAGCAGCACAGTTAGTGCTGTTCCCAGGTTCCAGATGCTGAATGTAGTTCTCATCGTTGTCGACTGGTCTCACCTGATGTGTGAAGAAGGCCTAAATCAGCGTTACAGAGTAAAACCTTTCATATTTGAGATAAAGAAGGGAGACTTTGGTAGATGCTGCCTGTTTTTTGGGCAACATGATTTATGTGACTGGTTCCCGCTAACTTTTCTTTTCTTTACATTATTATGAGGGGCAAGTAACTTGTCTGAAAAGTTCTTTTGCCAACTACAAAAATTTGATTTGCCACATCGACCTGAAAATAAGAAACCTCAGTTAGGATTCAAGTCATTGCCTTATAATGGAAAGTGTTGTGGGCATACTCTGTGCCTTATATTGAAGAGTGTTGTGGGCATGCTCTGTGCCTTATATTGGAGAGTGTTGTGGGCATGCTCTGTACCTTACATTGGAGAGTGCTGTGGCCATGTTCTGTGCCTTATATTGGAGAGTGTTGTGGGCATGCTCTGTGCCTTATATTGGAGTGTTGTGGGCATGCTCTGTACCTTACATTGGAGAGTGCTGTGGCCATGCTCTGTGCCTTATATTGAAGACTGTTGTGGGCATGCTCTGTACCTTATATTGTAGAGTGTTGTGGGCATGCTCTGTACCTTATATTGTAGAGTGTTGTGGACATGCTCTGTGCCTTATATTGTAGAGTGTTGTGGGCATGCTCTGTACCTTATATTGTAGAGTGTTGTGGGCATGCTCTGTACCTTACATTGGAGAGTGCTGTGGCCATGCTCTGTGCCTTATATTGAAGACTGTTGTGGGCATGCTCTGTACCTTATATTGTAGAGTGTTGTGGGCATGCTCTGTACCTTATATTGTAGAGTGTTGTGGACATGCTCTGTGCCTTATATTGTAGAGTGTTGTGGGCATGCTCTGTACCTTATATTGTAGAGTGTTGTGGGCATGCTCTGTACCTTACATTGGAGAGTGCTGTGGCCATGCTCTGTGCCTTATATTGAAGACTGTTGTGGGAATGCTCTGTACCTTATATTGTAGAGTGTTGTGAGCATGCTCTGTGCCTTATATTGGAGAGTGCTGTGGCCATGCTTTGTGCCTTATATTGAAGACTGTTGTGGGCATGCTCTGTACCTTATATTGGAGCGTGTTGTGGGCATGCTCTGTGCCATTTGTAGTAATCAGCGTGAATCCTCTTTTATCTACCTCTACTTTGACAATATTGGTTTTACATTCATTATAATCTTACCATCTGATGACAAGATGATTGCTGGCCATGGACAAAGCTGATGAATGAAAAGAATTAGTCTTTTATGAAGACAGCAAGAAAATTACTATGTTTTAGGATTTTTTCTTATAAATAGTGACATGGAAAATACAAAAAAACCTATTTAAGCAACAGGTAATATTCAGATACTTTATTAATGTATATCAATTTGCTAATCCCTGTTCAGTCCATGTTCAGTTTCATGCTTATTACAATCTATGCATTTCAACTATTGACATTTGTATACTTTTCAGCTTTTTCAGAGCCTGGCAGGAGGTGATAGGACCATGGTATAACCCTACTATGACAAAAGCAAACCAGCGTTCAAGCTCACATATTGCTATCTTTTGTAAATGCTGGCTATGCATCTGTTTAAGCAGCACCACTCATATCTGCATTTCTATCCACCATCACAGCCATTTGTCATGGAATCTATTTTGCTATGTAGAAATTTAATGTATAATAATGTATTTTAATATGAAAATAAACCGATAAACTTGTGTTAATGTTGAAAAACTATTCTGTGTACCCCTCGTAAGAAACACAGACAGAGCTTATTTAAAACATGGTGTTTTTTTATGCAGATTTCACACTGAAATCTGAAACTATTCACTGCACCACTTACGTGAATGGTGCTTTCCAAACTTATCAACAAGTAGTGGAAAAACTATGTGGGACTTTAGGGAATGATGAACATTATCGATTCCAACATACCCACATCTAATGCAGCATAATTCTAAAATAATTCATAATTCTAACACATTTAATATAAAAATAAAATTAAAGACATTTTCTAATATCTTCCTGCCCAATAATGTTTTCATTTGAGAATAGTGTTATTTTTCTGCTTGCAATGATCATAAATTTCAGTACGGGACATTAAGGAGTGCCCTCTAGTGGCTACTCACATGCATGTTTTGTGTCAAATATTTATTTACCGTCATTGGGGCTCACAACCTAGGTTCTCTATCAGTATGATTTTGGAGTGTGGGAGGAAACCCACACAAACACAGGGAGAACATACAAATTCCTTGCAGATGTTGTCTTTGGCGGGATTTGAACCCAGAACCCCAGCGCTGCCCAATAGAAGAGGAGGTGACAATGAGAGGCACACCATGCTGGAAAAGAGACAAGTAAGTTCCAATGGGGCACCGTGTAGTTGTCCTTGTTATGTGGGACGCTTTGTAATTAGTAATATCATAAGGGCACTGCTGCTGTCAGTGTTCTGATGAATATTGGCATTGTGGGTTCCATGTGGCAGGCACAGGTATGGAGGACTGTAGTCACAAGGTTGACCACGTGTGTGGTTCTCTCCATTGTAGTTTATGAGAGTTGTAAAATACTTAACTTGTTTGTTGACTCCCATGAAGGTAGTCATAATCAAGGGCAGTATACTTGTCTTACCTTCTCTGTACTGCCAAACAGGGAGCAGAATATTCCATAAATATCTCAGATGGGAA
Organism: Dendrobates tinctorius; assembly: GCF_039654945.1. Lineage (NCBI taxonomy): Eukaryota > Metazoa > Chordata > Amphibia > Anura > Dendrobatidae > Dendrobates > Dendrobates tinctorius. The sequence goes on along the minus strand of NW_027361766.1, from coordinate 17,939,474 downwards.
TGACCTATTAAGTTTAATAGCAGCTATTAAAGGGAATCTGTCAGCAGAATTTCCTGCCCAAACGAATTAACATGTGCATGTAACTCTTTACACTGTCTCTTTAAGACTCTGACTGGTTTATTAGGAGTGCTGCATAAACCAGTGCAGAGTGATCAAAATAAAACATAACATACAGCACAGTCTATGTGGTTGAGGGGCTCCGCATGCTCAAGAAAAAAAACAACCACCATTCACAGGTTCAGCTTCCTTGTCAGGACACATAGCACTGGAGTTCCACTCTCCAGGCCCATCGAACACTGTATGCCTCTGGAGGCTGACTATTTAAACCCCAGACCACACCCTGGGGTGGAGTTAAGGTGGACAGCCTCCCACCCGCTGTATGGTTGTCAACAAAAACTCACCCCTTAAAATGGCCGATTAACCCCTTTCAACACATAGCGTGCTGGAGCAAACTTCTGGGTTTCAAATCACTAAAGTGAAACATATATCTCCTCCACAACTTTGCCAGTGACTTTGTCACAATATATATGTCATATCTCAAAAATATTTCCCGGATCCGCTCATTCCTCAACCATGAAACCACAAAAACAGCAGTGCATGCTCTTATCATCTCCCGCCTCGACTACTGCAACCTCCTACTCTCTGGCCTCCCCTCTAGCACTCTGGCTCCGCTCCAGTCCATCCTACACTCTGCTGCCCGACTAATCCACCTGTCTCCCCGCTATTCCCCAGCCTCCCCCCTATTCCAGGCCCTTCACTGGCTTCCTATCACCCAGAGGCTCCAATTCAAAATCCTAACCATGACATACAAAGCCATCCACAACCTGTCTCCTCTATACATCTGTGACATGGTCTCTAGGCACCTACCCGCACGCAACCTTCGATCATCTCAAGATCTCCTTCTCTACTCCCCCCTTATCTCTTCTTCCCACAATCGCATACAAGACTTCTCCCGTGCTTCCCCCATACTCTGGAACTCCCTGCCACAACACATCAGACTCTCACCATCAACAGAAACCTTCAAGAAGAACCTGAAGACCCACCTGTTCCGACAAGCCTACAGCCTGCAATGATCCTCGGTCTACTGAACCACAGCATCACCTGCTCTACCCTCTCCTACTGTATCCTCACCCATCCCTGTAGACTGTGAGCCCTCGCAGGCAGGGTCCCCTCTCCTTTTGTACTTGTGGGTCCCTTGTCTTACACATGTTTACTATACTTTTCTATATTTCCCCTTTTCACATGTAAAGCGCCATGGAATAAATGGCGCTATATAAATGCATAATAATAATAATAATAAATGGTGTGTTTTGGGTTTTGGGTAGGTGGTGAAGGAGTTAACTCTGAGAGCCTCTCTGTGGATCTGGGGAGGGTTTTTATAGCTTCAGGGGAGAGCCGTCCCCTGTCGCTTATACTCCTTTCTGAGTGTGCCCGATCCTGCTCTGTCCGTGCGTCACGCCAATCATTGTCCGTCTGCCTGGTATTCTGACCCTGCTCTGTTACGGTTTATGTCTCTGGTTTGCTGACTCTGTAACTACTTTGCCTGTGCTGTGTATGACCCTTGGCTTTGCCTGACCTCCCTTCTGAATATCCATCCTGTACCGCGCTTGCCCGTACTGTGTATGACCTTTGGCTTTGTCTGACCTCCCATCTGTATATCCCTCCTGTACCTTGCTTGCCCGTACTGTGTATGACCTCTGTTTTGCCTGACTCTGAGTTTTTGTATAGTGCCCTGCCATCTCTGAAAGCAGGACGCTAAGCCCCGCCCCCTTGCAGTCACATGACCGTAGGTCTTGTGACTGCTTGCTAACTTCAGCGTCCACAGGTCCTGTGCATCTGTACTTTCCGGCTGTACCTGACCCCGGGCCCCCTACAGTGCGGGTGAGTCCCTGCTCAGCGGAGGCTGCACGCCGGCGCTGTCAGGATCCTGACATTATAAGCGACCTATAACAGTTCATTCCCCCCGCCCCTGAGAGTAAGGTGTGTGAGTGTGGGAATTACAGCTTGCATCATGGACCCCATGCAAACATTATCTGACCAGGTTAAACAACTATCACAGATGTTTCAGAAACTTAATGTGGAGCAGCGCTCTATGGCCCAAACCCAGCAGCAGCTGGTTAATACTGTACAAGGAGCTCTCGGTCCTGAGATTAGGGATGTGTCACTCACTTCCCCGGAGTCTCCGGTTAAACTGCCAGACTCTCTTTCTGGGGACAAAAGGGAGTACAGGGCTTTTAGAGAGGGATGCAAATTGTTCTTTTCCCTGAGACCCCGTTCGTCTGGAGGAGAATTTCAGAGGGTGGGGGTGATTATTTCCCTTCTTCGGGGTGCCCCCCAAGCCTGGGCGTTCTCTCTAGTCCCCACAGCCCCAGACCGTATGACTGTGGATGCATTTTTTGAGGCCTTGGGCCGCATTTATGACGAACCAGACAGGGTTCGCTTGGCAGAGGACATGGTGATGAGCACACGTCAGGGTCGGCACTCAGCAGAGTGGTTCTGCTCTGAGTTCCGACGGTGGTCAGCAGAAGTCTCCTGGGATGATGCCGCTCTCCATGGACTATTCTGTAGGGGCCTGTCGGAACGCCTTCAGGATGCCCTGGCTCTGCATCCACCTCCCGACAGTCTGGAGGATGCCATGACCCAAGCCGTGCGGATGGATCGCCGGCTCAGAGCCAGAGGGGTTATGCACTCCAAGTCGTCCTTGTTTTCCAGCAGTAAAGAGGTGGAGGCCAGTCCTGTGCCTATGGAAATTGGTGCCCCTCGGTCAGAGAGAAAGAGTGGAAGCGCCGCCGTGAGAAACAACTTTGCTTCTACTGTGGGGAACCAGGACATTGGAGGAGAGATTGTGCAGTGTGTCCAACGTCCTCCAAGCCGACGGGAAACTACTAGGTCTGGGTAGTGATCGAGGAGGCTCCCCAGACCCCCAGCTACTTTTTTCCTCATGCCCTAAATTTCTGCTTAATGTCGAACTGGTAGTAGACAACTGTCATTTTATTTCTACAGCCTTGGTGGACTGCGGTTCATCACTTAACCTGGTCAGTTCCAGTACCGTCTCTAGGGTCAAGATAGTTACAGTCAGGTTGGAGACCCCTCTGAAAATCGTGGCCATTGACTCTTCCCCTCTCACCCGTTCGGGGATTCATTATGTTACTAACAGTTTTGTTTTGCATGTTGGTTCCTCCTATGTTGAGGAGATGAAATGCTTTGTCATAGACAACCTGCCCGAAGGGCTGGTATTGGGCATGCCGTGGCTTCAACGGCACAACCTAGTTATTGATTGGGAGAAAAGAGAAATTGTTAAGTGGGGTCCTAAATGTATTGACTGTGCCTATAAACCTGTGTTCTGTGTTACACCTGCAAAACCTACCTGTGAGTCTTCTGTTTGTCTGGAGGGTATTCCGGAGTACCTCAAGGACTTCGAGGATGTGTTCTCCGAAAGCGAGGCCGAGGCATTATCCCCACATAGGTCATTTGACTGCACTATAGATCTAATCCCTGGGGTCAAATTGCCCAAAGCCCGTTTATTTAATTTGTCAGGACCTGAGCATCTGGCAATGAAGGAATACATAACGGAAAGTCTCCGAAAAGGGCATATAAGACCCTCAGTTTCTCCGGTAGCAGCAGGGTTTTTCTTTGTTAAAAAGAAAGATGGTGGCCTGCGCCCCTGCCTCGACTTCAGAGAACTCAACAAGATTACTGTCAGGAATACGTACCCTTACCCCTGATTCCAGATTTGTGTAACCAACTTTCGGGGGCAAAATGGTTCTCCAAATTGGATCTCAGGGGGGCTTATAATTTGATAAGAATTAAAGAAGGGGACGAATGGAAAACGGCCTTTCTCACGTCAGAGGGATTGTTTGAAAATTTAGTGATGCAGTTTGGCCTCACTAATGCAACAGAGGTCTTTCAAAATATCATTAATGTGGTGTTTGCGGACCTCATTGGCCGCTTTGTTGTCATTTACTTGGATGATATTCTGATTTACTCGACTGACAAAGAGTCTCATTTGTTCCATGTCAAAACGGTACTTCAAAGACTCAGGGAAAACCAATTATTTGTTAAACCTGAAAAATGTACTTTTTTCGTCCAGGAGCTAATGTTCTTGGGACTCATAATCTCGCCACAGGGGTTTTGGATGGATCCCATGAAAGTGAAAGCCATTGTGGAGTGGGTCCAACCTCAAGACCTGAAAGGACTCCAGCGCTTCTTGGGATTCGCAAACTATTACCGCAGATTTATCAAAGGCTTCTCACAGATTGTGAAACCTCTTACCGATCTCACATGCAAAGGGGCTGATATCAAAAATTGGTCCCCCTCGGCGAAACAGTCCTTTCTGGTTTTAAAAAATTGTTTTATGTCTGCTCCAATACTGGTGCAACCAGATCCATCCTTACCATTTGTTGTGGAGGTTGACGCCTCTGAGGTAGGGGTAGGGGCTGTGGTGTCTCAAGGGCCAGCTACCCTGACTAACCTTAGACCTTGTGCTTATTTTTCTAAAAAGTTTTCTCTGGCAGAGAGAAACTATGATGATGGGAATAGAGAGCTTCTGGCAATTAAGCTGGCATTTGAAGAATGGAGACATTTTTTGGAAGGGGCAGAACATCCAATTACGGTCATCACTGATCACAAAAATCTGTATTATATCAAAACTGCTAAAAGATTGACCCCCAGACAGGCCCGTTGGTCACTTTTTTTTTCCCGATTTCAATTCTCGATTACGTTCCATCCAGGATCTAAAAATGTGAAAGCAGACGCATTATCACGCAGTTTTGAACCATTGTCTGCCCCTGATCCTCCATCATCCATTCTTCAACCTGGGGTAGTTTTAGCTGCACTGTCATCGGAACTGGAGCGGGAGATTATGGAGGCTCAGTCTTTAGCTCCAATGTCCAAACCCGCTAAAAAATTGTTTGTCCCGCAACACTTGCGTTCTGATCTCATGCGAGAGTTTGATGACTCTAAACTGGGCGCTCATCCAGGTATTGCTGCCACAGGTGAGGCGATTAAAAGAGTCTTCTGGTGGCCAGGTATGTAGGGGGAGATTAAGAAACATGTCGCTGCATGCGGGGTTTGCGCACGTTCAAAGATCTCTCATTGCCGGCCTGCCGGCCGGGGAATTGGTGCCTTTACCAATTCCAAGAAGGCCTTTGACTCATTTGTCCATGGACTTCATTACTAACCTCCCTCCTTCTCGGGGTAATACGGTAATTTGGGTAATTGTGGATAGATTCTCTAAGATGGCACATTTTGTACCCATGACTAAATTACCGTCTGCAGAATTTCTATCTCGACACTTCCTTTCTCAAATTGTTCGCCTCCATGGGGTACCTACTAACATTGTCTCGGACAGGGGGACACAACTTGTGGCTAAGTTTTGGCAGGCTTTCTGTAGGAAGTTGGGGATATCTGTCTTTCTCCTCAGCTTACCACCCAGAGAGCAATGGACAGACGGAACGCACCAATCAGTCATTGGAACAGATCCTCCGGTGTTTAACTTCCACGTTACAGGACGACTGGTGCGAGGCCTTACCATTGGCGGAGTTCGCCTTTAACAGTCGAATAAACCAATCCACGGGTAGGTCACCATTTTTTATTAATTATAGATTGAACCCTCACTTTGGTGAGTTCTCACGGCTGGATACAAGCTCTCCTGGGGCGGAAGACTCCGTCAGCAGGATAAATGATTTATGGGCTAGGGTTCGGACGAACATTTCCAGAGCACAGGAGAAATATAAACGTTTTGCTGACAATAAGAGGGTCTGACACTACAGTGTGGGGATAAGGTATGGCTTTCTACGCGAAATATAACCTTAAAATTACCTTACGCCAAGCTGGGACCTAAATTTATTGGCCCTTATGTAATAACCAAGGTAATCAACCCAGTGGCATATCGTTTACTTCTCCCTGCATCCTTGAAACTTCATAATGTGTTCCATAGGTCTCTACTCAAACCAGTAGGCTCGGTGGTAGAGGAACCTGGTTCCATACCAACTCCAGTGTTGATAGACGGTCATATGGAGTTCGAAGTGCTAAACATTGTACAGTCTCGGTAGGTACGCGGTTCCTTGCAATATCTTGTACATTGGAAGGGGTACAGTCCGGAGGACCGATCGTGGGTACCAGCCAGGTTAGTGCACGCTGATCGCCTGGTTAGAGCTTACCATGCTCGGTATCCTGAGAGACCTGGGGGTCCGGAGGCCCCCCGTTGAAGGAGGGGTACTGTCATGGTGTGTCTTGGGTAGGTGGTGAAGGAGTTAACTCTGAGAGCCTCTCTGTGGATCTGGGGAGGGTTTTTATAGCTTCAGGGGAGAGCCGTCCCCTGTCGCTTATACTCCTTTCTGGGTGTGCCCGACCCTGCTCTGTCCGTACGTCACGCCAATCATTGTCCGTCTGCCTGGTATTCTGACCCTGCTCTGTTACGGTTTACATCTCTGGTTTGCTGACTCTATACCTGCTTTGCCTGTGCTGTGTATGACCCATGGCTTTGTCTGACCTCTCTCCTGAATATCCCTCCTGTACCGCGCTTGCCCGTACTGTGTATGACTTTGGCTTTGTCTGACCTCCCATCTGCATATCCCTCCTGTACCTCGCTTGCCCGTACTGTGTATGACCTCTGTTTTGCCTGACTCTGAGTTTTTGTATAGTGTCCTGCCATCTCTGAAAGCCGGATGCTAAGCCCCGCCCCCTTACAGTCACATAACCGTAGGTCCTGTGACTGCTTGCTAACTTCAGCGTCCACAGGTCTTGTGCATCTGTACTTTCCGGCTGTACCTGACCCCGGGCCCCCTACAGTGCGGGTGAGTCCCTGCTCAGCGGAGGCTGCACGCCGGCGCTGTCAGGATCCTGACAATATATATGAGCATAGACTACTGTTCAAAAGTTTAGGGTCACTTAGAAATTTCCTTATTTTTGAAAGAAAATCACAGTTTTTTCCAATGAATCTAACATTAAATGATTCAGAAATACACTCTATACATTGTTAATGTGGTAAACGAATGATTCAGAAATACACTCTCTACATTGTTAATGTGGTAAACAACTATTCTAGCTGCAAATGTCTGGTTTGTAATGCAATATCTTCATAGGTGTATAGAGGCCCATTTCCAACAACCATCACTCCAGTGTTCTTATGGTACTACTTTGTGTTTGCTATCTGTGTATGAAGGGTAATGGATGGCTAGAATACCCTTGAAAACCCTAGTGCAAGTATATTAGCACAGCTGAAAACAGTTTGGCTGATTAGAGAAGCTATAATCCTGACCTTCCTTTGAGCTAGTTGAGAATCTGGAGCATTACATTTGTTGGTCCCATTAAACTCTCAAAATGGCCAGAAAAAAAGAACTTTCATATGTAACTCGACAGTCTATTCTTGTTCTTAGAAATGAAGGCTATTCCATGCGAGAAATTGCCAAGAAACTGAAGATTTCCTACAACGGTGTGTACTATTCCCTTCAGAGGAGAGCACAAACAGGCTCTAACCAGAGTAGAAAGTGAAGTGGGAGGCCCCGCTGCATAATTGAGCAACAAGACAAGTACATTAGAGTCTGTGGTTTGAGAAATCGATGCCTCACAGGTCCTCAACTGGCAGCTTCATTAAATAGTACACGCAAAACCCAGTGTCAACATCTACAGTGAAGAGGCGACTCTGGGATTCTGGCCTTCAGGGCAGAGTGGAAAAGAAAAAGCCATATCTGAGACAGGCTAATAAAAGGAAAAGATTAATATGGGCAAAAGAACACAGACAATGGACAGAGGAAGATTGGTAAAAAGTGTTATGGACAGACAAATCCAAGTTTGAGGTGTTTGGATCACACAGAAGAACATTTGTGAGACACAGAACTGAAAAGATGCTGGAAGAGTGCCTGACGCCATCTATCAAGCATGGTGGAGGTAATGTGATGGTCTGGGGTTAATTTGGTGCTGGTAAAGTGGGAGATTTGTACAAGGTAAAAGGGATTTTGAATAAGGAAGGCTATCACTCCATTTTGCAAAGCTGTACCATACCCTGTGGACAGTGCTTGATTGGAGCCAATTTCATCCTACAACAGGACAATGACCCAAATCACACCTTCAAATTATGCAAGAACTATTTAGGGAAGAAGCAGGCAGCTGGTATTCTATCTGTAAGGTTAAGTGCACACGTACCGGAACTCTCGCGGAAATTACCGTGAGAATTCCGGAATTCCATTCCGCGGGAAAATCGCATTTTAAATTCCCGCGATTTTCCCGCGGAAAAACTAGCATTTTGCAAGCGTAATCAGCTTGCAAAATGCTAGCGTTTTCCAAGCGATCTGTAGCATCGCTTGGAGAACTGATTGACAGGTTGGTCACACTCGTCAAACACTATGTTTGACGAGTGTGACCAACTTTTTACTACTGAGGCCGCCTATGTGGCATCAGTAGTAAAAGATAGAATGTAAAAAAAAAAAAAAAAATGGTGTTATTCTTACCTTTCGACGTCCCGCGCATCTGTTCCCAGTAATCCTTTGCGAAAATGCCCGCGATGACGTCCGTTCTCGCGGGATCGCGATGTCTCGCGGTCATTCGCGATGACGTCGCGCGAATGACCGCGAGACTTCGCGATCCCACGAGAACGGACGCCATCGCGGGCATTTTCGCAAAGGCTTACTGGGATCGGAAGCGTGGAGAGAGGCGGGAATGCTGCGCGGGACGCCGGAAGGTAAGAATAACAATATTTTTTATTTTAAATTCTATTTTTTACAGGGATATGGTACCCACAGCCCGGAGGACAGTCTCCTCTCCTCCGGACCGTGGGTACCATCCGCAATTGTTCTGCTTACTTTCCGCATGGTGTGCACAGCCACATGCGGGAAATAAGCGGAACAATGCATATGGGTGCGGGATCGCCGCGATTCCGCAAATTAATGAGCATGCTGCGTTTTTTACCACGAAGCGATTCCGCCGCGGTAAAAACCGCAGCATTAGCACAGCATTGCGGAATCCCATAGGAATGCATGGGATGCTTATTTTTCGCGTTTTCGCGGCAAAATCGCGTGGTTAAAACCGCCGCGGAAACGCGAAAAAAACGCCACGTGTGAACTCAGCCTAATGGAGTGGCCAGCTCAGTCACCAGATCTCAACCCCATTCAGCTGTTGTGGGAGCAGCTTGACCGTATGGTGCACAAAAAGTGCCCATCAAGCCAAACCAACTTGTGGGAGGGGCTTCTGGAAGCGTGGGGTGAAATTTCTCCAGATTACCTCAGCAAATTAACTGCTAGAATGCCAAAGGACTGCAATGCTGTAATTGCTGCAAAGGGAACATTATTTGACTAAAGCAAAGTTTGAAGGAGAAAATTATTATTTCAAATAAAAAATGTTTTTTCGAACCTTGTCAATGTTTGGACTAGATTTTAAATTCATTTGGCAACTCATTTGAATAATAAAAGTACGAGTTTTCATGGAAAACACAAAATTGTCTGGGTGACCCCAAACTTTTGAACGGTAGTGTATGGTAATGCGAACTTGTCTTTGAAAGGGCTGCATATGCATATAAATAGTTTGGGGGCTGAAATCCTGCTAACAGAATACCTTTAAGAGTGAAATGATATGACAATGTGGCCCTTGTAATAGAAAATATTGTGCCCCGCTGTCACATTGTATATAGGGGAGCTGTGGGCCAATCATACTGTGTATAGGGAAGCTATGGGGCATTATGCTGTGTTTAGGGGTGTCATAGGCCCACCATACTGTGTATAGGGGAGCTATGGGGAATTATACTCTGTATAGGGAAGCCGTGGGCCCATCATACTGTGTATAGAGGGGTTGTAGGCACATCGTACAGGGGAGCTGTGTGGGCATCACACATCATACTGTGTATAGAGGAGCTATAGGCTCATGATACTGTGTGTAGCAGAGTTGTGGGCTCCTCATACTCTGTATAGGAGAGCTGTGGGGGTATCATACTCTGTATTGAAGAGCTATACATGAGGGACTCAGAATGTTATTAAATATTAAATAAGCACTTAGGCTACTTTCACACTTGCTTTGTTTTGCAGCGCGTTTTTCCCGCAAAAAAACGCATGGAAAAAACGCATACAAATGCATACAAATGCTGCGTTTTTTTCAAGCATTTTTATGAGCATGCATGAAAAAAACGCAGCGTTTTTATGCGTTTGTATGCGTTTTTAGTGCGTTTTTACCAGGTTTGCGTTTTTTTACATTAGTTGGCCCCTCACACTAACCCAAACAATGACTTTACTAACTCTAACCCTAACCCTTAACCAAACCATACCCTAACCCTGACCCTAACCCTAACCCTTAACCAAATCATACTAACCCTAACCCTTAACCAAACCATACCCTAACCCTAACCCTGACCCTAACCCTAACCATTAACCAAACCCTACTAACCCTAACCCAAACCCTAACCCTAAACCCTAACTAACCCTAAACCCTAACCCTTAACCAAACCATACTAACCCAAACCCTAACCCTGACCCTAACCCTAACCCTGACCCTAAACCTAACCCTTAACCAAACCATACTAACCCTAACCCTAACCCTTAACCAAACCCTACTAACCCTAACCCTAAACCCTAACTAACCCTAAACCCTAACCCTTAACCAAACCATACTAACCCTAACCCAAACCCTAACCCTAACCCTAACCCTAAACCCCCTTAACTAACCCTAATTCTAACCCAAACCCCTAATTTCCATTGTCTAACCAATGGTCAACAAAAAAACGCATGCGCAAAAAAACGCATACATGAGCATGCCAATGCGCACATATGCGCACCCTTAGACTTATAATGGGTGTCTTGCTGTAAAAAAACGCATTGCGCGCGCATGCGTTTTTTTGAGGCAAGTCGGACGCCCCAAAAATGCAACAGGATGCATTTTGTGCGCCCAAGCGCACACCACAAAAAAACGCATGCTCGTAAAAACGTATACAAACGCATGTGTATGTGCACATAAGCGCATCACATGCAAAATATAGGGAAAAAAAAGTATGTGTTTTTAGCGCTAAAATACAGCGCAAAAAAACGCAAGTGTGAAACCAGCCTTAATAAGCATTTTTGGGGCGCTCAGAATATTGTAGCTATCAAAAGTGCATTATCACACTCTAGGGCAGGGTTCCCCAACTCCAGTCCTCAAGGCCCACCAACAGATCATGTTTTCAGGATTTCCTTTGTATTGCACAGGTGATAGAATTATCACCTGAGTAATACTAAGGAAATCCAGAAAACATGATCTGTTGGTGGGCCTTGAGGACTGGAGTTGGGGAACCCTGCTCTTGGGGCAAAATGTGGATACTGTTTTCTAGACACAAATGAGGCATTTTTCTCATTTTACAAATAAGGCTGACATTATGTTAAGTAGTAAGAGGAGCCCTGTTTTTGTGCCACACAGCAGGTGCAGTAATAGGGACACAAATGGCAGCATTGGCTCAGTATTGGGGTATCAGTAGGATAATGAGTTTGTGCAGGTTGGGAACAGATGGTAACAGTGCTGGAAATGTGAGAAGTCATATATGTCTTTGTTGTAATCTTTGCAGATGAGTCCTAGTTGGAGATGCTATGGCGGTTTGAGAAAGATGGAAATCACATGAAAATGAACGACTCCATAATAAGGAACATCAGCTGTAAGTCGCAATCTATGATGGATCGCACAGGGGAAAGGGGTGTCGACTTCGCTCACCTCGGAGGAGGGGAGAGAAGGACACAACAGGGATCGGCTCTCTGACGCCACCACTTGCCCCAGGTCAGTCAGGAAACTGCAGTGAGGGCAAATAGTAGCCGGAAAGGCTTACCTTATAGGTACAAGTTATTGAGGCACTCCCAGTGAGGGGGGATATACATCACCAGACCAGGCTGGGGATATATATATATATATATATATAAATCTCCCGGCCACCACTACCAGAGTTCATCACTAACACAGTACGGTATGATGCCACCAGTTCGACATAAGCCCCGTCCGACAACAGGCTTATATCAGGTCAGAAACTAACCCGGGTAGCGTATAATATATCCAACCGAGCATGCGGACGTGGGGATTCGTGTATCGAGATAAAAAAGCAGCCCAAGATTAATTTTATATTTAATCACCGAAAAGGCACACTACAAATATACAGGTATATATTTACAAGAACAATATACAGGTATACAGTCAGGAGTGTGGTACAAGGATAGGGTATAGATTGGTTGCAATTACTGTGTTATGTAGCATGTGACCACAGGGAGGCGCTGATGGATCACAGGTCCACTTCTTAGTTACGTGGTTCCCTTGGCCGCGTCTGATAACGGACCTCCAGCCAGTAGAAGAACTAAGCTCAAAATGAGCAGCTGTCTCTTATCTCCTAGGCTGTCCCCTCCCACATTCTGTGCCCACACCTGGGCTGGGCTGCCTTTCTCTTCCCATCTCTGAGAGTCTGGTAGCTATGCTTTATAACTCCATAACACAGGGTTCTGGAGGTGGCTAAATGGTATGAGCGTGTAGGGGAAGGAATGCAGATTCCAATTATGTGCACTGCTAGTCTCAGAGATATTGCATTCTGTTATTATAGGTCATTTTCCAGATTCAATACCTCAGAGCCTTGCTGTGACTTGTTGTGCCATGATGTTTCCATGTGCTTGAATCAGACAAAGAATCCAGTTTGGCTGCAGCTGCACATGAGTTCACAACCTTGTGTTAAGAGCTTCAAAGGGCTTGAATTAATTAAAGGTAAGCAATGATCCTGGGGAATGACTGCCAAGTGTGGGGGCACAATTCAGGAGTGGAGTGACATTTACTTTGTCCCTCACATCATCTATAACTGTACTGTAATCTCATAAATGTTCTGAAGGACTGGTATGTATCACAATACGGTCACCATATGGCGGTCATATCAGTGTTGGTCTTTGTATAGAGATTTGTTTTCAATAACAGTGCGGTCATCTGCTGCGATTCCTCTTTACCCACAAGTAAGGGATGCCGCCGTAGCAGTAATGAGGGTTACCTGGTTAGGGGCCCACACAGATGTTTCACCCCTCCCGAGCTGAACCTTTAGCTACGCTCTGCTACTGCTGTATCGTTGTGTATAGTCGGATTGCGTATGTGTGAATTCTAAGAGATATGAAGTTTTCTCTTTGACAGCCATTGTTCAGTAAAGTACATTGCAGCGCACTTCAATGTTTAACCCTCTGTTGTTCTCGTGGTCACTCTTATTTACTTAAAGTCTAATTGTTACAGATTAGCTCTGAAGGATTTTAGACTCTCACGTTAATGAGATATTACCAGGAAACGAGAAAGATTTTTGCCACAAAAAAATATATTTACAGGAGGTAATCACTCCCGCAGTGTATCACTGAGCTGCCGTGAGAGAGTTCACTGGGGTTTATCAGCTGATCAGCTCCGGTGATCTCCCTTACGGCACCACTGTTGCATGAGAAAGTTCTCACGCAGCAGTGCAGGATGTAAGAGCACCAGAGGTGATGAACTCCGGTGAACACACCTCAGTGATACACTGCGGGAGTGATCACCTCCTGTCAATGTATCGCCTGTCACCGGGTAAAGCAGTCACATCTCCCAATGTGACTGTTCTACACGTGAGATCGCCGTGGGACACTTGGGATTATGTGGACTTTGGCGGACAGGTGAGTATATGGTGGTTTATTATTTTACATTATTTCTAGGAGACGAGGGCATCAGGGATTGGGTGTTAAGTATAATTTTTTTTATTTGAATATGTATGTAATTTGACTATTTTTTTTAACTGTGAGCACAGGCGCCAGCAGATGATACTACGTCTCCCATCAGTGACAGCAGATGTAGCCTGATGGGAGCAGTAATCTCATTGGCCCATGCCTGCGGGTCACAGTCACAGCTGCAGGGTCACGCTGACATCTGATAGCATGACCCCGCAATGTTTTGACCAACAGTCTGCGGTAGCATTGCCGGGGGTCGCAGTCATAGCTGCGGTGTTAGGCGTCAGGTTCCAGGCGCTGCACAGCGGGAATCCCGAGCCTTGCTATCGACAGTCTCCCATTCTTCTTCGGCCGCAGTGGAGCCTGCTCAGCAGACTCCTCGATCCTGGCGTTCTGCTCACACCAGCAGTGTGGGCTCGGTTGCTGCTACCACCTCTGGTTCAGTTATGACAATGCAGCCTGGCCAGCAGCAAAAGACTACAGGGTCTAAGTCCTTCCGTCGCTCCACTAAGCATGCTGGTGGGACGATCTCCCATAGGGTATCGGGAGTCACATGCTCGGGTCCTTCTCCAGACCATCAGGGGGATCAGGAAGGTTCCGGAAGGACACGGCTATAAAAGGTTCGCATGGCCACCCTGCCATGCGCTATGATAGACTTTGAGGCTATAGTGCTAGTGTATATGTGATGAAGGATGAATGAGCCTGGTGACTGACGCATTATAATTCCCCCCTCCTTGGATATATTACGTATGAGTAAGGGTTAGGAATCTAAGTCAGCACCGTAGCTCTGACACTGCTTAGCGCCGCAGTGTGTCTCTTCGTCCACTAGCGCCTTGGGTGTCGGCCAGTACAGGCCTCCTGGACTACTGCTACCGCAGCGTCCGCCAGAGCAGCGCCGTGCGCCGTATGTGCGCTTTCCAGCACCGTTGACAGGCTGGTTAGTGGTGTCTGTCAGAGTGGACATTGCACCCTCTCCAAGCGGTGGTTCACATTACCATGACCTGTGACATTAACAGGTTGCGGTTTTTTGCCAGCTGGCGCGAACTACGTGAAGTAACGGAGTTCGTCCCTGCTGCCACCGAGTGAGTGGTTACCCACCGGTGTCCGGCTTTCTCCTACATGCCTTCTCCTCATTGTTTAGCTGCAGTTGGTCATCTCTGCACGGTGGGCCCCGGGCTGCCAACGCACCTCATATATTATTCCATCTTTATTATTTGGTGCATTCCGCCAGCCCGTAACATGCGGGGTGATGCTGACATCTGACAGCATGACCTCACAGTGCCCTGACCGACAGTCTGCGGTAGCATTACCGGGGGTCGCAGTCACAGCTGCTGGGTGACGCTGACATCTGACAGCATGACCCCGCAGCGCTTTGACCGATAGTCTGCGGTAGCATTACCGTGGGTGACAGTCACAGCTGCGGGGTCTTGCTGACATCTGACATCATGACCCAGCAGCGATCTGACAGCAGCGGCGGTAGTGTTACTGTGGGTGACAGTCACAGCTGCGGGGTCACGCTGACATCTGCCAGCATGATTCCGCAGCGCTCTGACCGACGGTCTTACCGCAGACATTTTTAAACCTGCATTTTTGTTGCAGATTTGACTGACTCAATCAATTGAAGTCAATGGATGCAGAAACGCAAAAAGAATTGACATGCTGCAGAAAAATAATCGCACTGCAAATACGTGCGGAAATTTACTGATCATGTGCACAACACATCAGGATTGTCATTGAATAAGCTTGCATAAGGATTCCATAGCATTTTTGGCCCATTTCCACGTGGAAAAAAGCAGGGAAAACGCAACAAAAACACAATGTGTGCATATAGCCCTAGGTAGTCATCTTTTCTACATTTTTCTGATATTATCTATATTTGTGTTGCCCTGGATATTCCCACAATATTCTAATATTAATATAATTGAATAGCAAAATTGGTGATATGGGATATTATTCTCAGGTGTGTGTGTTTATTGCTAACTGTAAGTATTAAACACACCCATACAGTGTTTTTAAGCTCTGTCCCCTCCATTCTTCTTAGTGAAGTAATTGCATTATATTTATTATATTAATGAATTAAAGAATTTCAGCATTACTGCTTTGTATTTAAAGCACTTCTTTGTCCTCAATTTCTAGAGGTCAGTGTGTCCCAAGTTTCTATGGGGGATTACTCTGTTGGTTAAAGGGGCTGCTTTTTGTTGGACTAGTGTGTTCACTAATCCTTCTGTTCCTGGAGGGTCTCCCCCGGGCTATAGGAAGGCACAGACAGGCTCTGCAGGAATTTAAAACCTCTATGTTCTGCAGACTTTTTCTTCCCTAGCCTATTTGCTGCTGACGCGCCCCAGAGGCTGTGGGATACTCGGTACCGGACCGGTTAACTTCAATGGGAAATGTCACAGTGGCAGTGACCCGGTCCGTGGTTCCAGGCGGTCATGTAACTTGGCGTGTGATTAGGTGAAAGTAAAGTTTATATGAAGTGATTCGTGACGCCACCTGTAGTTTCTGGTCAGGTTGACCTGTGCTGCAGTGTTGCTTCTCTGGGACAGATGTTGGGTGCAGCTAAGATGTTGAAGCCCTCCATAGGTAGAGCTGTAGTCCCAGGGCAGAAGAGATGAGTGGGTAGATGGTGAGGTAGTGTAGAGAGGAAGATGTAACAGTGCTGGATGAGTGGCGCAGAAAGAATGCGGAGGACACAATGGCTTGCAATTCAATGGGCTTTACTCACAGTTCTGGTGCACACAGATGCCCGCTTCAGTGCTGCGTCCTCCAGGTGAGGGGTCCAGCCAACTTCCAGATAGGATGAAATGCACCTTTGCAGCTTTCCCAGTCAGTATGTGCCTTTCCTGGTCGTTACCAAACAATTTGCTGCTTAAACTCCTTCCTTCCACTCCAGCACTTCAGTTATTGTTCTGGGCCAGCAGCTGCGAATTCTGTTCAGACAACGCCTCACCGTTTCTGTGATTCTATATAGCGCCTTTCCAGTCGGACCAACTGTGGTAGGGGGCGATGGTCCATAAAGTAACCAAAACTGTCGGCTTGCTAGTGGCACCCTGAAGAATGCGATCTAGGCTAGAGGCCGTTGCCTTTGCGACGAGTTTCTCCCTCCACTTGACCTGTAGTCAGCGTGGATAAGGGACCCACGGAGTCCGCTCCAGCCGTGTCCCAGAAGAACCTTCTTTCCTAGGGAGCTTCCCTTGTATTCCAATCCGTCCAGCAGCCTCTAAGCAGTAGGGCTGTTGCAGACATGTCCTTCTGCTTTCCCTCCCTCAGAGGGATCTGATCTCACTTTCTATCCTCTTCCCGCTCTAAGCTACGCTCCGCCCACCTCCCAGCACTCTTCGTGCTCCAAGCAGGGAGCCATAAAGGGTGCTCTGCTACACTACTGGTGTGTGTGGGATGTGGGTGTTGGACTCTGGTCGGATGCACTCACCTTACCTGGTTGTGGGATACCACACCTCTGAGTGAGGTGCAGTACCTCTGTGGTGACTGGACCCTCAGGGGCGCCACACTGCCAGCAGTTGATATATCAGGAAGCTCCTCCGTCCACACTTTGCCTGAGCTTAAGTCCTAGCTGGAGTTCATTACTAGTTCCCGGTCAAGGTGCATTATAGTTTTGTCTCTTCTATTACCAACCCGGCTTGCTTTCTCGTTTGATATGATCTTTTATCTTCTGATCCTGGCTTCGTAATTTGAACATGTGCTGCCCACCCCATCCTTGGATTGTCTGACCATGTTTCTGTCTTCGCTTTCTGTGCTTCGTATTTGTGCCTTTGACCCATTGGTCAGCTGCTGCAGGTACGGGGAGTGCCCTGGAGCGGCACCTAATGACTACCCTAACGGCCCAAGCTGATCCTCACCATCATAGGCTCTAGTGAAGAACAGTTAGTCATTTAGTTACGCCCCTCCAGAGTAAGCTCGGCCAGTGTCACAGTGGGTCTACACCATTCGTCATCACAATAATAATCTGTCTTCACTGAATTTCAGTTAATTGTTAATTTTGAGAACTAAAGATCAGTCTTTGCGGAGAAAGAAGCAGATTTCTTCCTTAAAATATATTACAAAGTTTTTTATTTTCACATGGACTATTGATTAATCAACACAGATTAAGACAACTATTAGACTTTAAAGAAATGTACACCTCTTTTCATGAATCTATTCTCAAACATAGGAGAGGCTTCACAGTTGCCCAGAATGCCACTTATCCAATATTTCAGGACAACTTGATATTGTGTTCTACATCCTGCTGATGAAGTCCCATACGATGTTGTAGAGAATGGCACACGATGAACTGCTAATTGGAAAGGCTGCCCCATTATCTTAACAAAAATTGTATTTTTTCCATACAGTACACTGAAGATATTACAATAATCCCACCAAAATATAAATGTTGATTTATTGAGCACTTATGGAATGAATAACAGATTTCTTAGTATTTCTTCAAATTCTTTTTTATATTGTTCAGGTGCTTGTCTGTAAGGAGGATGTCTTTTGAAGTGCTGATGTCATCAAGTCAGGGTATATAACACTGACATTTGGAATGGAGAAGAACGCAAGATTATGAAAGAGCTGACGTTCGGTGATCCTACCAGAATCCAAGTTACAGTAAGGGGGACGACTACAGGATCACTGCCTGTAACAGAGGTGAGTGAGCGGAAAATTATTGGAAAGGTAATACCGATAGAACGCTGTCTACACACTTGCTTCTATACTCTGAAACCATATCTACTTTTACTGCAAATATTGTTTCCCGGAATGCATAGGTTCATTGTGTATTAAATCAGTACATACATTAGTGTATACAAAGAGTTAGTGAGGAAGACAAATATCTACAGAGAACTACAGTGTGCTTAGTAGTTACAGACCTCAGTTTTAGGTGTCTCATTTTGATACAAAGTTTAAAGAAGTAATAAGAAATACAAGCGTTAGTTAGCATTGCCCTAAAAAATAACATCATTTCTGCGGTAAACAAGTCATTTACATGATTTAAATCTAGTATTCTGTCAATGAGTGCTTACATATATTCATCATAACCAGCTTTTCCAATCTCTGCTCTGAATCCACTCCTGTGTCTCCATTCAATGTCAGCAAGCAGTTAATCCTGAATGCTATCTATGTGTTTTCAACTCTGCAAACTTATATCTGGTAACCAGCTTTTCCAATCTCTGCTCTGAATCCACTCCTGTGTCTCCATTCAATGTCAGCAAGCAGTTAATCCTGAATGCTAGCTATGTGTTTTCAACTCTGCAAACTTATATCTGGTATATAGTTTTTTTCAACTTACTCTGCTTGTCCCCTTATGTTGTGAGGTCAAGAAACTTTTCAAAGTGCTTTATGATCCATGTAGTGCTGGACATGTGTTTATTTGACCACAACATTTTATTGGGTCCTGGTGTCTCAATTTAGTGTGATTGATTAACGAGAAGAGAGAGTCAAAAAAAAACAAAACTTAGCCTTAACCTCCTATATATTCAGACATAGCTAGGGGGAGCATTTATGCAGGGGGCATTTATGCACATGTAATCGAAGTACATGTATCAAAGTACTTCTGGCAGTTATAACATGGCAGTTGGACAGGGCAGGAGACGGGTAAGACATTTATATACATCTACTCCCTGTACATTAGGAGTACAACAAATATATACCATATGCATTTGTGTAATTTATATCCTGGCCGCTGCATTCACACACATCCACCGCCCTGGCATTAACTCTCCACACTCCATCCATATTGGCCCCTCGCTTCCTTCCTCTCCTATGTATAGCACTCACGCTCTTTTCACATTGTTAAATTGCACAGATCCAGGCAGTCCCACCATTCAACACCAGAGGCGCTCTCACAAATCACTTAACCATCTGCTCACTCTTTCTATCCTCCTCCTAGTCGCAGGAGACATTGCTCCCAACCCTGGTCCCCCATGTTATAGAAAGTCAAACCCCCCCACTGCTACACTCAGAAACCCCTCTAATCTTATTAATATTCCCTGCATGCCATCTGTCTCTCTTAATTGTGCACTTTGGAATTCTCGCTCAGTGTGTAACAAACTCTCCTTCATTCATGACTTCTTCCTTTCTAATTCTCTTAACCTCCTGGCTCTTACTGAAACCTGGATCCAGCAGTCAGATACTACCGCTGCTGCTGCTCTTTCATACGGGGGGCTACACTTCTCTCATACCCCAAGATCAGACAATAGAGCTGGTGGAGGCGTTGGTCTGCTCCTATCACCAAAATGTACCTTTCAGGTTATCCCTCAAGTACCCTCACTTGTCTTCCCTTCTTTTGAGGTCCATGCCGTCAGACTCTACACCCCCTTCTCCATGCAAGTGGCGGTGGTGTATCGTCCTCCCGGCCCCTCCCATCAGTTCCTGGATCATTTTGCCACTTGGCTTCCACATTTTCTCTCCTGTGACATCCCTACCCTCATCATGGGAGATTTCAACATCCCCATTGCTCTTCCCCTCTTCCCATCTGCTACTCACCTTTTATCTCTAACCTCCTCATTTGGCCTTTCGCAGCTTACTAATTCTCCAACGCATGAAGACGGAAACTCCCTCGACTTGGTCTTCTCTCAGCTTTGTGCAGTGGATGATTTTGCAAACTCCCCTCTCCCGCTCTCTGACCACAATCTTCTTTCATTCTCTATACAGAACTGCCAGGCTGCTCAGGTCACCCCCACTGTCCAGACTTATAGAAACATACAGGCCATTAACACCCAGAAACTTCTGAAGAACTTGCAGTCTTCATTGGCCCCTATCTCCTCCCTCTCATGTCCTGATTCTGCATTGAAGCATTACAATGAAACACTTCAAAGTGCCCTGGATGAATTTGCACCCCCTATAAATAGAACACCACAACACAGACGGCGACAACCCTGGCACACGGTGCAAACACGTTTCCTGCAGCGGTGCTCCAGGTGCGCCGAACGTCTGTGGAGAAAATCCAATCTACACGAAGATTTCATCCATTTTAAGTTTATGCTTAGAACATACAACACTGCCCTTCACCTCTCCAAACAAACCTATTTCAACACCCTCATCACCTCACTGTCCAATAACCCGAAACGTCTCTTTGACACTTTTCATTCTCTACTCAATCCAAGAGTACAGGCCCCAACCACGGAGCTCCGAGCTGACGATCTGGCCAATTACTTCAAAGAAAAAATTGACCAGATCCGACAGGAAATTATCTCCAAATCCCCTCATACCATGCACTGTCCTCCCTCCCCCACTGCATCTAACTCACTCTCTGATTTTGAACCAGTCACAGAAGAAGAAGTAAGCAGGCTCCTTGCATCTTCTCGCCCAACTACTTGCACCAGTGACCCATTTCCGTCACATCTCCTCCAGTCCCTTTCCCCTGCTGTCACCCCTCACCTAACTAAAATATTTAACCTCTCTCTCTCTTCTGGTATTTTTCCCTCCTCATTTAAGCATGCCATCATACATCCACTACTTAAAAAACCATCCCTCGACCAAAACTGTGCTGCTAACTATAGACCTGTCTCTAATCTTCCCTTCATCTCTAAACTCCTGGAACGCCTGGTCCACTCCCGTCTTATCCGCTATCTCTCAGAAAACTCTGTTCTCGACCCTCTCCAATCCGGTTTCCGCTCTTTACACTCCACTGAAACTGCCCTCACTAAAGTCTCTAATGATCTGCTAACAGCTAAATCAAATGGTCATTACTCCATGCTAATTCTCTTGGATCTCTTTGCAGCATTCGACACTGTGGATCATCAGCTCCTCCTCACTATGCTCCATTCCATTGGCCTCAAGGACACCGTTCTCTCCTGGTTCTCCTCCTATCTCTCCGACCGCTCCTTTACTGTTTCTTTTGCCGGTTCCTCCTCCTCTCACCTTCCCCTTACTGTTAGGGTTCCTCAAGGATCGGTTCTAGGCCCCCTCCTCTTCTCCTTGTACACTGCCCCTATTGGTCAAACAATCAGTAGATTTGGTTTCCAGTACCATCTCTATGCTGATGACACCCAATTATACGCTTCTTCTCCTGACATCACGCCAGCCTTTCTAGAAAACACTGGCGATTGTCTAAACGCTGTGTCTAATATCATGTCCTCACTATATCTGAAACTGAACCTGTCAAAAACTGAACTCCTGGTGTTTCCTCCCTCTACTAATGTACCTATACCCGACATTGCTATTTCTGTGTGTGGTTCCACTATTACTCCCCAGCAACATGCCCGCTGTCTTGGGGTCATACTTGATTCCGAGCTTTCCTTTGCCCCCCACATTCGATCACTGGCTCGCTCTTGTCATCTGCACCTCTAAAACATTTCTAGAATTCGACCTTTTCTTACTTTTGACTCTGCAAAAACTCTTACTGTTTCTCTTATTCATTCTCGTCTCGACTATTGTAACTCTCTTCTAATCGGTCTCCCTCTTACCAAACTCTCCCCTCTCCAATCTGTCTTGAATGCTGCAGCCAGGATCATATTCCTCGCCAATCGTTACACCGATGCCTCTACCTTGTGCCAGTCATTACACTGGCTACCCATCCACTCCAGAATTCAGTATAAACTTATTACCCTCACCCACAAAGCCCTCCATGGCTCAGCACCACCCTACATCTCCTCCCTTGTTTCAGTATACCACCCTACCCGCGCCCTCCGTTCTGCTGATGACCTGAGGTTGGTATCCTCAATAGTCAGAACCTCCCACTCCCGTCTCCAAGACTTTACACGTGCGGCGCCAATTCTTTGGAATGCACTTCCCAGGTCAATACGATTAGTCCCCAATCCCCACAATTTTAAGCGTGTCCTGAAAACGCATTTATTCAGACTGGCCTATCGCCTCAACACATTAACCTAATCTATCCCTGTGTGGCAGAGCCAAAAGTTTTACCATAACCAGGTTCCCAGCATCATGTTCCCACATGCTTTATGCATCCATTAGCCCTCTGTGTCTGTACTGTTACACACTTAACATTATGGCTGGTCCATACAATCAGAGCAACTGTTACCACCCACCTTTCATGTCTCCCTCTTTCCTCATAGACTGTAAGCTTGCGAGCAGGGCCCTCACTCCTCTTGTTATTTGTTATAATCTACTGTATGTGATTATTGTTATGCTGTAATGTCTATTGTCTGTACAAATCCCCTCTGAAATGTAAAGTGCTGCGGAATATGTCGGCGCTATAAAAATAAAATTTATTATTATTATTATTATCATAAACTAAATTATTATTTTTTTTAGTCTGATTGTAGAATATAGCATATCAAGAATATATTAATAACACTGAACTCAGGGCATTTGGGAATAAAAGAAGAAAGTGATTATTTAATATTAGTGGTCAGACATAGTAGATGAACCAATCTCTTGTTGCTGCTCTCAATATTGTATATTTCTATTTTCACTATAGATAGGCATCTGTGTTTTGCTGACCAGAAGACTCGTAAATATACTTATCAGTAAAAAGCTTTGTGTATTCATTCAAAGACTTTTTAAAAACCTTGCTTTTGGTTATTTCTAAGTGTAGCTATAATTCACGGTTTTATGCTTCACATTTGTTTTTCCCTGGCTGCTTATAATGATAAAACAATAGATTATGGGCCCTATTCATTATTGCTTTTGTACCAGTTTTTAGTGTTTTTGTTTGCACCAAATTAATCTTCCCATGTTCTCCAGTTTTTTTTTAGTTCCCCCGCTGTTAATATTGTTTAGGGTTTCCAGATGTTTTCACCTGATTTTAGTTTTTAGTTATGTACCTCCACAAATACTATATAAGATGATGAAACTAATCACAATTGACAATGAGAAAAGCTCCTTTGAGGTGAAAGAAGAAAGGAAGAAAGAAAAAGTAGGGAGCTGGAAGAGGGGAGGTATAGGTTGGAAAGAGTATGGTGGGAAAGTATCAACAAAAAACTGGGGAAAAATAGAGAATGGAGGAAAGGTGGAAGGTAAGGAAGGATGTAGTAAAGAAAGAAAATAAGGAAAAAGAGAGAGGAAAACAAGAGAAGTAATTAAAGTAAGAATGAAAGAAGGCTGGAAGCAATTTGCTAATATGAAATAATAATGAGCAATGCTTCTTCTAAATGAAGGGATCATGTAAGAAAAGGAATGAAAGTCAAACAAATTATTATGAAGAAAAGAGACAAAAGGAATGATTGGGACAGGGAGAAGAAAAGATACAAAGGGATAAAAAAATGAAAGAAGAGAAGGAATAAAGGAAGAAAATGGAATTGAGGATAGAAAAAAGAAAAAAAGGAACAGAGTTAGGAGGTAGATGGAGATAGAGGGAGGGAAGCGTGGAAGAGGAAAAACATAAAGAAGAAAGCAGGAAGTAGGTAAGCAGTAAGTTAGTAATGTTTGTTCCAGATTGAAAATATCATAAAAGAAAGTACAATAACAAGTTGCAGTATTTCCATTGTAAGATCATTTGTTGGCAGCAAAAGGTCAGAAACAAAAATAAATATAGATCAGGTCTAACATCTTACATCTTGGTTTCTCTAGGGACAGAGGCATAGCATGATGATATTTCCTGCTTTCTCTCTGCTTGTTCTGGTGGTGGGAATCAACCTTGGACAGCCAGCTGAAGAACCCGCACAGAACTCCAAATTCATAGGTATTCTCAAATAATTTAGCTAGTCACCTGGATTTGTGCAACTATGTATGCAGTGCAATAAAAGATAGCAATTTACAATAGTTTTATAAATTTTCTGATGTGGAGCTAGGGCTACAATTGCAATCTTTCTTACATTAATTACCATATAGCTTGACCTCAAAGGTGTAAAACTCTTGACCCCAGTGCAACGGGCCCCCCATCTAGAATGTGCCACTTATACGAACACCTTTTTATGTGGCAGAGAGGTTTTTGAGACATCTCAGGTACCATGGTTCATAAATGACTTCTACATCCACACTCCTACAGTTATGCCATTGTTTTATATAGTCTAGGAGACTAATTCACTAAGACTGATATTTTGGATTACAGTCAAAATGAAGGGACGGCTGGAGTAAGATACACCTAATTCATTAAAATAGGAGTACTTTACTTTTCACTTACACATTTCTGCCTCCCATACTATACCCTCACACATTTCTCCCCCATACTGCCCACTTACACATTTTTCCTCTCATAAAGTCCCTTCACACCTTCCTCCCATACTACCCCTTCAGACATTCCCCCTATACTATCCCCTCACACTTTATCCCATACTGTACTTTACCCTCACATATTCCTCATCCCATGTTCTCTTCTCATACTTTTGTCCCCACATATTGCCCCATCACACATTTCTTCTCTAATACTGTTCCCTCACACGTCCCCCCATTATGCCCCCTCATACATTCCTTCCCCTACTGTCCCCTCACAATCCACCGTTACACTGTCCCCTAACATTTTACCATTCATACTGTCTTAACATTTCCTTCCTCCCATACTGTTTCCTCACACTTCACCCCATACGGTCTCGTCATGGTTCCTGCACCCATGTTGTCTCCTCACCCCCATATTGTCTCAGCACTTTTCTCTCCCCATACTGTCCCCCGACACTTCCCCCAATCTGACCTCTCACACTTTTTCCCTCATTCTGTCCATGAAAACGCCCCCATACTGTCTCGAATTCTCCCCAATTCTGCCCCCCAATTCTTGCACAGTACTCCTCTTCACCTTTTAATCATATTGAGCACTACCTCATCAACAACTGTTCTCCTCTACAACACAGAAGTGATGTCAGCAGCATGTTCAGGTGATCTTGTCACCTGACCATGCTGCTGACGTTGCCCTGACCCTGTGAGTACTGGAGGGCAGGGTTTCTTTGCTTCTTGCACCTGAAAAACATGAGTACAGCTGAATGCAGCAGCAGAATTTTGCAGGTTGTCTGAGCCGGCAGTGTGTATGACATCTGGCTTGGAGAATGATCAAAACCCACTCCTGGGGACGGCAAAATGCCACCACTAAGGACACACCTCGGACTGCCACATTAGGTGGCCCGACGATGCCCACCTGCTGGATGCACCCCTGTGGCAAATACCCCTCATGCCCCACACCTGTGACATCTGTTAAGGGAGATACCAGAGGCCCCCACAAACTTTAGACTGTCCATCAAGCCCACTGATATCTGCAGCCTTGGCCAATGTTAACCTAATGTGGATGGGGTCCGAAATCACCCTTGCATTGACTATACAAAACCAAAACAAGACAGAAAGTCATCATTTCTGGGATTTGGAGACATACAAAAGAAAAAATTAAAGGTTGCTTGCATGCTTGCAGTAAATATTTGTTAAGAAATTAAAAAAAAATTGTAATTAACCATTTATCCGTAATTCACAACATCTGTCGATCATGTACGTCACCACAGTAGGTGCATTTCTGTAAACCAACATACGTGCACAGCATGCCGATTGCGCGGGCTCACACTGAGAGCTGGCGTGCTCAAATGCGGGTGTCAGCTCTACAATTGTGCTCAAAAGTTTACAAACCCTGACAGAATTTCTGCTTTCTTGGCCTTTTTTGAGTATATTATTATATTATGAATGATAACACCATAACTTTTTCTCTACTCATGGTTAGTTAGTTGGGTGAAGCCATTTATTGTCAAACTATTGTGTTTTCTCTTTTTAAATGATAATGACATCCGAAAACATCCAAATGACCCTGATCAAAAGTTTGCATACCCTGGTGATTTTGGCCTGATAACATGCACAGACGTTGACACAAATGGGTTTGAATGGCTAGTAAAGTTAACATCCTCACCTGTGACCTGTTTGCTTGTAATCAGTGTGTGTGCATAAAAACTGAGTGAGTTTCTGGTATCCAGACAGACTCAACCCAGTGGTGTATGGTTCTATGACACACCCGTTGTGTCAATATAATCACTGCACCTCTAGATGAATTCATTGAGAGGTTTAGTTTGTAAAATGGGGTCACTTATGGGGGGTTCTACTGCTCTGGCACCTCTGGGGCTCTGCCAATGTGACATGGCAAACTCAAACTATTCCAGGAAAATGTGCACTACAATATAGTGCTCCTTCCCTTCTGTGCTTTGCACTGTGCCTCAAAATTTGTTTTTAGCCACATATGAGCGTACTCAGGAGAAATTGTGTAACATATTTTGTGGTCGATTTGTGGTTAATTTGGGCTAAATTAACATTTTTTTGTGGAGAAAATGGTAATTTTCCATTGACTCAGCCCAATGTTATACAATTCCATGAATCACTTGAGGGTTACAAATGCTCACTATACCACTAAATGAATTCCTTAAAGGTACTGTCACACTTAGCGATGCACCAGCGATCCCGACCAGCGATATGACGCGGTCAGGATCGCTGGTGCATCGCTAAGTGGTCGCTAGTGAGCTGCCACACAGGCAGATCTCACCAGCGACATTGCAGGGCTCGGGGGTCATTACTTAACTGTCAGACGAGGCGATCCTGACGTCCTCCCGCCCGCGTTCATGCGTCGCTCGTCTCCACAGCAGGAAGCCCAGCAGGAAGCTGACGACAAGAAATGGTCCAGGACGTTCTCGCGCGATCAGCGATAACCAGCGGGGGAACCGGTCGGAGGTAAGTATCAGACATAGCGATATCGCTAGCAATATCGCTATAACGTCACAAAAACCAGTGACGTTATAGCGATATTGCTAGCGATATCGCTTAGTGTGACAGGCCCTTTAGAGGTGTAGTGAGGTCATCTGTGGGTGTTTCCGCTGTTTTGGCATGTCAGAGGCTCTACAAATGTGACATGGCATTTGCAATCTGTTGAAATCCTAAAGTAGCTCAAATAGGGTGTTATCTGACATACAATTAAAGTTCTTCTACAAAACTGATGCGGATTCACAGGTCATAAAATAAAAAAAGCACGGAGTTAAGGATAATTTGTGGATATCTCCCGCGCTGCTCTGCACAGAAAACGTCAAATCTCAGCGATTCATTCAAGTGGTTTTTATTCAACACGTTTCAAAGTGTCAAAAACTTCTACCTCAGGAAATGCATTTCCTGAGGAAGAAATGCTTGACACTATTGAACAAATGTTACCACTATCATGAAGTACAATACATCACAAAAAAAAATCTCAGAATCACTGGAATCAGTTTAAGCGTTCAAGAGTTATAAAGTGACACTGGTCTGAATTGAAAAAGTTGGCCTGATCAGGAAGATGAAAACAGGCTTCAGGGGGAAGAGGTTAAGGATAGACATTCACTTCAAAGAAATATGGAAACCAAAATCAAATATACATTTGTTTTATTGTGCAAATGAATTGTGATATAAAAGTAAGTTTTTTTATTAAATAGAATAAATATTACATAATGATCTGATACTTGTCCTACAGGTGAGGAAATTAGTTTGGTGCCTGGGCTCAGTTCATTACCATGTCCAGATAAAATGCCTTCTACATGGAGTATTGAACAGTCACCTATACGTGCTCTTTTGTGCCGAAGAAAGAAATTGTTCCATGGTGGACAGCTTTGGCCTTCTGACTTGCCCATTCCCAGCCGTGTTATTCCTGCGCCTGAAGGAGCCCTCTTGGTCGAAAGAGAAAAGGATCTCTCCACCTATAACTGGAATTCCTTTGGCCTGAGATATGGAAAGAGAGAGAGTGGTGCAGTAAAATCTAAGCTTAACGTTTGGTAGAGCTAATGTAATGTGGTGGGGAGATCAAGACTATGGGTTTGCCTGAGACTCAGATTATGACCATCTTTGATAACCAATCTCTAGTTTTTATATATAAAGCTATAATGAGTTGAATATCTTTGTTAATTCTCTGCTTTACTTATGTGTCACTGATCCTAAGTTAAATGATGTATTTAGTCCTTATCTACTATTACAGTTACTGTTACATAGCTGATATTGTTTAAAAAAAGACACAGGTCCATCAACTTTAGCTTATAATTCTACCTTCTTTATTCAAAGGAAGGGCAATTCCCATGATGGCGAGTGTCCCATACTTCTGTACTCCAATAATGCCAAGGAGAATAAATTAGTGGATTAACATTCTGTCTAGTAATCTTTTGCACATATCTTGTATACTCATGTACGCACTTTCAGGTATATTTTTCTCATCTTATAATTGGTCCAAAAGTTGGAGTGTTCCTCACCAGTACCTGAAAATTAGTCTATTTTTCTTATTGTACTATATCTAGTTTACAGTAATGAAGAATAACGTCCAGCGAATAATCAAAAAATAAAATTTAACTTTTAATGCAAACAATGGTTAAAATTCCATTTAAGTAATGTCCAGCACAATACACACACTGGCTCAATGCCGCTAATGATCAACACATTTGGACCTGTGGGTCTTAATCGTTCGCTGGACGTTATTCTTCATTACTGGATTCTGCTGTGGTTGCTTCAACCTCTCCATGCAGAGCACTATGAAGCAAGGTGGAAATCTAGACGGACTAAAAGTGGTGAGCTGACTTCTCGTATTTTTTCTTATATCTAGTTTACGGGATATACTTGTCACATGATTATCGCTACAGCAATAGGAGATTTACCTCAAAATTTGATTTATAGTTGAGTAGATCTTACTTTTGCTTTTTCTCTTTAAATAATATAAGGCACAGCAGGTTCAGTTAACCTATTATGTTTGTATTAATTTCCATATGTCCATCCTAATCCCATATTGTTAGTTCCCTTCCCTCCCACTACATTGGTTTCTTTCTCTATGTATATATATATATATATATATATATATCCTTCTGTGTGTATTGTTACCCTTTCCAAAAAGATTGAATAAAAAAATTTGAAGAAAGTATGACTTGGACTACTTATACATCCTACAGGAGACTTAGCCCCCACAACGAATCATATCTGTATCATAGATTTCACTTCTTTAGCTTTCCAGGGAAAAAAATTCTACTACATATGCAAATTATGACAAAAGTATACAAATTAGGATAAAAGTACACAAAATATACTTATGAATTGCATGCAACTCTGAATTTGTCTGAACTTGTCTGATTTTGTAATTTTGTAAATAGTGAATTGTATTAAATAAAATAGATTCATTCTTGCATTCTTTAATATAGTATGTAATGTGTTGTCACGGTCGCGCCTTTGCTGATTGGTGCGAGCCGGAGGGTTGTGGCCCCACTGTGCCACAAACCAGAATACCCTGGAAGGGGCGTAGCTACGACAGCTACCTCGGTTTTCACTGGAGCCTCTGATGGTGAGATCAGGCTTGTGCGGCAGGTACCTGCCGGGTGCCACTCCAGGGGGGTGTTAGCCTGTGGCTGCTGATCCCACTCGGGGACAAGTCACTTGGACAGGTGTGACTGACAGGCAGGCTGAGACACAGGGCAAGCAGGCATGGCTGAGACACAGGGCAAGCAGGCACGGCTGAAACACAGGGCAAGCAGGCACGGCTGAGACACAGGGCAAGGAGGCACGGCTGAGACACAGGGCAAGCAGGCACGGCTTGATACACTGGCAGGCAGGCACGGCTTGGAGACACAGGGCAGCCTGGCATGAATGACACACAGGGCAGGCTGGCACGGCTTGAGACACAGGGCAGGCACAGCTTGAGACACAGGGCAGGCGGGCACAGCTTGAGACACAGGGCAGGCGGGCACGGCTTGAGACACAAGGCAGGCGGGCACAGCTTGAGACACAGGGCAGGATGGCACAGGAGAGACACCGGGCAGGCAGGAGTGGTATATGAAGAAACAGGTAGAGACCTGTTCACACAGCGGGTGCCGGTACTGATACAGGCAGGAAGGCGTGGAATATGAACAGACTGGTTTTGGACCTGTTCACACAGGAGGTGCAGGGATGGATACAGGCAGGAAGGAGTGGAATATCAAGGAACAGGTTTTGGACCTGTTCACACAAGAGGTGTAGGTATAGATACATGCAGGCGTGCGGAGTAGGCGGAGCCGCAGGAGTGCGAAGTAGGCGGAGCTGCAGGAGTGAGGAGTAGGCGGAGCCGCAGGAGCACGGAGTAAAGCTGAACCACAAAGTCTGCAGAGAGAAGCTGCAGCAAGAGGTTCTGCAGCAGGAGCGGAGCAAAGCTGAACCACAAGGTCTGTGGAGAGAAGCTGCAGCAAGAGGTTCTGTAGCAGCAGAGCAAGCTGAACCACAAGGTCAGTGGAAAGAAGCTGCAGCAAGAGGTTCTGCAGCAGAAGGAGCAGAGCAGGCAGAGCTGCAAGGGTGCAGAGCAGGCAGAGCTGCAAGGGTGCAGAGCAGGCAAAGCTGCAAGGGTGCAGAGCAGGCAAAGCTGCAAGGGTGCAGAGCACAGACAGGGAGGACACAAGGAAAGACACAGCAGGGCAAGAAGCCAAGGACAAGGAGGCAGGGGTAGGACAGAGTTCAGACAAGATACAGGGACAAAGACTCAAGGACCAGGATATTCTGTATCTTGGCAGGTGGACAAAGGTACTAGGCAAGACAAGGAGAAGGAGGAGATACACAGGAGAGGACTTGGCAGGCTCAGTAGCAAGATACTAACTGAGTTTAGACATTGCGCAGGCAATGTTCCAGTGGATGTGGCGGACCTAAATAGTAGAGGGCTCTAGGTAATTGGTCAGGAACAGATTGCATAAGAACCAGAGAGTTCTGGTGTCACCCCTATACACACATAGCCAGGAAGCATGCAGGAGAGCAGCGGAACAGAGCATAGAGCATAGGACTGGCAGCAAACAGAATTCACAGCATGACCCGGAGCAGTGAGTAAGTTGGTGTGCGGGGGATGGGAGACCATGCAGTGATGCCAGCAGGGTTGTTACATGTGTATTACACTCATGTACTGTGATATACAACAAGCAAAGAGAGAAGAGACCAATACAATAATGGTGTGCACTCCTGATTAAATGCAAAAATCTATAACAACTTTATTAAGTGCCAAGAACATACAGAAAAAATATTTAAAAAACATCTAAAAACATGGAGTTGTATGGTACATGATTAGCAGCCAACAACCCTGAATAATGCATAAGCGAGGCAAAATATAGACAAGTGGGAATACAGCAAGACACACGGGAGCATAAATGAAGTGAGAGTATCATTTCAAAAAATTAAAAAATCACAAATATATAAACCTTTAGAAATGTAGCAATAGTAAATGAGCCCTCTAGACCACCATCCAACATATATACAGAGACCTTACTGGAAAAAAAACAATATAGGGATATGTAGTGACAGGAGATAGTCCCTAAAATAATCCTCCAAGATTGGAGAGTAACAGTATGCATATGCAACATTTGCCAGTCATGTAGCTGTGCAAACAAGGTGATGGTTCCCAAACGTATTGGTGAGAGCCCAAATATAGTAGAAAGAGGCAGACTCGAACTGGCCCATAGGGTAATAGGGCAATCCTCCGATGGGCCCCTGTGCAGATCTGGGCCTCCAACTCCCCTATATGGGCAGTACTTGGTACAATTCACTTGATTCACTCTGTACAGAAAAATGCAGCATCTCATCATTCATTAACCAAACTACCCAGTTTATTATGATATAGAGATATAGGTAAATTTGTGATCGGGGTAGTGTAATATTTGTACGCAGGTGAAAAGTGGGCCCCCCGCTAATTCAATATTACCGGTGGGTCCTTGGCACCCGAGTCCGACACTGCAAAGAGGAGAAAGATGCATGGTATAAAGGTCACAATAAGGGAGGTTAAGAGGGGGGTAAAGTCACATGGAAAACAATCAGAACAAGCACTGCTAGTTTCGGATCGTGGGCACTCGGCCTAAGGAGTTGATGTAAAACAAAGAAGTACAAATGTATAAAATACTCCAATAACAATGAGGAATATGTTGAACATGCTGTGGATATGCTTCAACATGCTTGACAAGCAGTTTGGAGGAATCAATGGTATATTATGCGCCTATACAGATTAGAGGCTTCTGGGAATGGCCCACCAGTGAACCGGTGAATCCCCCAGTGGGCCTCCAATCTCAGTGTCTACTAGGCCCAAGGTAGAGTGTGGCCAAAAAAAATAGAATATCAAAAAGTTAATTTATTTCAGTTCTTCAATACAAAAAGTGAAACTCATATACTATATAGAGTCATTACAAACAGAGTGATCTATTTCAAGTGTTTATTTCTGTTAATGTTGATGATTATGGCTTACAGCCAATGAAAACCCAAAAGTCATTATCTCAGTAAATTAGAATACTTTATAACACCAGCTTGAAAAATGATTTTAAAGCCCAAAATGTCGGCCTACTGAAATGTATGTTCAGTAAATGCACTCAATACTTGTCGGGGCTCCTTTTGCATCAATTAATGCATCAAATTATCGTGGCATGGAGGTGATCAGCCTGTGGCACTGCTGAGGTGTTATGGAAGCCCAGGTTGCTTTGATAGCAGCCTTCAGCTCGTCTGTATTCTTGGGTCTGGTGTCTCTATAGACATAGATTCTCCATGAGGTTAAGGTTAGGAGAGTTTGCTGGCCAATCAAACACAGTGATACTGTTGTTTTTAAACCAGGTATTGGTACTTTTGGCAGTGTGGACAGGTGCACCGTCCTGTTGGAGAATGAAATTTCCATCTCCAAAAAGCTTGTCAGCAGAGGGAAGCATGAAGTGCTCTAAAATTTCCTAGTTGATGGCTGTGCTGACTATGGTCTTGATAAGACACAGTCGACCTACACCAGCAGATGACATACATAGTAACATAGTTTTTAAGGTTGAAGGGAGACTTTAAGTTCATCTACTTCAACCCATATAGCCTAACATGTTGATCCAGAGGAAGGCAAAAAAAACCCATGCGGCAAACACTAAGCTCCACATTGGGGAAAAAAAATTCCTTCCCGACTCCACATATGGCAATCATACTAGCTCCCTGCATCAACGCCCTATCAAGGAATCTAATATACCGTATATACCCTGTAACATTATACTTTTCAAGAAAGGCAACCAGTCCCTTCTTAAATTTTAGTAGTGAATCACTCATTACATTTAGAACATCATACGGCGGGTCTCACTGCTCTTAAGGCCCCGTCACACACAGCGATAGCGCCAGCGAAATCGCTGATTTTGTGACGCCACAGCGATCTCGCCAGCGAAATCGCTGTGTGTGACATGGATAAGCGACCGGCCCCACTGCCAGGTATCTCTGATTGTGCAGGAACGTCCTGGGCCGTTATTTGATCGTTGGTCTCCCGCTGGCCAGCATGAATCGCTGCGTGTGGCAGCGGGAGAGCAACAATCAGCGATGCTGCACGCTGGTTTCTAATGTAAACAGTGGGTACCTAGGAGCCGCGCGGCTCTTAGTTACCCGCTGTTTATCTTGGAAACTAGTGTGCACGCTGGTTTCCAAGGTAAACAGCGGTTAATCAAGAGCCACGCGGCTCTTAGATACCCTCTGTTTGCATTGAAAACCAGCTTGCTCGCTGGTCCTGATCGCTGGAGGGGCTGTCTATGTGGCAGCTCACCAGCGATCAGCCTAACGATATCTCAGCGATCCCATCCATGTCGGATCGTTGGTGTGATCGCTGGGACATATGTGTAACGGGACCTTTACAGTAAAGAATCTGCGTCTGTGATTATGATTAAACCTTCTTTCCTCCAGACGTAGAGGATGCCCCCTTGTCCCCATCACAGGTCTAAGAGTAAAAAGATCATTAGAAAGGTCTTTGTACTGTCTTCTCATATATTTATACATTGTAATATCACCCCTAAGCCTTCGTTTTTTCAAACTAAATAACCCCAAATGTAATAACCTGTCTTGGTATTGCAGACCCTCCAGTTCTCTAATAACCTTGGTCGCTCTTCTCTGCACCTGCTCTAGTTCAGCTATGTCTTTCTTATACACCGGAGATCAGAACTGTATGTAAGGGAGTGAGATAGAATTACCTCCTTGCTTCCCTTCCCTAATTGTTCTCAGTGTATTGATGCTTATATATGCTAATGTTGATAATGTATATGATAAATATTTGAGGTACTGCTAGGCAGCATGGTGGCTCCTGGGTTTGAATCCCACCAAGGACAACATCTGCAAGGAGTTTGTATGTTCTCCCCGTGTTTGTGTGGGTTTCCTCTGGGCACTCTGGTTTCCTCCCACACTCCAAAGACATACTGATAGGGAATTTAGATTGTGAGCCCCATAGGCGACAGTGATGAAAATGTGTGCAAACTGCGGAATATGTTAGCGCTATATAAAAAAATAAATAATAAAGATAATACTGCTACATAGTAAGATGTATTATCACTCACATTTATGGTACTGCCACATTCATACATGTGTAACCATGTATGACATTCATCCACTCAATGCTGACTTTTATTCCCATTGACTTGCATTGGGGTCGGGTTTTGGACGAAACTCCGACTTTTTTTGCCCTAGTCGGACCAGTTTCATCTGAAGCAAATTTTGTTTCATGATACCCGATCCGACCAAGGTGTGGGCCGCATCAAGTGGAGGTGGCGGCAAGAAAGAGCCAGAGCCCAGCCTCCTGAGACCAGTGAGTAACCGTTGGAGGTCCCCAGCTGTCTGCCTGTGGAGTTGCCTCGGCCATGGAGTATCCAGCTGACGGAGTTACCACCTATCCAGAGGTGGGATTCCTCCATGCGGAACCAGCGGTGTAGGGTCGGACCCGAGAATCGGGTGAATCTGAGCTCCTACTGTTTGCTCAGCAGGAACCGGAACTGGTGACTGCCCGCGAGGAACTGTGACTGCAAGTGTGACAGACTTGAGCGCCAGCTAGGCAGCACACTGTTTGACGATCCCTGTTTTTGTGACAGATTGCCCTATCTGTTCCCCTAATAATTGAGTCCCCCACTACCAGCACCTGTCTGGCCTGCACTGCTC
This sequence comes from Dendrobates tinctorius, assembly GCF_039654945.1. Classification (NCBI taxonomy): domain Eukaryota; kingdom Metazoa; phylum Chordata; class Amphibia; order Anura; family Dendrobatidae; genus Dendrobates; species Dendrobates tinctorius. The sequence goes on along the minus strand of NW_027361766.1, from coordinate 17,904,120 downwards.
TCCTATTTCCCCCCTTCCTGGAGCAGACACTCCTCTGGCTTTCAGCGGACATGCCTTGCTGCAGCAGTGCTACCCCTGGACTGACACTTCCCTCAGCTGCCAACTTAGCAAACTTATTGGGGTGTGCCAGATCAGGACTAGCCTCCTTGGCACTCTGCCCTCTACCCCGACTTCTAACTGTCACCCAGCTAGCTGCCTTACTGTCCTACAGCTCCAACCTAGCATCCCTCCCTCATCTATCCCATTGAGCATCTGCTCAGTGAGCAGTAGACTCCTTTCCATATTGTCTATGGATCTCAGTGTTGCCAGCTGCCCATTTAGATCCAGTATCTGGGCTTCCAAATGCACAACGTGCTTACATCTCGCACAGCAGTATGTATCCTCAACCTGCTGTTCACGGATTGCATACATGTAGCAAGATGTACACTGGATGGCATTGCCAATAGTGGGGCACATTTCCTTATGGGGATTGCACCAGACAGAAAAGTTAAGTAAAACAAATACAAAGTATTAATAAAATATAAGAGCAAATCAGTAATACCTCCCTTGGAAACTCCCTGAATCCAAAGTTACTGAATCACGAGTCACACACTCACCACCATTCACACTTACGCTCCAGTCACACTCAGCTCACTCACACAGAAGATTTAAAGAGATTTTTTTTCAGCTTCACCAGCAATCCACCCTGCAGTTCAATGCACTTCCAAAAGGACATGGCTCCCCAAACATCATTGATTGTGGAGACTTCACACTAGACCTCAAGCAGCTTGGATTTTTTGTCCTTCCACTCTTCCTCCAGACTCTGGGACCTTGATTTCCAAATGAAATGCAAAATTTGCATTCTTTGTGGATTGTGTCAATGACAGCCTTCTGGACCTCTGTCTAGTCAGCAGTCTCTCCCATGATTGTGGAGCCTACTGAAACAGACTAAGGGACCTTCTTAAATGCTTAGGAAGCCTTTGCATGTGTTTTTTGTTAATTATTCTAATTTACTGAGATAATGACTTTTGGGTTTTCATTGGCTGTAAGCCATAATGATCAACATTAACAGAAATAAACACTTGAAATACATCACCCTGTAATGACTCTATATAATATAGTAGTTTCACTTTTTGTATTGAAGAACTGAAATTAATTAACGTTTTGATGATAGTCTAATTTTGTGAGAAGCACCTGTACATCCAATTTAAAAGAACACTATATCACTGCGATGCAACATACCAGCCTATCAGTGGCCAACAGATGACGTCAATGTCTCAATGTAGACAGCACTGTGATGATAATGTTTTGTGCAGCATGCATGCTTTGCAACAGAAAGAAGGAACTACTTATTGTGGACAGGTGAGAGTCGGGACAGGTGAGAGGTATTGTTTTTTTATAGGTATATAAAGGGCACCAGAATGAGAAATACTATTACTGTATTGGTCAAGTATGGGAGGAATAATTACCATTTTGGGGCCAATATAGGAAACATTATTTCTACTGTATTGGGGCCAAAATTACTACTATTTGAACCAGAAATTTTGAAATTATTGCTACATGAAGGTGAGTGCGAGGACGTTATTACTATAGTGGGGAAAAAATAGGGGGACATTATTACTGTATGGGAGCCAGTTGTAGGAAATGATTACTATAGTAGAGCCAGAATATGGGATATTACTGTATTGAGGCCAGAAGGTTGGACGTTATTACTATATTAGGGCCATAATGAAGGACATGATTACTTTATAGGGCCACTAGGTGAGGGGGAGGTGGTAGTATTAACAATGCCCCCCCAGTTTGTGCTCATACACTATTAGTTTATGGGGCTATGATTTCAGATGTGCTAACTGAGTTGAGGTACAGTATAATAAGTGGATGCTGTTATCATTTGGTGCAAAAAGGGTGTACATACAGTACTACTGTATGGATGTCACTGGGGATAGGGCATTACTGCTATATTTGAGCAGAAATACATATTTACATTACACAAGTAGAAGAAAAGCAAAACTGAAGTACCGCATATACTTGTGTATAAGCTGACCCTAGTATAAGCCAATCCCCCTAATTTTGCCACAAAAAAACTGGGAAAACTTATTGACTCGCATATAAGCCTAGGGTGAAAAATGCAGCAGCTACTGGTAAATTTCAAAAATAAAAATAGATACCAATAAAAGTAAAATTAATTGAGATATCAGTAGGTTAAATGTTTTTGAATATCCATTTTGACTCAGGAGCCCCATATAAAGCTCCATACAGTTCATGATGGACCCCATAAGATGCTTCATACAAAATACACCCCATATAATGCTGCACAAAGGTTAATAATGGCCCCATAAGATGCTCCATAGAATAATATGCCCTATATGCTGCTCCATAAGATGCTCCATAGATTATGCCCCCATAAGATGCTTCATAGATTATGCCCTCATAAGACGCTCCATAGAATAGACCCCAAAAAATACCCCATAGATTATGCCCCCATAAGTTGCTCCATAGATTATGCCCCCCATAAAATGCACCATAGATTATGCTCCCATATGCTGCCCGATAAGATGCTCCATAGATTATGCCCCCCATATGCTGCCCCATAAGATGCTCCATAGATTATGCCCCATGTGCTGCCCCATAAGATGCTCCATAGATTATGCCCCCATATGCTGCCCCATAAGATGCTCCATATATTATGCCCCCCATATGCTGCCCCTATAAGATGCTCCATAGATTATGCCCCCATATGCTGCCCCCATAAGATGCTCCATAGATTATGTCCCCATATGCTGCCCCATAAGATGCTCCATAGATTATGCCCCCATATGCTGCCCCCATAAGATGCTCTATATATTATGCCCCATATGCTGCTGCCGCAAAAAAATGACATACTCACTTCTCGTCGCTGGGGGCCTGGTGCCGGTGTTGCTGCTGGCTCAGGACCCAGCACCTGAGATATTCACCTGTCCCCGGTCCATGGCTGCTGTCTGCCGCGTCCTGTGTCAGTGACTGTTCAGGCAGTGGGCACGGTGCACACTAACCACATCACCGCACCCTCTGCTGCCTAAACGTCACTGACAGAGGACATAGCAGACAGCAGCAAGCAGCGATGGACCAGGGACAGATGAATACCGAATATACTTACCCCCTCCTGGCGCGGTCTCTGCATCCACCCCGCTTCTCCCACGGTCTCCCTTCCTCACTTCAGCGGTCACATGGTACCGCTCATTAAACTCATGAATATGTGCATATTCATGAGTTTAATGAGTGGTACCACGTGACACGTGACCGCTGAAGGAAGGAAGGGAGACCGTGGAGAAGCAGGGGGCTGCAGAGACGAAACGGGGGGTCAGTATTATCTGACACCCCCGCTCCCCCTCCCTGCTGACCCCCAGGTAGATGACTCGTTTATGAGCCGAGAGGGGGACTTTCAGCCCAAAAAATGGGCTGAAAATCTCGGCTTATACAAGAGTATATACAGTATTTCAATTGACGACTGGTGAGGCACTGGATTTACCTATACATTTACAATATACTCTATATACAGTTGTGCTCAAAAGTTTACATAAACCGGCAGAATTTTTGCTTTCTTGGCCTTTTTTCAATGAATATGAATGAAAACGCCAAAACGTTTTCTCCACTTATGGTTAGTGGCTGGGTGAAGCCATTTATGGTCACACTACTGTGTTTTCTCTTTTTAAATAATAATGACAACCAAAAACATACAAATGACCTGATCAAATGTTTACATACCCCATTTCTTAATACCATGTATTGCCTCCTCTAACATCAATGACAACTTGAAGTCTTTTTTGGTTGTTGTGGATGAGGTATTTTATTTTTTCAGATGGTAAAGCTGCCCACTCTTCTTGGCAAAAAGCCTCCAGTTTCTGTAAATTCCTGGGCTGTCTAGCATGAACTGTGCACTTGAGATCTCCCCAGAGTGGCTCAATGATATTGAGGTCAGGACACTAAGATGGCCATTCCAGAACCTCCACTTTGTTCTGCTGCAGCCAATGACAGGTCAACTTGGCCTTGTTTTTTGGATTGTTGTCATGTTGGAATGTCCAAGTACGTCCCATGTGCAGCTTCCGAGCTGAGGATTGCATATTTGCCTCCAGTATTTGCTGATAACGTGCTGCATTAATCTTTCCTTCAACTTTGATAAAGTTTCCTGTGCCTTTGCAGCTCACACATCCCCAAAACATCAGCGATCCACCTCCATGCTTTACAGTAGGAATGGTGTTCCTTTCTTCATAGTCCTTGTTGACCTCTCCCCAAATTTCACTATTATGATTCCTACCAAAAAGTTCAATTTTGGTCTCATCACTCCAAATTACTTTGTTCCACAAGTTTTGAGGCTTGTCTCTGTGCTGTTTTGCGTATTGTAGGCGAGATACTTTGTGGCATTTGCGCAGTAATGGCTTTCTTCTGGCGACTCGACCATGCAGCCCATTTTTTTTCAATTGCCTCCTGTGTATCTAGAATCAGCCACACCGCTAGTTTTCAGAAAGCCCAGCATTTCAGCTGATGTTATTTGTGTGTTTTTTACTTTGTATCCCAAACAATTTTCCTGGCGGTTGTGGATGAAATTTGTTGGTCTACTTGACTGTTGCTTTGCTTTTACAGAGCCCCTGATTTTCCAATTGTTAATCACAGTTTGAAAGCTGCTGACTGGCATTATAAATTCCTTGAATATCTCTTTCCTGTTTTAAGACAGTTCAACTACCTTTTCCCATAGATCCGTTGACAATTCTTTTGCATTCCCCATGACTCACAATACAGAAACGTCAGTGGCTAGATAAAAGATGCAAGAGTCTGTCTGGATCTCAGAAACTCACTCATGTAAACTTTTGATCAGGGTCATTTGGATGTTTTGGGTTGTCATTATGATTTAAAAAGAGAAAACACAGAAATTTGACAATAAATGGCTTCACGCAACCACTAACCATGAGTGGAGAAAACACTTTGCTGTTATCATTCATATTCTCAAAAAAAAGGCCAAGAAAATAAAAATTCTGCCGGGGTATGTAAACTTTTGAGCACAACTGTACTATATTCAAAGCTCCTTTGTGCAGTCGTTTTGGGGTGCATATGACATTTTGATCACTGTATTGCATTTCTAAAACTTTTTTTCTATCAACTTATTTTTAGCTAAGCTCCAATCACTGCTGTTGCAGACAGATGCCCTACTGTGTAAAATATTTCCTGAACCTGCTCCATACACCTGTAACGTGACTGGAGACAACAGCTGTGGGCATGGTTCTTGTCTTCCATGCATCGGCACACTACAGAAAAACAGGGTCCTGACTTGGTATGTGTGCAGCGGTGTTTCCATTTTAGACACCTTCCAGTTCAGTTCTGCCATGCCTTGCGTGGCACCAATCCTCTTTGAACTCATGATAAGGAAACCACACCAGCTCGTGAAAACAAAGTCATTGTTACTGACAACCATATTTACATAAAGAGTAATTACCCAAAAATGTCCAAAATAAGTGAAAGAAATGTCACTTCAATTAACAATATAATATCTAATCTTTTTCCAGGTACGGTATATATTCCTAGTCAGAAAATAGAAGAGATACATTTCTTGTTATTTCCTATTATTATATATACATATATATATATATATATATATATATATATATATATATATATATAAAAACTGACCAGCACCTCCTAGTGTGAACACGTGCAAGCTGCAAAAACTGCACAATATAGAGAAAAAGAGGATTATTATCTAAATTGAATAGTTTTAATGTTTTTCTGTGTTTTCTCATGGCCTAGATTCATGTACATGTGCTGCTGCATTGTTTCTCTCTCTCTCTCTCCCTCTCTCTCTATATATATATATATACACACACACACACTACCGTTCAAAAGTTTAGGGTCACTTAGATGTTTCCTTATTTTTGAAAGAAGTTTTTCCAATGAAGCTAACATTAAATGATTCAGAAATACACTCTATACATTGTTAATGTGGTAAATGACTATTCTAGCTGAAAACGTCTGGTTTGTAATGTAATATCTTCATAGGTGTATAGAAGCCCGTGTCCAACAACCATCACTCCAGTGTTCTTATGGTTCTTTGTGTTTGCTAACTGTGTAAGAAGGCTAATGGATGGCTAGAATACCCTTGAAAACCCTTGTGCAAGTATGTTAGCACAGCTAAAAACAGTTTGGCTGATTAGAGAAGTTATAAACCTGACGTTACTTTGAGCTAGTTGAGAATCTGGAGCATTACATTTGTTGGTTCTATTAAACTCTCAAAATGGCCAGAAAAAAAGAACTTTCACGTGAAATTCAACAATCTATTCGTGTTCTTAGAAATGAAGGCTATTCCATGAGAGAAGTTGCCAAGAAACTGAAGATTTCCTACAACGGTGTTTACTACTCCCTTCAGAGGAGAGCATAAACAGGCTCTAACCAGAGTAGAAGGAGAAGTGGGAGGCCCTGCTGCACAACTAAGCAACAAGACAAGTACATTAGAGTTTGTAGTTTGAGAAATCGACACCTCACAGGTCCTCAACTGGCAGCTTCATTAAATAGTACACGCAAAACGCCAGTGTCAACGTCTACAGTTCTACAGTGAAGAGGCTACTCCGGGATGCTGGCCTTCAGGGCAGAGTGGCAAAGAAAAAGACATATCTGAGGCTGGCTAATAGAAGGAAAAGATTAATATGGGCAAAAGAACACAGATATTGGACAGAGGAAAATTGGAGAAAAGACAAATCCAAGTTTGAGGTGTTTGGATCACAAAGAAGAACATTTGTGAGATGCAGAACAACTGAAAAGATGCTGGAAGAGTGCCTGACACCATCTGTCAAGCATGGTGGAGGTAATGTGATGGTCTGGGGTTGCTTTGGTGCTGGTAAAGTGGGGGATTTGTACAAGGTAAATGTGATGTCACCGGGTGACTGGATACTCCGCCTCCAGCAGGGAGAATTTCTATGACACCCGTGACCCTGGATACACCGCCTCCAGCAGGGCGAATTTAAAGAATGAAATGTGCAGCCGGATACACCGCCTCCAGCAGGAGAATTTCAATAGTTACACGTGTATCTGGATACACCGCCTCCAGCAGGGCGAATTTACAGAGATAAGGGAAACACCAGGGAAACCGATACAATGGAGGGCTCTGTAATAGGGAACGGGGAAGTGAAGACCACCTGCACTCTCCTGAGTCAGTGTCTCTACACTCCTGACGGTCCCTAGGCAGGTTCCACACCTGGCGACGAGCAGGATACCTAAAAACCCTAGCTCGCCCTACACCTATCCCTTTCTAATGAATTGGACGGTGCAGAAACTAATCCCATCACTGCACTAAAACACACATAAGGAAAGTTACAAACAGGGAAAAATCACTTAGCTTTGCTCTGTTGCTATTGCTCCCAGCCACAGAGTCCAGCACCTGAGTAAAGCTTTCCTCCTGAATAGCTGCTACTTCACCAAAGCTTTGTCAGAGCTGCAAGGAACTCCTCACTGTTGCTCCTTCCACACCAGGACTCTGACTGAGCTGCAAGGAACTCTTCTCTAGCTCCTTCTTCCACCAAGGATGGTTGGAAATGACCAATATCACCAACAGTGAGTGAGACTACCTGACTCTCCTTTATAGGCAAGAGCCAGAGCCATCACGCCTGCTAGTGATTCCCATGTAATAATACTAGCCACCACTGGGGGCAAAACTAGAACTAAAGACACCACTATGTAATGACCCTAATGGCCACTGGGGGCAAAAACTAACTTTAAGCAAACAGCTTAAAGGAATAAAAAGGTTACATGTGCTTTTATCTGTCACAATCCAGCATGGATCGTGACAGTAAAAGGGATTTTGAATAAGGAAGGCTATCACTCCATTTTGCAATGCCATGCCATACCATGTGGACAGCGCTTGATTGGAGCCAATTTCATCCTACAACAGGACAATGACCCAAAGCATATCTCCAAATTATGCAAGAACTATTTAGGGAAGAAGCAGGCAGCTGGTATTCTATCTGTAATGGAGTGGCCAGCGCAGTCACCAGATCTCAACCCCATTGAGCTGTTGTGGGAGCAGCTTGACCGTATGGTACGCAAAAAGTGACCAACAAGCCAAACCAACTAGTGGGAGGGGCGCTTCAGGAAGCATGGGGTGAAATTTGTCCAGATTACCGCAGCAAATTGACTGCTAGAATGCCAAAGGTCTGCAATACTGTAATTGCTGCAAAGGGAGCATTCTTTGACGAAAGCAAAGTTTGAAGGAAAAAATTACCATATTTCAAATAAAAATCTTTTTTTCGAACCTTGTCAATGTCTGGACTAGATTTTAAATTCATTTGGCAACTCATTTCATTAATAAAAGTATGATTTTTCATGGAAACCACAAAATTGTCTGGGTGACCGTAAACTTTAGAACGGTAGTGTGTGTGTGTATATATTGTGGTGCAGTGACCGCTGTGTCCGCTAGTGGGCGCTGTGTGGGTGTCTCAGGACAGCCGTATAAGCATTTCCATTACCCTGATAGGTGTAGGATACTGAAAGATCATAATGATCAGCAGAGGTACTGCTGAGTAGTACGTTCCATTACAATGTGTCAGGGAAGCCTGTGTGTGGTTGTGTGCAATAGGACCTTGGGTGAGGTCATAGCCATGTGATCACCTGTGGGTGTGGTTATGGACCATATAAGGTACCTGAGGTCTGGTCACATGTGGGTGAATGCTGGGACCTGATTGGTCCAGTTTGGAAGGTCCCGTGAGGAGAAGGATCTCCTCACTAACAGCACGTCTGGATGCTATGTGTTATGGCGGTGTGTGCCTGTTAGGGAATGAACGTGCAGCATGGTGAAACAGCACGAGGCAACCCTGACGTGGGTGAGATAACTTGGTGGCTAGAAAGCCTGCGCATTTAACAGTGCATATCTTGGGTGATGCAAGGATAACAGCTGAACTCTGTAATGGACGCAATGCTGACAGTATGCTGTTTTCTGTTGCTGTGACGGTTTATGAAGCTGAAATAAACCGCATGGATTATACTGCTTTATGAAAACCCGTGCCGATGTGACTTATTCGCTGCCAAGCGAGTGTCCCCTAACCCTGAAGGACAGTGCTACCTCACAATATATATATATACACTCACTGGCCACTTTATTAGGTACACCATGCTAGTAACGGGTTGGACCCCCTTTTGCCTTCAGAACTGCCTCAATTCTTCGTGGCAGAGATTCAACAAGGTGCTGGAAGCATTCCTCAGAGATTTTGGACCATATTGACATGATGGCATCACACAGTTGGCGCAGATTTGTCGGCTGCACATCCCTGATGCGAATCTCCCGTTCCACCACATCCCAAAGATGCTCTATTGGATTGAGATCTGGTGACTGAGGAGGCCATTTGAGTACAGTAAACTCATTGTCATGTTCAAGAAACCAATCTGAGATGATTCGAGCTTTATGACATGGCGCATTATCCTGCTGAAAGTAGCCATCAGATGTTGGGTACATTGTGGTCATAAAGGGATGGACATGGTCAGCAACAATACTCAGGTAGGCTGTGGCGTTGCAACGATGCTCAATTGGTACCAAGGGGCCCAAAGAGTGCCCAGAAAAAATTCCCCACACCATGACACCACCACCACCAGCCTGAACCGTTGATACAAGGCAGGATGGATCCATGCTTTCATGTTGTTTACGCCAAATTCTGACCCTACCATCCGAATGTCGCAGCAGAAATCGAGACTCATCAGACCAGGCAACGTTTTTCCAATCTTCTACTGTCCAATTTCGATGAGCTTGTGCAAATTGTAGCCTCAGTTTCCTGTTCTTAGCTGAGAGGAGTGGTACCCAGTGTGGTCTTCTGCTGCTGTAGCCCATCTGCCTCAAAGTTCGACGCACTGTGCGTTCAGAGATGCTCTTCTGCCTACCTTGGTTGTAACGGGTGGCAATTTGAGTCACTGTTGCCTTTCTATCAGCTCGAACCAGTCTGCCCATTCTCCTCTGACCTCTGGCATCAACATGGCATTTCCGGCCACAGAACTGCCGCTCACTGGATTTTTTTTCTTTTTCGGACCATTCTCTGTAAACCCTAGAGATGGTTGTGCGTGAAAATCCCAGTAGATCAGCTGTTTCTGAAATACTCAGACCAGCCCTTCTGGCACCAACAATCATGCCACGTTCAAAGGCACTCAAATCACCTTTCTTCCCCATACTGATGCTCGGTTTGAACTGCAGGAGATTGTCTTGACCATGTCTACATGCCTAAATGCACTGAGTTGCCGCCATGTGATTGGCTGATTAGAAATTAAGTCTTAACACACAGTTGGACAGGTGTACCTAATAAAGTGGCCAGTGAGTGTATATATATTATATCTTATGATTAGCTATTAAGCTTGTCACTCAGGCACTTTACACACATCATCTAGCTAATCGCCAAACAACATCTATTTTTTTTTATATTTTAGTCACCTTTCCATTATTCTTATCAATGGCATGCATTTATAGGGGCCATTCACTTATTTGATTACATATTTTATCTATTTCACTCTTTTTATAATCTTTGAGAACCTTATACATTAGGAATTATAATATAAACATCTACATACTTATTCATTTGATAAATGTAAAAATATTGAGCTTTGATCTAGTATGAAATTGATACATGCTTATTTATATTTTTTATGTATCTTTTGCAAAGATTTTGAATATGTTGAGATTGACCTAAAATGAGTTCTGCATGTTTATCCCAACCTGCTAGGACTTGCACTTTATGGAAGTGATCCAATTTGCTTCTATATACTTCAACACAAAGAGCTTCTCACAGTGTTATACTAGGTGACCCCTTGCATTCCAATGCATGCGTGTCACCATGCTCTTTCGGCAAGATCAATATCATGTGAGGTACGGCAGATACATCATGCGCCATCTATATAATTGATAATTCTAACGCCATGCCTCTCTCTTTGCAGGTGAAAGATGTATCTTGGCAACAGTCCCTCACCCTGACATGCGGACAGGGACACAGCACCTGACAGTCACCATGCCAAATGATTACTGCCGCAACAGGTAATGCATTTTCATGTATTATTGGCATTAGGACTGTTGATGACCCTGGTTTGTAAGAAGTGTCTATGAAGGGGTGTTATGTCCCATGAATGAGACATTTTTACAGACTGTCTTGTACATTTTACATGCTGTATTGCAGTCTCTCATATTGTTTATAGTTGCTATGTGTTCCTGTGTTTTGCATAGCTTCCATGAAGTTTGTCCCTTCTGTCTCCCTCTTCTGGGTGTGATGTCACTTCCTTCTTCTTCCCCCTGTGTCTCAGTCTCCATCTTGGCTTCATTAGAGGCACATGTGCTTTCAGCCTGTCTGAAGAAAGTCTTTTTTACCTGCTGCTGTTTGGATGCATTCAACAAGAATTCTTAAAGAAATCAAAGTCTCTTCTGGATTCTTCATAACGTGTGCCGGAAGCTGAGTTGAGCCATCTGCGACTGTCGCCAATTGTAAGTAAGGTGAAGAGATCCAGCATCTCACAGAGCCATATTTGCAGCCACAGGCCCCGGGGACAGAATAGTAAAAAAGACTTACCAGATTCATCTGTAAAGCCACCCACAGCTGCTATAAAGCTACAGAACTTCCTGCAGAGCATCCGCTCTCAGCATATAAGAGACTATACAGCTCCCCTTCTCCCTGTGAATCAGGATGGCTGAAGGAATGACTACACGGTCTCTGCCAGACCCATTGTTAGAGGAAGAGTGCATAGAATTTGATCCACCATTTAGTGAGAAGGCTAGACATCCCACAAAGTCTACATGGAAAGTAAGGGAGAATCTAGAATCCAGTAAACATGATCTTCTCCGTGCTATAGCAGAGCTATGGCAAAAACTGCTGAGTCACATAGACAGCCTGTCTCAGCCTGCTTCTCTCCAACGACCAACAGAGGGAACCCTTGCACAACTGTGTTCAGATTATCAAAGGTATGCAGAAAGAGCAGATCAGTATATCTCAGTGTTAAAGAGACTTAACCCATTAGTTACCTGCAAAGAGCTGCAAGCTTTCCAACAACTTAACTCTGAGAGAGAAAGCATGGTGCATGATATAAAAGCCAAGACAGAGGCAAGAATCGCGCTAATAGCCAAGATGTCATCTTGTATTTCTGGCTCAACCAGACAGTCAAAGCGATCATCTAAGTCTTGCTCTTCAAAATCCTCAACCCTCAGCGAACAGCTCGCAAAAGCACGTGCAGAAGCGAGGCCACTAAAATACAAGCTGCCTTCGCCCAAAGGGAAACTGAGATGAAAATAGAGGCTCTAGAGAAGGAACGCGAACACGCCATAGCCATGGCAAGGTTAAAGGTCCTGGAACAAGCCATCAGTGGGAGCCAAAGAGACAGCATCAGTTTAAGTGATTTAGATACTGAAGACCCTCTTAAGCGTACTAGAGACTATGTACAAAGCCAATACAGCGCTACCCCTGCTCCCGCAATCCTTCCTGACCGCACAGATGCTCCCCTGAGACAACAGGACACAGAGTGTTTATCCGCATCCTGCACTCAAGGTCAGTACAATTTGCTGCCAACCTTGCATCCTGATCCTCCTCTGTGCACCGAAATGTACCGGACACCTGCACCTCACCAAATCTTATACATAGAAACATATGTGCAGGCCAATATGCAGGCACGTCACCACACTCCGGTCAGTCACACAATTCCAGTCCCATGAGTGGCAGAAACTAAGCTCATTAAGCCAGTTAATGGACTGAACGCCTATGCTGCCCCATATGTACCTGCATTCCCAGGTCAAAGCACAGACTGTAGAAGCAATGCTATCCAGCCAGCAACGGTCCTTTCAAAATCGGAGAATGCTGATATGACCGGCTTTGCAAGGTACATAATTTGGCGTGATCTAACTAAGACCGGTCTTACAGAGTTTGACGATAAACCTGAGAACTAAAGGGGTTGGAAGTGCACCTTTAAAACCACAATCAGTGACCTCGGCATCACCGCCGCTGAAGTGCTAGACCTGCTAATCAGGTGGCTTGGGCCACAATCCACAGATCGGGTCAAGAGACTTAAATCCGTCTACATCAGTAATCCCATTGCGGGTCTCACCGCTGCATGGAAGAGGCTAGAAAGAAGCTATGGCAGTCCTGAGGCCATAGAAAAGGCCCTGTTCAAGCGACTAGAGAATTTTACAAAGGTATCTAATAAGGATAGTACAAGGTTCCAAGAGCTCAGCGACCTCCTGTTAGAGCTTCAGCTGGCTAAAGCAGACCCGTACCTTCCTGGCCTCAGCTACCTGGACACTGCTCATGGGGTAACCCCAATAGTTTCCAAGCTGCCGTCCAATATCCAAAATAAGTGGGCCATGCTTGGATCAAAATACAAAAGGGAAAACCAAGTCTCCTTCCCTCCATTTTCCTACTTCTGCAAGTTCATCGAAAGTATTGCAGAGTGTAAGACCAATCCAAGTTTTTCTTATGGAGAACACAGCGACCCTGTTTCATCTCCTAAACACGACAGTCCACGTCTTAACTACAAGAACTGCCGAGCTCCAATGTCCGTCAAGAAGACTGATGTTCTTCCCACACCTTCAGTATCACAAGATAAGAGCAAAAAAGGTGAGAAGGTTGAGAATTCTAATCGTATGTGTCCCATTCACAAGAAACCTCATCCCTTAAAGAAGTGCATCGGCTTCAGAAAGAAACCACTCCAGGAACGCAAAGAGCTTCTGAAGAACTTTGGGATATGTTACAGGTGCTGCGCTTCTACTGAACATTTTGCTAAGGACTGTAAAATATCTATTAAGTGTTTGGAGTGCGACAGTGAGGAGCATGTGCAAGCGCTCCATCCATCCCAATCTAACACTGCACAGCTTACGCCTTCCCCATCACAAGACAAGGCAGGGAGGATGCTGTTCAAACAGTGAGTTCTATCACAATATCTTCTTCATGCACAGAAGTCTGGGGAGAAGGCCTCTGGGACAAGTCATGTGCGATGATATAGTATAATAGTTTCATGGAAAATAACCCTATTTACATAGATTTAAACAGTTATATAACTATGAATGACCATAGAAGATGGGTACATAATTGGACAAAATAGGACTATCGCAAAAATATATCAAATATATAGAAGAAAAAAGGCGAAAAAAAGTCCAATACAAAGGATTTATACAAAAATACAAAGATAACTTTATTAACATAGATCCAAGGTATAGGAAGCAGTGAGATAAGAGTCAATAATGACCATAAAAAGCACATGGGCAAAAAATGGGGCACATGCAGGTATGTGACCACAGGGATAATAGTGATTACAACAATAAACAGTACGAAATTTAGAAAATCCTACATCATCCCTTAGTAATACAAACAGCCAGTCATGATATATATTAAGGCCCATAGGTATCATTACCCCCTGTGGTGGAACTTACCACCACACATACTCTACACTGAACATGTAAGTATACAAACAGAGAATTTTAACTGCATAATATTACCTCAGACTGGTCGATGGTAAAGGTCCTACCTGGTTGTACCCCCCCAACGCACGTTTCGGCCAAATGGCCTTTATCAAATGCCCTTGATAAAGGCCATTTGGCCGAAACGTGCGTTGGGGGGGGGTACAACCAGGTAGGACCTTTGCCATCGACCAGTCTGAGGTAATATTATGCAGTTAAAATTCTCTGTTTGTATACTTACATGTTCAGTGTAGAGTATGTGTGGTGGTAAGTTCCACCACAGGGGGTAATGATACCTATGGGCCTTAATATATATCATGACTGGCTGTTTGTATTACTAAGGGATGATGTAGGATTTTCTAAATCTCGTACTGTTTATTGTTGTAATCACTATTATCCCTGTGGTCACATACCTGCATGTGCCCCATTTTTTGCCCATGTGCTTTTTATGGTCATTATTGACTCTTATCTCACTGCTTCCTATACCTTGGATCTATGTTAATAAAGTTATCTTTGTATTTTTGTATAAATCCTTTGTATTGGACTTTTTTTTGCCTTTTTTCTTCTATATATTTGATGTGCGATGATATGCCTGGCGAATGTGTATCCCAATGGTCGACCAGAGAAAACCACAAGGTTGTATGTTTTCCTGGACGATCAGAGCAACCGGTCACTTTCTAGGTCAGAGCTCTTTGACATGTTTGATTTAAAGGGAAACTCTCATCCCTATACACCCTAGGTACCTGCAGCGGTGTTACGGAGGTCTCTGGGAGAAGAGCCAATGGACTCATGGTGTCTTCTCTTGAGAACAATGTGGAGATACCCTTACCTACTCTGGTCGAATGCAATCAGATACCATCCAACAGAGAGGAAATTCCAACTCCAGAGGCTGCACTCCATCACCCTCATCTAAGGACTTTGGCAGTCAAGATACCAGCTCTCGACAACAGCGCAAACATCCTGATCCTGCTTGGCAGAGACATTCTGCGACTACACAAGGTACGTCAGCAAATCAACGGGCCACACGACGCTCCTTTTGCTCAACGCTTAGACCTAGGCTGTGTTATCGTAGGCAATGCCTGTATAGAAAAGATGAAGAGACCCATGAGGATTTCCTCATTTAAGACTCACGTCCTACCAAATGGTCGCAGCACTTACTTTCAACCATGCCCACATCATTACTGGGTGAAAGAGAAAACAAGCGACAACAAGTGGAAGAAAGAAACCTCTGACGACACTAGCATATTCCTGTCCCATAATGATGACCTCTGGTCAGCAGTGTTCAACTCTACAAGAGAAGACAACCAGCTAGCACCTGCAAGGGAGGACAAAGAATTTATAAAGATTATGGAAAAGGAATTCACCCAAGACGATTCAAATAGCTGGGTAGCACCTTAACCTTTTCATTCTCCAAGAACAAGGCTACCTGATAATCTGCAACAAGCAACGGCAAGGTTTTCATCCCTAAAACGCACCTTAAAGAGAAGGCCAGAGATGGAGAAACATTTTGTCGACTTCATGCGGAATATCTTCGATAGAGGTCACGTGGAACCCACACCCCCGCTAAAAGAAGGTGAAGAATGCTGGTATCTTTCATCCTTTGCTGTCTACCATCCTCGCAAACCTGACCAAATTAGAGAGGTGTTTGACTCCAGTGCTCAGTATGAAGGCATCTCCCTAAATAGCCTGCTCCTCACTGGGCCTAATCTAAACAACAGCCTTATAGGAGTACTGATTCGATTCAGACAAGAATCTGTCGCAGTAATGGCCAACATTCAACAAATGTTTCATTGCTTTACCGTGAGAGAAGACAGCAGAAACTACCTCAGATTACTATGGCACAAAGACAACGACGTCCGCAACGAGGTCATAGACTACAGGATGAAGGTGCACATCTTCGGGAACAGCCCCTCGCCTGCAGTGGCCATCTATGGACTAAGACGGACAGCACGGGAAGGTGAGAGAGAGTATGGGTCTGATGCTCGTCTATTTGTGGAAAGAAACTTCTACGTAGATGATGGGCTTAAGTCTCTTCCCACAAGTGAAGAGACTATCGATCTGTTCTCTAGGACTCAGGAAATGCTGTCAACAGTGAACCTTAGACTGCACAAAATCATCTCCAACAATGAAAAGGTAATGAAAGCATTTCCATCTGGGGATCACGCTGCTGGTGTAAGGGATCTTGTTCTGGGTTCTGACGTTCCTCCCATGCAACGCAGCCTCGGTCTGCTTTGGGATATTAAGCAGGACACATTCACTTTCCAGGTGTCAGCTTATGATAAACCTTTCACTAAACGAGGAGTCCTATCTGTTGTGAACAGCATCTATGATCCTCTCGGGTTTATTGCACCCATCACCATTCAATGCAAGATACTGTTTAGACAGTTGACCGCCGAGAGTACGGATTGGGACACTCCGCTACCATCCCAGAAACAACAAAGGTGGGAGGCGTGGAAGAAGTCTCTGAAGGTCTTAGAGCATTTCCAAGTCCCACGTTGTTATTCCCCAGGCATCTTTTCAGCCACCATCAGAAGAGAAGTCCACATTTTCTCCGACGCTTCTACAGAAGCTATAGCTGCTGTAGCCTACCTGAAGACTTTAGAAGAAGGTAACAAGGTGCATTGTGGATTCATCCTCGGTAAGGCAAAACTAACCCCGAAACCTGCTCACTCTGTTCCAAGACTTGAACTTTGTGCCGCCGTTCTGGCAGTGGAGTTAGCTGAAGCTATAAGGGATGAAATGGACATTGCTATTGATTCAGTTACCTTCTACACAGACAGTAAAGTGGTTCTTAGATACATCTATAACCAAGCAAAACAATTTTACATCTACGTCAGCAATAGAATAGAGCATATCATAAGCTTTTCTACCCCTGACCAGTGGTACTACGTCCCTACTGACATTAATCCAGCTGACCGAGGGACAAGACTCACAGCCACGTCTAAACTCAATGACAACATATGGGTGTCACCTCCAAGGCTCTTCTATGAGGATTCCAGTTCAAGGGACTCCAACAACATTTACGAGCTGGTGGAACCAGAGTCTGACAAAGAGATCAGACCAATCATTTCTACTCACTACACTTCTGTGTTGCCAAAGTTGAAACAGAGATCTTTCCGCTTTGAGCACTTCTCCAGATGGTCAGCTGTCATGTGGGCCATAGCACGTCTTATTCTCATCACCCAGTCCTTTGTCAGTAACAAGACATCAGGGTGTTGTGGCTGGCATATGTGTAGAGGACACCCTACCATTGCTGATATCAGACATGCCGAGCAATTCATCATCTGATGTGTGCAACAAGAAGAATATGGTCACGAGATTGACAGTATCACAAGGGGTACTAGCCTGTCTAAGAACAGTTCTCTGTTTGAATTGGACCCAGTGATCGATCATCACGGATTGCTGAAGGAGGGCATCGCATGAAAGCCGTTGTTTATGGACACAGCTCACGGCGGGGAGCGTACCGCCATATATTCCTTCAGCTGTGTTGGAACATTCTAACATTTGAACTTTCTCCAGCGGATTGTTGGGTTTGTGGAAGTGTTTGCACGTTGCGGCTTTCCCAATCTGAAGATGGGTTTATGTTTGGACTCGGACTATTCCGCTGTTGAGGACTTCATGCTTCCACCTGAAGATTGGACCATGCCAATTGGACTACAACTGTTGTTGTTATTACTTGCATGCTTGTTTTCCCTTTGTTTTTCAGGTCTACAGTGACATCTCTAGAGGATTATGAAATCTATAGATTTCAGATGGGGAGTGTTATGTCCCATGAATGAGACATTTTACAGACTGTCTTGTACATTTTACATGCTGTATTGCAGTCTCTCATATTGTTTATAGTTGCTATATATTCCTGTGTTTTGTATAGCTGAAATCCTCCCTTTCCATGAAGTTTGTCTCTTCTGTCTCCCTGTCTCCCTTTTCTGGGTGTGATGTCACTCCTTCTTCTTCCCCCTGTGTCTCAGTCTCCATCTTGGCTTCATTAGAGGCACATGTGCTTTCAGCCTGTCTGAAGAAAGTCTTTTTCACCTGCTGCTGTTTGTATGAATTCAACAAGAATTCTTAAAGAAATCAAAGTCTCTACTGGATTCTTCATAACGTGTGCCGGCAGCTGAGTTGAGCTATCTGCGACCGTCGCCAATTGTAAGTAAGGTGAAGAGATCCAGCATCTCACAGAGCCATATTTGTAGCCACAGGCCCCGGGGACAGAATAAGGGGAATTGTCATATGTTAAGGAATTGTGCACATTGTGTCTATTGTTTTATTAAATCCCCCCCTCTGTTGTCATTCTATGCTATACCTAGAGTGATACAGGAAAGATATATACCTTTGTACCGTGTTAGCCAGTAGATAGAAACATATTTAGAATTGAGAGTCCTCAGTGGTTGATACCTTTTAATGGCTAACTGAAAAGAAGGTAACACATTGCAAGATTTCGAGACTACTCAGGTCTCTTCATCAGGCAGAGACTAATACAACATCAACATTAATACATCTGACGAATCAGATATTTATGCAAAAAACAGCACAGAAATAACGCAATAGATAAGACAAGTGACGTGAAGCAGAATTGTCATTATGGGAGAGGGATAAACATAAATATTGGAACAGTTCATAGATAAGGAGTCTGAATGTTTTATTGTCCTCTGATTGGGGTCTGGTTCTGTGTTTTGTGATGCCCCCAGAAGGAAATATGGAAATATGGATTGTAATCGGGCATCTTTTTGTAGTAAAGTTTGTAATTTCCGTGCAGCTCCCCTTAGCACCTCCAGATTTAGGTTGTAGGTGACCACTAGAGGCACCCAGTTATTTTCATCTTTAGCTTTGTAATGTAGCAGGTGATTCCTTGATATTCTGGTGGCTCTTGTAATTTGGTTTTTAATTGTTCTTGGATGGTAGCCCTGATTCAAAAAGGTCTTTCTGAGGCGACCAAGGTGTTTGTCGCTATCCATTGGGTTGGAATATATACGACTGTATCTGATGGCTTGGCTGTAGACAATAGTTTTTTATGTGCTTTGGATGGAAGCTGTCCCATTTAAGGTAAGTTGGGTGGTCGATTGGCTTCTGATACAGGGATGTCTTTATTTCATTGTTCTTTAGCTTAATGATGGTGTCTAAAAAGTTAATTTCAGTGCTAGAGTAGTTGAGTGTTAAGTTGATGGTGGGATGAAATTGATTAAACTGTTTGTGGAACGTCATTAGCTGTTGCTTAGACTCCGTCCAGATGATTCAAGTATCATCAATGTAGAGGTAATAAGTGTGAGGCCTGATGGGACATGAGGACAAAAAGTCGCTTTCAAGCTTGGCTATGAAAGATTTGCATACTGTGGAGCAATTTTACTTCCCATAGCTGTGCCAGTCTCCTGTAGATAGATCTTGTTGCAAATTCAAAGTAATTGTGGGTGAGGATGAATTTTGTGAGTTTCACCACAGAATGAGCATCATTCCCGATGTTTTCCATGAAGACTTTGCAGGCATTTAATCCATTCTGGTGTGGGATATTAGAGTACAAAGATTCCACATCCATGGTGGTCAGGATGGTTCCTTCTGGTAGAGGACCTATTGCTGCTAGTTTATTCAATAGGTCAGTTGTGTCCTGAATGTAGCTGAGTATATCCTTTACCAGGGGTTTAAGAACATCCTCTACCCATCCAGATACCTGCTCAGTAAGGGTGCCCACACATGAAATAATCGGCTTCCCTGGATTTCCAGATTTGTGGATTTTGGGAAGCATGTAGAATGTTCCTATTCTTGGACTCTCTGGTATCAGGTCATTGCCTCTTATGGATTCGTCAGGCAGACAAGATACTAACTTGTTTAGTTCCTTGTAATAGTCCTGTGTAGGATCTGACTCCAATTTTCTGTAGTAGCGTGTGTCCATAAGTTGTCTCCTTCCTTCATATAGTCTGATGTGATCATCATTATTATCATTATTTCTGTGCTGTGTTGTGTATAAATATGTGATTCTTCAGATGTTGTATTAGTTTTGCCTGATGAAGAGACCTGAGTAGTCTCGAAAGCTTGCAATGTGTTACCATCTTTTCAGTTAACCATTAAAAGGTATCAACCACTGAGGACTCTCAATTCTAATTATTTTTATACCTAGAGTGTTCATTCTATTAATGTCAGGCATGTAGTGTGTCTCTCTTTATTGAGGCATTCCTTTTTAATTTAATTTTTATAGACATTTGCTTAATAATAAACTTATTATATTTTAAATATTTATGGATCTCGTCTATTTTAAAATAGGAATGTATACCTGGGAAAAATGATTATTATATAGAGAGTAGCAGGAAATGAGCTCACCATGTTCTTCTGTAGAATAACGAGGCACATTCCCTTTAGTTATGGACAGCATCACAGTTGGTGAAATAGAGATTACTGTAAAATTGCAGGTTAAGTTGAGGACCTCCATCCTTTCCCAGTATTGCCCCACGTAAAGCTGTGGTTTTTGCTATGACCACTACACATCAGTTACACCTCTTGAGAGTCACTTAAGGATACACCCCTGGCTGTCACAGTACTTATGGCTCCCAGCTTTGCTGACTCTCTCTCTCTGACCGCAGATTCCAAGGTCTGGCCAACACTAATGGGGGTTTTACACATAGCGCTATCGCTAGCAATATCGCTAAAGCGACACCGATTTTGTGACGCAGCTGCGATATTGCTAGCGATATCGCTATGTGTGATACTTACCTCCGACCGGCTCCCCCGCTGTCTGTCGCTGATCGGGCGAGATCGACCGGGTCCATTTCTCGTCTGGCGCTTCCTGCTGGCGCCGACGAGCGACGCGTGGACGTGGGCGGGAGGACGTCAGCATCGCTGCGTGTGAAAGGTAAGTAACGACCACTGCTGCGTCGCTGCATAGCTAGTGAGATCTGCCTGTTTGGCAGCTCACTAGCGACCATTTAGCGATGCACCAGCGATCCTGACCGGGTCATATCGTGGTCGGATCGCTGGTGCATCGCTAAATGTAAAGGGGCCTTTAGACGATCCCAAAAGTCCCTTAAAGACCTTCTTATAATTTTTTTTACTGTAGTTCTCCTGACTTTCCTGCTTAAAGAAGTACACTGCCACCACTGAAATTCTCTTGCTCTTGTTCCCTCTTTCTGATCTCTTCCCACACATATACCCGATGATGATCACCTTCCACTCAGGGTGTCCTTTCTTATCTCTCTCCCACTAACAAAGCCATACAAAATAAGAACTGACAGACAGGTCACCAATCCCTCCCCTCAACTATTGGGCAGGCCCTACAGTTAACCCTGTCACGCCTGATTAGCAGGAACTGTAGCCTCTAGGAGGAGAGGATAACACGATACAATACATTTTCATACATTTAAAACTGGCGATTTCCAGAGCACTTCAATGTTATCCTCTTTACCCCTAAAAACCCACACCCTACATGCACTGTACATTTATGTCTTTTTCCAGAATGATCGTCCAACTACATAATGTGTATGAGGGTCTCTAGAGCGTCCCCAACAGATTATATTGGGGGACATAAAAATACTGTAGTTGGAACACAAGCACCCAATCCTTTTGTTTGCCAGATTATTCTGGCAGACATAAGACTGCTCATCTGACCCAAGCGTTCCTGTACAAGCCAGGTTGAAAATTAACTATCAATCAAGTTCTCTAACTTGCATGTGCCCAATATTACATAAACACAAATTAAGGAGTTTCCCTGGAGTTATTTTTTTCATTGTCTTCAATCTAAATTCCAAGTGTGTTTTTCTGCAAATGTAAAATTGTGCATCTTTGTAAATCCATTTTTCTTAGTCACCGTAAAAGAATCAAGAATCAAATATGAGGCTACTGTGCATGGCTGCTGCTATCCATTTTCTTTGTCTGCTAGTTGGCCACAGCTGGTGACATACTTTTGATGAGATGACAGATCAAAGATTTTAGTTATTGAAAAATTCCTTATTTTTCTGCACCTGTGCCCATCCATCAACAAGTCACATAAAATGCCATGCATTCAGCACTTATCAACTGATCATGTTTTCAAAGTGTCAACTATTAAACAGTAATAGATGGGAAAGGCATATTATTATTCAAATTAGGTTTTACAGCATGGTGCCCGATTCATCATTTATGATGTAATGAAGTCCGAAAGTGGGCGGTCCTTACTACATGGAATGATGGTGCCTTGGCAGCTCTCTTTCGCAAGGGTTTATCAGAAACCGTAAAAGATGTTATGGTGGGATTTCTTGTTCCCTCTGGTCTTGACGATTCTATGTCATTAGCCATTCAAGTTGATCTGCGTTTACTTGAACGTAAAACTACACGAGAGGTGTTGCCACCTTTTCAACAAATGTCTGAACCTATGCAATGTGATAGAGTTTTGTCTAGGGTGCAACATCAGGAGTATAGAAGGCGCAATAAGCTGTGTTTTTTCTGTGGAGATGCCTCTCATATTATTTCTGTCTGCCCTAACGAGAGAAAAGTTTTGCACACACATTTGCTGTGGGTGGTGTACAACCTAAGTTTCTTTTGGCAATTACTCTGATCTGCCCCTTATCCACATTTTCCGCCAAGGCTTTTGTGGATTCAGGAGCGGCTTTGAATCTGATGGATTTGGATTTTGCTAAACGTTGTGGTTTTCCCATTATACCTCTGCGGACGCCTATTCCTTTCAGGGGTATTGATGCTACTCCTTTGGTGGAGAATAAACCTCAGTTTTGGACCCAAGTGATAATGCGGGTCGCCCCAGACCACCAAGAAAATTGTAGATTTTTGGTACTGCATAATTTGCATGATACTATTGTTCTGGGTTTTCCCTGGTTGCAAATCCATAATCCAGTTTTCGATTGGAAATCTGTGTCTGTGGTGAGTTGGGGCTGTCGGTGTGCTCTTGGTGACACTCCTGTTTTCTCCACCTCTCCCCAGTCTCATGAGGTTCCTGACTATTTGGCTGATTTTTATGATGTATTTAGTGAGAGCAAGTCTGCGTCCTTGCCTCCTCATAGGAGTTATGACCGTGCAATTGACTTGAGGCCTGGGTGTAAATTTCCCAAGGGTCGACTTTTCAACTTATCTGTACCTGAACACGAGGCTATGCGATCTTATATTAAGGAGTCGTTGGAGAATGGTCATATTAGACCATCTTCTTCACCCTTAGGTGCTGGGGTTTTTTTCGTGGCTAAGAAAGATGGTTCATTAAGGCCTTGTATTGACTATCGTTCCCTTAACAAGATTACGATTAAATATCAGTATCCGTTACCCCTGATTTCTGATTTATTCTCCAGAGTTAAAGGTGCCTGCTGGTTTACTAAGCTTGACCTCAGGGGGGGTGTATAATCTTATTTGCATCAAGCATGGAGATGAATGGAAGACGGCGTTTAATACTGCGGAGGGACATTTTGAGTACCTGGTGATGCCTTTTGGGCTCACTAATGCCCCTTCTGTCTTCCAATCCTTCATGAATGATATTTTCCGGGACTTTGTGGAGAAGTTTTTGATCATCTATTTGGATGATATTCTGATCTTTTCCAGTGATTGGGATTCTCATGTGGAACATGTTCGGACTGTGTTCCGGATTTTGAGGGAGAATTCCCTGTATGTTAAGGGATCGAAATGCCTTTTTGGTGTACAGAGGATTTCATTTTTGGGATTTATTTTGTCTCCGTCAACTATTGAAATGGACCCGGCCAAGGTGCGGACCATTTATGATTGGGTTCGGCCCACTTCTTTGAAGGCTCTCCAGAAGTTTTTGGGTTTTGCTAATTTTTATCGTAAATTTATAGCTAATTTTTCTGGTATTGCCAAGCCACTGACTGATCTGACCAAGAAGGGCGCTGATTTGCTGAATTTGTCTCCAGAGGTTGCTTTGGCATTTCAGGAGCTGAAGCGGAGGTTCACTTCTGCTCCAGTTTTATGGCAACCTGATGTCTCACTTCCATTTCAGGTAGAGGTAGATGCTTCGGAGATTGGTGCAGGAGCTGTTTTGTCCCAAAAAGATCCGGTGACTTCTAAAATGAATCCCTGTGCCTTCTTTTCCTGAAAGTTCTTCCCATCTGAACGCAACTATGATGTGGGGAATCGGGAATTGTTGGCCATGAAGTGGGCATTCGAGGAGTGGAGACATTGGTTGGAGGGAGCTAGACATCAAGTTGTGGTCCTCACTGACCACAAGAATTTGATTTACCTGGAGTCGGCCAAACACTTGAATCCTAGACAGGCTAGGTGGGCCTTGTTTTTCACGCATTTTGATTTTGTGGTCTCCTTTCTTCTGGGCACTAAGAATGTTAAGGCAGATGCCTTTTCTAGGAGTTTCTTTGCTGATTCTTCTATTGTGACCAAACCTACTACCATCCTAGGTGAGGGGGTAGTTCTTTCTGCCATCTCGCCCGATTTGAGACGTGCCCTTGAAGATTTTCAGGAGGACAAACCTGAGCGTTGTCCTATGGGAAAATTGTATGTTCTTGACCAGTGGAGGAAGAGAGTGATGTCTGAAGTTCATTGCGCCGCGTTGGCTGGTCATCCAGGTATTTTTGGTACCAGAGATTTGGTGAGTCTGTCTTTTTGGTGGCCCGCCTTGTCTCGTGATGTCAGGAATTTTGTGCAGTCTTGTGGGACTTGTTCCCGGTCTAAACCCTGTTCTCATTCTAGTGGGTTGTTGATGCCCTTGCCGGTGCCCAAGAGGCCATGGACCCATACCTCAATGGATTTTATTTCTGATCTTCCTGTCTCTCAGAGAATGACTGTTATCTGAGTGATTTGTGATAGATTTTCTAAGATGGTCCATCTTGTACCACTCCCAAAGCTGCCATCTTCCTCAGAGTTGGTGCCCTTGTTTTTACAACAGGTGGTTCGGTTGCGTGGGATTCCTGAGAACATTGTGTCGGACAGAGGAGTCCAGTTTGTCTCCAGATTTTGGAAAGCCTTTTGTTCCAAGTTGGGAATTCAGTTATCCTTCTCCTCTGCGTTTCACCCACAGACCAATGGGCAAACTGAGAGAACAAACCAGATGTTGGAGTCCTATTGGAGATGTTTTATTTCTGCTGATCAGGATGATTCTCATTTTTGCCCTTGGCTGAATTCGCCCTAAATAATAGAGCTAGTTCTGCCACATTGATGTCACCCTTTTTCTGTAACTTTGGGTTTCATCCTCGATTTTCTTCAGGGCAAGTGGAATCTTCAGCCTGCCCAGGTGTTGACACTGTGGTAGAGAGAATGCAGCAGATTTGGATCCAAGTGGTGGATAAGTTGTCCCTCTCTCAAGAAAAGGCCTAGCGGTTTTCCAACCGGCATAGGACCATTGGTCCTCGGTTTAGAGTGGGTGATATGGTTTGGTTGTCGTCAAAAAATATCTCTATGAAGGTTGCGTCTCCAAAGTTCAAGCCAAGATTTATTGGGCCTTATATGATTTTGGAGATTCTTAACCCGGTTTCTTTTCGATTGGCTCTTCCAGTTACGTTTAAGATCCATAACGTGTTTCATAAGTCTCTGTTGAAGTGGTTTGTTGAGACAGTGGTTCCTATGGCGGCACCTCCTGACCCTGTGTTGGTTGAAGGTAATGTGGAATATGAGGTAGAGAAAATACTGGATTCTCATCTGGCTAGACAGAGACTCCAGTATTTGGTCAAGTGGAAGGGTTATGGCCAGGAGGACAATTCTTGGGTCTCTGCCTCTGACATTCATGCTGATAGATTGGTTCGTGCTTTTCACCAGGCCCATCCTGATCGGGCTGGTGGCGTGGATGAGGGTTCGGTGACCCCTCCTCAAGGGGGGTACTGTTGTGAACTCATTTTCTGGTTTACCTCTGGCTTCTGGTGAGGGTGGTGGAGATGGCTGTGTTGACAGAGGAGCCGTGAGTTCTCCATCCAGGCTCCCTCTGGTGGTGAGAGCAGGTAATGAAGCTGATCTAAATAGCAGAGACCTGCCACCTGAGGAGGAGGACTGTGAGTGGACATCAGGAGTCTCTGACTGGATTTAAGACAGCCGACTCCCTAATTTTGTGCTGGTGATTTTCTCCTGCCCTGAGGTTCTGGTTTCCAGTTCTATTCCTGCCTTCTCAAGCTAAGTGTGCTCTGCTATTTTTCACATGAGATTTGGTCTGGTTTACTCAATTTTTGTGGCCAGCCAGCCCCTGCTGGGGCTGTGCTGAATTTCCATTCTTATGTCTCTGTCTTCAGAATATACCAGAGTGCTGATATAGGGAATTGAAGTCTAGCGACTTCAGGGTTTTTGTTATCAGAAAGTGTTGGCATTTTTTGGCAGGGTTTTGTGCGTGATTGCAGACAGCATCTTTCCTTTCCTGTCCTTTCTAGTTAGTGTGGGCCCCATCGTTTGCTCAGCCTATTTTTCTATCTGTGTTTGTGTTTTCATCTTGTCTCACCGTCAATACATGTTTGGGGGCTGTCTATTGCTTTGGGGTCTGCTCTGGGGCAGTTTAGATTTCCCCTTTTCTTGCTTTAGACTTATTTAGTTCTCCGGCTGTGACGAGGCGTCTAGGATCATCGTAGGTACGCTCCACAGCTACTGCTAGTTGTGTGGATAGGATCAGGGGTCGGCAATCCGCTTAGTTACCCACCTCTCTGGTTTTCTGGGGCTTAGCTTGTTTTTCCTCCTCGGTGACTCATTCATAACAGAAAAGTGACAAACGGAAACACTTAGCTTTCCTCTGATGCACTTGCTCCTGGCAACAGAGTCCAACACCTGAGTGCATCTTCCTCCAACCGTGTCGAACACCTGGGTGCAGCTTTACAGCAACAGTGTCCAGCAACTGAGTGCAACTGTCCAGCAACCGAGCCAGCACCTGAGTGCAGCTTTCCAGTAACAGTGTCCAGCAAACTGAGGGCAGCTCTACACCATAGCTGCCACTCCACCAAGCTTTGCAAGAATTCTTCACTGACACCATAGCTGCCACTCCACCATGCTTTACACGAACTCCTCGCTGACACCATAACTGCCACTCCAGGACTCTCCTAGCTCCTTCCTTTACCCAGGATGGTTGGAAAAGCCCAACAATATCACCAATGTGAGTGAGCACAACTGACACACCTTTATTGAGTAAACACACCTGTTAGTGATTCCCGTGCAATAACACTAACCACCACCGGGGGCAAAACGATCGCTAAAAACACCAGTGCAATGACCATACTGGCCACCGGGGCAAAACTATCTCTAAGCACACCAATGCAATGACCATAATGGCCACTGGGGGCAAAACTATAAGCACAAAGCTTAGAGAGAGAAAAAAAAGGTTACCAGTGCTCTTATCTGACATGATCCAGCATGGATCATGACAGTACCCTCCCCTTAATGAGGGGCCTCTGGACCCTCAAAACCGCTCCTCATCAGGAACTACCTACAGAGGGGATGCCCAGATCCAGAGTTCACCCCAAAAACCACCTGCACTTCAGGTTTATGGCAAACGCACCGCTGGTATTGACAATGTAAGTTCTGGAGGCACCACACATCTGCAAAACGCCATCCTGGGGAACCAGTTATATATGTGCATGATTGATATGAGCTGGTAAGACTCCACAACACACTTCCACTAGATGGTTTTTGGTGGGACCCATACACACTTGTTCGCACACAGGTCCGGACCTGAACGTTTATTGCCACACATTCGTTTGTCAATATTCGGTGAACTCTCTCTGGGATTGACAACAGAGGCATCCCCCTGTGTCACCACACTCACACCCCCGCACTCCACCAAGGGGTACACCACCCCCCAACCCTTTCCACCATGAGGACTGCTCCTCCAGGGTTGGCTAATGGTGAGGGTAGAGACTTGCCCCAACTCCCCCCGCAGCACACCTGCTGCCCACACCGGAGAGGGAGGAGCCTGGGATATGGAGGAAAGATACACTCCCTGGTCGCCTTCCTCCACACGACCAGGAGGGGGCGGCTTCTTTGGTGGTATGGAAGATTTGGCGTGAGCCCCGCGGACCATATCACCAGTCTGCTCACTACAGGGACGCACCCCTTCACCTCGGGGAACCCCAGAAGCACCATGGGGACATCAACTCCACCCACCTGCCTGAGTACGTCTGCCTGTATGAACAAGTCCCGCTCCCCAGCAAGGAATCTAGGGGGCTTCTTTGCCAGAGCCACAATTTGATTTTCTGGTAGAGCCAGAGGGAAGGCCCCAGACCCAGATTACTGCTGCTGGAACTGCTTCAACACACCATGCAGCTCCTCACTCACCCTAGTGAGGCCCAGCAGCAATTGATCACATGTCTGAACATGGCTAAAGGCTCTCCAGAGAAAATGTATGGTTGGTGATAATGTCACGTGCCCCATCCTGTGTGACATGGCCAGCAGGCCAGTAGCTAATACAGCAGGACACGGCACGTGTAATTGTCCAGTGTGACGCGGCCCGCAGGCCGGTGACTAATACAACAAGACAAAGGGGATAGGGAAGCATTTACAGCGGTGGGCCCTGCGATAGGGAACGGGGGACGTGGAGACCTCATGCACTCCCCTGAGTCAGTGTCCCTAACGTTCCTAATGTTCCCTATGCCGGTTCCGCACTGGGCGCTGCTCAGGAACCTGTAGCCCTGGCACACCCTACACCTATCCCTTGCTAGGGAGCTGGGTGGCGCAAGCACTGGCCCCATCGCTGCACTAACACAAACATGAGGAAAAGTGCTAAACAGGGAAACACTTAGCTTTGTTCTGATGCACTTGCTCCTGGCAACAGAGTCCAACACCTGAGTGCATCTTCCTCCAACCGTGTCCAACACCTGGGTGCAGCTTTACAGCAACAGTGTCCAGCACTCGAGTGCCGCCTTGGAGCAACAGAGTCTAGCACCTGAGTGCAGCTTTCCAGCAACAGTGTCCAGCAACTGAGTGCAACTGTCCAGCAACCGAGTCCAGCACCTGAGTGCAGCTTTCCAGTAACAGAGTCCAGCAAACTGAGTGCAGCTCTACACCATAGCTGCCACTCCACCAAACTTTGCAAGAATTCTTCACTGACACCATAGCTGCCACTCCATCATGCTTTACACGAACTCCTCGTTGACAACATAGCTGCCACTCCAGGACTCTCCTAGCTCCTTCCTTCACCCAGGATGGTTGGAAAAGCCCAACAATATCACCAATGTGAGTGAGCACAACTGATACACCTTTATTGAGTAAACACACCTGTTAGTGATTCCCGTGCAATAACACTACGATCTCTAAAAACACACCAGTGCAATGACCATACTGGCCACCGGGGCAAAACTATCTCTAAGCACACCAGTGCAATGACCTTAATGGCCACCGGGGGCAAAACTATCTCTAAGCACAAAGCTTAGAGAGAGAAAAAAAAAGGTTACCAGTGCTCTTATCTGACATGATCCAGCATGGATCATGACAGCAGCTCGAATCAGTTGCTGAAATACCTTTCTTTGGGGAGTTTGTGGGCTCCACAGTCCAAAAAGGCCTCTTGTGGCTCACTGATCAGGAGAGATCCGATTTCCTTCAGCACATTCATCCCGAGAGTCACTGCAGGCCTGCCACCAACATTCCCGGCCACCAGCACTACCCCTTTTTGGCATATATCCTTTCCACACACTCTAGTCTCCATCCAGACCACCCCTGCTACCGGGATGGGCAACTGGTTGGTGGCTGTCAGTTTGCTCACCGGGCCCCACTCCAGCCATGTCACTTATGGAAAATAACATCTAAAGTAAGCTTCTGGCATGGTGGTTACTTGCAATTCAGTATCAACTAAGCAATGAACTGCTCTCCCATTCACTTCAGCCCAGTCGATAGGGCTTGTAGAGAGTAAACCTATGGGACTCCCATCTCTCATCGCTAGTCTTTCAGGCTCCAGGCTGCATCACCCAGCCATGGAGCCCACTAGTTTAATGGCTGCCGTGCTAGGGACTTTCCCCATTTCACACAACCTCGGGTGTAGAGTCCATTGTTTCCACACTTGAAACAAGTCAGATACCATTCTGTTTCACCGTGTCCAGAGGAAGGGAGTCTGTGACTCAGTACTTTAATGCACTGCAGGAAGTGAATGCGCATATCACTAAACATTATGATGTGGGGGCTATAGGAGTGGGACCCCCTGATGTAATACTGAGGAACCAGATGTGGTGGGCCTCAGGGACATGCTTTGTGAGAGTGCCTGCATACTAAACCGCAAATGACCTTCCTAGAATGGGCGGAAGTGCACGTGAGAGAACTTTAACTTATCATGACTCTACTCTCCTTTAGTCGCCTGTAGTCCAATAGATTATGGAATGCTGGCGTGGGCCAACAATGCGTCTTCAGTCTTTCCCGCCCAAGTCAAGCTTCTTCTGGCAGCGGGCGGTCACCGGTTTTGCCCACTGAGCCCCTAGACCACTGAACTGCAGAGCCGAATTGTGAAACTCCCCAGAAGTCTCTACTCGGTGTGTGCTCCCCTGCACATCCGCAAACAACTGGATGCAGGCACCACGATGTCTCACTTAGCGTTCATCCCTTGGTACACCCACCGGTACCTGAATACCTGCTCTGCACTGCTTCACTCAGCGCCTGTCTATCTGTGCACCCAACGGTACCTGACAGTCCTCACTGACCCCGTCCTGGATCTCTGCTCTGCGCTTCAACTCGATCCACAGCATGCAGCTGGTCCCTGCTCTCTCTCTCCTTCGGCGGGAATTTTCGGACTATTCCTGCGCTAGACCCTACTGCTTCCCTTTGCTTACCATGCCCCCTCCTTTTAGGTCATGGTTTCTGGCCGTCTCCTCTTTTCTTCCCCCCTGCAACACTGGACATGGTCTCGGTAGATCCGGACCCATCGTCACATAGGTACCCACAGCCCGGTTCTCTTCCTTACAAATGTATAAGTAAAAGAAAGATTGTACAGATTATTGTTGATGTACTGGACAAATTATTTATTTATTCTTGTTTGTCCACACACTTTTTTAGTTTTATATCACTATTCACTTATGTGCATTTTTCACGCTTAGCTCCATATATTGCTTTTATTCAATTATAACACTTTATCATGTGACTGACCATCTGTGTTCCAATTGGTTTATGGTTGTATAAATTACTCTGCATTTAGCACATGTTTAGCTTTGTTAAAGAATGCTATGGATGTTCGAAACGCATAGCTGTGTCTACACTCACGATGGAATCTATGAATATGTTTTAATCCAATACATTTTTGCAATCTTGGAAGCTGGATCATTGCATTTTTTCATTTTTACAAGTGGTTCTTTGCAGATCCGTGCCTCTTTTGGGATGCCTAGCAGGGATGAGCTAGTTAATCCTTTTCTATTTGCATTGAACTTTTACTGTGCACACCCTTTAATGCTCTCTCTCTCCTTCGGCGGGAATTTTCGGACTATTCCTGCGCTAGACCCTACTGCTTCCCTTTGCTTACCATGCCCCCTCCTTTTAGGTCATGGTTTCTGGCCGTCTCCTCTTTTCTTCCCCCCTGCAACACTGGACATGGTCTCGGTAGATCCGGACCCATCGTCACATAGGTACCCACAGCCCGGTTCTCTTCCTTACAAATGTATAAGTAAAAGAAAGATTGTACAGATTATTGTTGATGTACTGGACAAATTATTTATTTATTCTTGTTTGTCCACACACTTTTTTAGTTTTATATCACTATTCACTTATGTGCATTTTTCACGCTTAGCTCCATATATTGCTTTTATTCAATTATAACACTTTATCATGTGACTGACCATCTGTGTTCCAATTGGTTTATGGTTGTATAAATTACTCTGCATTTAGCACATGTTTAGCTTTGTTAAAGAATGCTATGGATGTTCGAAACGCATAGCTGTGTCTACACTCACGATGGAATCTATGAATATGTTTTAATCCAATACATTTTTGCAATCTTGGAAGCTGGATCATTGCATTTTTTCATTTTTACAAGTGGTTCTTTGCAGATCCGTGCCTCTTTTGGGATGCTTAGCAGGGATGAGCTAGTTAATCCTTTTCTATTTGCATTGAACTTTTACTGTGCACACCCTTTAATGCTAGTTGTTGCCAAATACTAGTACAACTAATGCATAATAAGCTATATTATGTGTACCCTACTTGCTGGACATTGATGTTGATTCTCATCATGGATTCTACTGAGGACAGAGTACGAAGAGCTGCCATGGTATTTTCCACAAATTCTACAGTTTATGGTGTTGCAAGGGAAACACATGCTGACTTTGATACGAAACAAAAGTCTGGTATGATCACAAAATGCTAGAAAGCTACATCAACAAGGATATGATTCCAAGAGGCTTATGCCTGAAAAAAATATCAAATACCGTTTACTCACCTGCATTCAGGGCCCCCATCAGGGCATTACTGCCCTGACTGGCTTATGGGGCCCGGTCAGCAGAGGGGGCCTGCATTGGGCCCTGTCTCTTCAGCTGATCGGGCCCCAGTGTCAGGATTTTGCCGGTGCAGATACACTCTTTTGCCGTGCGGGCCCGGGCCTGCATGGCAATAGTTGAAGCCGCCAGCCAATAGGAGGCTGGCAGCTGATGTCAGCGCGCACGTCGCCGGCGTCTGACGTCATAGTCATTCGCCGGCGAGTGTGCGCTTTCAGCCTGGAGGGAAGACTGCTTGCCGCAGAAGTGTGGCAAGGTAAGGAGAAATGATGGAAGATATGGGGGCAGGATTGGAGACATGGTGGCAGGATGAAAGATATGGGGGCATGATTGGAGACATGGTGGCAGGATTGGAGACACACGGGGCAAGATTGTAGACATGGTGGCAGGATGAAAGATATAGAAGCAGGATTGGAGACATGGTGGCAGGATGAAAGATATGGGGGCAGGATTGCAGACATTGTGACAGGATGAAAGATATAGCAGCAGGATTGGAGACACAGGGGGCAGTATTGGAGACACAGAGGGCATGATTGGAGACACAGGGGGCATGATTGGAGACATGGTGCAGGATGGAGACATATGGGACAGGGTGGAGACAGATCGGGCAGGATGGAGACAGATGGGGCAGGATCATGGGGCACGATGGAGACAGAAGGTGCTGGTTCATGGGGCAGGATAATGAGACTGGCAGGATCATGGGACAGGTGGGGCATGATGGGGAGATCATATAGAGCAGAATGGATACTCATGAGGGCAGGATGGGAGAACATATGACTGGAGCCAGGAATGAGACACGAGGGCCAGGATGGGGGATATTATTACCATAGGGGCTATTTAAGGGATATTATTACTTCAGTGATGTATTTATTTTATTTTGGAGTATACTGTTTTAAATGGGGAGTTGATCCTGTCACTGTGCAGAGTGATACTATGTTGCCTTTTTTTCTTCATTTGGTGTAGTGTAGAAGTTGTGAAAAAAATAAGTAATGTGTTCTGCAAGCGGTGCTCAAGATAACGGTGTTATTTCCTGCAGAGACGAGCCCTGGTTGGAAGGAGTGATGTCGATCTGTGCTGGATGAAGATGAAAGACTTCACCTAGAGGCATCACTGGTGAGTCAGTGTGTTACCTATACACTGATACTATACACTGTATACTATATACAGCGGTCATGTGTACAATGTCACCAGTGATCACTGTATTACCTTTACACTGACACTGCATACTGAGTACAGATCTCCTGTGTATAATGGCACATATGGTGAAATGAGTATTATGTTTTTTTTTATTACTGATCAGTATTGTAGTATTCAGTCACAAAGTGGTGGTAATATGCTGTCCGGCCATGGTGTGGTAGTGTTTGTTCCTTATGTGTGGTATTATTGGTCACCATGTGGTGGTAATATATGGTCTGGTCATGGTGTGGTGTATTTGTCCCTTGTATGTGATATTATTCGGTCACTGTGGTTTTAATATGTGGTCTGGACATGGTGTGGTGGTATTTGTTCTTTGTATGTGGTATTATAAGTCACTATGTTGATGGTAATATGGTGTCTGGTCATGGTACGGTGGTATTTGTCCCTTGTGTTTGATATTATTGGTCATTTTAAAAATTTAAAAATATGCCTAAATTGTATTGCATATTTTAACAAATGTTTAATAGGTTAGAGTAGAGTAGGGCCCGGCCCAAAAAGTCTACCGTGTCGTGGTGGCGGCTTAAAAAATCTTTTGGCCAAAACAAAGGCTGCTGGTTATATGTGTGATCTGGTGATGGGAACTGTTAGTGTGTGATTGGGGAGAAGTGGAGTTTTTCCAAGAGAGAGCGGTGGGGCTGTGGACAGTTCAAGGGGTGGAACCTGGGCGGAGTCTCAAGGGGGCCCCCAAAATTTTGCCAGTATGGGGCCCCGAAATTTCTAGTGGCAGCCCTGCCTGCATTTGTTGATCAATGGAACCAAATCCTGTCTAATTGCTCCATGAAACTAATACAACTAATCGTGAAAAGATGAGGAAAACACATTCATTTCTCTTAACAAGGAAATCGAGTCAGTCAAAACCTCTTTGAAAAAACAATTCAGCATAGTAGTATATGACAAAATGCTGCAACAGATTAAAAATAATGTCATGGAATTAGAGGACATTATCACTAACAGAAAAAAAATAAATAAATTTATTAGGGACAGCAATGATTATTCCCTTAATCAAGTATATGAGTGGGGCAGAAGGGAAAAATCACCAAGAACCCCCACATCAATTCTCAAATTTAACAACTCTACTAAAAAAAAAACCCCTCAAAATCTTTAGGTTAGTTTCAGGTCTTCAGATTCTGATATCTCGGATAGCCACACTAGCAGAATGGAACCCACAAATTCCAATCAGGATTTTTCATATTTCAACAATACAAAAATAGTACAAAAAAAGTAACAAATGCAGCGAACATACTGTATGCACAGCAAGCACTTTCAGCATGTCCACCTGCCGCAGGAAACATCAATAGAACACACCAAATTCTGAAGTTCTTATCATATCCAAAATACAACTTACATGTGAACAAACCAGAGTCTTTTTATGGAATAAAATTCTTGGACTTATGTGCGCTGCTAGACAGAATATCAGATCCAGATCATGTAGATAAATTGACCTTTTATTTCCCAACGCGTTTCGAAGTCCATACACTTCTTCCTCAGGGGATGACATATATCGATATATGTGTGAAGTACTCAGTAAAGAAAGTGTTAAAAGTTCACTTGGACTGTGTCTCCATTGCTGGGGGTCACCTGAAAGAGGGACCGTCGTTGCCTTGGAAGTGTCCACAGGAAGCTGAATCTGGAGATGCAGGTATGCTGAAGAGAAGAATACGGTTTTCTGTAGGGGAAGGACTGGACCTTGATATGGCAGTTATCCAGGTCACGACTACAGTCCTGTCCCTTCCTTACAATCTCACTATCAAGAAACACTTTTTTGTGAGGACAAGGAACAGGCTCCAATTACTCAAGACAGTGAATACTTCAATGAGTATAATCAACTTAATTTCCCTGAACAGATTTCCACTAAAGGCCCCGTCACACTAAGCGATCTCAGTAGCGAGATCGCTGCTGAGTCACAACTTTTGTGACGTAACAGCGATCTCACCATCGAGATCGCTGTGCGTGACAGCGATCAGCGAGCGGCCCCACTGCCGGGATCGCTGATCGCTAGAAGAAACCTCTGGACATTTCTTTGGTCGCTGGTCTCCCACTGGCCAGCACGCATCGCTGCGTGTGACAGGTGGGAGACCAGCGATCAGGTGTAAAAAATAATAAAAAAAATAAAAAATATAGTTATTCTCACCTTCCGACGTCCCGTTCAGCCATCCTGCCTCTCTCCACACTCCGGTGCCAGTGATCCTTTGCACGAATGACCGCGAGGCTTTGTTATCCCTCGAGACCGTGACATCTCGCGGTCATTCGTGCAAGGGATCACTGGGACCGGAGCGTGGAGAGAGGCAGGATGGCTGAACGGGACGTCGGAAGGTGAGAATAACTATATTTTTTATTTTGAGTATATTTTTTACAGGGATGGCCAGCGATGCCGGGTGCTCGGCATCGCTGTGCTGATCGCTGGTGAAGCTGTCTGTGTGACAGCTCACCAGCGATCACATAGCGACTTACTAGCGATCCTGACACCTTGATATCGGTGTCGGGATCGCTGGTAAGTCGCTTAGTGTGACGGGGCCTTAAAGCTGCAGGATCTGCAGTGTAACAACACCCAACATAATTCTACTATGAACTTTACCTCGAATTTTCAAGTTAAAAACCCATTTTGTAATCAAGTTCAATCTAGAACGGAATTAATGGGTAAATTCCAATAAATCATACAGAAGTAGCTTAAAAAATTACACTCTGAAAATCACAATAAGAAAAAATGTAATTTAACAAATAAAGAATATCAAGCTCTACAAGAACTTGAGAATATGCATAATATCACAATTAAAATGTCTAATAAAGGAGGCCTAGTTGTAGTGATGGATACGGAAGTGTATAACATGCAAATAAACAGCATGCTTTTGGATGATGCAACATATAAAAAAATCTCACACAATCCTTTACCTTCTCTCATCACAAAGAGGTATGACTTGATTTCTGAAGATTTTCTTTGGGAGTGATCACCGAAAAACAAAGAGACTATTAATTGTGGATCAACCTATGCTTCCTTGTTTACATGGTCTTCCTAAAACGCATGAAAGAACCAACCCCCCGCCTATGAGACTTATAATCTCTAGTATTAACTCAGTCACTGAACATTTAGAGAATTGGTTGGATACATTGCTACAGCCTCTTGTACAAAGGGTACCTGGTTTCTTGAACGACTGTGATGTATTAAAACAACTATGCAGGCTGTCATGGGCTCCCCAATATACTTGGGTGAGCTGTGATGTCACATCATTGTACACTTGCATTCCATTGGACATTGCGCTGCAAGCAGTGGAATATCATCCAAAGAACTTTGGCAACTTTACCACTGATTTGTGTAACTTTATTATGCTTGTTATTTCATTCCTTATGTCTCATAATTACGTCGTGTATTCTCAGGATTATTTTCTACAGTGCAAAGGTGTCTCAATGGGTCCAAAATATTCGCCTTCCCTTGTGAACCTTGTCATATCCTTTTTTGGACATCAATTATATATACATTGTCAATAATCCCTTTTTGCTAGACGTCTTTTGGTATTGTAATAAACTGCAGGTACTGAGGATGTCGCCACGGATCCGAGACAGACCAAGAGTTAAAGGTTTATTTACAGGGATTTTCTCTCCACGCAGGGAGGAGCAGTAGGGGGTTAAATATGACAGTATGGCAGATACATCGATGATCTCCTCCTTATCTGGAGGGTGATGTGTCTGCCTGTCACGCACAGTGTGGGACAGACTAAGTGCAGCACAAGGGGATAAGGGGAAGGGGGGCTCAACACTAGGGAACCAGGGAGTGGAGAACGCAAGGCAGATCTAACATTACCCTGTTTGCCCTAAGAGACCCTAAATAGGTTCTGCACCTATCGCCGAGCAGGATATCTAGTCCCTGTCAGACCCTAGCAGTAAGCCCAGCTTAGGGAAGGAAGGGGTGAACACTGGTAACCCCACTAACACTAAAGACAGCTAGGATACACAAAAACAAGGGGAAATTTAGCTTGAGTGGACTCAGAGAGAATCACCGTCATC
Source organism: Dendrobates tinctorius (assembly GCF_039654945.1). Classification (NCBI taxonomy): domain Eukaryota; kingdom Metazoa; phylum Chordata; class Amphibia; order Anura; family Dendrobatidae; genus Dendrobates; species Dendrobates tinctorius. The sequence goes on along the minus strand of NW_027361766.1, from coordinate 17,866,233 downwards.
CTTCAAACTCCAAATAGGATGCTACCTGACTACTGCAGCTCCAAGCCTTAACAGGGAATTGCAAATAGAAAATAACACCCGCAACTCCCAACAGGAAGTTGGGATTTCTTAAAACCCAGATCCAGGTGACACTATTAAGGCCGGGTGAGGTAGCCACTAGTCTGCAAGACCTTCTGCAGCCAGATGAAGTGTCTGCAGCCTCTGACACACCCAACACACTGCCATACCGAACTTCGTCCAGTACGATAACAATAATCTGTACAATCTTTCTTTTACTTATACATTCAATCGGCACAACATTTCCTTTTTGGATCTCATTATAGAGGGAACTCATCACAACATATCCACCTCTACTCATTTTAAGCCCATGTCAGGCAACACTATTCTACATGCTAACAGCGACCATCCCCAAGATACTATCAGAGCAATACCAGTGGGTGAATTCACGCGTATTAAACACAACTATAGTAATGTTAATGAGTGCAATAAGGAAATTAAGGAATGTAAAGCAAGATTGTCCAATAGGGGATACCTCGCTTGGACCCTGGATAGGGCATCTAAAAGCACAGACAACATAAAAAAACAGACCTATTGGGAATTAATGGCGCTGCATCGCCCGCAACAGGCGCAATGCACCACCCAGATTAGTATTTGCTTTACAGTACAGCCCACAATTCTATCAAATAAAAAATATAGTCATGAAGTATCTACCACTGTTGAGTGATGATGCGATAGTGTCTCTGATTCTGGATCCTGATGTCCAAGTGGTAGCTAAAAAGGCCAGAACTTTGGGAAATATCTTATCCCCCGGTTTCCCTAATAAAATGGAACAACGTCATACTTGACTTGATTGCAAGGGTTTTTTAAAATGTAGTGTAAACAGATGTGGCATATGCTGCCTCGCAATGGTCACAAAACCTTCTCTGATAGTAATCAAACTCAAGTATTTAATATCAAACAACACATCAATTGCAAAAGTGATCATGTAGTTTGTTATAAAATGTACCTCATGTAATAACCTGTATGCGGGGTGCACTATACGAAAACTGAAAAAAAAACCGCATATCAGAACATCTCACAGACATATACAGCACCTCCAATACAAATCGTACCATCTCTCATGCATCCACACATTTCATTTCACAGCACAACAAAAACACTACCTCAGTGCAAATTTTTGGAATACGGCGATCAGCTGCTAATCCCAGGGGTGGTGACGTTAGAAACCGTCTCTTGGATAGGGAACCATATTGGATGCTTAATCTTGACACGATATCCAAATGGTTTAAATCTAAAACGGGAGTTAATGTTTCACTATTAATGTTATATGATTTGCTTTGCTGCTTTGTTTGCATGCCATTCCTTTTTTTTTTAAAGACATTTTGGGTGGGGGGGAAATTTTTTTTGTTATATATTTATTTACTTTTTTATGCTATTGTTGTATGTTCACGCACTTTTGTAATGGTTTTATCATTATTCACTTATGTGCGGTTTTCACGCTTAGTTCCATATAGTGCTTTTATTCAATTATGACACTTTGTCATGTGACTGATCATCTGTGTTCTGATTGGTTTATGGTTGTATAAATTACTCAGCATTCAGCACATGTTTAGCTTTGTTAAAGAACGCAATGGATGTTCAAAACGCGTAGCTGTATCTACACTCATGATAGAATCTATGAATATTTTTTAGTCCAATACATTTTTGCAAGCTTGGAAGCTGAATCATTTACTCTCTTGATTTCTACAAGTGGTTCCTTGCCTCCCGGGATGCCTAGCTGGGGTGAGCTGGTTATTCTTTTTCTATTTGCTCTAAATTTGAAACTGCCACAAATCTTATTAGGCAGGGACCGGAGTGAGATGCGCTCAAAAAATGCCACATTTGGTAAAAGACACATTTTATGAATCTGTCTAAAACCTCTGAATAAGCAAAGTTATCAAAGAAGCATAAAATAAAAACTTAAAGAAAAACAACTTAAAAATATGGCACAAATCTTCTAGACAATAACGCACATATACAAAATACACTATAAGGGCTCATCCCCATTTGCGACAAAAAAAATTTTCTATGCAATTCTCATGCGAGTGTAATGCGATTTCAGTGTGATTTTTCAATATCACATGAGTATGACATCCGTATGCAATGCGATTTTAACATGAGGTTTTACATAGAGCAGTTCTCTCCAAGGAAAAACTCATGTTTATATAGCATTGTAAACTAACACTGTACACATCGTTTGTTTTTGTTTTTTTAAAAACCTTCAAAACACACACACACATATATATATATATATATATATATATACAGTATATACAGTATATGAGAGGCAGATAGAATAGCCGTTAATTCATTTGTCGGCTTTTGTAAAATAATTTCAAGAGCCGACAGGATATGAGACATGTTTACATACAGTAAACCATTTTATTTCATTTAGTTTTTTATATGTACATATATACACATAGAGTACATACATATATATATATATACACACATGTCAGTGACACACACATACTGTATATATATATACATATAATATATCTAATATAATATATATATACATAATATATATATTATATAGGTAACATATTATATATATGATATATATATAATATATATAGTTACATATAATATATATATATATCTAATATATAATATATTAGATATTTTATATATTTAATATATTAATTTATTTTATATATATATATATATACATATCATATATATAATATAACTATAATATATATACTGTATAATACATATATATACACACACATGTTAGTGACAAATACAATTTTTCTAATGTTGGTTCTAAATTATGGATATGTATTTACTTAATACATGATTATTTCAAGGAACAAAATGTCGTGGGGTCACCCTATTATTTATAGACAGCAACACTATACTACAGTAATTGCATATGTCTCTGACATATATATATATATATATATATTTTATATATACCGTATTTTTCGCTTTGTAAGACGCACTTTTTTCCCCCCAAATTTGGGGGGAAAATAGGGGTGCGTCTTACAATGCAAACATACGTTTTTTGTGCTGCCGCTGCGGGTGTCCGTTACTTGCCGCCATCGCGCTGGGTCCTCCGGGTGCTGCTGCCGCCTCCGCGCTGGGTCCCCTGGTGCCTGCCGCTGCCACCGCCGAGCTCTGTTCTGTGCTGCATGGGGGGCTCTGCCATTCCATCCATGACTGTATGGTGGCTTGCTTCCTGGAAAATGGCCGCCGCGCAAGCGCAGATGGAGATCTCGGCACTGAAATCTCGGGAGATGAGACCACGCTGGCAGCCCGGTCCGCGCTAGGGCCCCCCTACATTTTATTCAGGCGTCTGCTCCGCAGCTTTATTTTCAATGAATACCCAGCGCCTGATGGGCCCCCTGGGCCCCCTCCCGCACCATGGTCCAGCCAGCTTTGCAATCCCCCCTGCACAATGGTCCAGCCACAGCACCACCCTCACCTGACATCACACACTGCTCTGCTCCACTTCCTCATTCGGTCAGTGTGTGCCACGTGGTACTGGGAGAGGGACGGCCAGGTAACAAGAATTTTTTTTTTTTTTTTGAGAGCGGCGATCCGGGGGGCCTGGGGCAGACTGAGAGATGGAGGCAGAATGCTGGGGGCCTGGGCCAGAATGCTGGACATGGGGCAGAATGCTGGGCACGATGGGGCAGATTGCTGGTCATGATGGGGCAGATTGCTGGGCACGATGGGGCAGATTGCTGGACACGATGGGGCACATTTCTGGTCATGATTGGGGCAGAATGTTGGGCACGATGGGGAAGATTGCTGGAGACGATGGGGGCAGAATGCTGGACACGATGGGGCACAATGCTGGACAAGATAGGGGCAGAATGTGACGGTGAGACACAGGAGGGGACTGAATGGACGCGGGGGCAGAATGTGACAGTGAGACACAGGAGGGGGCAGAATGTGAGGCACGGGGGCAGAATGTGACAGTGAGACACAGGAAGGGGCACAATGAGATACAGGGCATGATTGGAGACACATGGGGCAGGATCAAAGACATGGGGGCATGACTGGAGACACTGGGGGCAGGATTGGAGACAGATGGGGCAGGGATGGAGACAGATCGTGCAGGATCATGGGGCAGGATGGATATGGTGGAGACAGATGGGGCAGAATGGGGAGATCATATGGGGCAGAATGGATACTTATGAGGGTGGGATGGGAGAATGGGCTGAAGCCAGGAATGAGACACACGGGGGTCAGGATGGGGGATATTATTACCACAGGGTCTAATTAAGGGATATTATTACTGCAGTGATGTATTTATTTTATTTTTTGAGTATACTGTTTTAAATGGGGGGGCGGTCCTGTTACTGTGTAGAGTGACACTGTGTCGCCTTTTTTTCTTCATGTGATGTAATGTAGAAGTTGGGAAAAATAAGTAATGTGTTATTTCCTGCAGAGACGAGACCTGGCTGGAAGACGTGATGGCGATCTGTGCTGGATGAAAGATGAAAAACAAAGATTAAGGACTTCACCTAGAGACGTCACTGGTGAGTTAGTGTGTTACCTGTACACTGACACTATACACTGTATAGAGGCCCTGTGTATAATGTCATTGATCACTGTATTACCTGTACACAGACACTGCATACTAAGTACAGATCTCCTGTGTATAATGGCACTTATGGTGATAGTATCGTGTTTTTTTTTATTACTGATCAGTATTGTAGTATTCAGTCACTGTGGTGGTAATATGTGATCTGGTCATGGTGCGGTGGTGTTCCTTGTATGTGATATTATTCGGTCACTGTGGTGGTAATATGTGGTCTGGTCATGGTCTGGCGGTATTTGTTCCTTGTGTGTGGTATTATAGGTCACTATGTGGTCTGGACATGGTGCGGTGGTATTTTTCCCTTGTATGTGATATTATTGGTCATTTTAAAAATTGAAAAATAAAAAAAACCTAAATTGTATCACATATTTTAACAAATATTTAATAGGTTACAGTAGAGTAGGGCTCAGCCAAAAGAGTCTACCCTGTTATGGTGGCGGCTTAAAAAATCTTTTGGCCAAAACAAAAGCTGCCGGCTATATGTGTGATCTGGTGATGGGAACTGTTAATGTGTGATTGGTGAGAAGTGGAGTTTTTCCAAGAGAGAGCGGTGGGCCTTTGGACAGTTCGAGGGGTGGAGGCGAGGCAGGGGTGGAGCCTGGGCGGAGTCTCAAGGGGGCCTTGAAAATTTTACCAGTATGGGGCCCCGAAATTCCTAGTGGCAGCCCTGAGTGCAATTAAGTACATTACTGCGGCACTCCAGCGGGTGCTGTGGCCAACGCTGTGTTGGGGGCCCGCCGGCCCGGTGCGTGTAGGGGATACGGGGCCCCGTCGGAAAAAAATGTACACTATTATTTCGCAGCCTACATTGCATTTCTGTGCCTGCTGTGCGGAGCGAAGCACATATTAGGCCCGCCTCCCTGCCTGCAGCCAGTGTATTGCTTCAGTTCAGTCCCGCTCCTTCCCTGAGCCCTCGAGTCTTGAAGGGGGTGTGTCTTGAAGGGTGTGTGTCTTGAAGGGTGTGTGTCTTGAAGGGGGTGTGTCTTTGAGGGGGCCCCGTTTAAAAGTTGAGATGTCACACATTGCCTAACATTGGTCAGAGTGCAATCCGATGTTTAATCAGATTGCACTCATCCGATTTTCGCACCAGTGAGTATGAGCCCTAAAAGAGAAAATTTCACATAAGGAAGAAATAAAAAGAGAGGCGCAATGAGTGTACCTGTATTAAAATTGATTTCCCTAACTAAATTAACAGGGTGCTCACCTTAGAGGGTTGTGCCACCCTTGCACAACCACGGTGTGAGCGTTATTAGTGGGTGGGGAGTGTGTCCTCTCACCCCAGGAGGGCACTGCATGTGGCTGTCAGCAACCTCCGCTCTCCTGTTCGGTCCATCTCTCACCGGCTTCTGGACATATCTTGTAGCCGGCCACATCCGTAAGTGCGATACCAAAGGTCCTGTAGCTTCTCAGCGTCACCGAAAAAAACGCAGGCCCTCCCGCAAGCGGCTGCCCTCCAAGCTGCTCCTGCCGCTAGTCCTCAAGGAGAGGAAAATAAGTGAAAAGCTGCAGCAAAGCGGTCTATAGGAGCGCTAAAGGAGAGGCAGAAACCATAAAAAAGGTTTTAAAAATCAGCTTTTATTCTTCCTCCAATACCCACAGCGCGTTTCTACGGTCACAGCCGTCTTCCTCAGTTGTCAAACCTTTTTTATGGTTTCTGCCTCTCCTTTAGCGCTCCTATAGACCGCTTTGCTGCAGCTTTTCACTAAAAGAGAAAATTAGTCCAGACAACTGGAGAAAGAACAATGATGAATTGCAGTCTATGTGTTGCAACTCTAGAACTAAAAGACATCCTTTCTTCATTTTATTCCATGGCTTAAAAATGGCCAAGTTTAGGAAAGAAGAAAACAAAAATAGTGAATACTGAAAATACTACCGGATGTTAAACACAGCAGTCACTGTATGGTTTGCTGAAGCGTGAGAGACTTTCTCTATAAGTCTACAAGCTTCTGTAGTGTATAAAGGAGGCCTGGGAGACAGGTATTTGGTAGATATGGCTTTTCCCGGGAGAACGGGGCTTCCTTGGACCTTTTTAACGTAGCAATGCATAAAATATTTACAGCTGGAGACAGATCAACGTCAATAAGAGTGTAACTAAACAGATTTGTACTTTGACTGTTATCTCTTTTCATCTTTACTTTTTTGCGCACTGGTTCTGTGACTACAGAATTTATTATGGTCACCCAAATATAATGCTAATCTAAACCAAGATAAACAGTGCTCCTACAACATGCACGTCATTATTAAAATACTGCTGTTTTCTCAAAAAGTGTATTGGCCGTACTACTATGGAACTGGAATTCCCTGCTGTAATTCTAATTGTTTAGGAAATCATTGAGAACCTCCAAAGAAGCTCCGGATATACAAAAGTGCCAGCAATGGTCTACTCTACATATATACAACAGCAGCAGTGGTACTGATATATGTATATTAACCCCTTTACCCCCAAGGGTGGTTTTCATGTTAATTACCAGGTCAATTTTTACAATTCTGACCACTGTAACTTTATGAGGCAATAACTCTGGAACGCTTTTATGGATCCCGGTGATTTGACAATGCTTTCTTGTGACTTATTGTTCTTCATGATAGTGGTAAAATTTCTTTGGTAAGACTTGAATTTATTTGTGAAAAAAAAACAGAAATTTGGTGAAAATTTTGAAAATTTTGCAATTTTCCAACTTTGAATTTTCATGCCTTTAGGGAATCTATCACCCTATTTTTTGCCTATCAGCTGCCGGCACCGACATCAGGGGCTTATCTACAGCATTCTGGCGCCTCCCTTCTTCTAACGGTGACGTCTTCGTCTTTGCTGCCTGTCGTAGCTCCTGCGCAGGCGCACTGCTCTGCCCTCTTGAAGGCAGAGCAGAATACTGCAGTGCCAGGCGACAGACCTCTCCCGGCGCCTGTGCACTGCAGGACTCTGCTCTGCCCTCAACAGGACAGAGCAGTGCGCCTGCGCAGGAGCTGAGACAGGAAGGAAAGAAAAGACGTCACCGTTAGAAGATGGGAGGCACCGGACCAGACCGCGACACCCATCGGACCCGAACCGGACAAGGACCGCCTCTGGGTGAGTATAATATAACTCTTTTTTCTTATCTTTCAGGTTACATTGGGGGCTTATCTACAGCATTACAGAATGCTGTAGATAAGCCCCTGATGTCGGTGCCGGCAGCTGATAGGCGAAAAATAGGGTGACAGATTCCCTGTAAATCACAAAGATATATCACATAAAATACTTAATAAATAACATTTCTCACATGTCTACTTTACATCAGTACAATTTTGGAACCAAAATTTTTTTTGTTAGGAAGTTATAAGGGTTAAAATTAAACCGGTGTTTTTACAACACCATTTTTTTTAGGGATCACATCACATTTGAAGTCACTTTGAGGGGTTTATATGATAGAAAATACCAAAAAGTCACACCATTTTAAAAACTGCTCTGCTGAAGGTGCTCAAAACCACATTTAAGAAGTTTATTAACCCTTCAGGTGCTTCACAGGAATTTTTGGAATGTTTAAAAAAAATGAACATTTAACTTTTTTCACAAAAAAATAATTCAGATTCAATTTTTTTTTATTTCACCAGGGGTAACAGGAGAAATTGGACCCCAAAAGATGTTGTGCAATTTCTCCTGAGTATACCCCATATGTGGGGGTAAACCACTGTTTAGGCACATGACAAAGCTCGGAAGGAAAGAAGCGCCATTTTACTTTTTCAATGCACAATTGGCTGGAATTGAGATTGGATGCCATGTTGCATTTGGAAAGTCCATGATGTGCCTAAGTAGTATAAACCCCCCACAAGTGACACCATTTTGGAAACCCTACCCCCCAAGGAACTTATCTAGATGTGTGGTGAGCACTTTGAACCCCCAAGTGCTTCACAGAAGTTTATAATGTAAAGCCGTAAAAATAAAAAAATCATTTTTTCACAAAAATTATCTTTTCGCCCCCAATTTCTTATTTTCACAAGGGTAACAGGAAAAATTGGACCCCAAAAGTTGTTGTCCAATTTGTCCTGAGTACGCCAATACCCCATATATGGGGGTAAACCACTGTTTGGGCGCATGGCAGAGCTCAGAAGGGAAGGAGCGTCGTTTGACTTTTTCAACTCTAAATTGGCTGGAATTGAGATTGGACTCCATGTCGTGTTTGGAGAGCCCCTGATGTTCCTAAACAGTGGAAATCCCCCATAAGTGACCCCATTTTGGAATAGAGTTCCCCAAGGTACCTATCCAGAAGTGTGGTGAGCACTTTGAACCCCCTAGTGCTTCACAGAAGTTTATAAGTTAGAGCCGTGAAAATAAAAAATCATATTTTTTCCACAAAAATGATCTTTGTGCACCAAATTCTTTTATTTTCCCAAGGGTAACAGGAGAAATTGAAGTTGTTGTGCAATTTGTCCTGAGTACGCTGATACTCGATATGTGGGGATAAACCAATGTTTGGCCGCATGGCAGAGCTCGGAAGGGAAAGAGCGCCGTTTGACTTTTTCAATGCAAAATTGGCTGGAATTAAGATCAGACACCATGACGTGCTTGGAGAGCCCCTGATGTGCCTAAACTGTGGAAACCCCCCACAAGTAACCCCATTTTGGAAACTAGACCTCTCAAGGAATGTATTTAGATGAATGGTAAGCACCTTGAACCCCCAGGTGCTTCACAGAAATTTATAATGTTGAGCCGTGAAAATAATAAAATCACATTTTCCTCACAAAAATGTTGTTTTAGCCCCAAGTTTTTAATTTTTCTATGGGCTAATAGGAAATTTTTTTAACAACAAACTGAGATCCATTTTTTCCTGAGTGCCCCATTATCCTACATGTAATTGGGAAATATTCTTTAGGCACAGTGCAAAGCTCAGAAGGCAGGGAGCGTCAGATTTTACTATTATGGTTTAAAGGTGCCATGACCAACTGGGAGAGCCCATGAGGTGCCAGAACAGCAGAACTCCCCATAAGTGACCCCATTTTATGAACTACACCTCTCAATGAATTCATCTAGGGGTGCAGTGATCATATTGACACTATGGGTGTGTCACAGAATTTTATACCTTTGGGCAGTGAAGACAAAATAACTACATTTTTACCACCAAAATTTTGTTTTAGCCAAAGATTTTACAGTTTCACACAAGAAGTGGGTAAATATGGCATCAAAATTTGTCCCACAATTTCTACTGAACATGGCAATACCCCCTATGTGGCTGTTAAGTACTACTTAGCCATACGGAGAAAATTGGGAGGAACTGCCTCCTGGAGCGCAGATTTTCCTAGAACAGTTTGCGGACTCCGTATACAGAGACCCTAATTGCTAGAAGAGCAGAATTCCCCCTTCAAGTGACCCCATTTGGGAAACTATACCCCTTTGGGAATTTATCTGCAGATGTAGCGATGATTTTGACTTCATGGATATTTTCCAGAAACAAGCAGCAATGAATGCTCTTCATTACTGCTCTCCATTACTAAGTGGTGCATGCCTACAGAAGCACGGGCATAACGTTCTAGTGACTGCAATGTACTGGTCACTAGAGCGTACTGCTCACTACAATGGCAGTTTGCAATTCTCACTCGTCAACATTCATTGCTGCTTGTTTCTGGAAAATACAAATGGAGTCAAAATTGTCACTACACCTGTGGATAAACTTTGCTACAAGGCAAGGAAGAAGAGCCGGGCAAAGCGCCAGAATAGATGCACCTTTTCTGGGTGGCATTGGGCTGCTATTTTTAGGCTGGGGGGTAAATATCCAGCCTGAGAATATCAGCCCCACAGCTGTGAGCTTTAGCAAGTCTGGTTGTCGAAAATGGGAGAGACCCCTCACCATTTTTTAAAATGATTTATTTAAATAATTTAAAAAAACAGCACGGAGACCCCTCTATTCTTGATAGCCAACCTTCCTGAAGCTGACAGCTGAGGGATGCAACCCCTAGCTGTGAGTTTTGCCTGGCTGGTTATAGAAAATACAGGGGAACCTATGCCGTTTTTTTTCACTTTATTTATTTATAGCGCAGACGGCGGGTGATGAATACCCCCATCAGCTGCTCCTGCTCTCACTGTTATTATCGGCAGAAGGTGTCGGATGATGGGAGCAGTAGTCCCATCCGCTGATACTAGTGACCGGACGTAAACTTTATACCTCCTATCACAGCTGCTTTAAAGCTACCTGAGTTCACTGCCACTGGTTCTTGCAGCAGTTCAAGTGCGGGACTAATGAGTACCAGAGTTGAGTGCCGGACTTGCAGTCGTTCCTCAGGCTGGCACTGGTGCTGAGCAGCATGAGAACCAGCTGCTATGAGAGCAGATGACCTTACAGTATGGTTATCTCAGTTCACAGAGGTGCTTCCCTCTTGAGAACCAGCCAATGTGAACTGAGATAATCTTAATGATGTCACCTCAGTGCACAGCAACCGGGTCTCGCGGAGTGCAGTGCGACACTTGGCAGTTGAATAGAGCTCCATTCACTTGATGTAGCAGAGTTGGTGTTCGTGGGTCCTCATTATTATGGATTATCTTTGGACAGGTGAGAATTACTTTGAATTTCTTTATTTTTATGTTAATAAATGGGAAAAATAAATGGGAAAAGAAGGGATTTTTCTGAGAGTGTTTTGTTCAATTAAAGAATTTTTTTCTGTGTTTGTCTTTCTTACTTTTAACTATAGTGTTAGTATTGGGGATGTCTGGGTTTGATATCAGCTGACATAAAACAGTTGATAGCAACCCCAAAATCATTGCTCCCCCAGCCTAAAAACAGCAGCCCGCAGCAGCCCAGAAAAGATACGACAATTCTGGTGCTTTGCCCGGCTTTTCCCACTTGCCCTGTAGCGGTGGCAAGTGGGGTTCATATTTGTGCTCTTCATGTCCACTTAAATTGCTTAGAGTAGCATGAACGCCAAATATGGCCCTGATTAGAGATATAAATTGCGTAATTCATTGGGAATGAATTGACGTTTCAACGTTCAATGGAAGCAAAAATCAGCAACCAATTGAGGGCTAGATGCCAAATTACCCGAAAAGCAAGTAAATTAAATAAATAAATAAATCACAGCCAGCTCCAATGTGCATTAATTTCATAACAGCTACTCATGATGTCTCTCACAAATGTGACTGCTATTTTCCTGAGAGTACAGGGCTCATGCTTGAGAAAGGGAATAACCCCTAAAATGTTGCGATCCCAATCTAGCTTTGCTCCTTCAGACTCTCCATGTTCTTACAACAACTGTCTGAAAAGATGGATATACCTCATTTGAATAATTAGGGCAGAGGTGAAACTGCTAAAAACTGGTTTGGTACTGTGTTAGCCAGTAGAAAAAAGATATAAGGTGCTCTCAGTGAGAGAAACAAAATAGGAATCATGTGGGTGTGATACCTTTTAATGGCTAACAAAATATAGTGAAAGCTTTGCAATATCATTCACTATATTTTGTTAGCCATTATAAGGTATCACACCCACAAAATTCCTATTTTGTTTCTCTCACTGAGAGCACCTTATATCCTTTCTGCTAAAAAACAAAATCACTATATACATTAACATGCTTACATTACACATACATATGGATATAGAGAAAGGAGAAGACCTCCTAAAGCCGACTAAGTATTGGTCATTGTATTTGACATTCATGTTGGGTGATGTCTCAGGCAGCAATATGTACATTATTATGCATTACTCTAGACCAGGGGTGGGCAATTAATTTTCCAGAGGAGCCACATGAGAGACTGTGACTGTTGTGGAGGGTAGAGCCAATATGCTGAAATTAATTCTGCTTAATATCAACATATTGATTATAATTATTTATATTGTGTCACTTAATATTGAGCAGAATTAAGTATGCTGACATACCTCTATAAACCGTAAGAGCCTATGCACAGGCCCCACTATAATGTAAGCGCCAACACACAGCCTCCTATTTACAGTATGAGCTCCCACATAGCACCCTACATACAGTATAAGCCCCTACACAGCCTTCTATATACAGTAGGAGCCCCTACATAGCCTTCGCTATACAATATGAGCCCCACATGGCCTCCTATATGCAGCGTGAGCCCCAATATAGCTTCCTATATATAGCATGAGCCACACATAGCTTCCCTATATACAGCGTGAGCACTCACATAGCCTCCCTATATACAGCATGAGCTCCACATAGCCTCCCTATATACAGCATGAGCCCCACATAGCCTCCCTATGTACAGCGTGAACCCCCACATAGCCTCCTTATATACAGCATGAGCCTCTGTGGCGCCCCTGAGGCTCAGTCGCCACAGAGTTACTGCACCTTCTCCTACGGTGCAGTGCCCCACCAACTAGGTAAGTTGGGAACTCCTTTCCACACTCCAACACCTGCACCCACACACAGGATAGTTCAACAATGGACCGGATTGGGGCTCCATGCTTAGAGGATAGCAGAGCACCTTTCGTGGGTCCTTGCTTCGTAACACGAGGTGTGCTGGGAGGTGGGTGGTGTTAGATATAAAAGAGTGGGAAGGTTTAGAATTGGAGTTCAGTTCAGTTCAGTCTGGAGGAGAGGCTGAGAGCAGGCTGACAGAAGGTCAGCCTGAGGGGAGCTCAAGGCGGAGGAAGGCAGTCAGTCAGGCGAGGCTGAGGACTGGTCTTAGTGGAACGAGCTCCCTAGGAAAGGAACAGAAGGAGAAAGACGTAGAACTGCAACCTAAGCTTCCATAAGAGAGAGAAGGAACAGCGCGGAACGAAGGAGTAGGAGAACAGAGAGGAGTTGTGGGTTGGAAGAGGAACCCTGCCTATAGGTTCTCAGCACAAGGCTGGGGCCCGGTCCCGAGGTTGTATGGACTTATGGTTCTGCAGCAGACACCGGTGGAGTAGTTGGCTGTAAATGCACTACTCCCATCTAAGACTTGGGACACAACAGCAACCGAATAGAGAGCCAGGACTCAGAGAGGAGTCCCCGATAGAGGCTACAGCTGTCTGTCATACAAGTAAGGTTCTAGGAACATTTGACAGGAGGAACTTCAGAGTACCACGGACCTGGAGCTCTTCACACTAAAGGCGCAATAGAGGAGTCGTTCAGGAAAGGTACATGTTGGCGGAGTGTTGGAGAGGAGAAGCCTAACTTGCCTGGGAGGTTGATTGAGTCTCTGCCCCGGAGGACACGGCATGGAAGCGGGCACCAGTGGTTACCAAGAACTGTGAGTAAAGCGTTGAAACTGCAAGCCCTGGTGTCCTCCATTCCTTCTTGCGTCCGCCAGCACTGCTACATTCCCTGCGCCGGACACTACACTGTCAAGGTGTCCCCACATCTACACTGCCCTGGGACAACAGCCCTGCCTGTGGAGGGCTATACCACCATTGCTGCATCCCACCATCTGTCCCAGAGGATCTGTCTGCAGTGTCGGCTTAACATCTCCCTTGCCGAACACCACAGGTGGCATCACAAACTATTCAATTCCATTAACCACACACCACCATTGACATTGGGCGCCCAGGGCCATGGACCGGGTCACAGCTGCCATGATACTTTCCCCCTGACACTGGCCCGGTACTGAGTACCCTACTGTCCTGGGACCTATAGCTTCAAATATACATCTTCCTGAGGATGCAGATAACGTTGACTGCAAGCAGCAGTGGCAGCTGATGGACAGCGAGAGGGGGAGTGGACCAAGGGCTGAAACAGTGGCCCACTACACAACCGTGGGCCACTGTTTCAGCCCTTGGTCCATGGGCTGGACTAGAACAGCCAGATGGCCTGATGTGGCCTCCCGGGTCGCAGTTTGCCCAGGTCTGCTCTAAAGTCTTTCATATATGTTACATGGGCTCAGTGTGACCCTCCTCTCCTCTCAGGGTTGGTTTTAAACAATGTGGAGTCCTGGGCAAAATTAAAAGTGGGACCCGAAATGCAAACATATTGCACCATCCCATAGAAATGTGGCGCCCCCATGAGTATGGTTGCCACAGTGGCATTACCTTCCTCCTAGGGAGTGTGATGTCATGCTTGGAAGCAATAAAGGGTCTCTCTGTCAGTTAATCACAACACACAACACAGTTCTCATTCCAGGCCAGCAGAGGGAGCTCTGAACCAAAACTGGGGGAAGAGCTACTCTCTGGGGGCCAGGAAGGGGAAATTAGGAGTTCGTGTGAGGAGGGCAACGTGTGTGGATGTGAGGAGAGGAGCTGGAAGATTGAGCAGAGTTCAGAGCTCACTTCTAGCTATAGCGCATGATCTGGAGCCCGGTCTCCAAGGTTGTATGGATACTGATGTTCCTGCAGCAGAAACCGGAGGAATAAGAAGCTGTAAATGCTCTGTTCCCATATAAGACTCGGAGGCACAACAGCAACGGGTGAGCCAGAAGAAGAAGAAGGCTACAGCTGTCTGCCATACGAGGGAGTTCTAAAAGAGAACAAGCAAGTGGAACTTCAGTGTAGCACAGTACTGCAAGTACCTAAGATACGCACTAGAAAGGAGACTACACAACCCATCTGATAGAGAGATTCCTACGGTAAGTTGCTTCCAGGCCGGCCAGCCTCTGTTCCATCTATAATCTGGAATTCTGGGCTGCAATTACCAAGCAAGTAAAGGTAAAAGAAACTGCACCCTATTTTGTCCTTGCCTTCTTCCTGCAAACTCTCCAGCACTGCTACATCTCTGTACCAGACACTACACCCTCTTCCTCAACACCTATCCTCTTCATCTACTCTGCGCTGGGACTGCAGCCCTGCCTGTGGAGGGCTACAACATCATTGCTGCACAACACCATCTGTCCCAGAGGATCTGTTTGCAACGTTGGCTTAACATCTTCATTGCCGAGCACCACAGGTGGCGTCACGTATCATCCACTCATAAACTTTAATCATCAGCCACACTATTCCTTTTACATGGATGCCCAGGGCCACGGACCGGGTCACCGCTACTGTGACACTTCCCTCTGAGATACCGGCCCGGTACTGAGTACCCCACTGCCCTGGTGGGCGATCCAGAAACATTAAACATTTTTCCATGTACATGAACTGATTTTAGATATTTAACCCAATTTCATTTTTTTCCTATTCATTTCTCCTCCCCTTCTTCCAAGAGCTATAACTTTTTTTTTATTTTTCTGTCCACATAAACATATGAGGGCTTGTTTTGGGGGGAATGACACCATTCATTTTACCATTAGAAAACGGGGAAAAAAAATTCCAAGTGCAGTGAAATTGTGAAAAAAAATTCTGATGTTGTTTTTTTGGAATTATATTTATAGTTTACATTTAATGGTAAAAATTATCTGGAAGTATTATTTTCTTCATCAGTACGATCACAGCGATACCAAACTTGTCCAGTTTTTTTCTTAGTTTAGTGGTGAAAAAAACCTCAGAAATTTGTAAAAAAAAAAAAAAAAATTGGGGGGATTGCATCGCCATTTTCCAAGACCTATTTTTGAGATCATTCCAGGAGACATAGCAAACTCTTGCAACAGAATGTATCGATGTGCCATCCAGTGCCATCCCATACTTTACATGTGTTACTATCAGGGCCGCCATCAGGGCATTACTACCCTGACTGGCATATGGGGCCCGGTGGGCAGAGGGGGCCCACATCGGGCTCGGTCTCCTCTGCTCACCAGGCCCCTACTGGCAGCTAAACCGGGCCCTCGGCGCTGTGGCAGTTAAACGCTATTGACATGCAGGCCCGGTGGCCCGCACGTCAATAGTTAACAGCCACGGCAGCTGCCAGACAATCGGAGGCTGGCAGCTGACATCAGCCGCAGCGTGCACCTCGACGGCGTCTGACGTCAATGTCAGTTGCCGGCAGAGCACGCTACAGCGTGGAGGGAGCGCGAGCGTCGCCCATCGCTGGAGCGCAGCCAGGTAATTATTAGAACTTGTTTTTTTTTTCTTGACAGCAATGACCCGGGGGTGCCCGGGGGGCAGAATGCTAGACATGAGGGAGAATGCTGGACTGGGGCAGAATGCTGGAGACTGGGGCAGAATGTTGGATTGGGGCAGAATGCTGAACATGGGGCAGAATGCTGGAGACTGGGGCAGAATGCTGGACATGGGGGCAGAATGCTGGACATGATGGGGAAGAATGCCGGACATGATGGGGGCAGAATGCTGGACATGATGGGGGCAGAATGCTGGACATGATGGGGGCAGATTGCTGGACATGATGGGGCAGAATGCTGGACATGATGGGGCAGAATGCTGGACATGATCAGGGCAGAATGCTGGTCATGATGGGGCAGAATGCTGGACATGATGGGGGCAGAATGCTGGACATGATGGGGCAGAATGCTGGACATGATGGGGCAGATTGCTGGGCATGATGGGGAAGATTGCTGGACATGATGGGGCAGAATGCTGGACATGATGGGGCAGATTCCTGGACATGATGGAGGCAGAATGCTGAACATGATGGGGCAGATTGCTGGACATGATGGGGCAGATTGCTGGACATGATGGGGCAGATTGCTGGACATGATGGGGGCAGATTGCTGGACATGATGGGGGCAGATTGCTGGACATGATGGGGGCAGATTGCTGGACATGATGGGGGCAGATTGCTGGACATGATGGGGGCAGAATGTGACAGTGAGACACAGGAGGGGGCAGAATGGACACAGGGCAGAATGTGACAGTGAGACACAGGAAGGGTGCAGGATCATGGGGCAGGATGGATACGATTGAGACAGATGGGGAAATCATATGGGGCACAATGGATACTCATGAGGGCGGGATGGGAGGAACATATGGCTGAAGCCAGGAATGAGACACACGGGAGCCAGGATGGGGAATATTATTACCATAGGGGTTAATTAAGGGATTTTATTTTTGCAGTGATGTCTTTATTTTATTTTTTGAGTATACTGTTTTAAATGGGAGGATGGTCCTGTTATTGTGTAGAGTGACACTATGTCGCCTTTTTTTCTTCATGTGATGTAATGTAGAAGTTGGAAAAAAAATAAGTAATGTGTTCTGCAAGCAGAGCTCTAGATAACTGTGCTATTTCCTGCAGAGATGAGTCCTGGTTGGAAGACGTGATGGCGGTCTGTGCTGGATGAAAGATGAAAAGCAAAGATGAAGGACTTCACCTAGATGCATCACTGGTGAGTTAGTGTGTTACCTATACACTGACACTATATACTGTATACTATATACAGAGGTCCTGTGTATAATGTCACCAGTGATCACTGTATTACCTGTACATTATATACAGAGCTCCAGTGTATAATGTCATTGATCACAGTATTACCTGTACACAGACACTGCATACTAAGTACAGATCTCCTGTGTATAATGGCACTTATGGTGATGGTATTGTGTTTTTTATTACTGATCAGCATTGTAGTATTCAGTCACTACATGGTCTTACTATGTGGTCTGGACATGGTGTTGTGGTATTTGTCCCTTGTATGGGCTATTATTTGGTTACTTTGTGGTGGTAATATGTGGTCTGGTCATGGTGCGGTGGTATTTGTTCCTTGTATGTGATATTATTCAGTCACTATGGTAGTAATATGTGGTCTGGTCATGGTGTGGTGGTATTTGTTCCTTGTATGTGGTATTATAGGTCACTATGTGGTGGTAATATGTGGTCTGGTCATGGTGCGATGATATTTGTCCCTTGTATGTGATATTCTTGGTCATTTTAAAAATTGAAAAATAAATAAAAATATACTGTACCTAAATTGTATTGCATATTTTAACAAATATTTAATAGGTTACAGTAGAGTAGGGCTCGGCCAAAAGAGTCTACAGTGTTGGGATGGCAGCTTAAAAAATCTTTTGGCCAAAACAAGAGCTGCTGGCTATATTTGTGATCCAGTGATGGGAGCTGTTAATGTGTGATTGGTGAGAAGTGAAGTTTTTCCAAGAGAGCGGTGGGACTGTGGACAGTTTGAGGAGTGGAGGCAGGGCTGGGGTGGAGCCTGGGCGGAGTCTAAAGGGGGCCCCAAAAATTTTGCCATTATGGGGCCCCAAAATTCCTAGTGGCAGCCCTGGTTACTATTAGTGATAAGCGAGTATACTCGTTGCTTGGGTTTTTCCGAGCATGCTCGGGTGACCTCCGAGCATTTTGGCGAGCTCGGAGATTTAGTTTCTGTCGACGCAGCTGCATAATTTGCGACTGCTGGACAGCCTGAATACATGTGTGGAATGCCTGTTTGTTAGGGAATCTCCACATGTATTCAGGCTGGCAAGCAGCAGCAAATCATGCAGCTACGGTGACAGAAACTCAATCTCCGAGCACGCCAAAATACTCGAGCATGTTCGGGAAAACCCGAGCAATGAGTATACTCGCTCATCACTAGTTACTATATTAATAAAGGAGCATTTTACACCATGCAGTAATTGAGTGAATACAGAGAAGAAAGCTTGTCAGCGTGAAAAAGGTGTTATTTCTCACAAATTTGTTTTATTTTAGTTAGACTTGATAATAATGCTGCCCCTGGCTTTCTTCTCTCGACTTTTCTCCAGGTGGTTGACAGGTTTGTCCTATCGGTATAGACCTGCCAATCACCTGAAGCATGGAGAAGCCAGGAAGGGGATGCAGCAGACTATATCTCTCCCTATGGTCCCTGCTGACTATTCAAACTACCGTATCTTTTCTCTGAAATGCTGGAGCGTTTCAGAGAAAAACATACCTGGATGCAATGAAACAGCCACGCTCTAATTCGTGATTTGGGCAGCGTGAATCAACTGAAAGGTTCCCTTTATTTCAAAAAATAACTTTTTTGATTTAAAGAATCGCAGTGAGATGGATTTAATAATTCTGGATATTAGAGCAGAGCAAAACGATAATGAATCTCAAATGATTCTCACATTACATATTGCCATTTAGCCCACTCTGACCTTTACCCCCTTATGCTTAGCATCACAGCTCCTGTCCTGGCCAAAGTTTGGGAACAGTTCTTTTTACGTTCATACTGAGAACCAAGCAGGGGCACAGTGTGGGAAAGTATCTTTCAGCCAGTGAGAAGCAGCCCTAGCCTCTTGACATGAAGTTTAGACTCCTAAATCTGCAGTGATCAAGCAGTGATGGGAAGGAGAGGACATAAGGGTGCAGACAGGTCTTCAAGGCTAAACGGTTTCACACAGGATGCAATTCACAGAAAGAGGCCGGAGACTACAAATCGAAAGAGAGCGCTACAGTGCCAAAGCTGCAAAGCTAACTGTACAGATAGATAATGTATGTACAGAAAGAATGTTTCCTAATGAATAACCTTTATATACTCTATGTTTTAAAGCTGAGGTCCAGTGAAGATCAATGTCAACCTAACAGGGGCGTACATAGAAAACATGGGGCCCCATAGCAAAAGTCTGAATGGGGCCCCCCCCACCCCAAAAAAAAAAAAAAAGATAAAAAAAATTAACAGGTGCTCTTAACTCCAGGCATGCATGTTATAGGTCAAACAATTAATTTTATAGCTAATCTTTGATTTTTTTCTCATTTGAGTAAAATAAAAAGAATACAAAATTATATCCAATTTGATATATTCCTTATAAAAGTAAAAATGGAAGATTAAGCAGGACAACGTCTAAAATGATTTTCAATCTGGCTTAAAAATAATCCCACTCAGTAACACATCCTTCTTTGTAACCAGTATGTGCTGCTGAGAACAATAATAATCTATCCACACAAAACAATCTATACTGATCATCCTGTGAGCATAAGAAATGCCAAAATGGGCTATTGGCCAACAAGTAGCTGATTGATTGTCAATATATATCACAGACATTTAGCAGGGCAGAATAAATCATTGGTGGCTCAGTGGTGTATATATATATATATATATACACTCACTGGCCACTTTATTAGGTACACCTGTCCAACTGTGTGTTAAGACTTAATTTCTAATCAGCCAATCACATGGCGGCAACTCAGTGCATTTAGGCATGTAGACATGGTCAAGACAATCTCCTGCAGTTCAAACCGAGCATCAGTATGGGGAAGAAAGGTGATTTGAGTGCCTTTGAACGTGGCATGATTGTTGGTGCCAGAAGGGCTGGTCTGAGTATTTCAGAAACTGCTGATCTACTGGGATTTTCACGCACAACCATCTCTAGGGTTTACAGAGAATGGTCCGAAAAAGAAAAAAAATCCAGTGAGCGGCAGTTCTGTGGCCGGAAATGCCTTGTTGATGCCAGAGGTCAGAGGAGAATGGGCAGACTGGTTCGAGCTGATAGAAAGGCAACAGTGACTCAAATTGCCACCCGTTACAACCAAGGTAGGCAGAAGAGCATCTCTGAACGCACAGTGCGTCGAACTTTGAGGCAGATGGGCTACAGCAGCAGAAGACCACACTGGGTACCACTCCTCTCAGCTAAGAACAGGAAACTGAGGCTACAATTTGCACAAGCTCATCGAAATTGGACAGTAGAAGATTGGAAAAACGTTGCCTGGTCTGATGAGTCTCGATTTCTGCTGCGACATTCGGATGGTAGGGTCAGAATTTGGCGTAAACAACATGAAAGCATGGATCCATTCTGCCTTGTATCAACGGTTCAGGCTGGTGGTGGTGGTGTCATGGTGTGGGGAATTTTTTCTTGGCACTCTTTGGGCCCCTTGGTACCAATTGAGCATCGTTGCAACGCCACAGCCTACCTGAGTATTGTTGCTGACCATGTCCATCCCTTTATGACCACAATGTACCCAACATCTGATGGCTACTTTCAGCAGGATAATGCGCCATGTCATAAAGCTCGAATCATCTCAGATTGGTTTCTTGAACATGACAATGAGTTCACTGTA
This sequence comes from Dendrobates tinctorius, assembly GCF_039654945.1. Taxonomy (NCBI): domain Eukaryota; kingdom Metazoa; phylum Chordata; class Amphibia; order Anura; family Dendrobatidae; genus Dendrobates; species Dendrobates tinctorius. The sequence continues at coordinate 17,844,947 of NW_027361766.1, read as the reverse complement.
CTCAAATGGCCTCCTCAGTCACCAGATCTCAATCCAATAGAGCATCTTTGGGATGTGGTGGAACGGGAGATTCGCATCAGGGATGTGCAGCCGACAAATCTGCGCCAACTGTGTGATGCCATCATGTCAATATGGTCCAAAATCTCTGAGGAATGCTTCCAGCACCTTGTTGAATCTCTGCCACGAAGAATTGAGGCAGTTCTGAAGGCAAAAGGGGGTCCAACCCGTTACTAGCATGGTGTACCTAATAAAGTGGCCAGTGAGTGTATATATATATATATATATGTATATATATATATATATACACACACACCTGCAGTGCATGCAGGGCCCCCCCCTTCACCCTCCACAGTGCGTGTAGCCGGGCCCCCCTCCCTAAGGTGCAAAGTGCAGCCAGAGCCATTGTAAATGTAAAGTGCCAGGCTGCCAGCACAGTGAGGGGACACATTTAACAAAAAAAATCCACCCCCAGCCGGGCTCACCGTCTTGTGTGTATGTCCCTCTCCCTGAGTGAGGCTACTTTCACATTTGGTTTTTTTGCAACAGGATGCATTTTGTGCGCCCAAGCGCACACTACAAAAAAACGCATGCGCATACAAACGCATGTGTATGTGCACCTATGCGCACCCATGTTAAAGTATAGGGAAAAAAACACATGCGTTTTTTTGCGCTAAAAAACAGCGCAAAAAAACGCAAGTGTGAAACCAGCCTGAGAGAGGCTCATGAATGTTTTCTGCTTTATGCTTCCTGCTTCATGCAATGCACGTGTGCTGCTCTCTGGCTCCCAGGAGGCGTGGCGTTCTTATGCAAATCCAGCCAGAAACTTCAGCCAACTGCTGACTAGGAAACAAGAAAAGGGGAGCTTCAAGGGGCCAGGGGGTATACAGTGGCCGGCAGCCATCGCTTACATTTAATTAAAGGAGATAGTACTGTGTCAGCACAGCACAGCTGCCAAACTGCAGTGGTCGTCGCGGGCCCCCTCACCCATCTGGGCCACCTCACCTGTCCGGGCCCCATAGCAGCTGCGTGGTCTGCTACTATTGACGGTACGCCGCTGCAACCTATCCACAAGATAGGTGACAATGTATAGTTCGGTGAAGGTTTGACAGTTGGGCAGCCACTGACAGAGAGAACAGGGAACTTTTATCCCCATTAGAAGGAAAAGGTAGTGCGTATGCTCAACCGCTGCTAAATAGGTTTGCTTTATCCCGTAATCCCAGTGTGCGGGTCACACTTGTAGGACTCAAAGCAAAATTTTGAACTCAATAGAACGCATCTGCAGCCGTCTTTCCAAATCAACTTTAACTTCAGTTTGGTCAATGTTAACTTCACATAGACTGATCAAATCAGTTCTACCTTCACACTGGCCAGTAGTAAGAATGAAAAAAGTTTGTAATATAACATGCAACACTTGTTTAATTACACTGTGTGGACAATTATTAGGCAATTTGTATTTTTCATAATGAATTTCATTATTGAACAAGTTGGTCAATCCGAAAGTTTAATAAACTTGAAACCTCAATATTTAAAGGGGTTGTCCACTATACTCGAACAACCCTATCTAAATCAGCATGCTTTCAACAGTAAAATTGCAACACTTATACTCACCTCTGGTGCCGTTCCAACGGTGTCAAAACTCGCTCTCTTGCGACTTGCAGACGCTTCACTCACTCCGCCATCAGAAGATTCAGACATCAAGAGGAAGTCAGAGCTATGTATGAACGGGGGATTGTGAAGCCTGCGCTGCCTGGTGTAGGGCTCGCATGACATAACAATCTCATTCGAGGTCTGGGAAGCGAGTGCCAACACTGTATAAGTGTTGTTATCTTACTGCTGCAAACATGTTAATAGAGACAGTGTTTTCCGAGTAGCAGACAATTGCTTTAAGAAGCCAAGGCTATGTTCACACATTGCATTATTGCTGCGCTTTTCTCCAGTTTTTTATGCAAATTTTAAGCTGTGTTTTACAGTACCAGCAAAAGCTATGAGATTACAGAAATCTCATGCACACACATTGTTTTTTTCCTGACTGATTTGTAAAACTACTGCAGCATGTCTCTTCTTTCAGAGTTTTTTCCAGCTTTTTTGCAGCACTTTTTCAACCATAGAAAACAATGAGTAAGTGCAAAAATGCAGGTATCTGTTTTTTGTTTTTTTTTGCGTTTTTGGTGCAAAAACCTCAGGAAGTTGCATCATGTTTTTTGGGGGGCACTAAACTTTATCAACATGCATTTTCCTCCCCAAAATTTGGGGTACATCTTATAAACCGGTGTGTCCTATAGTCTGCAAAATATGGTACTCGTCTAATAATTGTGCAGAAAAAATAGTAGGACCCACAGGGCTGAACTTATCATGCAGTTGAAATTTTATTGTTATATGCAACATAAGAGGCAAAAAATAAAATAAAAAAAATAGAAAAGAAAAAAATGACCCTTGTGGATACAGATTGTTTCAGCAACGTTTCGGCTTGACTAAGCCTTTTTCAAGTAAAAAATCTGGTGAAGTGTTGAATGTGGGATCTGAGCTTATAGATCGCAGAACCAGATGGAGTGGATACAACGGGCGTTCCCCCTCACCCCAACGAACGTTTCGCCCTTAGCTTTTTCCAGGGGTGTCACTGAAAATGTCAATATGAATAACGAATCACCCCCCTAAAGTCAGTACTTTGTAGAACCTCCTTTTGTTGCAATTACAGCTGCAAGTCGCTTTGAATAAGTATCCATGAGCTTTCCAGATCTTCCCACTGGGATTTTTGCTCTTTCCTCAAAGTAAAACTGGTCCAGCTCCTTCAAGTTAAATGGTTTCCTCTGGTGAACAGCAATCTTCAAGTCTAACCACAGATTCTCAATTGGATTTATGTCTGGGCTTCGACTAAGCCACTCCAAAACATTTACATATTTCCCCCTTAAGGCCTGTTTCACACTTCAGTTTTTTGTGTCAGTTAAAATCCGCCAACAAGGCGGAAAGCGGATCCGTTCCTAACTGATGTAAAAGGATGCCAACTGATCCGTTTTTTTGACGGATCCGCCGAATGAAGAATTTTAAAGGAACCACTGCCTGGGAAGGGAGAGAGAGGGGGAGAGAGAGAGAATTTTTTCTGTCCGACAGAAATGATTTCAGGGTTAAATTTCCGCCTGACATCATGACATCATTTCTCCGGGCATGCGCACTATAAAAATGCGGATCCTTCAGCACAAAAAACGTTACATGGTTCGTCCAGGCATCTCGACGGACGCTAAAAAATTGACGGATCCGCAAAAAAACGGATCCAATGGATGGCCAGCCGTCAAGATCCGCCGGTAATGCAACTCAATGGGAAAAAAATGGATCTGCCAAAAAAAAGGCGAATCCGTTTTTTTGCAAAAACGGCGGATTTTCACTGATGGTCAAAAACGGAAGTGTAAAACAGGCCTAAACCACTCAAATGTTGCTTTATCAGTATTCTTTGGTCATTGCCTTGTTGGAAGGTGAACCTCTATCTCAGTCTCAAATGACTGACAGACTGAAACAGGTTTTGCTCCAGAATATCCCTGCATATCGCACCATCCATCTTCCCCTCGACATGGACCATTGTTACTGTCTCTGCTGCCGAAAAACATCCCAACAGCATGATGGTGCCACCAGGAATTTCAGGGCCCAATATTGACAAAATTTTCGGCCACCTTGAGACTTCGCCCAGGCTCCACCCAAGTTCCGCTTCAACACCACTCTTGGAAAAACTCCACTTCTGCACCACGTCCTCACTAATCACACATTAACAGTTCCCGTCGAACAACATATCACATACATAGCCAGCAGCTTTTGTTTTGGCCAAAAGATTTTTAAGCCTGCCACCACGACAAGGTAGACTCTTTTGGCTGGCCCTACTCTACTCTAACCTATGAAACATTTCTTGTACAATATTCTTTTTAGGTATATTTTTATTTACTCTTCTTTAAGTGAATGTGTCACATACATTTTTTAAAATGACCAATATTGCCACATACAAGGGACAAATACCGCCACACCATGACCAGACCACTTATTACCACCACATAGTGACCTAATACCACATACAAGGAATAAATACTGCCACACCGTGACCAGACCACATATTATCACCACAGAGTGATTGAATAATAGCACATACAAAGAACAAATATCACCACACTGTGACCAGATGATATATTACTACCACATAGTGACAGAATACCACAATACTAATATTATTAGTGCTATTATACACAGGAGCTCTGTAGAAACACTGGTTTTAAGTGCCAGAGAGGGAGTTACTTCCAGGTCAATGTGGGATTCTGCAGTTTTGTTCCCAAGAATTTTTATCTTTATGACTAAGGGTGTGGATGAAACACGTCATAGATGTTCATATTAGGACAGCACTTGTAACTTTTTAGTGAAATAATCAATAAAGAAAATCAAGTTTTAAAATTATCTATAGAAATGACAACTCTTCTCTTCCTTTTTTGCCTACGACATCTGATTGGTGCCGCTCTGATATCTGGCAGCACAGTTGAGTAGCTGGGAATGGAACTAAGTTGCAATACATGGCACAACTACTATCAAATGTATGAAACTGTAACTGGTCAACAATGAAATAGATCGGCTGCCAACATTTACACCCTGAACTGATATCAAAAGCCTATCCTAAAGACAGGCTATCAAAACTGTGGTCTTGAAAACCCCAAATGATTGATCAGTATGGCTGATGACTGATCATTATACTATTTCTCCACTAAAATATGTAGCTGATAGGTTTGTTTTTACGTGAAAATCCTGTTGCATAAAACATGACGTTTGTCATTTCTGCAATGTTTGCTTGCGTCCTTCGTTGGTAATGATGATGATAAATGGGGCTACAGGGGCTTCCCTCAACCCATTACTGTTTTTTTGCAAATGACATTTCCTCTACTACTGTTGACCTTTTTTCTGTCTATTCCCAGGAGTGTGAGATTTTGATGTTCTGTTTTAAAACTGGTTAAAGGTTAAACCCAGATTTAAAGACCCAAGATTGGATGAGAAGCAGGAACAACCAAATCCCACCAATCCCATGCAGTTGGTTAAAGCCAGTAACCTGTATATAAGAGAGAGCGTGCGCAGAAAATCCAAACAGCAGAGGTTAGAGAGAAAGACATACATGTAGAGACAAGACTAAATGTGACAGGCCAAGGGAGAGAAGCTCAGTGAGATACAGTACATAGAAAAGCTAGAAGAGAGGGAGTGGAGCCAGAAGGCTAGGAGAACTCAACGGCTAAGATATACACATTTCTCCAGGACTAGAAGAATTTCTGGAAGATCTGAGAGCAATGCCATCCATTACCATGCAAGTATTCCTATTTGCTTTCTTCATGGCATCCTGTGCAGGACTCAGAAGGTAAGTCCACTGGGTCATAATTTTGGGTTTCTTATCATTTTGAAAAGGTATTGCCCAGCATTTACAAATATACATAGTACACCCAGTGTATCATGTGCCTGAAATACTTTGCCTGGACATATGTCACTGTATATCATATGCTGCACATTACATGCTGTTGTGATAAATTACAATGTTTTTTGTGTCTAAGAAGTAAGGTTTCTCCTTGCGGAGAGTGACATGCCAGCTGTGGCTTGTCAAGGTAAGGAGACTTATTCGCCGTGCAATGCTCCTCTGGGAAAATAATATGCAAATTGCCTCTTCAGAAAGAAAGAGGACTTTTACTCTACAGCGCCACCTACAGCGATCCTACAAGTCACAATCAACCCTTTAACGAGTCTTGTAGTATGACTTAGGATACATGCCAAATCAGAATCTCAATTTGCAGACACGGTGTTTCGAGCTGTTGGCTCTCGTCAGTGCAAAGTATGAGATCTGATTTGGCAAGGTGAGAGGCTCTGGACTAGGGTCTAAGAAGTAAGGTTTCTCCTTGCGGAGAGTGACATGCCAGCTGTGGCTTGTCAAGGTAAGGAGATTTATTCGCCGTGCAATGCTCCTCTGGGAAAATAATATGCAAATTGCCTCTTCAGAAAGAAAGAGGACTTTTACTCTACAGCGCCACCTATTGGTAGTAGCGATCCTACAAGTCACAATCAACCCTTTAACGAGTCTTGTAGTATGACTTAGGATACAAGCCAAATCAGAATCTCAATTTGCAGACACGGTGTTTCGAGCTGTTGGCTCTCGTCAGTGCAAAGTATGAGATCTGATTTGGCAAGGTGAGAGGCTCTGGACTAGGGTCTAAGAAGTAAGGTTTCTCCTTGCGGAGAGTGACATGCCAGCTGTGGCTTGTCAAGGTAAGGAGACTTATTCGTCGTGCAATGCTCCTCTGGGAAAATAATATGCAAATTGCCTCTTCAGAAAGAAAGAGGACTTTTACTCTACAGCGCCACCTATTGGTAGTAGCGATCCTACAAGTCACAATCAACCCTTTAACGAGTCTTGTAGTATGACTTAGGATACAAGCCAAATCAGAATCTCAATTTGCAGACACGGTGTTTCGAGCTGTTGGCTCTCGTCAGTGCAAAGTATGAGATCTGATTTGGCAAGGTGAGAGGCTCTGGACTAGGGTCTAAGAAGTAAGGTTTCTCCTTGCGGAGAGTGACATGCCAGCTGTGGCTTGTCAAGGTAAGGAGACTTATTCGCCGTGCAATGCTCCTCTGGGAAAATAATATGCAAATTGCCTCTTCAGAAAGAAAGAGGACTTTTACTCTACAGCGCCACCTATTGGTAGTAGCGATCCTACAAGTCACAATCAACCCTTTAACGAGTCTTGTAGTATGACTTAGGATACAAGCCAAATCAGAATCTCAATTTGCAGACACGGTGTTTCGAGCTGTTGGCTCTCGTCAGTGCAAAGTATGAGATCTGATTTGGCAAGGTGAGAGGCTCTGGACTAGAGTCTAAGAAGTAAGGTTTCTCCTTGCGGAGAGTGACATGCCAGCTGTGGCTTGTCAAGGTAAGGAGACTTATTCGCCGTGCAGTGCTCCTCTGGGAAAATAATATGCAAATTGCCTCTTCAGAAAGAAAGAGGACTTTTACTCTACAGCGCCACCTATTGGTAGTAGCGATCCTACAAGTCACAATCAACCCTTTAACGAGTCTTGTAGTATGACTTAGGATACAAGCCAAATCAGAATCTCAATTTGCAGACACGGTGTTTCGAGCTGTTGGCTCTCGTCAGTGCAAAGTATGAGATCTGATTTGGCAAGGTGAGAGGCTCTGGACTAGGGTCTAATGTTTTTTGTGTATTTTTTCAAATTTGCAGTTGAACATATGCCGAAAAACACAAAGGTTATTATAAATGTCAGGTCCTTAAAAGCTCCTATATAAGTTTCACTTATAAGTTGGTAGGTTTTGCTGATGTATATGCCAAACACAATGTGAACAGAGCCTTCATTTAACACTTGTTCTGTGTTTTGCTGAAAATAAAATGATACACATACTGATGTACAACTGTACACACAATCTCTAATACCAGAGTAATGCTATGAAAATTATTATGGCTGCTTAAACGGAGTCTGGCAGTAGATTCATTTTGGCCAAACCACTGGCAGAATAAATTAGAGCCTGGTTGACATGATTGCAGACAGGTAAGTGTTACTTTGAAATATTGCAGCGTTTCAGAGAAAACATGGTTTGATAAACCGGCAGGAGACTATAGGGAGAGACCTGACGAGTCTGGTGCGGCACGCAGCCGGCTTCTCCCTGCCTCGCTCTAGTTGATTGACAGGAGTTAGCTATGTACACACTTAGGAGACACCTGTCAATCAACTGGAATGGGGCTGCGAGAAGCAGTCTGGGTTCGCATTAAACTAGTCAGGTCACTCTAAATATTCCCCAGTGCTTCAGAGAAAGACATCTGCCTACAATGTGTCGGCGGCGCGGTTGCAGCCGCCGCTCTGTGGTGACTGAACCTGCGTAGGCACTGCCTGTGTGACCGAAACGCCCCCGTCAGGACTGATTCAATAGCTCAATTTACTCATTTCTGTTAGGAACTTTATCTGCTGCATTGAGACGATGTAAAAACATTTTATAAAAAGTATGTTTTAGATAACTTTAATACAACTGCCCAATAATGCATAATATTTGACAATCTGGCACTTATCAGGGTTAGTTAATGCCAGGTAAATAGAATCATACTGCATAAGGGAAAAAGGAGGAATTGCACAAAGCTATCGCTTTGTGGGGATCATTTTCTAAAACACTGGTAAGAGGTGGAATTTGTATCTTCATCACTTTGTACTTTATTATTATTATTATTATACATTTATATAGCACCATTTATTCCATGGCGCTTTACTTGTGAAAAGGGGAAATATAGACAAGTATAATAAACATGTGTAAGACAGGGGATCCACAAGTACATAAGGAGAGAGGACCCTGCCAGCGAGGGCTCATAGTCTACAGGGATGGGTGAGGATACACTAGGAGAGGGTAGAGCTGGTTGTGCGGTGGTTCAGTAGACCGAGGATCATTGCAGGCTGTAGGCTTGTCGGAACAGGTGGGTCTTCAGGTTCTTCTTGAAGGTTTCCGGACTAGGGGTTTTGACCCTTTTGGCCGGCACACGGCTATCACGTGCAGGGGGCTTATCTTAGTTATCCCACCGCTGCCAACAATGTGATGAAAACAGCAAGCTAGCCTTGCCCTAGCAATTTACCGCAGGGGGGTTTATTTTAGTTATCCCACCACTGCCACAATATGTTACAAGCTGCCGGGATTTATGTACATCCCACTTTTCAGTTGCACTTTGGAACTCGCAGCTCGCCGGCGCCCCCTTACCCTCAGGTTAGTCAGAGAACTGTACCTAGGATAATTAGTCACCGGACGGGCTACATGTTGTGCACTGGCTATTAGGCCGCTGTAGCGATTGAATTATAAATGTTTTGGCCACAGCCACACAAACAAAAACCACGGTTTTCCCCTTCCGTCACTGCCAACTAGCCCACACAGTTTGCTGCCACCAGCTTCCGATTTTCTCTATTAATATTTAAAATTAATAAAGGGGTACGAAGCCAACCCATATGAGTAGCGTAATTAGCTTATAGGCACATGAATTTGTCACAGAGCAATGAGACAGATCTAATAAATTTTATATTTACTCCAAAAGGTTGGCAGTGTTTACAGAGATATAAAAAGATTTTAAAGGGAATCTGTCAGCAGTTTTTTGCCATATAATCTGAGAGCAGCATAATATGGTAGCAGAGACCCTGATTCTAGAGATGTATCACTTATTAGGCTGTGTGGTGTAGTTTCAATGGAATCAGCATTTTATCAGCAGGGGATTAATACTACACACAGCCCAGTCAGGCCAATCTGTTTAACCCACCATGGAATAGCAGGTTGCTCATAATGCACAGCATACACAGGAAGCTGCCAGTCACGGGTCAGGGTAGGATTATACACACATACAGTGGGGGAAATAAGTATTTGATCCCCTGCTGATTTTGTAAGTTTGTTCACTGATACAGACATGAACAGTCTATATTTTTAATAAAATAGAATATCAAAAATAAAATCACATTATTTAAATTTATTTGCATTTTGCAGTGAGAAATAAGTATTTGATCCCCTACAAACCATTAAGCGTTTTGGCTCCTACAGACCAGATAGATGCACCTAATCAACTCGTTACCTGCATTAAAGACAGCTGTGGTACATAGTCACCTTTTGTAAAATACTCCTGTCCACAGGCTCAATTAATCAGTCAGACTCTAACCTCTACAACATGAGCAAGAACAAAGAGCTTTATAAGGATTTATAAGGTGATTTTCTGATTATTATTTTTGATATTCTATCTCTCAATGCTAAAATTAACCTACCCTTAAAATTATAGACTGTTCATGTCTTTGTCAGTGGGCAAAGTTGCAAAATGAGCAAGAGATCTAATACTTATTTTCCCTACTGTGTGTATGTGCCTGCATATATATGTATGTTCTAATTTTCTTAGCTGTGTGAATGACTTGTATATAATATAATATAGTTTGTGCAGTAATAATTAGACACAAGCTGTCTTTTTGTGCTTGTGTGATGTATGTGTTTATTGTATGTTCATTGTATGTTCAACATTTCTGTGATGTGTGCACAGTAGTTGTGTGATGTGTGTACTGAACTCATAAGTATGCGCTGTGCTTGTGTCACATCTCTCATCTCTGTGCCGGGCTTGTATGATGTGTAGAATGTGTGCACTGTAGTTGTGTAATGTGTAGAATATGTGTGCTGTGCTTGCATGATGTGTAGAATGTGTGTGATGTACTTGTGCGACATGTAGAATGTGGGCATTATGCTTGTGTGATACGTATAATGTGTGTGTTGTGCTTGTGTGACGTGTAGAATGTGGGTATTCTGCTTGCATGATGTGTAGAATGTGTGCGCTGTGCTTGTGTGTAGAATATGGGCATTCTGCTTGTGTGATGTGTAGAATGTGTGTGTTGTGCTTATGTGACTTGTAGAATGACTGTGCTATGCTTGTGTGGTTTGTAGAATGCCCACGGCGTGCTTGTGTGATGTGTAGAATGTCCACGCTGTGCTTGTGTGACGTGTAGAATGTGGGTATTCTGCTTGCATGATGTGTAGAATGTGTGCGCTGTGCTTGTGTGTAGAATATGGGCATTCTGCTTGTGTGATGTGTAGAATGTGTGTTGTGCTTGTGTGACGTGTAGAATGACTGTGCTATACTTGTGTGGTTTGTAGAATGCCCACGGCGTGCTTGTGTGATGTGTAGAATGTCCACGCTGTGCTTGTGTGGTTTGTAGAATGCCCATGCTGTGCTTGTATGACGTGTAGAATGTGTGCGCTGTACTGATGTGATGTGTGTGCAGTGTGCTTTGTACTTATGACATGTGCATTGCGATTTTCTGATTTGTGTGCAACATGTTTTGGTTGTATGAAATAATGTTACTATAAGGGTCAGCCAGGAATATAGTCGTGGCCAGAGACAGTAAAGCATCTGTGTCCCGGCCTTCCCTCACAGAAAGCTGCAATCCACTGCTCGGCATACCTGCATCTCCAGGTTCGCGTCCCACTGGGCACTTCCCAAGTGGCGAGGGTCCCTCTAGGAGGCAATTCCCAGTAATTGAGACACAGTCCATGGTAACTAAAATGGTTTCTTTACTGATAACGTCACACAATATATCCACAGTTGGCACATCATAGGTTACAAATTCATCTTTACTTGCTTCATCAGCTTTCCCTACTTTTCTGACGCTTCTATACGGCACGCGCCCGGACCGGACCGTCTTAGACTGCTTCCCAGCTTCTTCCTGGCCTAACCTCACCATGATGACAATTCCTTCTACCTGTTCAGACTTGAAATCATCCGCCACCCGGTTTGACTGCCTCTGTAAAAGCATCCGGCCCTTCTGTACTGCTCCCTGCAAAGCTTCAGCATCCTTCTGTTCCTCACTCTATCCAACTCCCGCCCTAAAGGCGTCCTCCCAGGCTATGAGTCGCCACATCTTCTCTCTCTACTGTACTGGCTCACTGTATTGATGTCCAGTGGCCGTGGATAATTTAGGCTGTCGTTGCTTAACGTTGCCTGGCTGCTAGGCTGTCCTGGGCCTATAGCTCATGTGGACATTTTGGGCACCCTGGCCCCGTCTGAACTAACTTACCTTCTACTCTAACCTTAACTCTCGGCAGCCCCTCCTACACTTAACCCTACACCTACTAAAAGTATATATATACTATTATAGTATAATGCAGCCCCATAGAGTATAATTCAGCCCCATGCAGAGTATGATGCAGGCCCATAGAGTATGATGAAGCCACTATATAGTATAATGCTGCCCTATAGAGTACATATAGTATAATGCTGCCCTCCATAGAGTATGATGCAGCCCCATAGAGTTCACATAGTATAATGCAACCCCATAAAGTATAATGCAACCCCATAGAGTATAATGCAGTCCCAATAAATTATTATGCAGCCCCCATAGAGTATGATCCAGCCCCCATAGAGTATAATGCAGCCCTATAGAGTATAATGCAGCCCCATAGAGCATAATTCAGCCCCCCCATAGAGTATAATGCAGACCCCATAGAGTGCATATAGTATAATGTAGCCCCATAGAGTATAATGCAGAGTACATATAGTATAATGCAGCCCCATAGAGTATAATTCAGCCCCCATAGAGTATAATGCAGCCCCATATAGAGTATGAACATCACCACACACTCTAATAGAAAATTCTTGCAAGACGAAGAAACAAGTGTATTCAAAGTTAACTTTGAATAAACTTGTTTCTTCTTCTTGCAAAAATTCTCTATTAGAGTGTGCAGTGATTTTCATTATTTGATTTCTTGGGGCTCCATAGCCTGTTTCACCAGCACCTCACCTTTTATAACTTGAGTGCACACCATTCTCCTCCTATGATATAGAGTATGATACAGCCCCTATAGAGTATGATGAAGCCCCCATATAGTATAATGCAGCCCCATAGAGTACATATAATATAATGGTGCCCACTATAGAGTATGATGCAGCCCCACAGAGTACATATAGTATAATGCATCCCCATATATCATAGTGCAGCCAAATATAGTATAATTCAGCCCCCTGTAGAGTATAAAGCACCCTCATAGAGTACATAGTGTAATGCAGCCCCATAGAGTATAATGTAGCCCCGATAGAGTACAATGCAGCCTCATAGAATACATAAAGTATGATGCAACCTGCATAGAGTATAATGCAGCCCCCATAGAGTATGAGGCAGCTCCATAGAGTATAATGCAGCCCCCATAGAGTATTATGGAGCCTCCATATAGTATAATTCAGCCCTATAGAGTATAATGTAGTCTCATAGAGTACATATAGTATAATGCAGGCCCATAGAGTATAAGGCAGGCCCCCATAGAGTATAATTCAGGCCCATAGAGTAAATGCAGTATTATTCAGTACCCATAGAGAATTATGCAACCCCAATAGAGCATGATGCAGCCCCCATATAGTATAATGCAACCTCTATAGAGTATAATGCAGCCACCCAAAGAGTATAATGAAGCCCAATAGAGTAAAATGCAATATATGTAAATCCAAAGTAAATATTCCCACCTACCTCTGCCCATAATCCCGCACATCCCTCTGCGCCGTTAGTGATTGGGTGCACTCAAACTGCTGTATTACTAAGGCAAGGATCACATTGCAATATTCGGACTGGCCACCGCCGTCCGAACCTGAGCATGGACAGCTGCATAGAAATACATGATGTCATGTTCAGGTCAGGAGAGCCGACGGACAGTCTGACGATTGCGATCCTTGCTCCAGAAGTACAGTCTGAGTGCACCCTATCACTGACATCGACGCAGAGGGATGGGTGGTATTATGGGCGGGGGTAGGTGGGAATATTTACTTTGGACTTACATACATTTGACTAGTTACTATCACTGACACTGGTGCAGAGGGGTGAGTGGATTGGGGTGGGGGAAGGGGTGAGTATTCACTTTAGATTTACACACGCTTGACAAGCCGGCGTGCGCCTTATGATTTTTCTTACATCAAGAAAATGGGGCAACGTACAGCAATAAAAGTTACATATCCTGAAAGGGCTACCCAAGCCCTATTTCAGGATACTATTAGTGTGGTACGCAAAAATCACCTGACAGATTCCCTTTAATAATTGCTGTTGAAAAAAAATAGATGTCACATGGATAACAATACAGATGAAAAAAAAAAATAGTCTATTTTTTTCTGAATGAAAACTATTTTCTATATGCGGGTGTGAACACAACTTAAAATTAAGTGTGATAATTAAGTGTGATAAAAGTATAGAACGACAAACAGCCATCTAAAATCCTTAGCTTCTTGCTATCCTGTCTTATTCTAGAAATTGATTTTTAGGATAAAGTATCTGAATTCTTTGTCTGGACAATATAGACTCTTTTGTGTAATGGAACTTCTGTAAAGAACACACTATGTGCATAGTAAGATATATATATATATATATATATATATGTATAGATATATAAACTAAATGATAATATTGACTTAGCGGAAAGAAAACAGATCTGGCTCCGCTAGACTACTGTATTTATAAAAATAGACATAGAAAATAGCAATACGTCATGTCAGCACAGTATGTCAGCACATGAGACAAAAAATCCAAAATAGGACAATTTTGTTTTATTCTAAAACATAATATTTAAATGGGAATTGTTGTTTTAGCAAATAAATAATGACAAGATATACATTTTTCTTATACCTTTTTTGGTTACATTTCTTATGGTTTTTAAGATCTCTTTTTGCTGTCATAAATGGTAACTTTCATTATTTATTTCAAATGTCTACACATCTGTACTCATTATATGGCCAAAATATGACCAGGAAACAAGTGTTCTGTCATTTGATCAGTTGAGATCCTTTAACAATCCCTTGAGGTTGTATACTGCTGTAAGAGGTGTGTCAGCCGTGGCCGAACGCAGAATCTGCGCCACGCTAAATGAAAATGAGGATCCTGGTTAAGTTTGTGCTTTTACCTTAACCCTGCTGTTCTGTTCGTTTCCACTATACACTTGTACTGCTCCGGTCATTTTTGACTGGACCTATTAAAATGCTGTTTTAGCTACTTAAAAAAATTTTTTTTGAATACCAAGGGCTTATTGAATTCTGCACAGAAATTACAAATTTGAGCTTAACTAACTAAAACAACTACTACTACTATAACAACTATAACTAACTATAACTATAACTAAAATTAACTATAGTATAAAATGCGTGCAAACTTTTTGAAAAAAATAGCAAAAATAATAAAAAAAATGTAAAGAAAACAACTGACAACTGAATTTATTTATTTTTAGAGGAAAATCAGGGTAAATAACATACAGAGAAAAAAAATTGCACAGAACTATACTGAAAGCCAATGCATATCGTTTGTACTGAAAGCATGTGTAAATCTGCACCTAAAGCAACTGTTTACTTCATAAACAATAGTAGATGCAATAAGTAGTCTCAAAAGAAATTATAACTCATTTGTTTTACTCAAAAAATGGCTGAAGTTAGCATAAAATGCTATTCGGTCATTTTTGACCGGCACAGTACAAGTGTAAAATAAAATGTGGCGCAAAAACTAAACCCCAAAAAAAAAGGACTCTTAGAAAGAACCCCTCAAATTAGGAAAATAGAAGTAACCAAAAGTTTCAGAACCGCATAATGAATTTTTAAAAAAATATCAAAGTTCAAAAACGGTCATTTTTGACCAAACAGAACAGGGTTTTAATGATACACTATTGCAGACTGCATGCTGCTGCTTGGCCTGACAGCCCCCAAGGAAGCCCACGCGAAACGCACATTGGGGCTGCTGCACCGGGTCCCCAGGTGGAAAATATGGGCAATGGCAGTCTTTGGCACATTTAGCATATTTTTGTTCCCTTAAAGTCATACCCCCATTTTTACCAGTTGGTCATACATGACTTTTCTGGTATTGACTTTTAGCACCCATTGTATCTACTGTTGCTCTGTATGAGTTATTTGATAATCTTGTGCTGTTTACTTGTTATTAGGCAAGTCTTAGATTTTGGATGTACTTTCTGTCTTCACTTTGACTTATATTAATTTGGGAACTCCCTTATTTGGGTTGCACTTACACTTGTTCTAATTGGCTGCTATTTTTCTGCGCCCCCACTAGAATTCTTGTGGACCCAGTGTCTTACACCTGTGATTCATTAATTCACTTTATCTTCAATTTACATATACTACGTATTTTATTGTATATGCTTTTTGAATAAATACTGTAATTAATCTTTGGGATTTTTTTGCTCTTATTTTCATTTTTGTGTAAATTATGTCTTTGAGAGTCTCCTTGGCTACTTTAGCCTCCCGTATTACGATATATAGGGCATGATGGTAAAGAAAGAACATGATACCTGATCCGAAGATTGTGTTTATGCTTGGCCTGGCAGACTTGGACCCAAGGAGGTAGAGAAGAATGAAGGAGATCAGAGTCCAAAAATAAACTTTTCTTTACTGAACAAACTGATAAGAAGTATATACATCAGATAGCATGCACAACACTTAAACAATACATCTTCTGCACAGTCCAGACAGGATCTTCACGGTTACACGTGGTTGTATATTACTTCCTTTACATGTTATGTATCTCCAGCATCCCATTATGGGAATTTCCATCTTCCCTTTCTGTGAGGACCTCGCAGGCTGAGGTTTATTTTTGTTTTATTACAAGAGACGATGGCTTCAATGGAATGGGTGTTAGGTGAGTATAACTGTGTTTGTTTAATTTAATAAAAAAGTAAAAGTGTGTTTTGTTTCAAATGCAAATAAAGGATTTTATTCTGGCTGTGTGTTTAGCTACAATATAACTATATGATTACTAATGGATAGACATCTTATAGACACCTCTCCATTACTAAGCTGTGGGCCTGATTTCACCGGACAATACAAAGGTAATGTCAACCCCACAAATATTAACCCCACTTGCCACCACCACAGGGCAAGTGGTAAGAGCCAGGCAAAGCACCACAATTGGCGCATCTAATAGATGCACCTTTTCTGGGTCAGCAGAGGGCTGCTATTTTTAGGCTGAGGGGGCAATATCCATGGCCACTTACCAGCCAGAGAATACCAGGCCCCAGCTGTCTGTTTTAGCTTGGCTGGTTGCCAAAAATGGGGGAGGATCCCACACCTTTTTTACATTATTTATTTAAATAATTTAAAAAACGTTGTGGGGACCCCTCTATTCTGTAGCACCTGCATCTCTGCCTGCAGTCCCTCTCTCCCTGCAGAGACATCAGTGTACTCACCACCAAGGCTCCCGTCCTGCCCTTTCCGGGTCTCACTGCTGCCTGGGGTGCACACACTCCTAGCAGGTCTCCAGGCTCTGTGCTTAGAGCGTGCGAATGCAAACTTCCTCTTTCTTAAAGGGGCCACACGCATTCCTTGTATTGAAACTGCCTCCTTCAATATGGAGGTGCCTGTGCAATGTTGAGAGTTTGTTCCTAACACGCTTGTCAGTTCTCAGGTCCTGTACTTGTATCCGAGTCTGCTGCACCTGCCAGTGTTTACCTCAACAGCAGCAGAGCCAGCTGCACCCGCCAGTACTCACCTCAATGGCAGCAGAGCTAGCAGTACCCACCAGTCCTCACCTCAATGGCAGCAGAGCCAGCTGCACCCATCAGTTCTCACCTCAATGGCAGCAGAGCCAGCTGCACCCGCCAGTGCTCATCTCAACGGCAGCAGAGCCAGCTGAACCTGCCAGTGCTCACCTTTATGGCAGCCGAGCCAGCTGCACCCATCAGTTCTCATCTCTCCATTAGACTGTCCTGTCTGCACCTACAGTTCCAGTCATCTCTGCCTGTCTGCATCTGTTGGACATTCCCCCATTCCATTCCAGCTACCCACTCCTAGGGGTCAGCCGCCATCTACCCAAGGTCAGTAATGGAGTAGCACCTGGATCGCCTCCCTTGTCTCTCCACGGCTGCAGTGTCGTTAGCTGCTGCGTGTCTGTGGTCTGATTGGTGGTCTGCGTGTCTGTGGCCTTCTAGTCACGCCCCTCCAGGTCTTCCTTTGACTTTGGCACAGTGGTACACTACCCAGCCTGCTACATATTCTTGATAATCAGCCTAGCTAAAGCTGACAGATAAGTGTTGCAGCCTGCAGATGTCAGTTATGACTGGCTGGTTATCAAATATACAGGAGAATCCACACCATATTTTTTAAGTTATTTATATATAGTGCAGAAGCCTTCTGATGAATACTCCAATCACCCATCAGCCGCCGCCACTCTCGTTGTTATCAGTGACAGCAGGCATAGGCTGATGGAAGTAGTAGTCCCATCAGCCAACATCTGTTACTGGAGATAACATTTCAATTTTGGACAGGTGAGGGATATTGTTGTTTTTCTATTTTTGTGTGCTTACAGGGAATAATGGCTTCAGGAGATTAGGTGTCAGGATGAGTACAATGTGATTTTTTATTTTATTTTTTATTTTACACTTGAATACAGCTCTCAACATTGTCTCCTGCTCGCACTTATCGTAGGCAGAGCAGGGGACAATGATGTGAGCTGTCTTGAGCCCCCGGCGCTGTAAAACAGCACGAACAGTACTGCTGATTCCCAGGTGCTGATATGTGTAAAACTGATGATAGACGGATGTCACCCCTGTGCAAGTGTGGGGGACATATTATGGACCGTGCTGCTGGTAAAAAATGGGCATATCAGCTTGTTTTGCCAACGGACACACGGTCTGTGGAAACACATTGACATGTGCACAGATCCATTCACTTGAATGGGTCTACCTGTGTAAACGTCTCTAGTACATGTGAAAACTGTCACCACAGGTACTGGACAAACTGATGTGTGAAAGAGCCCTTAAATAGAACAGTAGAAACTAGTGTCAGGCACCTTATAATTAAAGGGGTTGTCCGGGCTTTTCACATAATCTCAGGGCATATCTGGGCTGCAGAATTGTGACAATAAGTAATTTACTTTATGTCACTAGTTTGCATGGTTTTGTAGATATTCTTAACAGAACGTCCAAGGCGGGGTGTGTTATGGCATTGAAATGACAACTGGTCGTTTCCTCCTATGCTACTAAAAACCTGCCCTCTGTAGCAACAACCCCACCCTCCATAGCTACAGGCCCTCCCCGTCCACATAAAGAAGCCCTCCTCACACAGTAACAAATCCTCCCCGCCACTCCATTCCGCCCCCTCCACCGTCGCTCCATTCCGCCCCCTTCCCTCCGCCACCATTCCCCCCCTCCCTGCCGCTCCATTCCACCACCATCACACCGGTCCGTCTCACCCGGTCTTCATATTGCCGGTGAAAGCTGTAGCTGGGAATGAGCAGGTCATGTGACAGGCTCTGTGCACGTCACTTCAGCCTGCCTGTCACATGACCCTCCCCTTCCCTGCTGCACTTTCACCGGCAATGTGAAGACCGGGTGAGACGGACCGGAGTGGTGGTGGGGGAATAGAGCGGCAGGGAGGGGGGAAGGCGCTGGGGGGGAAGGGGGCGGAATGGAGAGGCGGGGGGGGATTTGTTACTGTGTGAGGAGGGCTTCTTTATGTGGACGGGGAGGGCCTGTAGCGATGGAGGGTGGGGTTGTTGCTACAGAGGGCATGTTTTTAGTAGCGTAGGAGGAAACGACCAGTTGTCATTTCAATGCCATAACACACCCCGCCTTGGACGTTCTGTTAAGAATATCTACAAAACCATGCAAACTAGTGACATAAAGTAAATTACTTATTGTCACAATTCTGCAGCCCAGATAAGCCCTGAGATTATGTGAAAAGCCCGGACAACCCCTTTAAGGCAAATAAAATCATGGGATGCTTCTAATAGTCCTAGAACTCTATTGAAAATAGTTACATCACCCATAGAGTGTTGTGTGCAGTTTTAGACACAGGTGTGCAAGAAAGAGCTAGAAGGGATCAGATGCAGGCAAACGTCGTAGGTAATGGAATGCAGTCTGCAGTACTCAAATTCTCAACATTGTGGATGCTCAGATTTTTTTTATACCCAGTGTTGCAAATATGACATACTCTATATTTATCGGTAAAGAGGGTTTTTTTTAATGTAAAAGCATTGAGAATATGGAACTCTCCACCAGATGAGGCTGTAGTTATTAATTATTTCCAGAATTTAAAAAGTGGTCTTGATTGATATCTTTCTTGTAATACATAGCATTTCTTGTACTGGGAAATGATCCAGTCATTCATTCTAGTCAGGGTCCTTAGTCATATTTGCTGTTTGTATGTTGGTTTGATGAGTAGAACGTTCTCATTTTTTGATGTTGGAAATAATTTTTACATGTTTATTTTAACATGAAGATTTGCATTTAGCCAGTTTTAAAGAAAGTCTGTCAGTAATCTCAAAATCCTCAAACCGTATATATGGTCATGCAGGTCTGTATGAAAGTGTATTTTTGTTGACAACTTTAATATCTTTACACCTGTTGCTGATTTGCTGAGTAATTAGCATTTTAATTTATATGCAAATAAAGCCCCAGTTACACATAACGATGTCCCAGCGATCCCACCAACGATCCGACATGGATGGGATCGCTGGGACATCGTTAAGCTGATCGCTGGTGAGCTGTCACATAGACAGCCCCTCCAGCGATCAGGACCAGCGAGCAAGCTGGTTTCCAAGGTAAACATCGGGTTTCTAAGAGCCATGGGGCTCTTGGGAACCCGATGTTTACCCTAGATACTAGCGTGCACTGCAGGGCGGGAGGTGGAGGCAGAGCGGCGCACAGACCAGAGTAGCTCTGCTATCAGTAGCTCTGCTATCTGCTACTCCGGTCTGTCAGACCGGTGTAGCTCTGCTATCTGCTACTCCAGTCTGACAGACCGGAGTAGCAGACAGTAGAGCTACTCCGGTCTGTGCGCCGCTCTGCCTCCACCTCCCGCCCTGCAGTGCATGCTGGTATCTAGGGTAAACATCGGGTTTCTAAGAGCCCCACGGCTTATAGAAACCCGATGTTTACCCTGGAAACCAGCGTGCAGTGTCCCTCATCGCTTGCTCCCGCTGCCACACGCAGTGATGCGCGCTGGCCAGCGGGAGACCAGCCATAAAAAACGGCCCAAGACGATCCAGCACGATCAGCGATACCCGGCAGGGGGGCCGATCGCTGCTGGATGTCACATACAGTGATCTCGCTGGAGAGATCGCTGATGTGTCACAAAATCAGCGATCTCACCAGCGAGATCGCTGTGTGTAACGGGGCCCTAAGGCATTAAGTGCACTGGGTGTGACAAAGCACTTAAGAAGCCACTGATTTATTAGGTTGACCCAGTAAGAGCCTCTTTAGCTTTATTGATAGGTTATTGTCTGATTCATTGCTTGGTGCTTAATATATTATTTCAGTGTGTGTTAATAATTCTATACTTCTCACCCATCCATGGTAACTTGAAGGAAACCTGTCATGTCTCTAAGCGCTATTAACCTGGTGTTAATCTGAAGATTAATAGCACCCTAAAGCTGCTTGGCTGCTGTACTAAAAGAGCAGCTACTGCAAGGAATTTAACTTTTTTGTTCCAGGCAACCTCGGGCCATTAGTCACATTAGTGTTTTGGCCCGACACTACAGAGATGACTGTCAGTCAATATGTAATAATCAGCTGGTACTCATAATGTCACCATGGATCAGATAAAAGAAACAAAACAGGGCGCATCCACTGTGTGAAACCTTTAAAACACAATTGTAATGGTGAGGCAAGGAGAGACTCACCTTATAGGGTTGTGAAACTTCGGTCACAACACCTACAAACGCATGAAACAGCTGCTCTAGTCTGCACAGAGTCCAAAGACTTGTAAGTGAAGATGGCTTTAAGGTGCAATGATACACTGCGCTGCTGTAGGTATACTGTAATTCAAGGAACTTTATTGGTGCCTACGCGTTTCCTGAGCTGTCCCAGCTCACTTCATCAGGGCATGATACAAGCATGCAATGCAGGAGTTTATATACAATCCAAAGTAGAAAAAAAAGGGGGCAGGACAAGCAACTGCCACATCAGCGAGACAATGGTATAAAACACATTAAAATAATTGTATTTTAATAGAATATATTAAAACCGCATATAATAAGAATACATACTCAAGAACAATAAAAAAGAAAATATATATATATTTTTTTAAATAGACACGGGGGATCACAGGGTCCAATAAAAAAGTAGTTAAAACCATCCTCAAGGAGTCTAGAACACAGTTCCAAAGTTGAGAGTGTATGGTGTTTTAATCCACATGACCATGGTGACTAGTGAGGAATGGGGTATGATTTTTCGGATCAATGTTAAGATCAATCCATTCTCTTCCAGAATAAAGAGTAAATCCAAAGAGATGTACCCTGAATAACGGATATAAAAAAAAAAAATGATTAAGGGCACTTATATAAAAAAAAAAAAAAAAAAAAGTACTGAATGTAAAAAAGAAAAAAATTATGGATTAAAGTGCAGTAGTGTTTTAATATTAAATATATTAAATCATAAAAACATGGTACCAATGTAAAAAAGGGGGGTTGTAGTATTATAAAGAGACACTAGATGGCGCTAACACGAGCTTCAAGAATGTGTCAGAAGCTTGAAGAGAATACTACAGTTAAAAGAGAGAGCTTTCTGTGTGAAACCAATGTGTGGAATGGAAGGAAAAAACAAGGTGGTCAGGCTAAACATCCCAATGAAGGGTTCAGTATGCATGGGAGGCAGGGACAAAAAACAAAATGGACTTTTAATAAAAGACATCAGAAACAATATTTAGTCCAAAGGGTTCCAGAGATTTTAATTTGTAAATCCAGTACACCTCTTTCCTATTATGTGTCGGGATTCCGTGTGGTGTATTGTCTGGTATCTGTTTAATGGGGTAAATAGACAGTTTCTTGGTGTCACGACCATGTATAAAGTCAAAGTGACTTGACAGACCATGCTTCTGAAAGCCAATTTTAATATTATGTCGGTGGGAATTTAACCGACAATGAAGTGCCTGGGTGGTACGTCCAACATAGATTTTGGGACAAGTGCATGTAATGATATAGATGACGTGTGAGGACTGACAGGTGAGGTGGTATTTGATGGGGAATTTTTCTTGAGTGATGGGATGTGAGAAAGTGATAGTCTGATGTGCAATATTGTGACAGCAACTACATTTAGAGTGATGACATTTATAGATGCCAGGAGATAAAAAATTGTTCTGCTTGTGAGATGGAATAGTGAGCCTGCTGGGTGCCAGTGTGCTTTTTAAGGATTTAGCCTTCCTGAAGGTTATAGCAGGTTTCTCTGGAATGATTTTGTTTAAAATGGGGTCTAATTTGACAATATGCCACAGACCCTCCATGATGTTCCTGATAGATTTGTGTTGTGAACTGTAGGTGGTGATAAAGTTGGTACAGAATTTATCACCTGAGGGTTTGGGAGTGGGTTTTCTGGACAGTAAAAGATCTTGATTAGAATTTTTAAAAACATTCTCACATGTGGAAGAAACCAATTTTCTAGGATATTTCTGACTTACAGTAAAAACCTCTCCTTTAAAATGTTAGCCTGGCTTGTAAAATCATCATCACTAGTACAGTTCTTGCGGATCCTTTGGAACTGGTTGTGAGGGATATTAAAAAGCCATTTCTGGTAGTGGCTACTACTAAAATGGACATAGCTATTTGTATCTACCTGTTTAAAATAAGTCTTGGTGCAAATCTTACTATTCTTGACATAAAAAGTAATGTCTAGAAAGTTCATGGTTTGGTTACTGATGTGAGGGGTGAATTCCAGTCTCCAGTTATTATTCTGTATGGTGGAAATGAACTGATCAGCACTTATAAAACGTGTGTCCCATATTAAAAAGAGGTCATCTATATATCTTTTATAAAGGATTATGCTTTTTGCAAATTCAACTATAGTAATAAAAGCGTCCTCAAAAACACCCATAAAAAGATTTGCATAAGTAGGTGCGACCTGTGATCCCATGGCTGTCCCACGTGTCTGATGATAAAAAAACCCTAAAAAATAAAAAAAATTGTAATGTAAAATAAAATCCTTACCTCTCAGTAACAACATTTTTGAGTATCAGACAGTCTAGCATCGGAATTAACAAATTTCTTGAAACACTTTAATCCTAATTGGTGGTCTATATTTGTGTACAGGGCAGATACATCAAAGGAAATAAAACAATAATGGTCATCCCACTTAATGCTCTTTGTAAGGTTAATACATTGAGTGGAATCTTTTAGATGACTATTTAGACCAGGGGTCCTCAAACTTTTTAAACAAGGGGCCAGATTACGGTCCCTCGGACCGTTGGAGGGCCGGAATATAGTTTAAAAAAAATTATGAATAAATTCCTGTGCACATAATAGGCAGCACAGGTCCCCATTAGGCAGCACAGGTCGCCATTAGGCAGCACAGGTCCACAATAGGCAGGTAGATGTCCCCATTAGGCAGATAAATGTCCCCAATAGGCAGGTAAATGTCCCCAATAGGCAGCACAGGTCCCCATTAGGCAGGTAAATGTCCCCATTAGGCAGGTAAATGTCCCCAATAGGCAGCACAGGTCCTCATTAGGCAGCACAGGTTCCCATTAGGAAGCATACGTCTCCAATAGGCAGGTAAATGTCCCCAATAGGCAGCACAGGTCCCCAATAGACAGGTAAATGTCCCCAATAGGCAGCATAGGTCCCCAATAGGCAGGTAAATGTCCCCAATAGGCAGCACAGGTCCCCAAAAGGCAGGTAAATGTCCCCAATAGGCAGCACAGGTCTCCATTAGGCAGGTAAATGTCCCCATTAGGCAGGTAAATGTCCCCATTAGGCAGCACAGGTCCCCATTAGGCAGCACAGGTCCCCAATAGGCAGGTAAATGTCCCCATTAGGCAGCACAGGTCCCCATTAGGCAGGTAAATGTCCCCATTAGGCAGGTAAATGTCCCCATTAGGCGGCACAGGTCCCCATTAGGCAGCAAAGGTCCCCAATAGGCAGGTAAATGTCCCCATTAGGCAGCACAGGTCCCCATTAGGCAGCACAGGTCCCCAATTGGCAGGTAAATGTCCCCATTAGGCAGGTAAATATCCCCATTAGGCAGGTAAATGACCCCAATAGGACCCGGCGTTAAAAAAAAAAAAAAGTACTCACCTATGTCCCCCGCTGCTCTGAAGAGGCACCCGCTCATCTCAGTCTTCTTCCTGCACAGGCACACAGGCGGCGTGACGTCATCAGGCCGCGCAGGCGGCGTGATGATAATCACGCCGTCTGTGTGCACTGTACTCTGCTGCATACGGAGGGCTGCGTAACGCCTTTCCTCGGCGCCTCGTCCTGCCCGCGATTACAGGGCCCGCCGGCATTGAACTGCAGTGCAGTTCATGAGTTCATTGTCGGCCTGGCGGGGGGCCGGATAAAAGTCCTTGGCGGGCCGCATGTGGCCCGCTGGCCGTAGTTTGAGGACCCATGATTTAGACTCATAACATGGTGCTGCATAATCCTGTCAATATAGAAAGCTAGACTGCTAGTGAGTGACCCTCTGCCAGAAATAATAGGTCGCCCTGGTGGACTAGTAGTATTTTTGTGTATTTTTGGAAGGTGATAGAGAAAGGGTGTGGAGGGTTTTTTTGTGGTAAGAAACTTCTTTTCTTGTTCATTTATGGCATTGTTAGAGAAGGCTTCAGTTATTAAATGATTATATGAAGAAATGACAAATGGCATAGGGTCATTTTTGACAGGTTTATAAAAATTAGTATCTGAGAGGATTCTATTGGCCTCTTTAATGTAATCAGATCTATCTTGTACCACAATTGCTCCCCCCTTATCAGTAGACTTTAGAATGATATCAGCATTTTTCTGCAACTCTTTGAGGGCTAGAACCTCTTTTTTAGTTAAATTAGGTTTGTCAGACATAGAAGGATTCAGTTGAAGATTGTGGAGCTGATCTAAAAGGAGGTCAGAAAAAGTTTCTAGGTGGTGACCTCTACTTTCAACAGGATAGTAATGGGACTTATCACTAATCCCTCTCTACACCTGGATGTGAGTGCTAATAGTAAGACTAATGTTCCAACTGACGATACTAATCCCTCTCTACACCTGAATATTTGGACTAAATATTGTTTCTGATGTCTTTTATTAAAAGTCGATTTTGTTTTTTGGAATTTTTGTCCCTGCCTCCCAGCATACTGAACCCTCCATTGGGATGTTTAGCCTGACCACCTTGTTTTATCCTTCCATTCCACACATTGGTTTCACACAGAAAGCTCTCTCTTTTAACTGTAGTATTCGCTTCAAGCTTCTGACACTTTCTTGAAGCTCGTGTTAGCGCCATCTAGTGTCTCTTTATAATACTACAACCCCCCTTTTTTACATTGGTACCATGTTTTTATGATTTAATATATTTAATATTAAAACACTACTGCATTTTATTCCATAATTTTTTCATTTTTACATTCAGTACTTTTTTTTTTTTATATAAGTGCCCTTAATCATTTTTTTTTATATCCATTATTCAGGGTACATCTCTTCTGGATTTACTCTTTATTCTGGAAGAGAATGGATTGATCTTAACATTGATCCAAAAAATCATACCCCATTCCTCACTAGTCACCGTGGTCATGTGGATTAAAACACCATACACTCTCAACTTTGGAACTGTGTTCTAGACTCCTTAAGGATGGTTTTAACTAATTTTTTATTGGACCCTGTGATCCCCCGTGTCTATTTCAAAAGAAATATATATATTTTCTTTTTTATTGTTCTTGAGTATGTATTCTTATTATATGCGGTTTTAATATATTCTATTAAAATACAATTATTTTAATGTTTTATACCATTGTCTTGCTGATGTGGCAGTTGCTTGTCCTGCCCCCTTTTTTTTTCCACTTTGGATTGTATATAAACTCCTGCATTGCATGCTTGTATCATGCCCTGATGAAGTGAACTGGGACAGCTCAGGAAACGCGTAGGCACCAATAAAGTTCCTTGAATTATACCTACAGCAGCGCAGTATATCATTGCACCTTAAAGCCATCTTCACCATGGATCAGAGACAGATCAAGAGTTAAAGGGTTTATTTACAGAAGATAGACTTTCCACGCAGGGAGAAGCAGTGGGGGGTTAAAAGTGACAGGGTAAAACGGTACACAAAAGGCTAGGTAAAGCTATGAAACAGTTAAGCAAAGTAAAAATGGTTAAATGGGAATTCTTGTAACTTATCAGTCTGGTGAAGTCTTGATTGCAGGGTCTCTTTCTCCAATATTGGCACCGTCAACAGCGGCACTTGAAGTCTCTGTAGTCTCTCCTCTTTTTGGAACCGGGAACTCTGGGGTTAAAGCAAGAAGCAGGGAGACGCTGTGAACCTGAGTCTCCCCTGCTCTAAGTCTCTGTATGTTAAGCTAACAGTCTCTCTGCAGGAACGATGCTGCCCACATTGAAAAGTCTCTCTGCCACACTCAGGGGCTCTGGTCTGTCACCACGGGCACCAGGGCTGCGTGCACGGGTCACTATCTCTGCACTGTCAGGGGGGAAGCCTCCTTTGGTCAATAGGGCTACCGAGTCCACGTACTCACAGACAGCGCTTCCTATATCTCGTCCTTCAGCCCCAGTCCTCTGACGGGGAGTTCTCTCTCTCCTGGAGTGTGGTGCTGCAGCCTGCTTCTTACGTGAAGCGCGCTGCTCTGCCTCTGGTGCGCTCTGCTTTTGCGCCCTCAGCCTGCACAGCTTCCTGGCCAAGTCAGTAAGTCTTCCCCCTGGCAACCCTGCTGCCTGGCTATGTGATTCCGGACATGGAGCAGGAGAGGTAACCCCCTTCTGGCTCTTCTTCCTCTTCACCCCCTTACAAATATGCCAAGACATACTTTCAGCCTTCGTTCACTTTGTACTGAGCAATGACTGAAGCTGTGCTACCGGGCTTTCAATGCACTGGTTTGGCAGCTTTAGAACGCTATTAACCTGCAATTTAATCCCATATCTCCAGGTTTATTGCTTTTGGGGACATAACAGGTTCCCTTTAAACTTTCACTTACAGTTCTAGCATATTTGTTTATCTCCTTTCTCTGCTTTCTGATGCAGCAAGCCACACTTCCAGTCCTCATACACGCTACTAGATCGGCTGTCAGTCAGTGCCGGGACGTAGTTTCACTCACCGTTCACTATGTACCCCACCCATGCACCCGGCAGCTTTGTAACGCTATTAACCTGCAGATTAACCCCATATCTGCAGGTTAATAGCACTTTTTTACATGACCGGTTCTCTTTAACTCCTTCATCCCCCAGTCTGTTTTCACTCTCCTTGCCGGGCCTAGGAAATTCAATTCTGACTGTCACTTTATGAGGTTATAACTCTGGAACACTTCAACAAATCCCACTAATTCTGAGATTCTCTTTTTTTTTTGTGACACGTTATACTTCATGTTAGTGGTAAATTTTGGTCAATATGATTTGCATTTAGTTATGAAAATAACAAAAATTTGACAAAAAATTAGAAAATTTAGCAATTTTCAAATTTTTTATTTTCATGCCCTTAAACCAAATAGTTATATCACACAAAATAGTTAATAAATAACATTTGCCATATGTCTACTTCACAGCATAATTTTAACACATGGGCCTGAACAGTGGAACCCCCACCCCCAAAAGTGATCTTGTATGTGTACGTCACGGGTCATGAAGGGGTTAAGGCATAAATAATCTGTATATAGTGGAGTGTTGTTCTATAAGCCAGTGTGATGGGCTATCTTAAGCATAAGCTATCAATATCTTCATAGTGGAAAACACCTTTAAGGATTTATTCATATTGTATCTTTTTTTTACTGAATCATTGTTTCGTATTTTTTTTCAGACACAACGCTCAATAAGATGATTGGGTGTCTTTATAGCCTTCCCATTGACTTATATTGTAAAGAACTGAGCGTTTTCCTAGAGGGCAATGTCAGAAGTACAGGTGCTTCTCATAAAATTAGAATATCATCAAAAAGTTAACTTATTTCAGTTCTTCAATACAAAAAGTGAAACTCATATATTAAATACAGTCATTACAGATTGATTGATTATGGCTTACAGCCAATGAAAACCCAAAAGTCATTATCTCAGTAAATTAGAATACTTTATAACACCAGCTTGAGAAAATGATTTTAAAATCTGAAATGTTGGCCTACTGAAATGTATGTTCAGAAAATGCACTCAATACTTGTCGGGGCTCCTTTGGCATCAATTACTGCATCAATATAGTGTGACATGGAGGCGATCAGCCTGTGGCACTGCTGAGGTGTTATGGAATCCCAGGTTGCTTTGATAGCAGCCTCCCGCTCATCTGCATTGTTGGGTCTGGTGTCTCTCATCTTCCTCTTGACAATACCCCATAGATTCTCTATGGGGTTAAGGTCAGACGATTGATTTCTTTCAATCGATTAAAATGTCTTTGCCACACTTATAAAATCAAAGCCTATTGTACTCTGGCAGACAGAGCATTGGAATTGTGGCTAAATATCTGCCAAAGCACAAACACAATTATTTAGTTCTCATGCGTAGGTGATGAGCGAATCACGAGTCCCACCGGTTAGTTTTTTTTTATGGAATACAAATGGCGGTATAATGCAATTAACCATCTGTGCACTGATATAGATAACCACAGGGTTGTTAGGTATGGCAGTGTGATGTTAGATCTGATAATCAATCACGCGCAAAAGGTTATTTTCCAACTGCAAATACAGATATCCATGTATTAATTGCTAATAAAGGGATGAGTGCATCATATAGCAAGCAATTCTAGATCTTGCCTGTTTTATACATCAAGCAGATACTCATAAAGTGATAAGAGCATTATATCGTAAACATACATTTGATGATCCTTGTTAAATAAATCAGATAACTGCTAATAAAGTGATTAGTGCATCTAATAATGAAAGGGAATGATCTCACCTGTCTGGTAGATCTATAAAGGTAGAGCCGGTGTACAGGAAGGGAATTTAATGCCGTCTATCCCTTATGTCTGTCTGACACTCAAACCCATTGAATCCCGGCCTAACAAGGGCACCATTTGGTCCTCAAAAAGATGGGCCCTAATTTATTTCCCTAGTAAGCTTCCCAGTGGGTTTCCTTTAGGATTCATCAGAGGATTTGCTTTGCTTCAGAAAATCTTTTCACCCAATTAAGCAAAAAGAAGTTAAAGCTGGTCATCCATGCCTGCACACTCTCATCTAGTGTAACTTAATTTATGGACATCTGTAATTTGATTTATTTGCCTGTGTGGATTGGATACAGTGGCTCAGTGGATAGCACTGCAGCCTTGCAGTGCTGGAGTCCTCGGTTCAAATCCCACCGTTGTGTTAAGTATCTAGTCTTTTATACTGGTGCATTTATTATGACTTTATGCTCACTGTAATATACAATAGACCATAATTGTAGTGGATGTTTCCTATGCTGGGCACTGTAGAAAGAGGTTTTGGCACCTTCTACTGGTCTTTATAGGTATTTGATGCATGAGTAGGCATTAATTGTGTATAAAGAAGAATCTGGAAGAAGGGAAGTGGTTTACAGTGCCTTGCGAAAGTATTCGGCCCCCTGGAACTTTTCAACCTTTTCCCACATAATTTTTGAATTTCTACAAAAATTTAAAATAACCAATAAATTTCGTCCAACTTCACAATTGTGTCCCACTTGTTGTTGGTTCTTCACCAAAAATTTACACTTGGTATCTTTATGTTTGAAGCATGATATGTGGGAAAAGGTTGAAAAGTTCCAGGGGGCCGAATACTTTCGCAAGGCACTGTAGTCTATATATTGACCCCTATGTGTTGATTTAGTGCAGTAAGTGTTCAAGTGTTCAGTGTGGAGCCAATATTGAGAATGTTACAGTCTAGGTCGCACAGTATGTGTTAAAGAAACAGTGTTAGCATGAAAGTAATTGGGTTGAAGAAATAGCTTTTTAATTTCCAGGCATGGCCCTAACATCATTGAGGCCCTGACGCATGTACGGAGCCCAAAGCCAAGTAAGGAATAGCTGTTGGATTGTGGGGACCCTGAGATATCAAAAGATAAATTGGGGCAGAGGCAAGATGTTGAACTTGGAAGTGACAGAAGATTGAACTGTGCAGAAGAAGGCTGGGGAAGAAGAGAGGACAGATGTTTGAAAGTATAGAAGGCTTTGATGAGTTATGCGCTGTAACAGAAATGTCGCCAAGTAAAACCGTTAAGCTTGTGCCTCTATTCAACATAGCCGCTAAGTTTTGTACCTATTATCAATTGTATATACGTTTCACCAACATTCACTGTAAAGTGGAGTTTACTTTAGTAAAATGGACTGACTCATTCCTTTTCTATTCTAAGAGTTTAGGGTTGCTGTGTCATCGATTTCACTGGTGTCTAGGGTTGAAATTATACGTTGGCTTGTGCATCTCTTGCACAGTGGGCAGTGCAATCTCACATGATAAAATTTCAAAAACTGACCGTCACATCCAAGCATAAACATTGTGTGAACAGGTGCTTAACCTAGAGTCACCAAGCAAAAAAGGAAGCACACTGTAGTGCCATAACATGCAAATATGAAAAATGGATTGCATTACTGCATTAGAAATATGAAAAACTGAGAAAGTTTAGCTCATAAAATGGCCAAGTCATGTGTACCTGGAAGCCACGTCAAGGCATTTCTCATTTTCCAGGTCCCTGTCTATGCCAATCCTCACTAAGACTGAAGTATCCATCTGAATGGGAACCTATAAAAAAAACCTCTGTTTAGGCTGAAGTCTAAATCTCTGTGAAGGGGAAGTGGCCCTGCTTTGATTAAAAATGCCTGCGGCTAACAGGTGGAGTGCTCAGTCAGAAAGTAAATGAATACAAATTTCAAAAACTGACTGTCACATCCAAGCATAAACATTGTGTGAACAGATGCTTAACCTAAATTCACCAACTCATATACATTCAAGCAAAAAAGGAAGCACACTGTTGCACCATAACATGCAAATACGAAAAATGAAAAATGAATTGCATTACTGCATTAGAAATATGAAAAATTGAGAAAGTTTAGCGCATAAAATGGCCAAGTCATGTGTACCTGGAAGCCACATCAAGGCATTTCTCGTTTTCCAGTTCCCTGTCTTTGCCAATCCTC
Source organism: Dendrobates tinctorius (assembly GCF_039654945.1). Classification (NCBI taxonomy): domain Eukaryota; kingdom Metazoa; phylum Chordata; class Amphibia; order Anura; family Dendrobatidae; genus Dendrobates; species Dendrobates tinctorius. Next base: position 17,813,455 of record NW_027361766.1, on the reverse strand, counting down.
ACTAAGACTGACGTCTCCATCTGAATGGGAACCTATGAAAAATCTGTTTAGACTGAAGTCTATATCTCTGTGAAGGGGAAGTGGCCCTACTTTGATTAAAAACGCCTGAGGCTAACAGGTGGAGTGCTCAGTCAGAAAGTAAATGAATACAAATTTCAAAAACTGACCGTCACATCCAAGCATAAACATTGTGTGAACAGGTGCTTAACCTAGAGTCACCAACTCATATACATTCAAGCAAAAAAGGAAGCACACTGTAGCGCCATAACATGCAAATGTGAAAAATGAATTGCATTACTGCATTAGAAATATGAAAAATTGAGAAAGTTTAGCACATAAAATGGCCAAGTCATATGTACCTGGAAACCACGTCAAGGCATTTCTCGTTTTCCAGGTCCCTGTCTATGCCAATCCTCACTAAGACTGAAGTCTCCATCTGAATGGGGACCTATGAAAAGTCCTCTGTTTAGACTGAAGTCTATATCTCTGTGAAGGGGAAGTGGCCCTGCTTTGATTAAAAACGCCTGCGGCTAACAGGTGGAGTGCTCAGTCAGAAAGTAAATGAATACAAATTTCAAAAACTGACCGTCACATCCAAGCATAAACATTGTGTGAACAGGTGCTTAACCTAGAGTCACCAACTCATATACATTCAAGCAAAAATGGAAGCACACTGTAGCGCCATAACATGCAAATATGAAAAATGAAAAATGAATTGCATTACTGCATTAGAAATATGAAAAAGTGAGAAAGTTTAGCGCATAAAATGGCCAAGTCATATGTACCTGGAAACCACGTCAAGGCATTTCTCGTTTTCCAGGTCCCTGCCTATGCCAATCCTCACTAAGACTGAAGTCTCCATCTGAATGGGGACCTATGAAAAATCCTCTGTTTAGACTGAAGTCTATATCTCTGTGAAGGGGAAGTGGCCCTGCTTTGATTAAAAACGTCTGCGGCTAACAGGTGGAGTGCTCAGTCAGAAAGTAAATGAATACAAATTTCAAAAACTGACCGTCACATCCAAGCATAAACATTGTGTGAACAGGTGCTTAACCTAGAGTCACCAACTCATGGAATACATTCAAGCAAAAAAGGAAGCACATTGTAGCGCCATAACATGCAAATATGAAAAATGAAAAATGAATTGAATTACTGTATTAGAAATATGAAAAATTGAGAAAGTTTAGCACATAAAATGGCCAAGTCATGTGTACCTGGAAACCACGTCAAGGCATTTCTCGTTTTCCAGGTCCCTGTCTATGCCAATCCTCACTAAGACTGAAGTCTCCATTTGAATGGGTAAAATGAGGATGATTGACCTCATGGAGATCAACATCCAACACTGCGGAGACACCATCACGTGTTTCTCAACGCAGTGATTCTAGAGCACTGCCCCCATCCCTTATGGGAAATATGCAAAATATGCAAAACAGAAGCCGCGGAGACACCATCACATGTTTCTCAACCCAAGCAATGACTAGCCAGGTCTTTCCCTGGGAAGGAACAACCACGGGAAGGGCAGTCTCCAATGAAGGAAACCACCTATGCCAAAACATGGTATCCATCCATCCATTCAGATGGAGACTTCAGTCTCAGTGAGGATTGGCATAGGCAGGGACCTGGAAAACGAGAAATGCCTTGACGTGGCTTCCAGGTACACATGACTTGGCCATTTTATGCGCTAAAGTTTCTCAATTTTTCATATTTCTAATGCAGTAATGCAATTCATTTTTCATATTTGCATGTTATGGCGCTACAGTGTGCTTCCTTTTTTGTTTCAATCTCACATGATAGACAGGCAGGGGTCAACAAAGGCAGTACATAAAAAGTTCTAAAACAAGCCAAACTTATACCTAACCCATAAAGGCACTATCCATTTGTAAAATCCATCCTCCTTTCAACTTCAGCTATTTTACAGATGATGTTAAGTTTGCATTAAGAATGTGTTGAAATTTTCCCATGCCTTTGGCTGCCACACAGTTCCAAAACATGATTGATCCACCCCCATGCTTAATGGTTGGCGAGAAGTTCTTTTCCTGAAATTCCGTGCCTTTTTTCACCACATATACATTTGATTATTGTGGCCAAAGAGTTCTATTTTAAACTCATTGGTCCACAGGACTTGTTTCCTTCCAAAAGCCATCAGGCTTGTTTAGATGTTCTTTTGCATACCTCTGATGCTTAATTTTATAGTGAGGACACAGGAGAGGTTTTCCTCTAATGGCTCTTCCATGAAGGCCATACCACAACTCCAGAATCTGCTAAATCTTTCTGAAGGTCTTTTGCAGTTAGCTTTCACTGAAATTTTGTTTGGTCTTCCAGACCTTATTTTGACCTCCACTGTTCCTGTTAACTGCTATTTAGTTCAAAATGTTGAAAAAATGCTGAAATAAGTGATATGCTGCAATAAGCAGAAACTCAGCAGTTTTCCAAATTAGTCCGGAAAAAAACAATGTGTGTGCATGAGATTTCTGAAATCTCATATCTTTTGCTGTTGCTTTATAATGCAGTTTAAAATTTGCATAAAAAACGCAGCAACTACGCATGGTATGAACATAGCCTTAGGGGAAAAATTACTTCCCGAATCTATATATGGCAATCACATTACCTCTCTGGATCAACGCCCAATCATAGAATCTGTTGCCCATGACTTGTAATATTATATTTATCAAGAAAGGCATCCAGATCCTTCTTGAATTTTAGTAGCGAATTAACCATTACATCATGTGGCAGAGAGTTCCATAGTCTCACTGCTCTTACAATAAAGAATATGTCTCTATGATTATGATTAAACCTTCTTTCCTTTAGAAGTAGAGGTTGCCCTCTTGTGCCCGCCTCAGGCCTAAATGTAAAAAGATCATTAGATCTCGGTACTGTCCATTCATATATTTGTACAATGTAATAAGAATGTCCCTGAACCTTCATTTTTTTTAATCGCGTAACCCCAAGCAGGACTGGGACAAGATATTTTGGTGCACTAGGCAGATAAAGCCTATGGAACCTCCCTGACCGTGTTCATCTGCATCTTATGGAGGCCCCTGACACCTGAACACTCAGCCCACATGTAAAGAGATGGGTCAGACTAAGGTAACAGGACCCCTAACACACTCCCGCTCCTCCTCCAATGGATCAGGTAACAAGCTCTGGAGACCACATCCACTAGAATTGTTACCTGTTTCACCAAAAAATACCAGCAAAAGTAAAAAAAAGTAGTGTACTTTAGAGGTGAAGCTCAACACGGAGTGCATTTTATTAGGTAGATATAGAATCATTGATTGCTTCCTGACCATTTACATTATACCAGGAAAAAATTCACCAGGAATTACAAACTAGTCTGGCAGGGAACAGGGGCAGGCAGCTTAGTTAAATAACTTGGGCAATCTCCAGAACACAAAACACCTGGAGAAAGTCCCGCACCTTCCAGTCACAGATTGGACAGCTGATCTGTCAATCAAAGCAGTGACCGCACAGCATGTTCATCACAAGATTGGACAGCCAAGATGTCAATCGAAACACTGACATCTCAGTATGACGCAGTTTCCATAGGACAGCATAACAATCACTCACAGAGCGGAGGAATCGCGATACCTATATTTTAAATGTCAAAGCCAAGGACAGTAATGGAAACTAATAATACTTAACTATAATGAGGGCTGTTGTGATGTATAGTGTACAGTTCCATATAGCGTCTTGTGCTTGGGTGCGAGGAAAACACAGGAGACACAGGTGTGATTATGAAGGACTTAGCAAAAAGGGTTCACACAGTTTGCAGATACAAGGCAGGAGACACAGCAGGCCAGAGTAAACTTTTAGCACAGCAGAAATTCCACAAAAGGTTCAGGGTCTCTCTCTGTTCCTTCCCTTGTAACTGTGGATTTAGCAGGCAGCAAGTTTCCAGTGTCTACAAGTGTTCCCAAGTTCATCAGCAGGAGATGGCTGGAGTACCAAGTCCAAGGCTTCCAGGAGCCAGGTCACAGGCTAACAGCAGACTTGATTCTGAAGCACAGATTGCTCAGCTGAGGCTGCTTAAAGGGCAAGAGGGAGAGAATCAGGGCGGGAACATAAAAGCTGGAAACTCCATACTAACTGAGGGCAAGTAGCTGCAGCAGGGCAGAAAGCAAAATGGCCGACGGAAAAACCTAAGTTTCAAAAACATGTCCAAAGAGACTGAGAACCTTACATTACTCCCCCCTTAGGGACAGCCTCTGGATGACCTCAGACCGGGCTTGTCTGGGTACCTCTGATAAAACTGGCGGAGTAAGAGAGGAGCATTAATGTTATTGGCTGGTTCCCATGAGTTGTCTTCAACTGGGTAGCCCTGCCATTTAATCAGGTATTGTAACTGATTTCTGTACAACCTGGAATCCAGAATCCTTTCCACCACAAATTCCTCCTGACCATCGACCAGCACTGGGTCAGGACGGGGAGAAGAACGTCCAGAAAACGTGTTGGGTGTTGCTGCCTTTAGTAGGGAAACATAAAAGACAGGGTGGATGCTCATAGTTCTGGGTAGTTGAAGACGACAAGCAACGGCACTTATAATTTTACTGATTTTATAGGGTCCAATGTACTTATGTCCCAATTTGGATGATGGGATTTTTAACTTAAGATTTCTGGTTGACAGCCAGACCAAGTCTCCTACCTTGAAAGCTGGTGCAGGTTTACGAAATTTATCTGCTGCTTTCTTATACCTTAGCCCTAGCCAATTTCAGATTTTCCTTTAAAAATCAATATTCTTTTGTAAAGACGTGATTCTTTCAGCCACAGCCGGCAAGGGCGTATCTATGGGAAATTGAGGAAGAATGTTAGGATGATAACCTAGATTGGCGTAAAAAGGAGACTGCTTAGTGGAAGTGCTCTGAGAGTTGTTTTAGGAGAACTCAGCCAGTGGAAGTAGAACCACCCAATCATCTTGTAGGTGGCAGATAAAGCAGCGGAGATACTGCTCCAGGGTTTGATTGGTCCGTTCTGTCTGTCCATTAGTCTGGGGATGAAAAACAGAAGAAAGGTTTACTTTATTGTTCAATGCGGCACAGAAATTTTGCCTAAACCTTGAAGTGAATTGCACCCCTCGATCTGAAATGACCTCATCCAGTACTCCATGCAAGCGAAACACATTCTGAATCATTAAATCTGATGTCTGTTTTGCAGTGGATAAGCCGACACAGGGAATAAAATGAGCTGCCTTTGTTAACCGATCCACCACCACTAGAATGGTGTTCTTCCCTTGAGAGGTTGGTAACTCCAAAATGAAATCCATAGAAATGGATCCCCACGGGCGGGACGGGGTGGGAAGGAGTTGCAATAGACCCTTTGGCGAGGAGCGTGGTGTTTTGCATCTTGCGGATATATGATGAACAAGAATCGCTGTACCCTATTGTTTTTTTAGTGGTCTAATGATAATTAGGTGACAATTGATATCCTTAAATGTGTCGATTTGGGGCCTGATTTCTGTTGTATCATTAGGTACCCTTATTAGTTCAACAATTTTAAATGATTTTTGATGACACACATTTTTCAAGTCTTTTATTGAACAAAGTAAAAGTTATGTTTTAAACTTCACCAATTGCTGTATATTGTGTTTTTTTTCTGCCAAACCAGGAATGGATTTGTAAAGAACGAAAATGGACCTATGTAATAGTAATAATAAGTTCTGGTTATAAATTAAGGTTGCTTGAATAGCCTGTAGTAAGTAACTAAGATATACTTGTTTTAGGTAAACAATTTTTTGTACAACAATATTTATACTTTATTAATCCTTCTCTTATTTCTATCACAGGATTCCACTCAAAAAAATGCCATCAATTCGCCAGACACTGAGATCCATGGGGGTAAAAGTTGCTGATGTACTCCCACAACTAAAGACAACAGGATCTGGAAATTCTAATAATGGAACAGCTCCAACATTTCTTACAAACTATTTAGATGTAAGCAACACAATGCATACTCTCATATACAGGATTTACATACCATATTTTTCGGACTATAAGATGCACCTAGGTTTTAGGGGAGTAAAAGAAAAAAAATTGAAGTAAAAAATGTGGTCATGACGCGCTGTTATGGGGGGTATTTGCTGCTGATACTGTTATAGGGGCAATATCCCCCATCCTTTTATATGTCCCCATCCTCGTATATATGCCCCCGACCTGATATATATGTCCCCATCCAGTTATATATGATCCCTATTTTGGTATACATAGCCCCCCATCCTGGTATCTATGGCCCTCCATCCTGGTATATATGACCCCCCCATCCTGGCTGCTATATATGGCCCTACATCCAGGTATACATGGTGCCCCATCCTGATATACATGACCGCCATCCCCATCCTGATATACATGGCACCTCATCCACGTATACATGGCATCCCCATCCAGATGTACAAGGCCCCCCTTCCTGGTATACATGGCACCCTATCCTGGTATATATGTCCCACCATCCCAATCCTGATATACAGTACATGGTCTTCATCCTGGTATACATGACACCCTCCTCCTCATCCTGGTATACATGGTCCCCTCATCCTCTTTCCTGGTATACATGACCCCCATTCCCATCCTGATATCCATGGCCCCCATCATGGTATATATGGCCTTCATCACGCTACACACATAAAAAAATATTCAATTGTACTTAACTTCCCTACACTCCCTCGCAGAGCTGTGTCCTGTGCTGATGCCAGCAGCTGATTTCAGCGTGTAACATCGCATGACGCCACTGCCATGAGCTCCCTCGTGCCAAAACACCTGCCAAAATATTCACTGCTCCCCACACCTGGGACTATGGGAGTACAGTATTTAAATTAGGAGGAAGGTTCAGTGACCTCTCATTTAATCCCAAAAGGATGAATATGAGAATAGAGTACCACATAAAGCTCCCACCCACAGGCCGCCCAAAACACAAGAATCTCATTACATTAACTGAAAGCTGCAATTACAGATTAAACAAGAACCATCAGAAGGATTTCATCAACCAATGTATCATTTTAATCAGTGTAACGGCACCAAACTGACAGTGCCTATAGTTTACTTAGTAATATCCTGATGACAGATTCACTTTAAGTTTTGTCTTGAAGGGAACTTGTCAGTAAGTGCCAGGGTGCCAGGGGCACAGTTACAGTTGCTGCTCTCTTTACTCAGAGAGGTGACTGAACCCATGACTGAATCCTCGACAGCTCCGCCCCTGAGACTGAAATCGGATTGCTGCCAGGCAGCAGAGTAAGGCACCCGAACTCAGCTTTCAGCAGAAACACCACTGCTCCAGATAGGCTGAAAAAAGCACTGCTCCAGATAGCTCCTCTCTTCTCAAAGGGTGGTTTGCAAAGGACCTGCTATCACCAACAATCAGCTGGTGTACCAGGTGACCTTATATAGGAAGGCAGGAGTGGTCTTTACTAGCAGACTAAACATGTAGCAACACCAGCAGCCAACGGGGGCAAAAACTGATATTAACCCCTGAAAAGGAAAAAAGTTTATATCAGAGAATCCAGAATCTGACAGATCCAAAAATGGATCATGAATTATGTCCCTGGGTGTCTTGAGAACCCCCTTGGCCACCAGATAGTCCTTAGTGCAGATGACCCTGATCTTCCTTTTGGATATTACATATACATTGGGCGCAGCCCTCACTAAGCCCCCAGAACCTGAACACATCCATACCGTTCATCTGAACACACCCACGTAACCCCTTGTTGGGTAGGTAGCTCATATGGCAGAAGGGACACACATAGTAAAACTGTCCCTCTGCGCCACCCCTTTGACTCTGGCTCTGCCCTCTTTTGGGCAACTATTGCTTCATTCTGCTGCGGTCGCTCTTGGTCCTGGGATGCTCCTCCTCAAAGCCACAGCAAACATGGGTTGAGTACTTGATAGCATCAAATTGAATTGGGATAGCATCAGGTACTGAGCTTCCTCTGCCACCTCCCAATTCATTACAAGTCTTCTCCCACCTTTCAGTTCATTATAAAGGGTCCTCTCCATCACCTCCATCATTGCCTTCTCCACCACCGAATTTATCATTACCACCCTCCACCATCGATTATGACATAGTATATGCAACGGTGCGCGCACAATAGTCATGTATTGAAACTTTCTGACTATGCATTGAAATGATGGCATGCACCATGTTGTAGTTTATTTTTTGGTGGTTGAGGAGGAGGCTGCTAGGGTCTGTATTACTTTTATGTCACAGTCTGTCCCTGTATAACAGTATTGTTTTGTTGTGGTTTACCCTTTCAGACACAGTATTTTGGTGAGATCAGCATCGGTTATCCTCCCCAAACTTTCAAGGTTGTTTTTGACACCGGATCTGCCAACTTGTGGGTGCCATCCAGTCAATGTTCCCCACTGTACAGTGCCTGTGGTAAGCCATCAGGAGCTTGGAAGTTTTCACTAGGAAGAGGCTGAGCTCAGTCAAGGTTGTAGGGGATCGGGAGCAGCATTGTCATATCAGTAATTTTCATGACTGCAAAAGTCCATCAACTTGGAAGTAAAATATCAGTAAAAATAAAGTTCCAGGGAAACACTGCTTATAATAAGGATATATATTGTCATCCACGAAGCTTCTCTGCATTCATTCATATGCTACATCTATTTCAGTGCATGCAGACATCCCAATGTAATATGTGTATATCATATTCTATAACCTGGGATGAAACTATAGTCCTTCTATACCCAGGGTAAGTTACACACATAAATCTGTATGTATGATAAAATGAAAGACAAAATAAGCTATACTTCATTTATATATATGATAATATATCTATAAACTAGAGACATATGGTTACCAAATAACATTATACAAGGAGCAAGTATTATTTTATCACATGTCAGCTACCGAAAAAAAAATTAGTATTTCAATACCAACATTGCCAATAATACCACTATACAAGGGACATATAATACTACCAGACCTGTGGTGGCAGCCAAATAGAAAAGGGTTCTTTACAGTTACAGCAGTCAGACTGTGGAATGACACAGGAGGCAGTAATGGCAGACACTATAACAGCTTTTGAAAAAAGAGCTGGAAGATTTCCTCAGTACACATAACATTGTGGGTTATAGTTAATTTAGTGACAAAATGTACAAGAGTTCCTGAACTTCACCATGATAATTAACGAATGGATAGTCATTCATACCACTGTCCCCTGTTGCACCTCCTTCCACCAAGTTGTAGTATTTTTATTTATACAGGGAGAGACTGAATAGTTGAAAAAAAACTGATGTACTTTACAGAAATTGCTTTTTGTTAGTCCAAAAATTGTGTATGACTGCATTATGCCACAATTGTACCTTAGGTGTCTACCTTTTTCTCCTATCGCTTGTCTCACCAATGTACTGAACAATATGATTAGAATTCCTGAAAAAGTAAATGTAACCTATGTAGCCGTTCCATGTTCCACTTGTTACACACCTGTCTTGGATCCGTGCACTGCTTCCCTCACTTCAGTGCACTATACTTTCCTGTGCTCCACATCGGGCTTTGCAAGTAGCCCAGCATGCTCCTATGTGTTAGTCTCCTATGCCTGTTTACAGGGGTTATCACACAAACAAAGTACATTTTAATTAATATATTTTGAAACAAAAAAGTTCCACAATTGGATGTGTTTAAATAAAATGTTCCTGTGCTGAGATAATCTTATAAATGTGCCCCTGCTGTGTACTGTGTAATGGCCGTGTCTGACCGCACAGGAACATGGTCTGATCATACCACAGCACCTGGGCAGGGGAGGAAGCAAAAGAGAGGATACAGATAGAACAGTACGGACACTAGCTGTAGAGGTTTGTCTGTTACAGTGGCATGAAAAAGTTTGGGCACCCCTGGTTAAAATTACTGTTATTGTGAACAGTTAAGCAATTTGAAGATGAAATGATCTCTAAAGGGTCTAAAGTTAAAGGGGACACATTTCTTTTGTATTATATGCAAAATATATATATATGCTCTGGCAAAAGTTAATAGACCACTGTACAGTTTTATAAAAATCAGCTTCTCTACATGTCTGACAGCCATTCCATTCCAGTGTCAGTTGAATTCCAACCAGAGTACACCTCATTCTGCTTAATGTGCTTCTGATTAGGTGATCACCTGAACCAAATCTTATTTGACGAAGGAAAGTATTAAAAAAAAACCTGCTGTGGTGTTCATAATCCTCTTGCAATAGGACAAGCTGGATGGCAAAACAAGTGCTAGTAATATCCCAAAAGTAATAGGAATGAAAAAATAACCATGCCAAAGGAGTTGAAAAGAAAAGTCTTGAGTGAGGAAAAGAAGGGCTCAATTCTGCCTTTACTAGCAGAGGGATACAGTGAGCGTCATGTTGCCTCATCTTTAAAATTTCTAAGAAGGCTGTCCATTACAACAAGGTCAAGCATCAGAATTGGGAATAACAAAGCTACAGAATGGCAGAGGGCAAAAACAACTCTCCACTGACCGGGATGACCATCATCTTATTCGAATGTCACTCAGAAACCACAGGATGACATCAAGTGACCTACATGACATCAACTGACCTGCAAGTGGCAGCTGGGGTGACGTGCATGTCAAGAACAGTTTGTAACGGCATCCTAGAGGCAGGGCTCAAGTCATGTAAAGCTATAAAAAAGCCTTTCATCAATGAGAAGCAAAGGAGAACCAGTCTGAAATTAGCCAAAGACCATAAGGATTGGACCATAGAGGACTGCAGTAACGTAATCTTCTCTGATTAGTCTAATTTTCAACTTTGCCCAACACCTGGTCATCTAATGGTTAGACGGAGACCTGGAGAGGCATACAAGCCACTGTGTCTTGCACCCACTGTGAAATTTGGTGGAGGATCGGTGATGATCTGGGGATGCTTCAGCAAGGCTGGAATTGGGCAGGTTAATCTTTCCAAAGGATGTATGACTCAAACTGTATACAAGATTATCCTGGAAAAACAGTTGATTCCTTCTGCTCAGGCAGTATTCCTCAACTCTGAGGATTGTTTTTTTCCAGCAGGACAATGCGCCATGCCACACAACTAGGTCAATCAATGTGTGGATGAAGGCCCTCCACATCAAGTCCCTGCCATGACCAGCCCAATCCCCAGACCTGAACCCCATTGAAAACCTCTGTAATGTAATCAAGAGGAAGATGAATAGTCACAAGCCATCAAACAAAGAAGAACTGCTTAAATTTTTGTACCAGGAGTGGCATAAGGTCACTCAAAAGCAGTGTGAAAGACTGGTGGAAAGCATGCCAAGACTCATGAAAGCTGTTTTTATAAATCATGGTTATTCAACAAAATATTGATTTCAGAACTCTTCCTGAGTTAAAACATTAGTATTTTTTATTTCAAAATGATTATGAACTTATTTCCTTTGCATTATTTGAGGTCTGAAAGCACTTTTTTTAAATTTTGACCATTACTCCTTTTCAGAAAAAACCCCCCAAAATTTATTGCTTGGAAATTCAGAGACATGTCGAAGTTTATAGACAATTTACATTTTACTCAAAAATATACCTATAAAGAGAAAAATCAGACAAACTGAATATTTGGAAGTGGTCTCTTAATTTTTGCCAGAGCTGTATATAGTTTCATAATTAATTGGTTTAGCTGGTAACATATTATCTTTGCATCACAGCATCTCACAGTCGATATGATTCATCTAAATCTCAAACCTACACTAAGAATGGAACAGGTTTCTCAATACTATATGAATCTGGAGGAGTCAGAGGCTTCCTAAGCAAAGACCTTGTTACTGTGAGTTTTGCTATCATTACCTGCTTTACAGAATATCTTCATGATTATTTGTGTGTCTTACAATACAAAATATCAAAACAGAAAAAAAATCTATACTTTACATTTTCCAAAAGAAAAAATATTGGGGGGGGGGGGCAGATTGAATTCAGGCTACTCAAATCCTGAAATTCCAGGACACAGACACTAATGAGCATATTCCCCTTAAAACAGTAAAACTAGCTGATAATATAAATATTAAGGGAAATCTGCCACCCGATTTTTTCTATGTAATCTGAGATGAGAGCAGCATGATGTAGTGGCTGAGACCCTGATTCCAGTGATGTGTCCCTTGCTGTTTTGCTTGCTGTCATTTTGATATAATCACTGTTTTCTTTGCTGTAGTTCTAGCAGTACTCAGAATTCTGAACCCTGTATAACCCAGCCCATACTACTGTCTGGCTGCTAATCAGTGGTGGAGCGGGCTTATACAGAGCAGATGACTAGGACATACGAGACATCACTTACAATAGTGATAATCCGCTGTTAAAATAATGATTTTATTGGAACCGCAACGCAGCATAGTAGTTGACACATTGCTGGAATCAGGTTCTCAGCCTCTACATCATGCTTCTCTCAGATTACATTGCAAATCTTGCTGACATATTCCCTTTAAAGGGAACCTGTCAGCACAGATTTCTCTCTATAAGGAAAGGGAAGGGCAATACAGGTCTTGTAATTAAAGGGGTTGTCCAGGACTTTTATATTGATGATACAGTTATGCTCAAAAGTTTACATACCCAAGCAGAATTTTTGCTTTCTTTGCCTTTTTTCAGAGAATATCAATGATAACACCAAAACTTTTTTCCACTTATGATTAGTGGTTAGTTGAAGCCATTTAATGTACAACTACTGTGTTTTCTCTTTATAAATCATGATGACAACTGTAGTGCAGCAGTGTCTTCACTCTGCAGTGAAGGGGCAGTGACCCAGGTGAGTTCAAAGTAAACACAGGTTTAATGTCCAATACTTGCAAACAAACGGAAACCTCCGGATCGAAGCCGTGAAACCAGATAGTCCGTAAATGAAGCCTGTTGATGAGGGCAACAGGGTATAATGCTGCGGGATGCCAGGAGCTCGCTCTGCTTGGTGCTGTGTTACCTCACACAGGCTGAGCTGTTGCAGAGCCGTCTGCTCTGCACCTTGCAAACTCCACACTGACACACCCAACCCTCTGCTGCAGGGGTTTTAACCCAAAGAACCTGAGGCTGTAGGCCACATGGAAAACCCGGGCTGGGGGAGGAAATGGACCGCTCCTGCTACCTTCCTGTAGTCGTTTTCAAAAATAAAAGCCCATGGCAGGTTTTCCTAAATCTGCCTTGGACAAATAGCTTGCCCAAAACGAACACTCACTTTTATTCTACATTGCAACCACAGCTATGCCTGTGACTGCAATGCACTCCCACAGCCTCAAAATGCTTCTTTGCGCATCCTGGGGGACACATAGCAACCCTCACCTATGACCCCGGTCACTGCTTCACAAACCCCCCAGTTCAAATTTGTGGGGTTGAACTTGTCACCATACAGGGGGCTGGTGACAGGGCATCCGCATTTCCCTGTGACTTCCCAGCCTGTTGTTCCACGGTAAAATTGAAATTTTGCGAAGACAGGAACCATCGAGTGACTCAGGCATTCCTCTCCTTGGCATTCCTCATCCAGACCAAGGGTGAATGATCTGTCACAAAGCAAAATGGTCAACCGAGCAAATAATAGCGTAGGGACTCCAAGGCCCACTTAATGGCCAGGTACTCCTCCACTATGCTATAATTTTTCTCTGCCGGGGTGAGTTTTCTACTTATTCAGGTGACTGGATGCTCCTCTGCTTGAAAGTTCCACTGAACCATGACCAACTTCTTTCCCTTGAGGAGATCAGTAAGGGGTGTTATTCTCCCCGAAAAATTAGGTATAAACCTCCGGTAATACACAACAATTCCGAGAAACGCACTCACCTGTTTGGTGGTAACAGGTCGGGGCCAGTTCTGAATGGCCTCAATTTTATTTATTTGGAGTTTGATAACCCCACGGCCAATCACGTACCCCAAGTACTTGGCTTCCTCGAGCCCTATCGCACATTTCTTGGGATTTGCTGTCAAGCCCGCGGCTCTGAGTGAATCTACTACTGCTTGTACCTGAGATAACACATAAAAGAAGGCGTAAAATGAACAAAAGTACAATACTTTATTAGAAGTGGTTAAAAGGACAAACAGTAAATTAAAAAATGCCAATATGGTGCATGGTGATGAGCCAAAAAAGATACTTCCGATGGGATTCCAGCACTATGTCCATCAACCTCTGGAACGTGGCAGGGGCTCCATGTAGTCCAAAGGGCAAGACTACATAGTGGTAAAGACCCTCCGGTGTTATGAAGGTGGTCTTTTCCTTTGCCGACTCTGTAAGTGGGACCTGCCAGTAACCTTTGGTGAGATCGAGCATGGTGAAGTACTGGGCCTCCCTCACTCTCTCAATTAGCTCATCCACCCGGGGCATGGGATAGAGGTCAAATTTTGACACCTCATTTAATTTTCTGAAATCGTTACCTAAAAGTTATGACCCATTCGCTTTGGAATCAGTACTATGGGGCTAGCCCACTCACTCCGGGACTGCTCTATGACTCCTAACTGGAGCATGTTTCACTTTGGCCACGATGGCTTGCCTCCAGGTTTCTAGCACTCGGTACGGTTTCATCCGTATCCTTACCCGGGGTTCGGTGACAATTTCAATGTCCGTATACCGCTGCACCAGGGCTCGAGCCTCCTGTCGCTGCTGTTTGGTGAAAGCATCATTTATTTTAACCTGACCCCTGGCTGTGTCCTTGGCCGGTGACAGAGGGTTCTCCCTGTTGGTTTGACCGGCGTCGCCTCCGTGACCAAACATTCACAGTCCTTCCAGGCTTTTAGTAGGTTGACATGGTACAGTTGTTCCGGTTTCCTCTTTCTGAGTTGGTACACCCTATAATTTACTTCTCCTACCTTCCCCCGTATCGCATATGGCTCTTGCCACTTGGCAATGAGCTTACTCTCTGTGGTGAGTACTAGTACCAACACCCGGTCCCCTTCTTTATAGGTCCTGATCGTGGCTCTTTTATTATACACGTGGCTTTGCGCAGCCTTGGCATCCATCAGGTGCTCCTTTACTATGGGCCATACTGCCGCAATCCGGTCCTGCATGCTTGCCACATGCTCGATGACACTCTTATGCGGAGTGGGCTCCTGCTCCCATGTCTCCTTGGCTACGTCCAGCAGTCCCTTCGGGTCCCTGCCATACAATAAATCAAATGGAGAGAACCCCATGGACGCCTCCAATACCTCATGGATAGCGAACATTAGATAGGGCAGTAACATGTCCCAATCCCTCCCATCCTTGGGGACCACCTTTTTTAGCATAGACTTAAGGGTCTTGTTAAATCTCTCCACCAACCCATCGGTTTTTGGGTGGTACACCTACGTACGTAGCTGTTTAATCTGGAGCAGCTTACATCACAGTACCTCTGGACCTCCGCATAGACCCAGGTCCTGCATCTTTTTGGCCCCCAAGTGCCCTCCTAGCATGTGGGTGTGAGCCATGTCAAACACCACCTGACGGTAGGATTGGGGCACCACCAGCTGTTCCACCACCTCATCCCGGACTTTATCCACCCGGTACTACCATGATCAAAAGATTACATATCATGGTGATTTTGGCCTGATAACATGCACAGAAGTTGATACAAATAGGTTTGACTGGCTACTAAAGGTAACATCCTCACCTGTGACCTGTTTGCTTCTGATCAGTGTGTGTGCATAAAAGCTGAGTGAATTTCTGGGATCCAGACAGACTCTTGCATCTCTCATCCAGCCACTGAAATTTCTGAATTGTGAGTCATGGGGAAAGCAAAAGAACTGTCAATGGATCTACAGGAAAAGGTGGTTGAACTGTATAAAACAGGAAAGGTATGTAAAAATACATCCGAGGAATTGATAATGCCAGTCAGCAGCATTCAAACTGTGATTAAGAAATGGAAAATCAGGGGCGCTGCAAAAACAAAACCACAGTCAGGTAGACCAAAAACATTTCATCCACAACTGCCAGGAAAATTGATTGTGATGCAAAGAAAAATCCACAAATAACATCGGCTGAAAAATTGGGCTCTCTGAAAACTACTGGATGTGGCTGTTTCAAAATGCACAATAACGAGGTACTTGAACTAAAATGGGCTGCATGGTCGAGTCGCCAGAAGAAAGCCATTACTGTGCAAATGCCACAAAGACTTTTAGCTGCAATATGCAAAACAGCACAGAGACAAGCCTCAAAACTTCTGGAACAAGGTGATTTGGAGTGAGGAGACCAAAATTGAACTTTTTGGCCACAACCATAAAAGTTACATTTGGAGAGAGCTCAACAAGGCCTATGATGAAAGGAACACCATTCCTACTGTAAAGCACGATGGTGGATCGCTGATGTTTTGGGGATGTGTGAGCTACAAAGGCACAGGAAACTTGGTCAAAGTTGAATGAAAGATGAATGCAGCACATTATCAGCAAATACTGGAGGCAAATTTGCAATTATCAGACCGGAAGTTGCGCATGGGACGTACTTGGACATTCCAACATGACAACGATCCAAAGCACAAGGCCAAGATGACCTGTCCTTAGCTACAGCAGAACAAAGTGAAGGCTCTGGATTGGCCATCTCAGTCTCCTAACCTAAATATCATTGAGCCACTCTGTGAAGATCTCATGCACGCAGTTCATGCTAGACAACCCATGAGTTTACAGGAACTGGAGGCTTTTTGACAAGAAGAGTGGGCAGCTTGACCATCTGAGAAAATAAAGAACCTCATCCACAACTACCACAAAAGACTTCAAGCTGTCATTGATGTTAGAGAGAGCAAAACAGGGTATTAAGAAATGGGGTATGTGAACTTTTGATCAGGGTCATTTGGATGTTTTGGGTTGTCATTATGATTTAAAAAGAGAAAACACAGTAGTTTCACAATAAATGACTTCATCCAACCACTAACCATGAGTGTAGAAAAAGTTTTGGTGTTATCATTCATATTCTCTGAAAAAAGGCCAAGAAAGCAAAAATTCTGCCGGGGTATGTAAACTTTTGAGCACAACTGCATTTTCTTATGATAGGTCATAAATATCTGATAGTGAGGTTAACCCCTTCACTACCAAGGGTGGTTTGCACGTTAACTCCCGGGCCAATTTTTACAATTCTGACCACTATCCCTTTTTGAGGTAATAACTCTGGAACGCTTAAATGGATCCCGGTGATTCTGACATTGTTTTCTCGTGACATATTGTACTTCTTGTTAGTGGTAAAATTTCATTCATATAACTTGTGTTTATTTGTGAAAAAATTGGAAATTTGGCGAAAATTTAGAAAATTTTGCAATTTTCCAACTTTGAATTTTTATGCTCTTAAATCACAGAGATATGGCACTCAAAAAACTTAATAAATAACATTTCCCACATGTTTACTTTACATCAGCACAATTTGGGAATCAAAATTTTTTTGTTAGGAAGTTATAAGGGTTAAAAGTTGACCAGTGATTTCTCATTTTTACAACATCATTTTGTTTTTACGGACCACATCACATTTGAAGTCACTTTGAGGGGTCTATATGATAGAAAATACCCAAAAGTGACACCATTCTAAAAACTGCACCCCTCAATGTGCTCAAAACCACATTCAAGAAGTTTATTAACCCTTCAGGTGCTTCACAGGAATTTTTTGAATGTTTAAAAAAAAATGAACATTTAACTTTTTTTCACAAAAAAAATTACTTCAGGTTCAATATTTTTATTTTACCAAGGGTAACAGGAGAAATTGGACTGCAAAAGTTATTGTGCAATTTGTCCTGAGTATGCCAATACCTGATATGTGGGGGGAACCACTGTTTGGGCGCATGGCAGAGCTCGGAAGGGAAGGAGCGCCGTTTGACTTTTTCACTGTAAAATTGGCTGGAATTCAGATCGGACGCCATGCCACGTTTGGAGAGCCCCTGATGTGCCTAAACAGTGGAAACCCACACAAGTGACCCCATTTTGGAAGCTAGACCCCCCAAGGAACTTATCTAGATATGTGGTGAGCACTTTGAACCCCCAAGGGCTTCACAGAAGTTTATAATGTACAGACGTACAATTAAAAAAATCATATTTTTTCCACAAAAATGATGTTTTCACCCCCAATTTTTATTTTCCCAAGAGTAACAGGACCCCAAAAGTTATTGTGCAATTTGTCCTGAGTACGCTGATACCCCATATATGGGAGTAAACCACTATTTGGGCACATGGCAGAGCTCGGAAGGGAAGCAGCGCCATTTAACGTTTTTGGCTGGAATTGAGATCGGACACCATGTCGCGTTTGGAAAGCCCCTGATGTGTCAAAACAGTGGAAATCCCCCAATTCTATCTCCAACCCTAACCCTAACCCTAGACCTAGCCCTAACCCTAGCCCTAACCCTAGCCCTAGCTCAGACCCTAGCCCTAATGGGAAAATGGAAATAAATAATTTTTTTTTATTTTATTATTTTTCCCTAACTAAGGGGGTGATAAAGGGGGGTTTGATTTACTATTTATGGCGGGTTTTTATTTTTGGCAGCTGTCATACGCTAAAAGACGCTTTTTATTGTAAAAATAGTTTATGCATCACCATATTTTGAGAGCTATAATTTTTCCATATTTTGACCCACCGAGTCTTGTGAGGTCTTATTTTTTGCGGGACAAGTTGACGTTTTTATTGTTACCATTTTCGGGCACGTGACATTTTTTGATCGCTTTTTATTCCTATTTTTGGGACAAAGAATGAACAAAAACCAGCGTTTCATGAATTTCTTTTGGGGGATATGTTTACACCGTTCCGCGTGCGGTAAAATTGATAGAGCGGTTTTATTCTTTGGGTCAGTACGGTTACAGTGATACCTCATTTATGTCATTTTTTTTATGTTTTGGCGGTTTTATGCAATGAAAACTATTTTATATAAAAAATAATTATTTTTGCATAGCTTTATTCTGCGAGCTATAACTTTTTTATTTTTTCGCTGATGACGCTGTGTGGCTGCTCATTTTTTGCGGGACAAGATAACATTTTCAGTGGTACCATGGATATTTATATGCATCTTTTTGATCGTGCATTATTGCACTTTTTGTTCAGCGGTATGATAATAAATCATTATTTTTTGCTTCGTTTTTTATTTTCATTTTTTAAGGGGTTCACTAAAGGGGTTAACCAATGGGACAGTTTTATAGGGTGGGTCATTACGGACGCGGCGATACCAAATATGTGTACTTTTTTTGTTTTTTTATTTTCAAACAATGAATTTATTAGGGAATATTTTTTTTTTAATTATTTTTACACTTTTTTTTATTTACTTTTATGGGGGACATCACTATCCTGTGACAGATCGCTGATCTGTCACATCACAGATCGCTGTAACAGATCAGCGATCTGTCACAGGCACTGCTGCAGGCTTCCTCATGCATGCATTCTGCCCCCGAAGGTCCTCCATATTAGATCCGGGGACCTGCAGGGAAGGCGACCCTCGCAGCGGCGCTGCACATCGTGCTGCTGTGGGGGTCGCAGGGAAGCACGGAGGGAGCCCCCTCCCTGCCAATGCTTCCTTTAACCCCCGGTACACCGCGATCATGTTTGATCGCAGTGTGCCAGGGGTTAACGTGTTGGGGGCGGTCACACATTGTGCCGGGTGTCAGCTGTGATAATCAGCTGACACCCTGCCGCGATCAGCTGCGCTCCCCTCGTGAGCGCAGCTGATCGCATTAGACGTACTATTCCGTCCTTGGGATTTAGGTCCCAGGTCACATGGACGGAATATTACGTCCATTGTAGGAAAGGGGTTAACCAGCCCCACTGATTAGCTGTTCCCAGAACCTGCTGAAAGTGCTCGGAGACGGAATTACACAGCACAGCTATGTAAAATATATAGTGACCGTGGCAGGGTGTGCCATATCCACCACCTATTTGAATCAGTAGGGGGTGGAGTTGCAATACCCATCCGCAGCCACTATACAATTTATGGAGCTGTGCAGCTTTGCAATTGAGCACTTCCGGGAGCTACCGGAACTGGGAACAGCTGATCGGCAGGGGTGTCGAACAGATATTGATGACCTATACTAAGGATAGGCCATCAATGTAAAAGCCCATTAACTCTACAATTAAGTCCATGTTTTAGGCAGTAAGCAATATGAAAAGCTGAAAAATATTCTTTCCCAGTTGTGCCCCGCACTGTTCCAGTCATCTGGGTTACATACATATTTTGCATTCGGTTAAAAAGCTGAATAGGACATGTAAATATCACATATTAAAATGGAATGTGGATTAGCTATATATTCAGTTTAATGTTCCGTGTAAATCATGATACAACGAGCAGAATGCAGA
Source organism: Dendrobates tinctorius (assembly GCF_039654945.1). Classification (NCBI taxonomy): domain Eukaryota; kingdom Metazoa; phylum Chordata; class Amphibia; order Anura; family Dendrobatidae; genus Dendrobates; species Dendrobates tinctorius. The sequence goes on along the minus strand of NW_027361766.1, from coordinate 17,793,318 downwards.
AAACATGCAGTCAACAACAAACTATACCAGTTACATTCACTTGCAGTACTGTATATAGTCCACAGGAGGCATTGCTTATTCACTACTGCGAGTACTGCAGCTCAGTTCTGTTCTTATACATTGGAGCTGGTACCAGCTGATCGTGTGTTGGTCGAGAATTGGAATTACTCCTCCAATGTGATATTGGTGACATAACCTTGGGGGTAGATCATCTATAGAAAGGTAGTGGACAAAGTGTTAATATGTATAGAAAATTAACTCTGTCTATATTAATTAGTTGTACAATTAATACATCTCTTACATATCTGTTGGACCCTTGTCCACCAGGGCCTAAGCGTGTCAGCAACCTGACCCCCTATGCTCACTCTTTCTCTTCCTTTTTATTTATTTTTTTGTTCTCACTCTTTCTTTCTCTTTTTCTTTAATTTTCACTTTTTTCTCTTTCTCTCTTTCTTTCTCACTCTTTTTTTTCTCACTTTCTTTCTCGCTCTTTCTTTCTTGCTCTTTCTTTCTCGCTCCTTCTTTCTTTTTCACACTATCTTTATTTCTCACTCTCTTTCTCACTCTTTCTTTCGTTCTTTCTTTATTTCTCACTTTTTCTTTCTTTTTCTCACTCTTTCTTTCACACTTTCTTTCTCGCTCTATCTTTCTCACTCTTTCTTTCTTGCTCACTCTTTCTTTATTTCTCACTCTTTACTTCTCACTCTTTCGTTCTTTCTTTATTTCTCACTTTTCTTTCTTTTTTTCACTCTTCCTTTCTCACTTTCTTTCTCGCTCCTTCTATTCTTCTCACTTTCTTTCTCGCTCTTTCTTTCTTGCTCTCTTTCTCACTCTTTATTTCTCACACTTTCTTTCTCACTCTTTCTTTCTTTCTTTCTTTCTTTCTTTCTCGCTCTTTCTTTCTTGCTCTTTCTTTCTCACTTTTTCTTTCTTTATTTCTCACACTTTATTTCTTTCATTCCAGGTTGCAGATATTCCTGTCTTTCAGGTTTTTGCAGAAGCTACAGAACTACCTGCATTTCCTTTCATCTTTGCCCGCTTTGATGGAGTATTGGGTATGGGATTTCCGACACAAGCAATTGATGACATTACGCCTGTCTTTGATCGAATTCTGTCTCAGAAAGTCCTGGAGGAAGAAGTATTCTCGGTGTATTACAGCCGGTGAGAAGGATTAAGGCAAATTGCTTTCATAAATATTATTATGGAATCCATATCATAAATTAGAAATGCGTTAGTGGGATTTATCCTAATACCTACCTCCTGAATTGTATCTTAAAAGTTTTGTTATTTTCATATGCCTGCGTGCTATAATAATGCATTATTATAACTAGGGCTCTGTTCACATCTTTGTTGGAAATTCCCATATTTATAGTTCATTATTAGCACAGAACCTGCATGAAGGACACCAGTCTCACCAGGTTGATCCAATTGACTATAATGTGGTTCATCTGGTTTCCATCATGGCGTCCAATATAGATGTGAACAGAGTCACTGATTAGCACAGTTATGTTGTCAAAAATTTTACTTTTCTGTAGCTCTTAACCACTTATTCTCACTTTCTTTTCTCACTATCAACACCTTGAGAAAATACCCCAGCTGCTTGGGTAACCAGAATCTCCTTTCTTTGCAGACAATACAAGTGAGAAGATAAGTTCCCATCCCCTTCCTATTGATGTCACTCACACTAAGTTTCCCAAGTGGTAACAATTACAAACTGTCCCCCGTGCCAGCCCATTTTCAATGATTCTTTTTGCTTCACATCTTCTACTCAATCTTCCTTCCTAACTATCAAGAAATGAAGATAGTAACCTTTCCAAAATACAGATTGCTTTTTTTTTTATATAGATGAGTTAGAATAAAATAAATAGATAAATAGCCTTTAATTTTGTGCATGAACAAAGCAATAATTCTAAAAAGAAATTACACATGTACGCTGCTGCATTTGCACTACAAATTATCCATTACATGGCAGTGTAGACCTAATGATGACTTGGTTTGTGCTACGGTCTTCCAGCAAAGGAGAGTCCATCATATAAATTTCTTTTTGTAGTAAACAAATACAGTGCCTTGAAAACGTATTCATATCCCATGAACTTTTGCACATTTTTCACCTTACACCAACAAATTTAAATGTATTTTATTGGGATTTTACATTATATGCCAACACTATGTAACTAGTATTTGTGGAGTGTAAACAATTTGCAGATTTAATTTCCCAGAGGAGCATGCATGGCTTATAAGTCTCCTTACTCTGACATGATAGGTATGGCTTGTCACTCTCCACAAGAAGAAACGTTGTCCCTTAGACTGAAGTGTAAAGGAAATGATGCATGGTTTTCTATGGTAATGATACATGATTTTTCCACATGCCATGTAAGGGACACAGCATGTGGAAGAAGGGTCTTCGGTAAGATCAGACCAAAGTAGAACTTTTTGGGCTAAATGCAAAACGCTGTGTGTGGTAGAAAACTAACACTGCATATCACTCTGAAAACACCATTATCACCATCAAACATGGTGGAAGCAGCTACATGCTGTGGGCACGCTTTTTTTCAGCAGGGCCAGGGAAGCTGGTCGCAGCTGATGGGAAAATGGATGAACCTAAACACAAAGCAATCCTAGAGGAAATCCTGTTAAAAAACCTATACTCACCTTCTGTGACGGCTACGTTCCAGCGGTGTCATCACTCACTGTCCAAGGGCTGTGATGCTGTGAAATGACAAGTGATGCTGGTACCCACTCAGCGCTGGCGTAACTGTCTCCACCTTTGGATAAACTGAACATGAAGAGGAAGCCAGGGCTGCAGCTGCAGCCCCAGGACCACGAATGCCGACACTGCTGGAATGGAGCCGACACAGGAGATGAGTATAAGTTTATTTATTTTATTGGGACCAAACATTTAGTTTAAGAAGGGATTGTCCTAGTAGTGGACAACCCCTTTAAAGGCTCAAAAATACGTGAGACTTGGTTGTAGGTTCACCTTCAAGCAAGACAACAATCCTAAACATACTGCAATGGAATGGTTTAACTCAAAGCATATACATGTAAAATTCTAAATCCCATTTAAAATCTGTGGCAAGATTTTAAAATTGATGTTCACAGATGCTTTTCATCCAATCTCAAATCCTAAATCCCATTGAAAATCTGTGGCAACACTTGAAAATTGATGTTCACAGATGATCTCTATCCAATCTTACTGAGCTACATCTAGTTTGCAAAAATGCCAGTCTCTAGATGTGCAAACCTGGTAGAGACATACCCCAAAAAACAGCAGTAATTTCAGACAAAGGTGGCCATACAAAGTATTGACTCAGAGGGACTGAATAGAAATGCTCAGCATAATTTTCAGATTTGCATGTTTAAAATATTTAGAAAAACCTGTATAATTTCCTTTACACTTCACAGATACTTGCATCTTTGTGTTGGTATGTCACATAAAATCTCAAAAAAATACATAAGTTTGTGGCTGTAATGTGAAAAATGTGGAAATGTTCAGGGAGTATGAATGCTTTTTCAAGGCACTGTAATTGAAATGGAAGTTTCTGCCGTAATTTGTACCAAAATTTAAATGTGTCTTGCTTAGGCTGGTTTCACATTCGCGCTTTTTAAGCGCACGCACGGCCGGGGGTAGCTCCGCCCCCGAGCCGGCTCTCTGCCCGGCGTGCCCGCCCCTTCCTTGTAGCGCCGCCTCCTAGCGCACAGCGGCGCCTGCGATCGGCGCACCCTATCTTTAGCATAGGGTGCGCAGATCGTGCGCAGGCCGTGCGCTAGTTGCGCTTTGACCTGCGCTGCGCACTTTTGATGGTGCGCCGTGCGCGCCAAAATCAAACTTTTCGGATTTTGGCGTGCACGGCGCACCGTCAAAAGTGCGCAGCGCAGGTCAAAGCGCAACTAGCGCACGGCCTGCGCACGATCTGCGCACCCTATGCTAAAGATAGGGTGCGCCGATCGCAGGCGCCGCTGTGCGCTAGGAGGCGGCGCTACAAGGAAGGGGCGGGCACGCCGGGCAGAGAGCCGGCTCGGGGGCGGAGCAACCCCCGGCCGTGCGTGCGCTTAAAAAGCGTGAATGTGAAACCAGCCTTAGTGACTATCTTCCAATGACTGTCAACTCTTCATTTTATTGTAGGCTGCCATCTTTCTATTTTACAATATGTATAAATAATTTTCAGCTATTTTTTTTGAAGATAAAGAACTTGCAGTGTGGCCCATTCTTTAAAGGGAACTTGTCATCAGATTCATGCTGCCAGAACCAGGAGCAGGATGACTTCTCTTCACCCTCCTTCAGTTGACTGACAGGTCTCTCCCTATGGGAAAACTGGTACACAGAGATACAGCTGTATCAGTGTATATCTATGTACCTGTCTTCTAAAGGTGAAGGAAAAGTCATTTTTTCATTCCTATAAAACCACTAAAAAATGATGAAAAACAACTGGAAAAATTTAATTTTCTCTATTTTGTGAGGTTCCTTGAAATCAAACCCACAATATGTATCACTGCAGACAACGGATGAAGCTGAGCCACAGGCTCCAGTGACATCACTGCCAGAATTTTGTGTACTTGAAGCTGTGATGCAGCCACCAAACCCAGATTATACAGTTACACAGAGATATATTCTACATAGCAGTGTATTTCTATGGCCTTGTATTCTACAGGGAGAATAAAAGTCTGTTTTTTTTTTTCCTATAAATTTGCTAAATTGTTAAAATATAACGAACAATTATTACAAGAATGTCATATTTAATGCGCTTTAAAAAAAAATAACATCACAAATAATAATAATAATAAATTTTATTTCTATAGCGCCGACATATTCCGCAGCACTTTACATTTCAGAGGGGATTTGTACAGACAATAGACATTACAGCATAACAATAATCACATAGATTATAACAAATACCAAGAGGAATGAGGGCCCTGCTCGCAAGCTTACAGTCTATGAGGAAAGAGGTAGACACGAAAGGTGGGTGGTAACAGTTGCCCTGATTGTATGGACCAGCCATAATGTTAAGTGTGTAACAGTACAGACACAGAGGGCTAATGGATGCATAAAGCATGTGGGAACATGATGCGGGGAACCTGGTTATGGTAAAACTTTTGGCTGTGCCACACAGGGATAGATTAGGTTAATGTGTTGAGGCGATAGGCCAGTCTGAATAAATGTGTTTTCAGGGCACGCTTAAAATTGTGGGGATTGGGGACTAATCGTATTGACCTGGGAAGTGCATTCCAAAGAATTGGCACAGCACATGTAAAGTCTTGGAGACGGGAGTGGGAGGTTCTGATTATTGAGGATGCTAACCTCAGGTCATCAGCAGAACGGAGGGCGCGGGTAGGGTGGTATTCTGAAAAAAGGGAGGAGATGTAGGGTGGTGCTGAGCCATGGAGGGCTTTGTGGGTGAGAGTAATAAGTTTATACTGAACTCTGGAGTGGATGGGTAGCCAGTGTAATGACTGGCACAAGGTAGAGGCATTGGTGTAACGATTGGTGAGGAATATGATCCTGGCTGCAGCATTCAAGACAGATTGGAGAGGGGACAGTTTGGTAAGAGGGAGACCGATTAGAAGAGAGCTACAATAGTCGAGACGAGAATGAATAAGAGAAACAGTAAGAGTTTTTGCAGAGTCAAAAGTAAGAAAACGTTGAATTCTAGAAATGTTTTTGAGGTGCAGATGACAAGAGCGAGCCAGTGATTGAATGTGGGGGGCAAAGGAAAGCTCGGAGTCAAGTATGACCCCAAGACAGCGGGCATGTTGCTGGGGAGTAATAGTGGAACCACACACAGATTTGGCAATGTCGGGTATAGGTACATTTGTAGAGGGAGGAAACACAAGGAGTTCAGTCTTTGACAGGTTCAGTTTCAGATATAGTGAGGACATGATGTTAGACACAGCGTTTAGACAATCGCCAGTGTTTTCTAGAAAGGCTGGCGTGATGTCAGCAGAAGAAGAAGCGTATAATTGGGTGTCATCAGCATAGATATGGTACTGGAAACCAAATCTACTGATTGTTTGACCAATAGGGGCAGTGTACAAGGAGAAGAGGAGGAGGCCTAGAACCGATCCTTGAGGAACCCAAACAGTAAGGGGAAGGTGAGAGGAGGAGGAGACAGCAAAAGATACAGTAAAGGAGCGGTCAGAGAGATAGGAGGAGAACCAGGAGAGAACGGTGTCCTTGAGGCCAATGGAACAGAGCATAGTGAGGAGGAGCTGATGATCCACAGTGTCGAACGCTGCAGAGAGATCCAAGAGAATTAGCATGGAGTAATGACTAGTGTTGAGCATTCCGATACCGCAAGTATCGGGTATCGGCCGATACTTGCTGTATCGGAATTCCGATACCGACTTCCGATATTTTTTCAATATCGGAATTCGGCATCGGAATCGGAAGTTCAAAGTTGATTGACAGCCTGACGTCATCATGATGCGCGGTGTGTGCGCATCATGATGCGCCGTCATTTCGGGCCTTCCGGGGGTCTCTGCCGGCCTGCCGGGGGCTGTGTGGACTGCCCGGGGTCTGTACCGGCCTGCCGGGGGGCTGTGCCGGCCTGCCGGTGGTCTGTGCACCCTGTGGGGGTCTGTACCGGCCTGCCGGGGGGCTGTGCCGGCCTGCCGGTGGTCTGTGCACCCTGTGGGGGTCTGTACCGGCCTGCCGGGGGGCTGTGCCGGCCTGCCGGTGGTCTGTGCACCCTGTGGGGGTCTGTACCGGCCTGCCGGGGGGCTGTGCCGGCCTGCCGGGGGGCTGTGCTGATGTCCGGGGGTCTGTGCAAGCATCGTCCGATGGGACTACAAGTCCCATCTGGCGATGCCTGCTACCATGACAGTGATTGACACATTAGCCAATGATGGGACAGTAGTAGTCCCATCATCCGGCTAATGTGTTAAATGTTAAAAAAAAAAAAAAAACTACATACATACTACATACATACTACATGCATGCTACATACATACTACATGCTACATACATACTACATATATACTACATGCATGCTACATACATACTACATGCTACATACATACTACATATATACTACATGCATGCTACATACATACTACATGCTACATACATACTACATGCTACATACATACTACATGCTACATACATACTACATACATGCTACATACATGCTACATAATGCATGCTACATACATACTACATACATACTACATGCATGCTACATGCATGCTACATACATACTACATGCTACATACATACTACATATATACTACATACATGCTACATGCATACTACATATATACTACATGCATGCTACATACATACTGCATGCTACATGCATACTACATACATACTACATACATACTACATGCTACATACATACCAAATATATACTACATACATGCTACATACATACTACATACATACTACATACATGCTACATGCTACATACATACTACATATATACTACATGCATGCTACATACATACTACATATATACTACATGCATGCTACATACATACTGCATGCTACATGCATGCTACATACATACTACATACATACTACATGCTACATACATACCACATATATACTACATACATACAATACATTCATACAATACATACATAGACATACAGTACATATAACATAGAGTAACATACTTACCAATACTTGTCACATTGTTCCCCGAAGCCATTGTCTTTTCCGGAATAAATATTAACATAACAAACCACAAAAATACTCACCCACGATCCGAAGCAGTCCACGAGTGTGTCCCACGACGATCTTGGGTAGAGAACTGCAGCATCAGATGATGCTGCCGTTCTCTACGGGCTGCAGGAATCCAATGACGGAAGGTAGGTATCCTTCCGCACTGTATTCCTCCGCCACTTAAAAAAAAAAAAAGTCCCTAGTCTCACTTTATACCATTGCTGCGTGGGAAATTCCCACACAGCAATGGCATAAAGTGAGACTAGGGACTTTTTTTTTTTTTAAGTGGCGGAGGAATACAGTGCGGAAGGATACCTACCTTCCGTCATTGGATTCCTACAGCCCGTAGAGAACGGCAGCATCAGCTGATGCTGCAGTTCTCTACCCAAGATCGTCGTGGGACACACTCGTGGACTGCTTCGGATTGTGGGTGAGTATTTTTGTGGTTTGTTATGTTAATATTTATTCCGGAAAAGACAATGGCTTCGGGGAACAATGTGACAAGTATTGGTAAGTATGTTACTCTATGTTATATGTACTGTATGTCTATGTATGTATTGTATGAATGTATTGTATGTATGTAGTATATATGTGGTATGTATGTAGCATGTAGTATGTATGTAGTATGTATGTAGCATGCATGTAGCATGCAGTATGTATGTAGAATGCATGTAGTATATATGTAGTATGTATGTGGTATGTATGTAGCATGTAGTATGTATGTAGCATGCATGTAGTATGTATGTAGTATGTATGTAGCATGCATGTAGTATATATGTAGTATGTATGTAGCATGTAGTATGTAGCATGCATGTAGTATATATGTAGTATGTATGTAGCATGTAGTATGTATGTAGCATGCATGTAGTATATATGTAGTATGTATGTAGCATGTAGTATGTATGTAGCATGCATGTAGTATATATGTAGTATGTATGTAGCATGTAGTATGTATGTAGCATGCATTTAGTATATATGTAGTATGTATGTAGCATGTAGTATGTATGTAGCATGCATGTAGTATATATGTAGTATGTATGTAGCATGTAGTATGTATGTAGCATGCATGTAGTATATATGTAGTATGTATGTAGCATGTAGTATGTATGTAGCATGCATGTAGTATATATGTAGTATGTATGTAGCATGTAGTATGTATGTAGCATGCATGTAGTATATATGTAGTATGTAGCATGTAGTATGTATGTAGCATGCATGTAGTATGTATGTAGCATGCATGTAGTATGTATGTGGTATGTATGTAGCATGTAGTATGTATGTAGCATGCATGTAGTATATATGTGTTATGTATGTAGCATGTAGCATGCATGTAGCATGCATGTAGTATGTATGTAGTATGTATGTAGTATGTATGTGGTATGTATGTAGCATGCATGTAGTATGTATGTAGTATATATGTGGTATGTATGTAGCATGTAGTATGTATGTAGCATGCAGTATGTATGTAGCATGCATGTAGTATGTATGTAGTATATATGTAGTATGTATGTTGCATGTAGTATTTATGTAGTATGAATGTAGCATGTATGTAGTATGTAGTATGAATGTAGCATGTATGTAGTATGCATGTTGTATGTATGTAGCATGTATGTAGCATGTAATTTTTTTTTTTTTTTTTTTTTTACATTCAACACATTAGCCGGATGATGGGACTACTACTGTCCCATCATTGGCTAATGTGTCAATCACTGTCATGGTAGCAGGCATCGCCCGATGGGACTTGTAGTCCCATCGGACGATGCCTGCACAGACCCCCAGAGCCTGCACAGACCACCGGCAGGCCGGCACAGCCCCCCGGAGCCTGCACAGCCCCCCGGCAGGCCGGCACAGCCCACCGGAGCCTGCACAGACCCCCTGGCAGGCCGGCACAGCCCCCCGAAAGGCCCGTACAGACCCCAGAGAGGCTGTACAAGGCAAAAACAGGGTTTTTCTTATTCCGATACCGGAAGTCCCATAGACTTGAATGGGACTTCCGGTATCGGAATCGGCGATACCGATACTTTTTTTAAAGATCGGCCGATCCATTCCGATCCGATACTTTGAAGTATCGGACGGTATCGCTCAACTCTAGTAATGACCATTTGATTAGCTGTTAGTAGATCATTAGAGACTTTAGTGAGGGCAGTTTCAGTAGAATGTAAAGAGCGGAAACCGGATTGGAGAGGGTCGAGAAGAGAGTTATCAAAGAGATAGCGGATAAAAAGGGAGTGGACCAGGCATTCCAGGAGTTTAGAGATGAAGGGAAGATTAGAGACAGGTCTATAGTTAGCGGCACAGTTTTGGTCGAGAGATGGTTTTTTAAGTAGTGGATGTATGATGGTATGCTTAAATGAGGAGGGAAAGATACCAGAAGAGAGAGAGAGGTTAAATATTTTAGTTAGGTGAGGGGTGACAGCAGGGGAAAGGGACTGGAGGAGATGTGACGGAAATGGGTCACTGGTGCAAGTGGTTGGGCGAGAAGATGCAAGGAGCCTGCTTACTTCTTCTTCTGTGACTGGTTCAAAATCAGAGAGTGAGCTAGATGCAGTGGGGGAGGGAGGACAGTGCATGGTATGAGGTGATTGGGAGATCATTTCCTGTCGAATCTGGTCAATTCTTTCTTTGAAGTAATTGGCCAGATCGTCAGCTCGGAGCTCCGTGGTTGGGGCCTGTACTCTTGGGTTGAGTAGAGAATGAAAAGTGTCGAAGAGATGTTTCGGGTTATTGGACAGTGAGGTGATGAGGGTGTTGAAATAGGTTTGTTTGGAGAGGTGAAGGGCAGTGTTGTATGTTCTAAGCATAAACTTATAATGGATGAAATCTTCGTGTAGATTGGATTTTCTCCACAGACGTTCGGCGCACCTGGAGCACCGCTGCAGGAAACGTGTTTGCAGGGTGTGCCAGGGTTGTCGCCGTCTGTGTTGTGGTGTTCTATTTATAGGGGGTGCAAATTCATCCAGGGCACTTTGAAGTGTTTCATTGTAATGCTTCAATGCAGAATCAGGACATGAGAGGGAGGAGATGGGGCCAGTGAAGACTGCAAGTTCTTCATAAGTTTCTGGGTGTTAATGGCCTGTATGTTTCTATAAATATGGACAGTGGGGGTGACCTGAGCAGCCTGGCAGTTCTTCATAGAGAATGAAAGAAGATTGTGGTCAGAGAGCAGGAGAGGGGAGTTTGCAAAATCATCCACTGTACAAAGCCTAGAGAAGACCAAGTCAAGGGAGTTTCCTTCTTCATACGTTGGAGAATTAGTAAGCTGCGAAAGGCCAAACGAAGAGGTTAGAGATAAAAGGTGAGTAGCAGATGGGGAGAGTGGAAGAGCAATGGGGATGTTGAAATCTCCCATGATGAGGGTAGGGATGTCACAGGAGAGAAAATGTAGAAGCCAAGTGGCAAAATGATCCAGGAACTGATGGGAGGGGCCGGGAGGATGATACACCACCGCCACTCGCATGGACAAGGGGGTGTAGAGTCTGACGGTATGGACCTCAAAAGAAGGGAAGATGTTATGAATGAGTCACCAGAGGAGGAAAAAACAAAAATACAAGCTAAGTCCAGAAAACCGGAGAGGTTGGTAGCTAGCGGATTGCCCCTGATTCTATTCACAACAACTAACAGTAGCCGTGGGGTGTTCCTACGGTGGTCCTAGACACCTCGTTCACAGCCGGAGAACTAAATAAACCTAAAGAAAGAAAGGGGAAATCTAAACTGCCCCAGAGCAGACTCCAAAGCAATAGACAGCCCCCAACATGTATTGACGGCGAAAACAGATGAAAACACAAACACAGACAGAAAGACAGGCTGAGCAAACGATGGGGCCCTCACTAACTAGATAGGACAGGAAAGAAAAGCAACTGTCTGCAATCACGCAAAAACCCTGCCAAAAATAATGTCCAACACGTCTGATAGAAAAGGCCCTGAAGTCACTAGACTTCAAAACACTATATCAGCACTCAGGTATAATCTGAAAACAGAGCAAAGAGATCAACTGATCAGAGACAAAAAATGGAGTTCAGCCAGTCCCAACCAGGGCTGGCTGAACACAAACACTAAGTAAACCAGACAAATCTCATGGAACAATAGCAGAGCAAAAACTTAGCTTTAGTAGACAGGACTAAACTGGAGGCCAGAGCTCAGAGCAGAGAGGATCACCAGCAACCCAGCAGGGCGTCGGCGGCCTTATATCCACTCAGAGATTCCGGATGTCCAATCACACTCCACCTGTTCAGATGACAGGTTTTTCCCATCCAAATCAATTTCACTACCTCCTTTCACCAGCAGAGGGAGTTCATCGGACATCAAAGGTGAAGGAGAAAATGAGCTCATAACAGGAAGACTAGTGAGGGTAGTTGAGAGATAACCTGAAAGGTACATTTTGGTGATAGGAGCAGAACAACGCATCCACCTGCTCTATTGTCTGATCTTGGGGTATGAGAGAAGTGTAGTTCCCCGTATGAAAGAGCAGCAGCAGCGGTAGTGTCTGACTGCTGGATCCAGGTTTCAGTGAGAGCCAGGAGGTTAAGAGAATTAGAAAGGAAAAAGTCATGAGTGAAGGAGAGTTTGTTACACACTGAGCGAGAATTCCAAACTGCACAATTAAGAGAGACAGATGGCATGCAGGGAATATTAATAAGATTAGAGGTGTTTTTGAGTGTAGCAGTTGAGGGGTTTGACTTTCTATAACATGGGGGACCAGGGTTGGGAGCAATGTCTCTTGCGACTAGGAGAAGGAGGATAGAAAGAGTGAGCAGATGGTTAAGTGATTTGTGAGAGCGTCTCTTATGTTGAATGGTGGGACTGACTGGATCTGTGCAATTTAACAATGTGAAAAGAGCATGAGTGCTATACAAATCAGCAAATAACATGGACATATTTGGTGTCTTTTTGATTGTAACAGCCCACACAATACAGCGATTAGATTATATACAGTGATAGGTAAATGGCCTAAAAAAAATGCATAATAGATTTTTTTTCTCTATTAAACCATTAAAAAATGTAATCAAAATGACTGTGAATGAATGAACAAAAATTAAATCCACAGGTCCCAACTATAGATGAGCAGGACGCACACATGACATTGTGCCTGCCCTGGCTAATCAAAAGCCGCGTCAAGGAAGTCGGAAGATATGAGATTTGTGGGCCTCTAACCTGGATACTGGACCGAAGTGCCATGAATTTAAAGGCTCATCTCTAGCCCCAAACGCCCTGGATACATTGCCAGCCCCAGATCTGGGTCAACGCCCTGCAGTCGGGCGTATACTGAATATCTCTCACTGCCCTCTCCCCTCTGACATCTCATCCTGCCTGGAAAGAAATACATGCTAAATGGGTGTGGCTAGCGGTGTGGTCAATATTTGCCATGGTGCGCTACGTGCGCCTCTTCATTTGTCCCTCTTTCTGCTCTTGAAAAGTTGGAAGGTACAGTATGGTCAACAGGGACAAATAGTCCCCAGCTGGCTTTTCAAAACACGTTTTGTCTGAAAAGCTGCAGCGTTGTTGAGTAAAACATATCTGGCTGCGTGACTGAAGCCAGTGTCTGTGGGTCAGGCAGCGTGAATTTGATTAGTTTCCCTTTAAATATGTGCACTAACTGGTACATTAAATTTAAATACTGACCACTAGATGTCGTTGTTCTCTAGGAAAATCTGATAAAAAGAATGATTTCACTGCAATAAACTATGACATTATGCCAGATGTATTTTCACTTACTATTAAAGGGGCTGTCCAGTACTTTATATTGATGGCCTATCCTTTGAATAGTTGGTGGGGGTGGAATACCTGGACTCCGCCGATTAGCTAGTATTGTTGCTGGCGGCAACCAAATGTACGCAGTTACAGAACGTAACCTCTGTTCTGTAAAATTGAGAACATCTGGCGCCCGCCAGCTCCAAGAGCAGCTGATCGGCAGGGTTGCTGGATGTCACACCGCCACCTAATTAAAGGTAACTTGTCACCAGGTTTTCCTAATATAATGCATGGCCATCACATTTAAGGCCTCTTTTACAGTATTCTAATAACCCGTAGATAAGTACAATCCCCTCTGCATAGTACGAAAAAATACCTTTTATTATCCCCACCCTATTATGGTGCTGTCCGAAGGGGGCGGTCTTGCTCTGGCCCCTCCTGCAATCTTGCTTGCTTCATATGGATGACGCGTTCTATGTCATCCACACTGTGTCCCCTAATTGTGCAACTGCGCAATTCTCTCACTTCACGTCTCTGCCCTGCTGAGGTCAAAGCAAAGTACTATTGTGCGCATGCGCCAGGTTTACTTCTGGTTCATCGGCGCTCTTTGACCTCTCCCATCACATTACAGTTGTATGCTCTGACCTCAGCAGGGCGTAGAGAAGTGCGCCCGCTTTGGATAGTGAATGGGGAACACTGTGTGCATGATGTAGGATGGGTCATCCACATGAAGCAGGGTAGGAGGATGGCGATTGCAACGAGAGAAGAGGTGTGAAAACAAGACCAGCAACTCCCATCGGACCGAACTGCACTGTATGGGAGGGTAATAAAAGGTATTTTTTATACTATACAGAGGGGACTTGCATATAGCATACTAGAATAGTGTAAAAGAGGTCTTAAAGGTGGTGGCCTTACTTTATATTGAGAAATCCTGGTGACAGGTTCCCTTTATAGTACTGGACAACCGTTTTAGCAAGTTTCTGAAATATATATATATATATTTACACCAACCTCTGTTCTTTGTCTCTGTTCAAAAACTGAGCAGTAAAAAATATCAATCAATAAGAAACAGGTTCACATTAGCATAACAAAGAAAATGTATATATTGTCATTTGGTAATACTGTTAATAGTATCTGTTCCCTAATATAACATAAGATTCTTCTACAATCCCTTTTGTCATTGATGTAGGATAGTAGCATAACTAGAATCCAATAGGCACTGGTGAAAAATTTGGACCTAGGCCCCCAACTACACGTTGGCCACATGTATTAGCCCTTGTGACGTTCTAAATCTTATAATGACATACATGCCCCCCATAATGTAATAATATTCCTTATCTTCTACTAACATTAACCACCCTGGTGTAATGTCGCCCATTCCAGGCCCATTCCAGTAATAAAGTCCCCCATCCTGGGCCCCTTGCATTAATAATGTCCAACATCCTGTGCCCCTTCATGGTATAATGTTCTCCATCCTGGCCCCTTTCCTGGTATAATGTCCCCAATCATGAGCCCTGTCCTGTAATAATATCCTTAACCTGGCTCCTTCCTGGTACTGTTTAATGTACCCATCCTGGACCTCTTCCAGCAATATAGGTCCCCATCCAAGGTCCTTTCAGTAATGTATGTCCCCATCCTGGCCCTTTCCAGTAATATATGTCCCCATCCTGGCCCCTTCCAGTAATATACGCCCCCAACCTGGAGTAATCTCCTCCATCCTATGCCCTTCTAGTAATATATGTCTCCTATCCTGGGCCCTTTCTGCTTTAATGTCTTTTCTCTTTGGACCACACTGTAATAATGCAGCTGTTTTCTAACATTAAAAATAAAGATTTTTCTCACCTTTCCTTGCCCCCACAACGCTATTCTTCTGTAGCTGGCACAGAGGCTGGCAGCTGACTTTGGCGCGTGTGATGCATGACATCACTGCTATGTGCCATCTGCATGCCGTCAGCTGTAAGCCTCTGATTCGCCGGCAGTGGGTTTGATGGTGCAGGGACCCGGTGGGTCTCTGCACCGCAATACTTTTCAGCTGAATTTGGGTCCTTGGAGGCTCATCCAGCTGGAATAGATGCTGCCGTTGGCGGACTTGCCTCCCGAATGGGTTCGGTTGCGGTCGCAGAGGGTACACCTTAATTGGTATTCCCCTTTTGCAGAAGTTTTAAATGAATTATATATTTTAATATGTATTTAAAACCACTTATGCAGTGTTACTTGTATCTTGCTACAGGGATTCCCATCTAAACCCTGGAGGTGAAATTATGTTTGGTGGTTCGGATCAGTCTTACTACATGGGAAGTTTTCAATATCTCAATCTTAAAAAGCATGGATTCTGGCATGTTAACATGAAAGGGTAAGGAAAGAAGGGATAATCAGACTGCATAGCATTAAACCACAAATGTGCAGCAAATATGTATATATAATATCATACTTTCCAAAAATTTGGAATCTGCTGCTGTGTGTGCCAGAGAAATAAATATTCTAATGAGCTACTATGGATTAAATCAGCTTGGACATTACACATAAGCTTAGGTCAGCGTATACTTCCAAATGAATGCAGAGGCAGCCAAATGTATAGCATTGCTTAGTTGGGCAGGTCAATAGAGCCCAATCAAGACATACAAAATGGAAGTGTTCATTAAAGTGGGATTTGCTCTTCAAACCTTCTGGGGTCATCACAGAACACAGAATCAGACCCCAATCAGAGGGCAATAAAACTTTCACACTCCTTATCTATGAACTGTTCCAATATTTATGTTTATCCCTCTCCCATAATGACAATTCTGCTTCACATCATTTGTCTTATCTATTGCCGTTATTTCTGTGCTGTTTTGTGTATTATTATTATTAATATTTATCTATATAGCGCTATTGATTCCATGGTGCTGTACATGAGAAGGGGTTACATACAAATTACAGATATCACTTACAGTAAACAAACAATCACAGACTGATATAGAGGGGAGAGAGGACCCTGCCCTTTCGGGCTTACATTCTACTGGATGGTGGGGAAGGAGACAGTAGGTTGGGGGGTTGCAGTAGCTCCAGTGATGGTGAGGCGGTGGCTCCAGTAGTGGTGAGGGGGCAGCGGAGATCATTGCAGGCTGTAGGCTTTCCTGAAGAGATGGGTTTTCAGGTTCTGTCTGAAGGATCCGAGTGTGGTTGATAGCCGGACGTGTTGGGGAATCATAGAATCATAGAATCATAGAATCGTAGAGTTGGAAGGGACCTCCTGGGCCATCTGGTCCAACCCCCTGCTCAAAGCAGGATTCGCTAAATCATCCCAGTCAGATATCTGTCCAGCCTCTGTTTGAAGACTTCCATTGAAGGAGAACTCACCACTTCTCGTGGCAGCCTGTTCCACTCATTGATCACTCTAACTGTCAAAAAGTTTTTTCTAATATCTAATCTGTGTCTCCTCCCATTCAGTTTCATCCCATTGCTTCTAGTCTTTCCTTGTGCAAATGAGAATAAAGTTGATCCTTCTACAATGTGACAGCCCTTTAGATATTTGTAGACAGCTATTAAGTCTCCTCTCAGTCTTCTCTTTTGCATCCTTCTGGAAAAGAATTCCAGAGGATGGGGGCTATTCGGGAGAAGTCTTGGAGGCGGTTGGGTGAGGAGCGAATAATTGTGGAGGAGAGAAGGAGGTCTTGGGAGGATCGGAGATTACGTGTGGGAAGATATCGGGAGATTAATTCAGAGAAATATGGAGGAGACAGGTTATAGATGGCCTTGTAGGTCAGTATTAGTAGTTGGAATTGGATACGCTGAGGGAGTGGGAGCCAGTGAAAAGATTTGCAGAGGGGAGAAGCGGAGGAGTAGCGAGGAGAGAGATGAATTAGTCGGGTGGCAGAGATAAGGATGGACTGGGAGAGGTGCGAGGGTGTTAGCAGGGAGGCTACAGAAAAGGATGTTGCAGTAGTCGAGATGGAAGATGATGAGGGCATGAACAAGCATTTTAGTAGAGTGAAGGTTGATGAAGGGACAGATTCTGGAAATATTTTTGAGCTGGAATCGGCAGGCAGTGGAGAAAGCTTGGATGTGTGGTTTGAAGGACAGGGCAGAGTCGAGGGTTACTCCGAGGCAGCGGACCTCCGGTACGGGGGAAAGCGTGATGTCGTCAATTGTTATAGATAGGTAAGGAAGATCTGTGAGATGGGGGAAAGATGATCAGTTCAGATTTGTCCACATTCAGTTTGAGGAAGCGGGAGGAGAAGAAGGATATGGCTGATAGACAACTCTGGGATTTTGGAGAGCAGAGGGGTGACGTCTGGGCCAGAGAGGTAGATCTGGGTATCATCGGCATAAAGGTGGTACTGGAATCCGTGGGACTTTATGAGTTGCCCCAGGCCAAGTGTATAGATTGCGAAGAGTAGGGGTCCTAGAACAGAGCCTTGGGGGACTCCAACAGAGAGAGGGTGGGATGAGGAGGTAGTGTGGGAATGGGAGACACTGAATGTGCGGTTAGAGAGGTATGAGGAGATCCAGGATAGGGTAAGGTCTTTGATGCCAAAGGAAGAGAGGATCTGTAGTAGGAGGCAGTGGTCAACTGTGTCGAAGGCAGAGGACAGGTCTAGAAGGAGGAGTATAGAGTATTGTCCGTTCGCTTTGGCTGTAAGTAGGTCGTTAGTAATTTTGGTCAGGGCTGTCTCAGTGGAGTGATGAGGGCGGAAACCAGATTGTAGATTGTCAAAGAGCAGGTTAGATGAGAGATGGGAGGAAAGTTCAGCGTGGATGTGCTGCTCCATGAGTTTGGAAGCGAATGGGAGCAGCAATATTGGGCGATAGCTGGACATAGCGGTTGGGTCGAGGGTTGGCTTTTTGAGGATAGGCGTGATTGTAGCATGTTTGAAAGCCGAAGGGAAGGTACCGGAAGTTAGTGATAGGTTGAAGAGGTGGGTTAGAGATGGGATAAGAGTGGTGGCGAGGTTGGGGAGGAGGTGGGATGGGATGGGGTCAAGTGCACAAGTGGTGAGGTGTGATTTGGAGAGAAGATGAGCAAGCTCCCCTTCAGTGATATTGCATAAGGATGTTATGGTGTTTGGGCATTGGTCTGGTATACAAAGGGGTTGTGGTGGTTGAATAATAAAGACTTGCCCTGTTTGGTCTATCATGTTTTTGAAACGCATGGTGAAGTCCTCAGCAGAGATTAGGGAAGTTGGAGGGGGCAGTGGTGGGCGGAGGAGGAAGTTAAATGTATAAATATGAGATTTATCCCTACTCCCTGCGCTCTTATCCCTACTAACCAGGGTCAGCACTCTTAGCCCTACTACCCAGGGTCAGCGCTCTTAGCCCTACTACCCAGGGTCAGCGCTCTTAGCCCTACTACCCAGGGTCAGCGCTCTTAGAACTACTACCCAGGGTCAGCGCTCTTAGCCCTACTATCCAGGGACAGCGCTCTTAGCCCTACTACCCAGGGTCAGTGCTCTTAGCCCTACTACCCAGGGTCAGCGCTCTTAGCCCTACTACCTAGGGTCAGCGCTCTTAGCCCTGCTACCCAGGGTCAGCGCTCTTAGCCCTACTACCCAGGGTCAGCGCTCTGAGCCCTACTACCCAGGGTCAGCGCTCTTATAGCCCTACTACCCAGGTTCAGCGCTCTTAGCCCTACAATCCAGGGTCAGTGCTCTTAGCTCTACTACCAAGGGTCAGTGCTCTTAGCCCTACTACTCAGGTTCAGTTCTCTTAGCCCTAATACCCAGAATCAGCGCTTTTAGCCCTACTACCCAGTGTCATCGCTCTTAGCCCTACTACCAAGAATCAACGCTCTTAGCCCTACTACCCAGGGTCAGCGCTCTGAGCCCTACTTCCCAGGGTCAGGGCTCTTATAGACCTACTACCCTGGGTCAGCACTCTCAGCTCTATTACCCAAGGTCATCGTTCTGAACCCTACACTCAGGGTCAGGGCTCTTAAAGCCCTACTACCCATGGTCAGCGCTCTTAGCCCTACTACCCAGAATCAGCGCTTTTAGCCCTACTACCCAGGGTCAGCGCTCTGAGCCCTACTACCCAGGGTCAGCGCTCTTAGCCCTACTACCCAGGGTCAGGGCTCTTATAGCCCTACAACCCAGGGTCAGCGCTCTTAGCCCTACTACTCAGGGTCAGGGCTCTTAGCTCTACTACCCAGGATCAGCGTTCTTAGCCCTACTACCCAGGGTCAGCGCTCTTAGCCCTACTACCCAGGGTCAGCACTCTTAGTGCTAGTGCCCAGGGCCAAAGCTGTTAGGCCTACTACCCAGGGTTAGTGCTCTTAGCCCTACTACCCAGGGTAGGCGCTCTTAGCCCTACTGCCCAGGGTCAGCGTTCTTAGCCCTACTATCCAGAGTCAGCGCTCTTAGCCCTACTATCCAGAGTTAGTGGAAGGAGCGACGGCCGGGGAGCAGGCAGAAGAGGGGTGAGTGGTGTCAGAGATTGACACTGCTCCCCAGTGTGACTTGGCCCTGGACACCGCTGTGCTGAATGCCTGTGGCAATGTCAGGTTTTTTTCTCTTCGAAATACGCCCCCTTCGGGTAGACAGAAGGTGGAGCCTCAGGCAGATGCCTATCCTTCCTACCCTTCACCCTTGCCCTGATTGTGGGAATTTTTTGCAGTGTATACATTGAAGTCAGTAACAAAATAGATTATTTTAAACTGTTCCAGTCCAGATCAATTATTAATTACCATAATACTTAAATGAAGTAATCCCACGCAGATGTATTACCTGAAATTGGCATTTCTCTTGTAATTGCGTGACTGATTCCAAAAGTATTATTAACAAAAATCTATTAATCTGAATGGCAGATTCCTTGCAATATTCTGTCAGATCTCCAGACCTGAAATCAACAAATCATTCCTTTGGGGCCTGACAGGAAATGTCTGTAAAGCGCTCTTATCCCTACTACCCAAGGTCAGCGCTCTTAGCACCACTACCCATGATCAGCACTCTTAGCCCTACTACCCAAGGTCAGCGCTCTTAGCACCACTACCCATGGTCAGCACTCTTAGCCCTACTACCCAGGGTCAGCACTTTTAGCCCTACTACCCATGGTCAGCGCTCTTAGCCCTACTACCCAGGGACAGCTTTCATAGTCCCACTCCCACAGGCCGCCCTTGAGCACAAGCTTATCTTTAACTGAAAACTGCAAGTAAACATTAAACAACAAGATGGATTTCATCAACCACAGTATCAATGTAATCAGTATAACGGTGCCGACCTGACACTGTCTGTAGGTTACTGTGCACAATCCAGCTGACAGGTTCCCTTTAAGCGCAGACACTCCCTTACAGATTTTCCTTACATGGCAACGCTTTTTGATACAGCTGTGAAGGAAACTATGAAAAAGCCCTAATCCTTGCCATGCACAGTGGTTAGGTGTACTTCTGTGCAGGAGAACTGATGAGGAGATATCTTAGCGATCACAGGTGGTCCTGTAGGGCAGAACCCTACAAATGAAAATGTTACATTACAATTATGGTCAATTAAACATTGCATAACATACTGATAGGGAATTTAGATTGTGAGCCCCATCAGGGACAGTGATGAAAATATGTGCAAACTGTAAAGCGCTGCGGAATATGTTAGCGCTATATAAAAATAAAGATTATTATTATAACATTTTGATTGCTAGTAGCTACATATGTATCTTTAGTAAGAACACAGTAATAGGATGGCCTCTTACAGGTGCATTTAACATAAAGTACAAACATAAAGATTTCTAGAACTGACATTACAGAACTTCACAAAATTTGTCTGAACTAACGTAATGTAATGGCCTACAGGGTATCAGTTGGTGCGGAGGTCCTTTTCTGCAAAGAAGGTTGCACAGTGGCAATAGACACAGGAGCAGCTTACATCACCGGCCCTGCTGGTTCAGTATCTGTCCTGATGAAAGCAATAGGAGCCATACAGCAATTCGCAGGAGAGGTAATAAAAATATAATAAACATATTTTTGTTATTTTAGATCTACAAAGTTTTAAAATGGCCAGAAAACATACAACCATGTGATATTTCAGCTTTTCTTTTTTTAATAAATTTGGAAAAATTTCTACATTTCTGTTTTTTTCAGTCAAGATGAGGTGCAGAGTGTACAGTAATGAGAAAAAATGAACTTTTTTGAATTTACCAAATGGCTGCAATGAAACAAAGATTGAAAAATGTAAAGAGGTCTGAATACTTTCTGTGCTCACTGTAGAACACAGCCCAAGTGTACATTCATGTGTATGGGGAGTCGTTAGAGAAAGATGTCATGAGAGACCATGTTGTTTTCTTGATTTAATACTTTAATTTGTAATGTTAGTGTCTTATGTAATTGTAATGTTTGTTTCCTTTATAGTATACTGTGGAATGTGATAAAATCTCTGAGCTTCCTGACATCTCCTTTCATATGGGGGGAAATGAGTACACGCTTAAAGGACAAGCGTACGTCCTACGGGTAGGTCAATAAAATGATTTCTTTTTTATTTAATGGTAAATAGAGCACAGTACGAAGCATGTTTGTAAACAGTAAAAACCATGTCTGTCTCCATTATAAATCATACTTTGGATCCAGAATAGCATCAATTCAAGACATAATAAAGGCTAAGCACTACAGTTATGTATTTACTGTCTGTAGGAAATCTGTCAGTAGGTTTTTGCTATTTAATGTGAGAGTACTACAATGTAGAGGCAGAGAGCCTGACTCCAGCAATGTGTCACTTGCTCAGTCACTTGCTGTGCTTTCAATACAATCAGTGTTTTATCAGGAGCAACTAGGTGTCTCATGCCATGCAGTCCAGATTATGTAACCCCGCCCCTACCACTGATTGGCAGCTTGTACACAGTTAGCTGCCAATCGGGAGTGTGGGCGGGGTAATGCACAGCTCAGCATTCTGACTTCTACATCTACAACAGATAAAACAGGGATATTATCAAAACTGTACCAAGCAGTACATTAAGTGATATATTGCTGGAATAAGGCTCTCAGTCTCTGCATCAGGCTGCTTTCAGATTACATAGCAAACACCTGCTCACAAATGCTCTTTAAATAATCAAAAATATGATTATACAATATCTCCCACTGCTATAATGTCACACTATATCTTACTTCTCATAACTTGCTATAAGTAAGTAGTCACCTTATTTATCCTCTGTTTTAGGCATGGTTCACTGAACCATACTTTTAGTTTTTGCTGCGGACAGCACTCATCCTAACATCCCACAGACAGCACTCATACCAATGTAATAGGGCTACTTAGATGACCGTTTATTACACGTACCAAATGTCAATGTGAAAAAAATTGCAGCATGCACTAGTCTTTTCCATATTGTTGATGAAACCGTCCGATTCAGGTCTATGTGTGCGCCAAAAAAATTGAATCCCATACGGATCAACCGTACAGCATCTCATTTTATTTTTATTTCTAGAAACGCAAAACACATCAACATAAATTTACCAATATCATAAAATATAATGTGTCACTAAAAAACATTCTCAAAATCACTGGGATTTCTTGAAACATTCCAGAGTCATTGCCACATAAAGTGACACGTCAGATTTAAAAAATGTGGAATGGTCACTAAGGCGTTAATTCCCAGTTTGGTTATATGTCTAAGGCTAGTTTTACACTAGCGTTTTGAGGCGCAGCGCATGCTTGCCGTGAAGCTCCGCCCCTGTCATGCCTCCTCTGGTCAGCGACCTGCGTAACCTATCTTTAGCAGCGTCATGCGCCCATAGGTAGAGCTGACCGGAGGAGGTGCGGCAGAGCTTCACGGCAAACGTGCGCTGCGCCTTAAAACGCCAGTGTGAAACTAGCCTAAGATATATATATTAACATTTGTTTGTTTTTTACATTTTAAAGAAAGCATTTTCCCCTTTAAACGTATCAGGGGAGGATGGGTGGGATTCAAATGTTGGGAGATGATCCCAAATGACCCGTTTCCTGCACCCGATACTCCACACCCTGCCTATGCCATTTATTAAACCCTATCCCTCCCAGCCAATCCCTGTCATGAGGGTCCCTGACTAATTGCATAAGTCTGTGCCCACCCTCCCTTTAAAGATGGCAATTATGTAATGTTTTTTTCTAGTGCACGTGCTTCACAATGTGCTGCTTAGGCTATGTTCACACTGCGTTTTTGCCCTAGCTTTAGCATGTACACCAGGAAAGCTATCAACGTATACACTAAATATATCAATCGGGCTGTACTGCCAGACGGCAGTATATCGCAAAAAAGGTATAGAATAGCATTGTAGAGGTAGGCTGCACCTTCCCATCAAGCAGAATCCAGTAAAAACACACATATTCGGTAAGCACATCCATTTTTTTTAAACATTGAATTCAATTAGGCACCAGATATAGCCTCCATGCAACATACTTGTACATACTGGGAGCTTTTCCTGGCATATACATTAACTGGAGGCCATAAAATAGGGTGTGAACATAGCTTTACAGTACAGCTCAGACTATACATAAAGAAATAATAATCTTTATTTATATAGCGCCAATATATTCCGCAGCGTTTTACAGTTTTTTAACAGTTTCAAAACACAAGTCATAACTAACAACATTAACAATACAATAATTAAAGCAAAATAAGACGACCCTGCTCACGAGAGCTTACAATCTACAATGAGGTGGGGGAGATACAAAGTACAGGTGTGTATTTACCATGATGTATTTACAATGATGGTCCAGCCATCTTGAGGGGGTGGGGATAGATAGAGAAAGTGAATGGGCTACACAGGCACACTTACACATAAAATGACTTTGATTAGTAAACGTAATAGGTCACTCTGAACAAATGCGTTTTGAGAGAGCGCCTAAAACTGTGCAAATTGTGGATAGCCCTAATTTCTTCGGGTAGAGCATTCCAGAGGATTGGCGCAGCGCAGGAGAAATCTTGGAGTCAGGAGTGGGAGGTACGGATTAGTGCAGTGGATAGTCGAAAGTCTTTTGCAGAGCGCAGCGGTCAGCTAGGCCAATAGACAGAAATGAGGGAGGAGATGTAGGGGGGTGCTGCACTGTGGAGAGCTTTGTGGGTGAGAACAAGTACTTTGAACTGGATCCTATAATGAATGGGCAGCCAATGTAAGGACTGGCGAAGAGCGGACGCGTCCGAGTACTGATTAGCCAGATGGATGACCCTGGCTGCTGCATTAAGTATGGACTGGAGAGGGGAAAGTCGAATAACGGGGAGGCCAATTAATAGAGCGCTGTAGTAGTGCAGGCGGGAGTGGATCAATGCGACAGTGAGGGTTTTTGTTGTTTCCATGGTGAGAAAAGGGCAGATTCTAGAGATGTTGAGATTGTATATGGGATGTGAAGAAGAGATTGGTGTTAAACATAACACCCAGACAGTGCTTCCGGGGTGTTATTATGGTGCCACCAACGCAGAGGGAAATGTCAGATTTATGGAGGTTAGTAGACGGTGGCAGCAGAAGAAGTTCAGTTTTTGATAGGTTGAGTTTCAGATAGAGAGTGGACATGATGTTGGAGACTGCGGACAGACAGTCACTGGCATTCTGTAGTACAGCGGGGGGAAGGTCGGGGGATGATGTGTATAGTTGTGTCATCAGCATAAAGATGGTACTGAAAGCCAAATCTGCTGATGGTTTGTCCAATTGGGGCCGTGTAGAGAGATATAAAAAGGGAGCCAAGGACTGAGCTCTGAGGTATCCCGACAGTGAGAGGAAGAGATGACGTGGAGCCAGTGAACAAAACACTGAATGAGCGGTCAGAAAGATAGGAAGAGAGCCAGGAGAGGGCAGTCTCCTTAATGCCTAGTGACTGGAGCCTAGAGAGTAGGAGGTGGTGGTCAACAGTGTCGAAAGCTGCAGAAAGGTAGAAAAGAATGAGCAGAGAGTGGTCACCGTTACATTTTGCTGTCAGAAGGTCGTTGGTCACTTTGATAAGTGCAGTTTCTGTCGAATGTAGGGAGCGGAAGCCGGACTGTGAAGGGTCTAGGAAGGAGTGAGTGGAGAGGTTAGGGGTAAGGTGGGAGTAGACTAGGCGCTCCAAAAGTTTAGAGATGAAGGGGAAGATTGGAGACTGGTCTGTAGTTTTTGTGCAGGATGGGTCGGGAGTGGGTTTCTTTAGTAACAGAGTAACGATAGAGTGTTTGAAGGAGAATGGGAAAATGCCTGAGGAGAGGGAGAGGTTAAAGATTGTAGTTAGGTGAGTTGTGATGACTGGCAGAGATGTGAGGGAATGGCGTCAGTAGTGCATGTAGTCAGACGAGAAGAACAGAGGAGTTTGGAGACTTCCTCTGTGATGGGATCAAAGTGGAAAGTGAGCCAGGGGAAATGAAGGGAGGGATGGAAGTCACAGCACTTGGTGGTTGGGAGCGGATTTCCTGATGGATATTATCTATTTTTTCTAAAAAGTGGGAGGCCAGGTCATCAGCGCAAATATCTGTGATAGGGGCTTGTGCTTTTGGCCTGAGGAGGGAGTGAAAGGTGTCAAAAAGTTTCTTGGGGTTGTTGGCTAGTGAGGAGATCAGGGTGGTGAAGTAGGTCTGTTATATGAGGCCTGAAATATGGTTATACTACATAATCATTCTAATACGTTAATAATAAAACCACATTATACCACTCTGCTTAAAGAACTCCAGAAACATGTTTTATCCCCTGAGTATTTCTAAATATGTATGTCATATAGTCCTTTTGAATGAAAACATTTACCGATCGCCATCTTTCCCAGTTTCCAGCGCCGCTCAGGTCGTGTTCTGGGTCACATCACCATTCCACTTTTTTTCTGGCTCCCAGAGGAACTGTTGTCTGTGACTGTGCTGCTTCTACAGAGTAAGCTCTGGAGACTCAGAACGAGGTACCACGTGCTTACATTGTGAAAGCCACTTTGGGCCCACACAAACCTCTTGTGTGATCCAGCGAGTCTGCTTGACCTGGAATGACCAAAGCAAAGCTGGAAAAAGGAATTAGAATGCTGGAAACAGTATTACAGTACATTACGGACATATTTAGAACGGTTTAAGGAATAAAATGTTTGTAGGGAGTGCTTCTTAAAGTTACACCAACACATTTGGAAAAACCTCACCTGCGCTCATTCCATGATGGTCCTCAATACTATATCAATATACTAACAGAATCCAGGCTGCTTAACCATGCCAGCATTCCGCTCTTATTTCCACTAGGGCGAGAGAAGCTGTTAAATAATAACTAAATAATAATAATAGTGAAAAATAAAGCAAAAACGCAGCAATATACACTATTTTAATGTATTTTTTATTTCAGCAATTACAGTTTGGAGAAGAGGTCTGCCATGTAGCATTCTCTGGTCTGGACATCCCTCCTCCAACAGGACCTCTTTGGATTTTGGGGGCTACGTTCATTGGACAGTATTACACAGTATTTGATCGTCGTAATAATAGGATTGGATTTGCCACATCTCTCTGAAAGCTCTTATTTTGATACACTAATATAACCACACATAATTTTGGGGGGATTGTTAATCAATATTAAAATGATTTTTTATATTAATTTAAGGGGAAGCTGTCACATGATTCATGCTGACTGAACCTCGGGTAGCATGAATTAGAGGCCGGCTCCTGCACTACCAACATAGTGAGCAATGAGGTGAATAGTGTAATGTTCACACGTTCAGTGTTTGTTGAGTTTTTTACCTCAGTATTTGTAAGACAAAACCAGAAGAGGGTGATAAATACAGAGGTGGTGACGTTTTTCTATTATACTTTTCTTCTGATTGTTCTTGTCCTGATTTTGAGTTACAAATACTGAGGTAAAATACTGACCAAATACTGATTGTGTGATTGTGGCCTATAAGGTATGGCCTAGCTGGCTTCTTCCCACCCACTATGTGTGCACAGGGATAGATCTGTCAGGCTAAGTGTGTGGGGAGAAGATGACAGGGGCCTACCCCTTGGACTAGTCACCTTATCCCCTGCCAAGCTTCTATCTATTTTTATTTCAGCATTTCAGAGTAGCACTTATATGCTTTTTGATATTGGAGCCGGTCTCTGATTTATGCCGACCATGGTACGGACAGCACGAATCACATGAGAAATTCATGTTTTATTCTTTAAATATTCATTATAGCTCATTGTTTTCATCAAGTATTTAGAGTCAAAGATTGGACTGGATCATTATAGTAAGGGGCAAGTGGAAAGGGTGCTGGCTGAGCATGTGCCCCAGGCCCTGGAGACCGGTATCAAGAAGTTAATTTGTCAGGGTACCTACTGTATATGCAGAGTAGAGCAGCGAACTAAATCTATTAAGTTTTACTCTGTAGGGTTAAGTTCATGATTATTTTTGATGGATGTCAGATGAGTGGTAATTATATTTAAAGGGAACCTGTTACCATTTTTGTGTCATACAAGCTACAAATATCATCTTGGTCAGGGTCTGCTATGCATTTGGTAAATACTTATGTAACCCCGACTCCTTCTGTATAGCCCTGAAAAACTTTTTTTTATTTCTCCTGCGCTGTATTCTAATCGGGTCCATCCAGTCCGATGGGCGTGATTTCGAGCCACTCCACCCCTCCCCCCAGCTGCTGCTCGGCAAACAGGGAGTCATTTAGGGAATGCATAGCAGATGCTGACCAAGATGATATTTATAGCTGGTATGACACAAAAATGGTGACAGTTTCCCTTTAAAGGGAACCTGTTAAGTGTTTCATGCTGCATGTAGTGTAAAGACAGGCAGAAATGTATATTTTACTCTGAAATGCTGTGACCCTGTCTAGACACATTTATGGCAAGACCTGTCAATCAATCAAAGCTGGGCAGGAAGCAGCCAGCAGGAAAACCCCATGATGAAGAAACCATAGAAATCTGTAATTGAGCAGCATGTCGCTAATTAATGCTGACTGTGGTGTGGACAGCATGAATCACTTGACAGATTCCCTTTAAATAAACCAAATGATTTACTTGCTACATATCTTTTTTGTAATATGAAATTGTTTTAAAGTATTAAAGCATACAGTACAATTCAGATGTCACAACAGGGGCCCACATACAACGGGATAGTAACCTAGGACAAAAATTAAAATACTGTATAGCTCATACTATCACATGCTCCCATTTGGGAGCAAGAGTGCCCAATGCTTATTCACACACATTACTGCTATTTTTACAGTAGGGCCGGCGTCACACTTTTGAGTGCAATGCGAGAAACTCGTGCAAGTCTCTTGCATCAATACCCAGCACTGCCGCCGGCGGTTCGGACCGGAGCGCTCAGCTGCATAGAAAGACATGCAGCCGCAAACTCTGGTCCCGAATGTCGGCGGCAGTGCCGGGTATTGAGACGAGAGACTCGCGTGAGTTTCTCGCATTGCACTCGCAAGTGTGACCCCGGCCTAAGAAAGAGACTTGCAGGAATTTTTCATTTCTCTTGCCAATATGATCCTCATTTGTGACAAACTTTGTCAAAAGAATTAGTAGATAAATATTTTGGATAGAATGAAATAGATCTTTACACTTATGGGGACAAAGGTCAGAAACAAAATTGGTATCCATAATATGGATATAACAAGACAAATATATTATTTTCTGTGCACAAGCAGGGCAGATACATGACTTTAGAATATCCTATGAAAGGATCTCAGATTTTTTTTTTAAAATAGGTTTTATGAACAGAAACTTGGCACTTCAAATGATGCTTGTATTCTTTTTTTCCCATTGCAGTCCTGGTAGTTTGTACTACTTTTCAGTCAGTTACCTTCAAAATCTGTGTTATGATAATTATATATACACAGGCTTGGACTGGCCCACAGGAAAATAGGAGAATCCTTTGGGTGGGCCCCTGTTCAGGATTGTGCCACCACCCTCTTATATGAGCAGTACTTGGCACAATATTCTTGAACCACTATGTACAGACAAAGGCAGCGCCTTATTCATTTAACACTACCCAGTTCATTGTTATATAAATTTGTGATTGGTTAAGGGTGGGCCCTTGGCACCCTATTCTGACACTGTACATACATATAGAATTCTGTATGTACAGTTGTACATACCCCGGCAGAATTTTTGCTTTCTTGGCAACATCTTAATACCGTGTATTGCCCCCTCTAACATTAATGGCAGCTTGAAGACTTTTGTGGTAGTTGTGGATGAGGTTCTTTATTTTCTCAGATGGTAAAGCTGCCCACTCTTCTTGGTAAAAAGCCTCCAGTTCCTTTAAATTTCAGGGCTGTCTAGCATGAATTGCGCGCTTGAGATCTCCCCAGAGTGGCTCAATGATATTGAGATCAGGAGTCTGAGATGGCCACTCCAGAATCTTCACTTTGCTCTGCTGTAGCCAGTGACAGGTCGACTTGGCCTTGAATTTTGGAACGTTATCATGTTGGAACGTCCAAGTACGTCCCATGTGCAGCTTCTGGGCTGATGATTGCAAATTTGCCTCCAGTATTTGCTGATAATGTGCTGCATTCATCTTTCCTTAAACTTTGAACAAGTTTCCTGTGCCTTTATAGCTCACACATCCCCAAAACATCAGCAATCCACCTCCGTGCTTTACAGTAGGAATGGTGTTTCTTTCATCATAGACCTTGTTGACCTCTCTCCAAATGTAACGTTTATGGTTGTGGCCAAAAAGTTCAATTTACTTCAAATTACCTTGTTCCAGAAGTTTTGAAGCTCCTCTCTGTGCTGTTTTGCATTTTGTAGACAAGATACTTTATGGCATTTGCGTAGTAATGGCTTTCTTCTGGCAACTCGACCATGCAGCCCATTTTTCTTCAAGTGCCTCCTTATAGTGCATCTTGAAACAGCCACACCGCTAGTTTTGAGAGAGTCCAGTATTTCAGCTGATGTTGTGAGTTTTTCTTTGCATCCCGTACAATTTTCCTGGCAGTTGTGGACAAAATTTTTGTTGGTCTACATGACTGTAGTTTTGTTTTTACAGAGCCCATGATTTTCCATTTGTTAATCACAGTTTGAACGCTGCTGACTGGCATCAATACCTTTAATATCTTTTGTATCCCTTCCTGTTTTATACAGTTCAACTACCTTTTCCCATAGATCTGTTGACAAGTCTTTTGCTTTCCCCATGACTCACAATCCAGAAACATCAGTGGCTGGATGAAAGATTGCCAGATTCTGTCTGGATCCCAGAAACTCACTCAGCTTTTATGCACACACACTGATTACAGGCAAACAGATCACAGGTGAGGATGTTACCTTTAGTAGCCATTTAAATCCATTTGTGTCAACTTCTGTGCATGATATCAGGCCAAAATCAACAGGGTATGTAAACTTTTGACCAGGGTCATTTGGATGTTTTGGGTTGTCATTATGATTTAAAAAAGAAAACACAGTAGTTTGACAACAAATGGCTTCACCCAACCACTAACCATGAGTGGAGAAAAAGTTTTGTTGTTATCATTCTTATTCTCTGAAAAAAGGCCAAGAAAGCAAAAATTCTGCCGGGGTTTGTAAACTTTTGAGAACAACTGTATCCATAATTATAAGGGTGCATAAACTTTGTCCTTTGTTACTTTATTATGGTGTGTTCTTACACAGTGTATCTGACGAAGATCAACGTTGACCAAAACGTGTGGATTGCAGTAAAAAGTAAAAAAGACGTAAGCAACATTCTGAATGTCAAGTTTCTTTACATATTGCTTCAAGGATAAGATCTTACTTTGCCACCATACCTTGAGTTCAATGCTCAGAATCTAGTTAAAGGGGGTTTTGACTTAAATGTATTTTAAAACTGAGGGTCCGATCTAAATGAAGAGTTCACAGGAAAAATAAGCATCAAATTCGTAACAAAGCGCAAGACTCTCAGTGAATTTGACATGTCTTACAGCTGCTGTGTACCAGTATTTGAAATGTTGCATAGTCACCTTCCTGGCATAAATCATGATGAATTTTTCAGCACTGCTTAGCAACATCCTGTCCCTGCTTAGCTCTGCTCAATCCGGAAAAAAATTCCCTAAACTGGCATAAAAACATCTAAAATGTTTGCAATACTTCAGTCAGTTTTTGCCAGATTTGTGGTGCAAACTGTTTGATAAATTGGGACAATAATGTATTTATATTTAGAAAAAAAAGGATTTGTTCCAGCATGGCCGTCCAGGTAAAATAAGCAAAATTTCAATGAAACAGTTTAAAAGAATGAAAAGAAACCTGATGCGTTTCTGGCACGATAATAGCGCCTTTAATCATGTATTTATATTTACTCTCACCATTATTAAAAAATCTGTTCAGGAACTGGACGTTATTGTTATGTGAAGTGGAACAATATGCCACCAGGGATCAGTAAGAGTTGTTAGGACAGGCAGTATGGGAGCGATGCCCTAATCTAGCGTCATTCTTCTATTTAAAAGGTTGAATAACCCCTTTAAACCCACAGTAGACATAAAATTTTAGACAGTGGAAAAGAGACCAAAAAGATAAAATGATCACTTTGAATAACCAGGTAGTGCTGATTTATTCAGCAAAATTACAATTTTAGGCCGAGGTCACACTTGCGAGTGCAATGTGAGAAACTCGCGCGAGTCTCTCGCATCAATACCCGGCACTGCCGCAGGCACTCGGGACCGGAGTGTGCAGCTGCATAGAAATATATGCAGCTTCACACTCCGGTCCCGAGTGCCGGGTATTGATGCGAGAGACTCGCGCAAGTTTCTTGCATCACACTTGCAAGTGTGACCTCGGCCTTATCTTTGGAGTAGCAAATTTTTTTTTAAATAAAAGGTTGTATGCTCTTTTTTTCTTTTTTTTTACTAAACTGTCATGTTTCTGAAATATAAACCAAGAAAAACGTCTCCATAGTTCTGTTCTTATAGGGTGACTTCACCCAATACATGTTATACTAAGAAAAAAACCTCTGTCATCACAATGCTGTTTTTCTTTGTTTTGGCACAAGTCATAGGCTGCTATAATAGTTACACTTTACACTATGTGAGGATTATTTTTATCCGATACCTTACTTTTATATTCCACCTACTTAGAGAATCTATCACTTGGCCAACAATGGATCATTTTTGCATTCATTCCATTCCTGCTGCTACCGTGAATATTTAAATCTGCCATATGGTTAGAGAGATATTGGCCTTTTACCAAGGGGGCGTTGCTCACAAGGTAATAATGCAAAGCAACGTAAAGTCACCCCCCCTGTGAATACTGTAAGCCACGCCTGCTTGGTAAAGACCATAAAATGTGCTCTAATAAAAAGGCCCATATCTCTGGAGCCAGATGGGAGATTAAAAAAAAAAATATATGTATATTTAGAGGAGCAGCGGAAATAAAATAAAAGCACAAACTGGCCATTTTTGACCCAGTGGCAGGTATACTTTGATGTTATTTCATCAAAATGACTACTTGTAAATACACATTACAGGTTCTTGTTCAACGCTCGTAAAATAGTTTAATTACTTCCTGTAAAGATTGGCAGCTAATCACCTTGGTATAATGCCATAACCTGCTAAGCTGTGCTGAATATGATTGGAAAATAGGAAAACTCCCATTATTACACCTTTTACAATGATCGCCTTCCAACCCCTTACAGAGTGGGACTGGGATGATGATTTTTAAATACCATATTTTGGCACCTTGTATTCCTCTATCCACTGAACTGTGACAAATCTGCCAATGCCATCTTCCATCATGATGTCCCTCACTTTACCAGAAAAAATTGTGTTGATTACTGTGCTATTTTTTTCTGGCAAAACAGCATCCAAAACAGATAAAACAGGGCCTAAGTTTTCAGAAATAAGTACATATTCACGACTATAAGGATTCTTTGTGCTTAAATTAACATGTATCTCAGGCACAGTGATTATTTTATCTGCTGGATTTCTGAAAAAAACAGTACAAATTTACGAGTACAGGATTTGTTTGATGTGGTATGTGCGGGTTATAGTTTGGTAGAAATTCTCTGCTTACCTCACAGTAGTAATAATAATGTTTTATACTTACTGCTACGGCCCGTTTTAAAATGTTTGTGTTTTGTGCACTAAATGCTTAAAATAAAAGCAACACATATTATATATAATGTGGTCTTCTTTTTTATTGCATTTATG
The DNA here is from genome assembly GCF_039654945.1 of Dendrobates tinctorius. Taxonomy (NCBI): domain Eukaryota; kingdom Metazoa; phylum Chordata; class Amphibia; order Anura; family Dendrobatidae; genus Dendrobates; species Dendrobates tinctorius. The sequence continues at coordinate 17,760,003 of NW_027361766.1, read as the reverse complement.
TATTTATTATACATAACTTATAAATGTTTGCAGCTAGCCAGTGGGACAATATGAACAAAAGTCAAGACAAATGAAGTAAAAAAGCAACATGTAATCACAGAACCTTCAAAAATGACTGCAAACATATTAAAAACATTAACTTTATTAGATTGGAATACAAGATAAAAGTATATAAGATAAATGATTTGTTATAATGAGTGGTGATAATATTATGGAAAAATGACAAAGTAGAAGTAAGGGATATATACACAGTGCAGAAAAAAGATGAATGACAATCAGTAACAGAAAATATGGATATTACAGACATGTAATGTGACCAAATTATGGTAAGTAAGTGAAGAGCATTGCTAATTAAAATAACACATATAGCAACCAAAATTAATGGATCACGAAGTCTCAACACGACATTAAAAGTCAACCCTTGAGATTGTTGATATTTTTCAACAATTATGGTTCTCAAGTCCTCAGATAAATCTCTTCCCATCTTTCTGTTCTCCAGGCTTACATATAGACACACAATCCAAAGATAGAGTCAACTTCTCACCTTTTTATCTGGTTTTAGGTGTGATTTTGATATTGCCCACACCTGTTAATCTGTTACTTGCCACAGGTGAGTTTGAATGCGCATCACATGCTTGAAGCAAAGTTGTTTATTCACAATTTTGGAAAGGTGCCAACAATTTTGTCTGGTCCATTTTTGGAGTTTTGTATGAAATTATGTCCAATTTGACTTTTTTCCCCTTTAGTTTGTGTTGTCCCAATACACACAAAGGAAATAAACGTGTATAACAAAACTTGTGTAAAAGCAATAATTTTCTGGGAGAAATACTTCATTTTCTGGAAGAATTTTAAGGGTGCTAACAGTTTCGACAATGACTGCATTTATGTAGTACATGTGAAGTTATAGTAATAAATAAATGACCAATAATGTACATGAATTACCATTTAACAGCCACTGCAAGTTAGACGCATAGTGGTCAAACTTTATCAAAATGTAGGCTTTTCATAAACTCATAGTGAGTGACTAGTGCATAATAGGTATTGTCAATGCAATTTTTAGAGTTATTCCAACACAATTTTGAATACGTCGCCACAGAAACAAAGAAGTGAAAAGTCATTTCTATGAGGTGTATTTGTTCTGGAATGGTCTCAAAAGTTGACAAACTCAAGACAAAAGGCTGTAAAAAACTGGGGGAAAAAGAAGAGGATCCAGTTCAAAATCTACATCTACAGCAGCTTCAAATACTGTTTGATCTGGATTTTGTAGCCGATCCACTTCAAAATCAAAACATAAAACTCAGTGTGATCATACACCAAAAATAATTCAATACACCTTGTATGAAAGTTAAAAAAAATAGCTCGACAGAAAGGATATCTGCTGAAAATCCCACTGTTTGATTAAACCATTAACCTACAGAATGACAGTAATGCAGGCATTTCATGTACAGCGTGGAGACCGACCACCCTGTAACAATGTTAGCACAATTTCAGAACCGAATATGTGTAGTAAAATTGTAATCTGACTGTAGGAGAGCAATAAAGACATGGGATTAGAGAAACCAACTCCTGAATGCAGGACCCCAGCAATGCATGTAACAATGCTGCCATGCAACTTGATGTGTGCTTGTACCTTTAGACATACTATTCCTGAGCAGAATACATATGTAGGGAAGTGGACTAACCTATAGACTTGTCTGCTGCATGAAGGTGAATGCAAAATGTGCAGTAAAAGTACTTGACGTGGACTGCTGTATATGTATGTGGGGAGACAGCTAGAGACAATGGAGGATGGTAAAGTACTGGATTTGGCCACCAGGGGGAGACCAAGGACAGCAGAAAAAGGAGACGGTGTAGTACTAAAGTTTGGCCACAGAATGGAGGCAGGGAGTAGTGAGGAAAAGACTAACAACAGCTAATGCTAAAGAAACCGCAGAGTCATGGTGGGCGGAGTTACAGGAGCTCTAGAGGGGAATTCCCAGGGAGGGAAATATAAGAAGGCAGAGAGAGTTCCAGAAGGAAGCCAGTCCAGGAGAAGGAGCTCAGGAGAAGGGAGAGACGGACAGAAGAAGAAGCTCCGGTAGGGACTGAGGAGAGAGACGGTCAGGGGGATGGCCCTGACAGGAAAGTCGCAGGACAGAGGAAGCCCGGGGGTACCAGACGGACGGACTCGAACAGGGGAAGCGCTGTGGCCGTGGGCCTAATGGCAGCCACAGTGAAAGAACCGAGAGGGACGTCACTGTAGAGGAAAGAGAAGAAGGTGAAAGGTACCCGGGCCTGTGTGTAGAAGCTATCGTGCTGCTGTTGTGTTGCTATGGTCGTCAGGAGGACGGCCAATAAAGAGGACCTGTTGAACGCACATCGGTTTCTGTCTCCAGTCTGTCTGCGGCGAAAAAGGTACCACCCCCCCAGTCAGCACACGTACCTGCACATACACATACTGTAAACATAAGGTAAAGTGATACACCTTCAATTTAGGTAGAGAAAAACAGTTTAATACATACCATAATAAGCAAAAAATGAAAACTACAGACAGGAGCAAAAAAGAAGTAAACATTAAAATAATACATAAACTATACTTCCCAACAGTACACCTGTTTAGCAGAAAGTACAAAAAGGAAAAATAAAAGGTACAATAAAACTGCTGGCTTTTTCCTGAAGCTGCTTCGACTACGAAAATCTCACCGGGTGTGCCAACGTCTTAAAGACATTGTTTACATACCATTATGCTGGTTTCACACATCCTTGAAATATTGTTCTTGTATCAGAAGACCCTTCCCAACTGGTCCATATAGACCTATGAAACAGGCTAGGTCAGGAGATCTGGAGGTATTCCAATTTGATAAGACTTCGTGTTTCTAGGATGTGTTAAACTTTCTTTATACTTGGAATTCTTTTTCAGATTTGCATGCAGATTAGCTCCACTGAAGTTTAATGGAACTAAGCCATGACACTTCAGCACGGAATTTGCATGAATAATAAACAGGCTCTGGATTATAATACATGTTATTACATGAACTTGTTACTATGAAATATTAAAGCACCACTCCAGAGATTTCTTTCATTTCAGCTCTGAAGTGGTGCCACTAATATAAGGTCCTTGCCCGCAGTCTTATACTGTCATCAGCTCTTCCCATCGCTGCTCCGGTCGTGCAGTACCATCTTGTGACCGCAACTTCTGATTGACCGGAAGTGAGAGATAACGGTCACAAGCTGTCAATTTAAGTCTCATTTTGGCTCTCATAGACTTAGATTTCGAAGTGACCTCCGGCTTGCCTAGCTACCCTGGAACAATTCGGGAAATCACAAACTATGGAGGCTGAACAAAGTGGCGCCAAGAACATATGAAGATAGAGGGTGGTAAGTATGAGACTAAGTGCAGGGAACTTAATTAGTGGCACCACTACAGCGGTAAAATTAAATAAGTATGGTGGAGTGGTGCTTTATTGTGTATTGTACAGGGAATTGGGCCCACAATATAGAAATTGTGAACATGCCTTAAAAGCAGTCTGTCACCAAGTTTTTGCTACCTCATCTGAGAGCAGCATGATGTAGATGCAGAGACTCTGATTCCAGTAATATATCACTTAGTTTATATATAGTGTGGTGTAGTGACCACTATGTCCGCTAGGGGGCACTGTGTGGGCGTCCCAGGACGGGCCTACAGGCATATCCATTGTGGTAATGGGTATAGGATGCTGAATGACCGTTATGTATCCCAAAACCATAGGTGGCCTTGTGATGGAAGCTTGAAAATGTGTATTGATCAGCAGAGGTACTGCTGACGTTTCCGTTACAATGTGTCAGGGAAGCCTGTGTGTGGCTTTAGTGAGATCATAGCCATGTGATCACCGGTGGGTGTGGCTATGGACCATATAAGGTACCTGAGGTCTGGTCACAAGAGAGAGCGCATGGATCTGATTGAGCCATGTGGAAGGTCCCGGCAGGCCTATGTGGAGGAAGGTGTGCTACCTTCCTGAAGACCACGTGCTGAGGCTGCTGTCCCGGTGAGGCCTGTGTATATTGGCTGTATGCGAGGAGGGATAAGCCTCCTGTGTTTTGCTGAGGCTCCAGGACTGAGCCTGAAATCATGGACACTTACGCTTTCTTTCACCTGATCTAAAGGCTATTCCTTGTTATGTGCTGGATTACGGGCTATGGAGCAATAAACCCTGCAAACTTTTAATAGGAACATGCCTTCTGATTGATTCCCGTGGCTCCTGAGCGAGTTGAATCCCTACAATTGTGACAATGCGGGCAGCGGTTCCAAGAAGCACATGTTGCCGTACTGGCGGCTCTGAGCCAGAAGAGCAGACGGCCGTGGAAAATCGTGAGTAATACTGACCGGGGTCAGTGAAAAAGAGACTGTGAATTGTGCTAGGGTGCCTCTGCGGATAGGAGGTACCCGAGGACCTGTGTGGCCGACACAGGCAATGGACTGGTGTTCGTGTGGTACTGACCTGGGTCAGTGAGTAAGACGGTGTACCTGGAGGGTTCAGTGAGCAAGGTCCTGGAGGGTCAGTGTTGGGAGGTTCTAGGAGAAGAATCGTCTCCCTGGAGCACGTGGTATGACCTTGGACCTGGTGAGGCGTGAGTGTTGGGCAGTCTCAGGTGGAGATGGATGTCTTGAAGAGCACCCGCTGAGCCCCTGGACCTGGTGAGGCCGGTGTGTTGGGAAACCCTGGGAGGAGGGTCGGCTCCCTGAATAACACCCGCTGCACCCTGTGTGTTGGACGGTCTCAGGCGGAGACAGTACGTCCTGAAGAGCACACAGATAGGACACATGAGTTTTTTTTGTGTGGTGTTTTTTTTTTTTTGCAAGGCAGCTTGCTGTGGCTCAGTGGGTGTCATGAAGGGGACAAGCGGCTTCCGGTAACTCGGCGAGGTTACGAAGGGGACAAGTGGCTTCCTGTAACTCGGCGGGGTTACGAAGAGGACACCAGCCGCTGTGTGTGAACAGCAGTCAGTGATTTGTGACAGCAGGAGCTGTGGCAGTGCCAGAAGGAATTGGTGTGGTGTCGTGCTTAAAGAGCCAGTACCAGCCCAAAAAGACATAAACTGTACTGTGTGAACTGTGGCATAAGAAGTTCTGCAGAACAGACATGGGGAAATCCCGAATGGGGGCGGTAGCCCAATTCGGGGTGTTAGCCCAAAAGGGGTGGGGTCCCAAAAGGGGGTGGTGACCCAAATTGGGGTGGTAACCCAAAAAGGGGTGGAGTCCCAGTGGGAGGTGGAGTCCAAAAAGGGGTTAGCGGCCCAAAAGGGGGAGGAGCATCCCGGCGTGAAAGGGGTGGTACAGACGAACTATTGCCAGGGGCAAATGTCCTATGTCTGTCCAATCTGCCTGGTGAACTACCCAGCCAGCACAATGCTACAGGGGTGTGGCCTCAGGTAAATAACGAAGATGTGGTTGGTCTGGTCGACCCTGAGAGCCCGGTGACTCTACTGAGGGTTGCTCCTGAGATACCCGGCAGAAAGGTTAGGATCACGTGCAACCACGGGGGCACTAAGGATTGTCTAGTGGCCAGGGTAGTCTTTGAGACAGGCTGAGACATTGCGGGACAGGATGTCGCGATAGTCCCGAATCTGTCGTGTGCAGAGGTTATAGGTCGGGACTCTAGACTGTTCTCTGGTTTGTGGGAGAGGGGAGTTCCTCTACAGCAGGGGGATGGAGACCTTTCTACTGGTGGGCTAGCAGACATTGAGACGGTGACGCCTCCTAAAGTGGACAGGTCAGAGGTAGAAGTGACCGTGGGAGACGGGGGACCTCCAGGAAAAGGGTCCGACACCTGTGTGAATGGGGGCTTGCTGTTCTTGGATGACGGGAGGAGTAGTGACTCTAATTTGACCGCTATCACCCGACAGCTAGAGGGTCAAGTTGACAACCTGACTAAGGAAGTATGGGTCACCCTCCCAGGGCTGTGGGGTGCTCGGTACCGGGCCGGTCTCTTAGATGGGAATGTCACAGCAGCAGTGACCCGGTCCGTGGCCCTGGGCGCCCATGTAAAAGGGGTTGAGTTGGGAATAAAGTCTATAGATGAATAGTTCATGACGCCACCTGTGGTGTTCAGCAATTAAGATGTTAAGCCGACGCTGCCTGCAGATTTTCTGGGATTGGTGGTGTGGTGCAGCCAAGATGTTGAAGCTCCCTACAGGTGGAGCTGTAGTCCCAGGGCAATGTAAAGGGGATGATAACGGGGAGACGTGGATGGTGCTGAAATGTAGCAGTGTTGAGCATGTTGGCGCCGGAATGAATGGAGGACACAAGGGCTTGTAGTTCCAAAGCTTTACTCCTAGTCTGTAGTACGTACTGGTGCCTGCCTCCGTGCGGTGTCCTCTGGGTCAGGGGCCCAGTCAACCTCCAAGCAAGATGGAATGCTCCCTTCCAACACTCCGCCAACATGTGCCTTTCTGAATGTCTCCTCTTATAGCGCCTTTAGATGAAGTACTCCTAGTACTGAGTTACACTGGAGTTCCTCCTGTCAGATGTTCCCAAGAACTATACTTGTATGGCAGACAGCTGTAGCCTGCTTCGGGGACTCCTTACCCCTAAGTCCCGGCTCACTATCAAGGTTGCTGTTGTGCCCACAAGTCTTAGATGGGAGTAGTGCATTTACAGCCCACTACTCCTCCGGTGTCTGCTGTAGGACCCTTAGTATCCATACAACCTCGGGGACCGGGCCCCGGCCTTGCGCTTAGAACTTCTAGGCAGGGTTCTTTCCTAACCCACGTCCTTTGCTCCCTTATTCTCCTACGTTCTGTACTAGTCCTTCCCCCTTTATGGAAGATCAGGTTTCTCTTCAATGTCTGTCTATCTTTCTTTCCTTTCCCATGCCAGCAGACCCAGGTCACTGTGATCTGCTGCAGCACTTCCTTCTCCCATCCCTCTCCCAGGGATCTTCTCTCCTCCACACTCGACTGACTGACTGACTGACTGACTCACTGACTGAACTCCTAACCCTTCCCGCTCTTTCATGTATTCTAACTCCACCCGCCTCCCAGCACGTTTCGTGTTCCAAGCAGGGAGCCACCAAAGGTGCTCTTCTACACTCCAAGCAGGGAGCCGCAATGTGGCTTTGCTACACTACTTTGTGATGATGGGTGCAGGTGTTGGAGCGTGGTCAGGAGCCTCCAACTTACCTGGATGGTGGGGTACCACACCTCAGGAGGAGGTGCAGTACCTCTGTGGCAACTGAACCCTCAGGGGCGCCACAAGTATACATGTGGAAAGAGCAAGTTGACAGTTGTCACCAGGTAGAAGCGCACCTACGAGATTTGGAGCAAGGGCGCGAAGAGATGTGTCAACAGATGGCGAGGGAGTGTCTGAAGGTGGGAGCTTGGAAGTCGCCACCTCCGCGCAGGTGGAGCGGCTGCGCCACCTAGAGTCCAAGCTCTCGGCAGTCAAGGCCCTGAGACAAACGGCCAAGTGCAGAGTGGATGAGCTGGAGAGAGAGGTCTTGGAGCTCAGAGGTCACCTGACAACATGGAAAGGTGGGAAAGAGACCCTCAGAGAAGATGTGAGAGTGCTCAAAGAAACGGTAGGAGGTCTTCTGCGGGAGAAGAAGTTGTTGAGCGAAGACTTACAGCAGCCGTGCCCGACTGATAGCAAGGCAGAACTGCCAAAGCCCATCTTGGTAAAATCTCCTGAAGATTTGGAGCGGAAAGCTGAACAAGATATTCCCCCGGTCGGGACAACTGTATTAAGGGAAGTGTCCGTAGGGAACCCAGAGCCATCTGTCAAGGATGAGAGCAAGTCCACGACCTTCAAGTGCATGATGGAGGTACCCGAAGACGTGCGAGAAGCATGTGCCAGCGAGTGTGCATGAGACCTTTAAAAAGGCAGTAAAGGCCTATAGTGTGGGCTGGGCACCAGAGACAGACCAGTTGGTGATACTGGCAGAAACGGAAGACACAGAGAGAAGGGTGGCTGTCCTGAAGGAGATGCACCTACAATGTCTCCGCACGAAACAGATGCTCGTGTTGCGTAATAGGAAAGCCGCTCGACGTCTGGAGCTTGCAAGGGAGGCTCAAAGTCGGCTGGGCTTTGTGGAAGACATAATTCCGGTACCCAGAAATCTGGTGGGGAAAGTCGTTGGCAGACTTGGAAAGGTGATGCAGGAGATGGTAAATCGATCCAGTGTGAAGAGAGTGAGGATCCAAGCTGCTGGGGAAATCCAAGTTGCTGTTGAAGATGACATGGTTCCAGTCATTGTGGTTGGCTCCATGGAAAGCATTGGGAAGCTTTGCATGCTCCTGGAATATCGGGTAGCGTACCTGAAGGAGATAGAGCAGCTAAGACAGGACCGACTGCAGTTGAATAAGCAGATACAGAATGTCAGGTGGCATCCACCTCCAACCCAAGGTGTAAGGACCCGAAGGGATCCTCCAAAAAATGAAAGGACAGGTAGTCGAAGGCAAGAACGTCGAGAGTCCGCAAATGGTAGTTCTAATCTTAGTAGCATAGGCACGAGACCCGGTGGTGGGCGTAGCGACAGAGGGTCAGACTCAGACCAGCCAGTTAGCCCAACTGGACGTGGGACTCATGACCGTACGTACCGGGAGAGCCGGCCAGTGAGAGAAAGGTTGGGTTACGGAGCGCACTGCAGACAGGTGGAGACTAAAGAGTGTCTGGTCACGCTGACGGACATTGATGGGAAGGCCAAAGCCCAAGGCCGAGATACTGACCGCTGGGGGCGGGGGAGGCCTAACGTAAATATGATGCAGTATGACTACCGAAACAGATGGAGATGGTCCTCTCAACTTGTAGGGCAAGGTGACATGGGTGCCCATTCTCGAGATCCCTGGGTGGTGTCATGTGTTCAACCCCACAAGTTTGAACAGAGGGGGGAGGTATGTGGTGTAGTGTCCACTATGTCCGCTAGGGGGTGCTGTGTGGGTGTCACAGGACGGGCCTACAGGCATATCCATTGTGGTAATGGGTATAGGATGCTGAATGACCGTTATGTATCCCAAGACCATAGGTGGCCTTGTGATGGAAACTTGAATATGTGTATTGATCAGCAGAGGTACTGCTGACGTTTCCATTACAATGTGTCAGGGAAGCCTGTGTGTGGCTGTGTGTGTAATAGGACCTTTACTGAGGTCATAGCCATGTGATCACCTGTGGGTGTGGTTATGGACCATATAAGGTACCTGAGGTCTGGTCACAAGAGAGAGCACATGTCAGGATCCTGACACTGCCGGCGTAAGCCTCCGCTGAGCAGGGACTCACCCGCACTGTAGGGGACCCAGGGACAGGTACAACCTGAAATTACAGATGCACAGGACCTGTGGACACTGAAGTTTAGCAAGCAGTCACAGGACCTATGGTCATGTGACTGCAAGGGGGCGGGGCTTAGCGTCCTGCTTACAGAGATGGCAGGACACTATACAGAAAACTCAGAGTCAGGCAAAACGGAGGTCATACACAGTACGGGCAAGCGAGGTACAGGAGGGATATACAGATGGGAGGTCAGACAAAGCCAAAGGTCATACACAGTATGGGCAAGCGCGGTACAGGAGGGATATTCAGGAGGGAGGTCAGACAAAGCCAAGAGTCATACACAGTACAGGTGTCATGATCCCAGTGCAGGTTTTTGAGCTGCACACCTGGGGTTAATGTCTGGAGCTCGGTGCAGGTTTTGACCTGCACACCTGGGGTTAATGATTGTGGCCTCTTTCTGGTTCTGGGAGAGCTTCTTAAACCCCTGGGAAGCTTCAATCCCTGCCAGTTATACTTTTGCCTTTGGCCTAGTGTGCTGACCCCTGTGTGCCTGTTTGTTGCTATAGCTTGTTTATATGGTTCTGACCCGGTTCTGTTTCCCGTTGTGAGTTTGCCTGTTGATTCTGCACTGCGTTATTATCTCTGTGTATGACTCATTGCCTGTGACCTGACTACTCTCTGCTTGCCCCTCTTATACCTTTGCAGCTATCTCTGTGTGTGACTCATTGGCTATGTCGTGACTATTCTCCCTGTCTATGCCCCCTGGTAACTTTGTCCCGCAGTTACGGGCAGCACGGTGGCTCAGTGGTTAGCGCTGCAGCCTTGCAGCGCTGGAGTCCTGGGTTCGAAGCCCACCTAGGACAACATCTGCAAGGAGTTTGTATGTTCTCCCCGTGTTTGCGTGGGTTTCCTCCGGGCACTCCGGTTTCCTCCCACACTCCAAATACATACTGATAGGGAATTTAGATTGTGAGCCCCATCGGGGACAGTGATGAAAATGTGTGCAAAACTGTAAAGCGCTGCGGAATATGTTAGCGCTATATAAAAATAAAGATTATTATTATTATTATAGTTACCCTGCTAGGAGTTATCTTGCAGCTCCTAGCTCTGTGGAGTTTAGGCCACGCCCCTAGCAGTCACGTGCTTCAGGTCCTGCGGCTCTGAACTACGCATCTACTCGTCTGCTGCCCGCTCCACAGGTATCTTTGAGCACTGTTCGCTTTACTCAGGACACGCGCACTGGCTCAGTGAGCAAGTTAAGTGCGGTGTTCCTGACATTATAACTGGCCTACAATTTTTTTTTCTCTCACTTCTGCAGCATGGACCCAATGTGTGCTTTATCTGAGCAGGTGAATTGCTTGACTCAGTCGCTGCAGAAGCTTAGTTTGGAACACCAAGCTCTGGCCCAGTCCCAACGGCAGGTGGAGGACTCAGGTCAGGGGGTGCTTTCCACAGGCTTCCAGCAGGTGGGGAATAGAGATGTCATTTTAGTCCGACCCGAATCCCCGGTTAAATTGCCAGATACATTTTCTGGTAACAAGGATGATTTCAGGGCATTTAAGGAGGGCTGTAAGTTCTTTTTCTCTTTGAGACCCCGCTCTTCTGGGGATGAGAAACAGAGGGTGGGGGTGGTGATGTCCCTGCTTAGGGGGTCCCCACAAGCCTGGGCATTTTCGCTTTCCTCTTCTGCCCCTGAGAGAATGTCTGTGGATGCGTTTTTTGAAGCCTTCGGGCTTATTTATGATGAGCCTGATAGACTGCGGTTGGCTGAGGACAAGGTGATGAGTGTCAGTCAGGGGGAGCACTCGGCCGAATGGTTCTGTACTGAATTCAGACGTAGGGCAGCCGAGATTTCCTGGAGTGATGCCGCCCTTCGGGGGGCTGTTCCACAGAGGCCTGTGTGAACGTCTGAAGGATGCTTTGGCACTTCATCCTCCGCCTGACTCCCTGGAGGATGCCATGATCCAAGCGGTTTGCATGGATCGCAGGCTGCGGGCTAGAGGCATTATGCAACGGGAAACACCATTATTCTTCAGTGGAGATGAGACCCGGACTCTTCCTATGGCTATGGAGGTGAGCGCTGTCACCTGTGATGGAAAGGAAAGAAGACACCACAGGGAAAAGCAGTTGGGCTTCTATTGTGGGAAATCTGGACATTGGAAGAAGGACTGCCCCTCCTGTCCGCCATCCTCCAAGATGGCGGGAAACGACTAGGTCTGGGTAGTAGTCGAGGAGGCTACCCAGACCTTCAGGTACAATTCCTAATGTGCAAAAATGGTGCTGCAGGTGGAACTGGAACTTGGTTATGGTCCTGTTCAAACTACTGCTTTTATTGACTGTGGTTCTGCTGTGAACCTGATTGATACCAAGGTTATGACTCTTAATAAGATAGGGACAGTCAGGCTTCACGATCCTGTTAAACTTGTGGCAATTGACTCGTTGCCTCCTACCCAAGATGGTATCTGTTGCAGGTCTGAACTTTTTTCTCTAAAAGTGGGTTCCACTCATGTGGAAAAACTAAGTTGTCTTGTACTAGATACCTTGCCTGCAGTACTGGTACTGGGGATGCCTTGGCTTCAACGCCATAATCCTACCATTGATTGGGTTACAGGGGAAATCACTCAATGGGGATGCAATAATAAATGTGGTAACCTGGGACATCTTGTTAACGCTGTTAAATCCGTGTCTGTGTCGTCTGTCGGTCTGGAAGGTATTCCGGAGTACCTGAAGGATTTCGAAGACGTTTTTTCCGAAAGTGAGGCTGAGGCGCTGCCACCACGTAGACCCTACGATTATGCCATTGATTTAGTACCTGGAGCCAAGTTACCTAAGGCTCGATTGTTCAATTTGTCTGGGCCTGAACGCCAAGCCATGAAGGAGTACATAGCTGAGAGTCTCCGCAAAGGGCATATCAGGCCTTCTGTGTCACCTGTGGCAGCAGGGTTCTTCTTTGTGAAGAAAAAAGATGGCGGTTTGCGGCCGTGCCTCGACTTTCAGGAACTGAACAAGATAACGGTTAGAAACTCTTACCCACTTCCCCTCATCCCAGACTTATGTAACCAGTTAGCTGGGGCTCAATGGTTCTCCAAGTTAGATCTGCGGGGGGCCTACAATCTGATAAGGGTTCGGGAAGGGGACGAGTGGATAACTGCATTCCTCACATCAGAAGGACTCTTTGAGAACCTGGTAATGCCGTTTGGGTTAACTAATGCACCCGCTTTTTTCCAAAATTTCATCAATGTTGTGTTTTCTGATCTGATAGGCCGTTTTGTTATTATTTATTTGGATGACATTTTGGTGTATTCCCCATCAGTCAATCTCACTTGCAACATCTCACTTTTCCCCATGGTGGGACGATTAAAGGATTATCTTATCTTAACATCTAAAGACAGTTCTCCAGAGACTCAGGGAGAACCAATTGTTCGCTAAATTGGAAAAATGTTCGTTTTTTGTACAGGAGCTGTCTTTTTTGGGGTTGATTGCGTCCTGTGAGGGGTTTCGTATGGATCCTAAGAAGGTGCTGGCAATCGCTGACTGGGTTCAGCCTCGAGATCTCAAGGGGCTCCAGCGCTTCTTAGGATTTACGAACTATTACCGGAGGTTCATTAAAGGTTTCTCACAAGTGGTTAAACCACTCACGGATCTTACCCAGAAGGGCGCTGATGTAAAAAATTGGTCTGTACTCGCTAAGGAATCCTTCTCAGCGATTAAGAAATGTTTCATGTCTGCCCCGGTGTTGGTACAACCTGACCCGTCCAAACCATTCATTGTGGAGGTGGATGCTTCTGAAGTGGGGGGTGAGGGCTGTGCTGTCCCAGGGTCCAGCCACCCTTACCAATCTCAAACCCTGTGCCTTCTTCTCCAAGAAGTTCTCTTCAGCTGAGAAAAACTATGATGTAGGCAATAGGGAACTTCTTGCGGTCAAGCTGGCGTTTGAGGAATGGAGGCACTTTTTGGAAGGGCGGCTCACCCTATCACGGTTGTCACGGATCACAAAAATTTGGCATACCTTGAGTCTGCTAAGAGGCTTACTCCTAGACAAGCCCTTTGGTCACTTTTTTTTTCACGATTTCAGTTCTCCATTACTTTTCGACCGGGGTCCAAAAATGTTAAAGCGGATGCCCTGTCCAGAAGTTTTGATCCAGTGTCTCCCCCCTGAGCCGCTGTCCTCCATTCTTCCCCCAGGGGTGGTAGTGGCGGGGGTCTCAACTGAGTTGGAACAAGAAATTCTAAGGGCTCAGGCCCTAGCTCCGGCAACCAAGCCAGGGGATAAACTGTTTGTTCCAGATTCATTGCGGCCTAGACTTCTGCAGGAGTTTCATGAGTCTAGGTTGAGTGCTCATCCAGGTATCACGGCCACTAGAGACAGTAGCCAGGGGTTTTTGGTGGCCTTCATTAAGGTCCGATGTCAAGGAATTTGTTTCTGCTTGTGGCATGTGTGCCCGTTCCAAAAGCTCGCATAACCGACCGGCTGGGGAACTCATACCTTTACTGGTTCCTGATAGGCCATGGACTCATCTTTCCATGGATTTTATTACCGGCCTTCCACCTTCCAGGGGCAATACCGTGATCTGGGTGGTGGTGGATAGGTTTTCTAAACAGGCCCATTTAATTCCCTTGGCAGCATTACCCTCAGCAGAAACATTGTCAAGGTTGTTTGTGCAGCATGTGGCCCGATTGCATGGGGTACCCCTGAATGTTGTGTCTGACAGAGGTGTGCAGTTTGTGGCCAAATTTTGGAGGGCGTTCTGTATGAAATTGGGCATCTCACTCTCCTTCTCGTCGGCATATCACCCGGAGAGTAATGGTCAGACACAACGCACCAATCAATCCCTGGAACAAATTCTCAGGTATCTGACCTCCGCCAGACAGTAAGATTGGTATGATGCGTTACCGTTGGCTGAATTCGCTTTTAACAACCGGGTGAGTCAGTCCACCAACATGTCCCCATTCCTGATTAACTATGGGTTTAATCCGCATTTTGGGGAGTTTTCTCGGGTGGATTCCGGTTGTCCAGGGGCAGAGGGGTCCGTTCAACGGTTAAAAAACCTCTGGGCTGAAGTCCAGCGTAATATCTCTCGGGCCCAGGGGAGATACAAATATTTTGCTGACAAAATTCTGTACTGCGTTATTATCTCTGTGTATGACTCATTGCCTGTGACCTGACTACTCTCTGCTCGCCCCTCTTGTACCTTTGCAGCTATCTCTGTGTGTGACTCATTGGCTACGTCTTGACTATTCTCCCTGTCTATGCCCCCTGGTAACTTTGTCTCGCAGTTACCCTGCTACGAGTTATCTTGCAGCTCCTAGCTCTGTGGAGTTTAGGCCACGCCCCTAGCAGTCACGTGCTTCAGGTCCTGCGGCTCTGAAGTACGCATCTACTCGGCTGCTGCCCGCTCCACAGGTATCTTTGAGCACTGTTCGCTTTACTCAGGACACGCGCACTGGCTCAGTGAGCAAGTTCAGTGCGGTGTTCCTGACAACAGGCAAAGCAGGTACAGAGTCAGCAAACCAGAGACCTAAACCGTAACAGAGCAGGGTCAGAATACCAGGCAGACGGACAATGATTGGCGTGATGCACGGACAGAGCAGGGTCGGGCACACTCAGATAGGAGTATAAGCGACAGGGGACGGCTCTCCCCTGAAGCTATAAATACCATCCCCTGATCCACAGAGAGGCTCTCAGAGTTAACTCCTACACCACCTACCCAAAACTTAAAACACACCATGACAGCGCATGGATCTGATTGAGCCATGTGGAAGGTCCCGACAGGCCTATGTGGAGGAAGGTGTGCTACCTTCCTGAAGACCACGTGCTGAGGCTGCTGTCCCGGTGAGGCCTGTGTATTTTGGCTGTATGCGAGGAGGGATAAGCCTCCTGTGTTTTGCTGAGGCTCCAGGACTGAGCCTGAAATCATGGACTTATTTATGCTTTCTTTCACCTGATCTAAAGGCTGTTCCTTATGTTATGTGCTGGATTATGGGTTATGGAGCAATAAACCCTGAGAACTTTTAAAAGGAACATGCCTCCTGATTGATTCCCGTGGCTCCTGAGCGAGTTGAATCCCTACAACAGAGAAAACAACAGGGCTTGCCACCTTCTTTGTATATCAGCTGGATGCGGGTTACATGAATGAACTACTGTGGGTGCTAGGAATTTCATTGGTGTGCTCAACAGTAGTAGACAAAATTTGAGAAATTTGGCATGTCCAAATGGAAGTAGATAAAAGTAAAAGGTCTTTATTAAAGATCCCCAAAACCACAAACTAATTTAGGTAATACATTAAACTCTTTTCATGCGTTTCTGGCAGCCGCCCTCATTCATAGAATACAGCACAATGAACATGTTAACGTATTTATACATAAATGGACCATTATTGCAATTATTGGAAACAACCTGTGATGAGCCTCCATATAAAAACCTAAATGGGTTATACAGCAAAACCTGATGTTTTCTCTATATATACACTGCTGTGTTTTCTGGAGCTCCACTTCTCTTTCAATATAATATTCATGCATAAAGTCACGTCATATATGCATTGATATACTGGACAGGACTATGACTTTACCTATGTGAACCTTCCTAAAACATCAATATTTGATAATATTGCCTGACTTATTTCAAATAAATTTTTCTGAACTTTTGTTGCTTATGTTCACACTTTGCCTCTTCCACCATGGAGCAATGCATGGCCAAACTAGCCCATGTGTTTGGTGAGTCCAAAGAAACCACACCTGAGTTATCCAATCTCAAAGGATTAATATATCAATATGAGAAACTTTCCAGCCAGAAAACAAAATGTGGTGGGTTAAAAAAAAAATCCTAAAAAACTATATAGAAAGAAATCTGATTCCACAAGGTCTAGGTCTAATAAAAGAGTTCCAACTTATACTTTTTTAGACGATTTTTTTTAAAGCCTGGAACAATATCCTCATCAAATGTTCTTTGGAACTAACGGAATTAATAGTTACCAATGAGGAAATAAAACTGACTAATTTCAAAGAATTAAATGAAGTACAAATCCCTCTTTCTCAATTTTCAAATTCCTCTGAATATAACAATTTACACAAAAAAATGCAGGATAATCTCAAAGCTTTAGAAGACTCCATTGTTAAAATCAAGAAAAACAAGTTTCACTGTGACACCATGGACTATAAAAATAACCTGGTATACACCTGAAGGACTAATAATACTAGGTATGAATCTATCCTTAAAACACGCTCACCCCGTGAGGATCGTATGCAAGTGTAATAATCTGCAGGAACGTGGGATGCAGTCACGCACAGGGAGGCAGAGCAAGGATTAATCAGGTTTATTTACAGGGGGATGTACTCCACACAGGGAGTGAGGGATTGTAGGGTGACGGCAAGGAATGGTGCAGAACCAGAAAGTTGGCAGGGTAGGTGAGGGATGAACGAGAGTTCAGTAATAAAGAGGTTAAACTTATCGGACTGTAGTCTTCTGTTGTGAGGAATTTCAGGGTTCTAACGGTGGCACCGGCAACAGCTGCGCGGGTCATCTTGATGCAGTCTCTGTCAGGTGGGAATCCAACGGTGGCACCGACAACAGCGGCGCAGGTCGTCTTGTTGCAGTCTCTGTATGGCGGGCAGATTTCCCTACCTAAACGATGTCTGGCAAGGTACTGAGTCCGAAGTTAGATATCGCCGGAGCGAAACCTCGCTCCACAGCGTACACAAGTCCTTAGTAGTCAGGCTCTGGGGTCACCTCCTAGCGTGGAGGGTAGCAGGGAGCTGTCAGTCGGTCATCCACAAACGATGGACCTGAATGCAGGGGTCTGTCAAGTATGTGGTCACTCTTGGGCAGAGCGGGTGTGGTACTCACTGTCTCATAGTGTACAGCACCTGGCTTAGCTCCACACGCTCCGCTTTGCTGGCACGACTCCGCATGCTCCGATCTGCTGGCAGAGCTCTGCACGGCTCTTCACTGCTGGCACGGCTAATCTCCCAGCACTACAGGTCCTATACTGGACAGCAGTAGCATGGTGTTAGGCATCGGATTTCTGAGACTGCACAACAGGAAACCAGAGCCGTACATCCAGCGGTCTCCCATTCCCCTCCGACCGGTCAGGGACATGCTCAGCAACCTCGGCGATCCAGGCGTTCTGCTCAGACCCGCTCTCTGAGTCTGGATGTTGCTGCCACCCCTGGTCCAGCAATGGTAGAGCAACCTGCTTTGCAGGGAACCGCTCCAGAGGCTAAGTCCTCTCGCCTTGATACTGGGCATGCCCGCAAGATGACCTCTCAGTGGAGAGCAGGGGTCACATGCTCAGGTCCTGCTTCGGATCTGATTGGTCCTTCTCAGAAGACTGGAAGGTCCCGGAAGCGCATGGCTATAAAAAGCCCGCATGGCGGCTCGGCATTGCGCTAGTGTAGACCTTATTTGCTATGTGTGTATGGTGACGGATGCATGTGTCTGGTGACTGACTCATTGGAAACCCCTACCCTCTGATATTACGAATGTGGACAGAGTGTATGTTTTAGTCACTGCCAGGTAGTGGCAAGCTATGCGCCACTGTGCTTACCGCACCTTACATTAGCGTCCGACGGTGTCCGGTTCCCCATCACTGTCGATAAGCGGCTGTACCTTCCGCCGCGCTGCACTCTGCAGCACCTCTTGGCGTTCGCAGCTGTGACGCCACACGCCGGCTGGCCCTGTGTAGTAACAGGCCCGGCGTCTACGCCTTATTTTACTCTAGGGCGTCTCTGTGCCTAAAACAGAGTCTGTCCTAGCACCTCGGGTGACATCAACCCGAGCGCAGTACTCCGCCTCCTAGCGAGTCTGACATTATCCAGCAGCGGTCTTTACATTTACCGCACGGTGGACCCCGGGCGGCAAACGCACCTCCTATTATTTATATTTGGTGCGTTCCGCCGTCCCTAACACACGGCCTGTCACAGGGCCAGCACTCTTTGGTGGGGGAAGCAGAGCGTGCTCTTCTCTGCGCGCTGCACTTACTTGGTGCCAACTTCTCCTGCAGGGTGCGCTTTTCCTTCTTATACCCCTGTGTCAGCGTGCTCTCCTTAGGCTCTCCCCACCCCCTCCTGACAGCAGGAAGCCCCGTCTCTCTTCTCCTTCAGCAGGGGAAGGTCCACCTCTCTCAGGCTTCCCCCTAGAAACAGAGGATGCAGCCTTCCTAGTTCCCGACCAGGCATGTAGGTACCAAAAGTCCAGTCAACCTCCTTACACGAGGAATGAACAATAAATATGTCCATACGTTCATTGTGCTGTATTCTATGACTAAGGGCGGTTGCCAGAAATGCGTCAGAAGATTTTAATGTGTGATATGACGACTGGCCATGTGGTTAGTGGGCGGTATGTATTACAGGGGTGGGTGACCCTGTGATGGAGGCCTGAGCTTGTTTTGCTCAGCAGATCTACTGCTGAGGGTTTACTATACATTGGGAAGGTTTCCAGGTGACATGAAGAGATGGGTAGGTCCAGTAATGTACATACCCCTCCCCAAGGGGTGTGACTGAACACCCAAGATGGAGCCTGGGTATATGTGCACACACGGCAGTGCTGGCTAGAGTGAGCCACGGTGAGGAGGCCTGTGAATTAGCTCCAGAGAGGACGCCTCTGAGAATAAGAGGTATCTGGGAACTGGTACGGTCGTTACGGACAGTTAACTGACACTAATTTGCATTAGGCACTTCAGGGCTCAGCAAGGACTGTGGGTACTGAATAGCCGAATGGTTGCCGGACGGTCTGCTGCATGTCACCAAGTATCTGAGCTTTGGTTTATGCTGTGACTTAATAAAGGGAATGGACTTTTTAACCCTGAGTGTCCCAGCGTATTCCTCAACGACCAGCCAAGTGAGTACTCCCTGTCCACAGATAGTGTAGATACACCAGAAATGTATTACCTGAACTAGTTTGTTGTTTTATGGATTTTCAATAAAGACCTTCTACTTTTATCTACATCCATTTGGACGTGCCGAATTTCTCAAATTTTTTCTATCATTTAGTTTACTGGATGCATAAGTTGTGATAAAATCAGTTTTCTCTGCTGCAGATGTAGCTGTGCTCTGAATACTAAGCCCTGTATAACGCCGCCCACACCACTGATTCACAGCTTTTTGTGTACACTATATATTGAAAAAAAGATGCTAAATAATAATGGGAGTGTGGTTACACAGAGAAGTACTAGGATCCAAGAGACACCTAGTCCTGCACTGATAATCTACTGATAAACTACAACACACAGCCTACTAAGTGATACATTGTGGGAATCAAAGTCTCAGCCCTTACATCGTGCTGTTCATGCATTACATAGCAAAACCTGCTGACAGATTCCCTTTAAAAAGTAACTAAACCGTTGAAATGTTTTTGTTACATTTAAATTCTCTAATAATTACAGGCAAATCAGAGGGAGTTCGAGTCCTGGGACCCCCACTGTTCACTTAATTTCCTCCTGAAAGGTGTGCAACTCAGGACAAGCATCCAGCTCCTGCTAAGTGAGCACAAAGGTTTGAGTATGGATGCAATTGAAAGCATAATCTATGAAGCCTATGCTTTCCATTGAATCTGTATTCACTGTGTGCGAACTCAACCAGGAGATGTGCGCCCATTTCCTGAGTCGCACACTTCTTGCAGATTTTTGAAGGATAAGTGTGGGTCTGTGGACACTCATCTGCTTATCATTATTAGGGTAATAAAATGTTATAAAACATTTCAAAGGTTTAGTTACTCCTTAACCTGTTACCTATACATGACATAATTGTATGTCATATTTAGCTCCCTTTCTTTGATGTGGCCTCAGGTGCTCAGCCCACATCTTTGCTGACAGATGATGGCTATGTTATTCAACCATCATGTGCCTTAACAGCCATGAGTGAGCTCTGCTCGCGACTGTTAACTTGTAGGATGCTACTGTCAATCTGTGACATTGACATTTACAGTATGCACCTGGGGCGGTTGTGCTGATGACATGCCATGAGGGCAGTGAAGGATCTAATGAAGACCTCTATGTCTGTAATGATGGTGGTGCTTTGAAAGTCAGTGGCTGGCATTCATAGAAGAACTTGATTTTTCCTACACACAGCAATACTTTGGAATTACTGTATACAAAAAAGTGATCAAATGAATGCAGGTTGAGGTCCCCTTAGGGAACTACAAAATACAGTAAAAAGGAAAACAACTGTTTTGAAAAATATGCTAAAATATAAAATATATAAAAGTTTTAATTAACCCCCTTTCCCTCCAGTTTAAATAAATAAAAAAAATATAAAAATACACATGTAGTTTCTTAATTTCAGCAAAAGTCATGTCTACCAAAATATAAAATTAGTTAACCAGATCAATAAACAGCATAATGAGAAATAAAATCATTATGCCCGAACGGCAACACTGCAAAAAATGCTATAAGACGCGATCAAAATAATATATCTGCTATGTCAAAATTGTTTAAATAGAAACATTCACTCAAAATGTAAAAAACAAGCCATCACATAGCCCATTGATCAAAAATTTAAAACGTTACAATAAAATGGTGACAAATAATTTATTTTGGGTTTTTTTTTACAAATTTCTGAATTTATTTTCACCTCT
Source organism: Dendrobates tinctorius (assembly GCF_039654945.1). Classification (NCBI taxonomy): domain Eukaryota; kingdom Metazoa; phylum Chordata; class Amphibia; order Anura; family Dendrobatidae; genus Dendrobates; species Dendrobates tinctorius. The sequence goes on along the minus strand of NW_027361766.1, from coordinate 17,739,214 downwards.
TAAATAACAAAAACAATGCAGGTTTGGTATCTTCCGGACCTAGAAAATCACATTGCCTGGTTATTTTTACCGTATAATAAATGCTGTAAAAACAAAACCCAAAAAACAAAAGCAGGATTGCATATTTTTCACCACACTTGGAATTTTTTTCCTTCTTTCAAGTACATTATGTGAAAAATACGTGTCATTCAAAACCCCTTGTACGGCTATGTCAACAGAAAAAATAAAAAGTTAAGCCTCTTGGCAGAAGAGGAGGAAAACATTAAAGTGCAAAAATGGATAATCACCCGATCAGGAAGGGATAAGGCATGTTTAAGAGGTCACTATTACTGTATTTGTGTAAGGAGGTCAGGGCCTCGCCCTGCAAATATTGACATTATTGTATATTATGTGTATTCTTTACATGTCTGTGTGCAGTATGTATGTCATGTGTATGTGTGTGTTTGCGGCCACATGACATTAGGTTGTTAGTTAGGTGTAATATCAGAAAAGGGCCACTAGATGGGGGCACTGAGCACAACAAGTTGGGAACCTTTAGGAGAGTTAATTAGAGGAGTGGCTAGCCGGGAGCAAAAGGAAGATAGTTTTTCCTGCTTGAGTTAGTTGAGCCGTGGGTAGCCATTCTGGACAGAAGAGGACAGCTAATGACTACAGCAGCAGCCAGTGAAGAAGGTCACTGGAGGTCCTACAGTTAGAGACTGGGAACTGGAGGACTAGGGAGACTAATGGAGGAGTCTCAGTAGTCAAGTCAGCTAGAAGCGAAGAGCTGAAGTGACATAAAGCCAGTCTGTGGAAATCAGCCCGTGTCTGGAATTAGTCAAGCCAGGGAGGTCAGTGAGTGAGCCTCCTGTGGAAGTGACAGCTGGAGTGTGGGAGCTGTGCAAAGAGTCTAGTGAGCTACAAGCCTTAGAGACGTACAGGAACAACAGTGCCATAAAGGGGTGAACTATACCGGAGTAGACAGGTACCTTCGTGGGCTGAAGTCGGTCTTAGGAAGAAGGGTCGAAGTGCCGTGTTCACCGTGTTCCGTGTGGCATGCTCGCTTGCTTGTGTGTGTTCGCATCATGTGTAATAGGAGAAGAAGTAACGTGCTGCTGTAGATGAAGATGTATTGCTGGTACTGTGTAAGGCTAGATTCACATTAGTATTTGGACGGACACGGACGCGGACGCCGTGATGCTCCGCCCCCTGCTGCGCCTCCTCTGGTCAGCTCTGCCTTTGGGCACATGACGCTGCATGCGGCCTGCGTACCCTATCTTTATCATTGGGTACGCGCTTTTGCCGCCGCATGCGTCCTTTTGACGGTGCGCTGACCTGTGCCAAACGCAACGTGTTGAATTTTGGTGCGGCTGTCGCACCGTCAAAAGGACCCATGCGGTGGAAAAAGCATACCTGTGCACGGTGTTGTGAACACTTTTGACCTGGCCTCTGAGTTTGGTCTCCCTCTGGTGGTTGCTCCTGGTAATGGAGCTGGTCTAGCTGACAGAAGTCAATCACCTGAGCAGGATTATTGGAGGTCAGGTGTTACAGACTGGGGAGATTCAAGTGAACAACCTTCCCTCAGCTCTTGCTGGTGATTTGGTTTGCTTCCTGAGCATATTTTGAAGTCTGCTTGTCTCCTGCTCCGTCCTGCATCTTTCAGATAAGTTATTTGTCTTCTTGAATCTTTTTTTGCATTGGATCCATTTTTGCTTGTCTCTGATTTTTGCTTAGCTGGTGTGAGTTCAGCCTGGTTCCCTGTTGGGACCTGTGCTGGACCCTGTTCCATATGCCACAGCGTATGTTAGTCTTTTTAGTAAGCAGTTCACACCAGAGTTCTGATCTAGTGGGGGAGAGGTCGTGTGGCCTCAGTATTTTTGCATGTCAGACGTGTTGGATTTTTCTTAGGGTTTTTTGCGTGATTGCAGACAGTAGCCTTTCCTGTCCTGTTCTATCTAGACAGTTTGGGCCCCATCATTTGCTTACTCTATTCTCTGCCTGTGTTTTGTGCTTCATCTTGTCTCACCGGCAATATATGTTTGGGGGCTATCTATTCCTTTGGGGTTCTACTTCGGGGCAGTTTAGCTTTCGCATTTCTCTCTTTAGGCTTAGTTAATTCTGTGGCTGTGCCGAGGCGTCTAGGGCATCGTAGGTATGTCCCACAGTTAATTCTAGTTGTGTTGTTAGTTTAGGGGTCTGCAGTCCGCCAGCTATCAACCTCTCTGGTTATCTGGTTGCCTAGTCTATTCCCTGTTATCCTCCTCGATTACCTAATCATAACAGCATGGCCTGCGTACCCAATGCTAAAGGTAAGGTACCCAGGCCGCATGCAGTGTCATGCGCCCATAGGCGGAGCTGACCGGAGGAAGCGTGGTAGGGGGCGGAGCTTCACGGCAAGCGTCCGCTGCACCTCCAAACGCTAGTGTGAAACTAGCCTAAAGTGTCCTGAAGCAGTTGTGGACGTGCTGTGCCCTGAAGAGAATAAAGTTGAACTGTTTAAGATCTTTCCAGCCTCTGTCTGCAGTCATTTGAGTCTCAAAGCTGAACAGCATACTGGAGATGAAACAGCCTCCAGCACAGTGAGTACCGGAGCGACCAAAGAGGCTACCCCACGGCGGCCATGGTCTTACATTTGGTTTGACTAAAGGGCCATTATTACTGTGCGTGGATTAAATCAAAGGCCATTATTACTGTATGTGGGGTTGGGAATAGATGAGACGGAGCTGGACATGGGAGAAGTCAAATTTTTCTTTGTCGTAAACTCTGCTAATGAATGCTAAACCCATCACTATACCTTTGACGTCTATAACATAGCTATTGCTTCACAAGTATCAACATCTGGCAAATCTGGCCCAGTGCCTAATTTTTCCAAAATTATATAAATTCTCCATTCACTTAAAGCTGGTAAAATAAGTATTGAACACATGAAGAAAGAGAGGTCCAAATTGCCTGGAAAAGTCATGACACCAGCTGAAATCTATAGTAATTAGAAAGCAATCTGCCACTTAATGAAAAATAATTTCAGCTGGTTCAACTGATGGTCTATAAAAATGTGTTTCATTACCAAGGTGCTTTGCAAGAAACATCTTATGATGGGTAAAACCAATGAGCTGTCTCAAGACCTTCACAACCTTATTGTTGCAAAACATACTAATGGCTAATGATTACAGAAGAATTTCTAAACTACTGAAAGTTCCAGTGAGCACTGTTTGGGGCCACAATCCAAAAGTGGAAAGAACATAATCTTACCACAAACCGCCCATGACAGGATGCTTCTCGCAAGATTTCAGAGGAGTGAAAAGAATTACCAGAAGAATTGTCTTGTCTAAGAGCTAAGGACCACCTGTGGAGATCTACAGAAAGACCTGGAATCAGCAGGTAAAATTGTTTCAAAGAAAACTAGCTAATGCTCTCAACCTACATGGAACAAAAAGCATGTTCAATTGCGGTTAAAGTTTGCTGAATAACATTTAGGCAAGCCTGTGAAATACTGGGAAAATATAGTCTGGTCAGATAAGACCAAAATTGAACTCTTTAGATGCCATAATGCACACCATGCTTGGAGGCCAAAAGGCACTGCATATCACCCAAAAAAAACACCATACCAATAGTGAAGTTTGGAGGTGGGAACATCATGGTGTAGGGCTGTTTTTCAGCATACGGCACTGGCAAACTACATCTCATTGAATGAAGGTTGAATGGACAAATGTACCGAGAAATTATTTATAAAAATTTGCTGCTATCTACCAGGATGATGAAGATGAAACAAGGGTGGACATTTCAGCAGGACAATTATCCCAAATACACAGCCACGGAAAATCCCAATTGCTTTCAGAGAAACAAAATAAAGCTGCTAGAATGGTCCAGCCAATCATCTGAATCCAATAGAAAATTTATGGAAGGAACTAAAGCTCAAAGTTGTATGGACCTCTATGGTTTCATTTCTTTGCCTGCGTGGATTAGATGGGTTATTACCAACATCTGGTGAGAATTTCATGTCAATAGCACCATTGGAAATATATTAACTTATAAAATTGGTGATGCGTTCAATAGTTATTTCACCTGCTATATGTAAGTATTGTGGTGTAGTGACCACTGGGTCCGCTAGGGGGCGCTGTGTGGGTGTCCCAGGATGGGCGTACAATTATATCCAGTGCGGTAACAGCAGTAGGATGCTAAATGACCGTTATGTATCCCAAGGTGGGTGGCCTTGGGATGAAGGCTTGATTATGTGTTGATCAGCAGAGGTACTGCTGATGTTCTGTTTCAATGTGTTAGGGAAGCCTTCAGGTGGTTGGTGAGACGGGTGGGACAAGCCACCTACAAATCCACCCAGGGGCGTGGGTCTAACGCCCGTAGTAAAGCCTATGTGTATATGGTTGTAGGACCTGCGATGAGGTCATAGCCATGTGATCCGGTGGGCGTGGCTAAGGACCATATAAGGTGACCAGGAAAGGGCATGAGTGAATGCCTGGACTCGGTTGGTTCGTATAGAAGGTCTCATCACGCTTCCTGAAGTGCACGTGTGAAGGCTATGTATGATGGCCGCATGTGTCTGACAGTTCCCAGGAGAGGGAATGAACGTCTGCAGTGTGAAGCAGCTAAGAGGTAACCCGGACAGGGGAGATTATCTGAGAGACTGGATAGCCTGTTGGCTGGATAAAGCACAGCCTGTGTGACCACAGGGCTGAGGGAGCAGAGCTCAACTGTGAAGATTCATTGTTGTCTGCTGTAAAGACGGTTTTGTTTTCCTCATGCTGCTAAGGCTTATGCTGCCTAAATAAACCATATGGACTTTGTTTATGTTGAAAAGCCTGTGTCGGACCTGATTTATCTGCAGCCAAGTGAGTGTCCCCAACCTGAGTGACAAGCGCTACCTTACAATTGGTGGAGAATGCAAAGGGCACTGTTGTAGCCTTGGTGCTAGGGGCAACGGACGAGGTCTGCAAAACTCGGTTGCTAAGGGCAACGGTTCCAAAAGCACATGTTGCAGTGCTGGCAACGCTGAGCCAGGAGGGCGGACGGTCTTGAAAACCGTGTGATATGCTGACCGGGGTCAGTGGAAGAGATTTATAGGACACCTCTGCGGTAGAGGGGTCCAAGAACCTGCGTGGCCGACAGGTGACGGTTGTGAAAACCGTGTGGTATGCTGACCGGGGTCAGAGAAAGAGACTGTTGATTGCTATAGGGTGCCTCTGTGGATAAGAGGTACCCGAGAACCTGTGTGGCCGACACCAACAGGTAACAGACAGGAGTCTGTGTTGTACCGACCGGGGTCAGTGAGAAAGACTGTGTACCTAGATGGTTCAGTGTGCAAGGTCCTGGAGGGTCAGTGTTGGGAGGTTCTGAGAGAAGAATCGGATCCCTGGAGCACATGCTGTGACCTTGGACCTGGTGAGGCGTGAGTGTTGGACAGTCTCAGGCGGAGACGGATGTCCTGAATAGCACTCGCTAAGCCCCTGGACCTGGTGAGGCCGGTGTGTTGGGAAACCCTGGGAGGAGGGTCAGCTCTCTGAATAGCACCCGGTGCGCCCTGTGTGTTGGACGGTCTCAGGAGGAGGCGGACATCCTGAATAGCACACAGACAGGACACGTGTGTTTTTGTGTTGTTTGTTTTTTTCTTTCTTTTCCCTCTCAACTCAGCTTGCGGTGGCTCAGTGGGGTCAAGAAGGTGACAAGCAGCTTGCTGTAACTCGGTGGGGTTATGTAGGTGACAAGCGGCTTGCTGTAACTCGGCGGGGTTACGAAGGTGACACCAGCAGCTGTGTGTGAGCGGCAGCCGGAGGTGTCGGTGATTGGTGACAGCAGGAGCTGTGGCAGTGACAGCAAGAACTTGTGTGGTATCATACTTAAAGGGCCAGTACAGGCCCAAAAGACAAACTGTTTTGTGTGAACTCTGGTCTAAGGAGGCCTGTTGAAAGGACATGGGGAGATCCCAAAAGGGGGTTGTAACCCAAGGAGGGGTGGAGTCCTAGAGGGGGGCGGTGACCCAAATCGGAGTGGTAACCCAAAAAGAGGTGGAGTCCCAGAGGAGGGCGGCGACCCAAATCGGGGTGGTCCAGAAAAGGGCGGCGGAGTTCTCAAAAGGGGCAGCACTGGTTACCTCAGTGAACATGTCTGGGGAACCGCAGTGTTCGTGTATGACTTTTTCAGAATGTGGGACATTCTTTCCGGATAACAATGGGCCGCAGGTGTGTACCGTGATGCAGCACCGAGGAGTAGTTTCTGGACAGATGGACTCTGACAGGAACTCTTCTCATTTTCTGTCTGACCGAGAAAAAGGTCCAGCTTCGCTGTAGACATGGGGTCACTGTGGTTTATACAGTGGACAGAGAAATGTTTGAGGGGTCCAAAAGCGTTAAGTGCCAAGTGTATGCTTTAGAGCGGGGCCGGGACTTTGTTTTGTTTGATGATGTGTGGCAGGGGAATGGAGACATTTCTGTTGGGCTAGTAGACATTGGGACGGTGACGCCTGCTAAAGTGGACAGGTCAGATGTAGAAGTGACCAGAAGAAGGGGTACGTCTGCCCAACTGACGGACCTAATGTCTCGTGACAGGACTGATGTTGACCTGATTGATAAGACAACTGGAGTAGACAAACGGTTAGAAGGTAAATGGAGGGTTCACTCATCTGATGGGGGTGACTCAGACTCTGGGGGTGACTGTGGCTCTAAGAGAGAAAGGGAGCCCAGAATAGATGAGCTGGAGAAGGAGGTCTCTAAGCTCAAAGGTCACATATCAACTTGGCAAAGTCTGAACAACACCCTAAGGGAAGAGGTGAAAATGCTCAAAGAAACTGTAAGAGGTCTTCTGCGGGAGAAGAGGTTGGACGAGGACTTACAGCGGCCGAGCGCGAGTGATAACAAGATGGAACTGCCAGTACCCATCTTGGCAAAGGGTCTTGAGGAGGCTAAATCTCATGAAGATTTGGAGCCAGGAGCTGAAGAAGACAGTCACCCGGTCAGAACAACTGTAGTGAGGGAAGTGTCCGTGGTAAACCCAGAGCCTTCTGTCCAGGAAGAGAGCAAGACCACGACCTTCAAGTCTGTGATTGACATACCCGAAGACATGCAAGAAGCCTGTACTGAGGAAGGTGTGCATGAGGCTTTTAAAAAGGCCGTCAAAGCGTGTAAGGTGCACTGGGCACCTGAGACTCGGCAGTTGGTGATAATATCAGCCAGGGAAAACACAGCAAACAGGGTAGCTGTACTGAAAAATATGCATCTGCAATGTCTCCACGCTAAGCAGTTGTTTAGGCGGAGTAATATGAAAGCTGCTTGACGCCTAGAGCTAGCAAGGGAAGCGAAGAAACGGCTGGGCTTGGGGGAAAATAATTCCCGTACCCAAAGGTCTGATCTGGAGAGTCATTGGAACACTTGGGAAGGTAATGTAAAACCTTGTGGATATCTCCGGTTTTGCGAGGGTGAGGATCCCTCCGGATGATGAAGTCCAGGTGTCGGGTGAAAAGGACATGATTCCCGTTATTGTGGTTGGCTCCATGGAGAGCCTGAGGAACTTTCGGATGCTCCTGGCGTATCGAGTGGTGTACCTGCGAGAGATTGAGCAGTTGAGGCTGGACTGACTGCAGATCAATAAAGAGGTGCGGAACATCAGGTGGCGGCCGCCTTCAACCCAAGAGGTAAAGACCCGAAGCATCCCTCCAAGTAGTGACTTGGCAGGTGACCGAAAACTAACAGCAAGGCAAGGACATCAAAAGTCTGCAAGTGGCAGTTCAACAGGCAGTACGAAGATGAGAAGCCTTAGATCTGCTGCGATATCCAATGGGTCAGACTCAGACTGGACAGTTGGCGTACGTGCCTGTAAGGGAGACGTATGACCGCACCAACCGGGAGAGCTGGTCAGGGAAGGAAAATTCGGGGAATGGAACAGACAGGGAAAGGATGGAGACTAAACAGTGTCTGATGACGCAGACAGACTTTGACGGGAAGACCAAGGCCCAAGGCCGATATTCTGACCGCTGGGGGCGGGGGAGGCGTAACGTAGATATGAGGCGGTATGACAGACAAAACAGATGGAGACGTGTTATGAATGGGTCACCGAGGAGGAAAAAACCTAAACATGCTAAGCCCAGAAAAACCAGAGAGGTTGGTAACTATGCAGATTGCAGATCTCTGATCCTACCACACAACTAGCAGCAGCCGTGGAGCATGCCTACGATGAACCTAGATGCCTCGTCACGGCTGGAGGACTAAATAAGCCTAAAGCAAGAAAAGGGAAAACTAACTGCCCCAGAGCAGACCCCAAAGGAATAGACAGCCCCCACACATGTATTGACGGTGAAACAAGATGAAAACACAAACACAGGTAGGAAAATAGGCTGAGCAAACGATGGGGCCCAAACTAACTAGACAGGAGAGGAATGGAAAGACACTGTCTGCAATCTGCCCAAAACCCTACAAAAATAATGTCCAACACTTCTGATAGCAAAATTAACCATGAAGTCATTAGACTTCTCCCACTATATCAGCACTCTGAAATATTCTGAGACAGAGCAAAAAGAGACCAAACTAGTAAGGGACAAAAAGGAAATTGGCAAAATACTGATAAATAAGAGTGGAAATTCAGCACAACCCCCAGCCGGGGCTGGCTGAACACACAAAAAACTGAATAGACCAACAAAATTAAGTGTGAACATTAGCAGAAAAACTTAGCTTTACATGACTGGAACAGAGCTGAAAACCAAGAGCTGACAAGCCAGAAGAAATCACCAGCAACTGAATAGGGCGTCGGCTGTCTTAAATCCAAACTGAGATTCCTGAGGTCCAATCGTCATCCTCATTCTCAGGTGGCAGATCTCCACCGATCAAATCAGCCTCACTACCTCCTGTTACCACCAGAGGGAGTCTGGAAGGAGAACTCACAAATGGTGAACCAGAGAATGAACTCACAACAGAGACGGTTCTCTCGACCTGTAGGGCAAGGTGACATGGGTGCCCCGTCTCGAGATCCCTGGGTGATGTCGTGTGTTCAACCCCACAAGTTAAAACAGAGGGGGGAGGTATGTGGTGTAGTGACCACTGGGTCCACTAGGGGGCGCTGTGTGGGTGTCCCAGGACGGGCGTACAATTATATCCAGTGTGGTAATAGGAGTAGGATGCTAAATGACCGTTATGTATCCCAAGGTGGGTGGCCTTGGGATGAAAGCTTGTGTTGATCAGCAGAGGTACTGTTGATGTTCTGTTTCAATGTGTTAGGGAAGCCTTCAGGTGGTTGGTGAGACGGGTGGGACCAGCCACCTACAAACCCACCCAGGGGCGTGAGTCTAACGCCCGTAGTAAAGCCTATGTGTGTATGGTTGTAGGACCTGCGATGAGGTCATAGCCATGTGATCCAGTGGGCATGGCTACGGACCATATAAGGTGACCAGGGAAGGTCACATGAGTGAAAGCCTGGACCCGGTTGGTCCGTATGGAAGGTCTCGGCACGCTTCCTTAAGTGCACGTGTGAAGGCTGTGTATGATGGCCACAGTGTCTGACAGTTCCCAGGAGAGGGAATGAAGGTCTGCAGTGTGAAGCAGCTAAGAGGTAACCCGGACAGGGGAGATTATCTGAGAGACTGGATAGCCTGTTGGCTAGATAAAGCACAGCCTGTGTGACCACAGGGCTGAGGGAGCAGAGCTCCACTGTGAAGATTCATTCTTGTCTGCTGTAAAGACTGTTTTGTTTTCCTCATGCTGCTAAGGCTTAGGCTATGTTCACAAGTGGCGTTTTTTTTGCGTTTTCGCGGCGGTTTTAATCGCGCGATTTTGCTGCGAAACCGCGAAAAATAAGCATCCCATGCATTCCTATGGGATTCCGCAATGCTGTGCTAATGCTGCGGTTTTGCTTCGCGGTAAAAAACGCAGCATGCTCATTAATTTAGCGGAATCACGGCGATCCCGCACCCATAGGAATGCATTGTTCTGCTTTCTTTCCGCATGTGGCTGTGCACACCATGCGAAAAGTAAGTAGAACATTTGTGGATTGTACCCACGGTCCGGAGGAGAGGAGACTGTCCTCAGGGCTTTGGGTACCATATCCCTGTAAAAAATAGAATTTAAAATAAAAAATATTGTTATTCTCACCTTCCGGCGTCCCGCGCAGCCTTCCCGCCTCTCTCCACACTCCCGGTCCCAGTAATCCTTTGCGAGCGATGACGTCCGTTCTCGCGGTCATTCGCGATGACGTCGTGATACCGCGAGAACGGACGTCATCGCGGAAATTCTCGCAAAGGATTACTGGGACCGGGAAGGCTGCGTTGGACGCCGGAAGGTAAGAATAACAATATATTTTTTTTAAATTATTTTTTACATCCTATCTTTTACTATTGATGCCGCATAGGTAGCCTCAATAGTAAAAAGTTGGTCACACTCGTCAAACACTATGTTTGACGAGTGTGACCAACCTGTCAATCAGTTCTCCAAGCGATGCTACAGATCACTAGCAATTCTGCAAGCTAATAACGCTTGCAAAATGCTAGTTTTTCCGCGGGAAAATCGCGGAAATTTAAAATGCGATTTTCCCGCGGAATTCGGAATTTTTGCGGTAATTTCCGCGAGAGTTCCGCTACGTGTGAACGTAGCCTTATGCTGCCTAAATAAACCGTATGGACTTTGTTTATGTTGAAAAGCCTGTGCCGGACCTAATTTATCTGCAGCCAAGTGATTGTCCCCAACCTGAGTGACAAGTGCTACCTTACAGTATTTATGTACTGTATAAACAGTATTGTATTCTAAAATCAATGTATCCTAAGTCATATGGCAAGGCTCATTAGTCGCTAATGACTTTTTGTGATGCTTCATTCAGTAGGTGGCATTAGAGTTGAAGCCATCTTCCTATCTGAAGCGGCAATGCTTTGCTTGACATCTTCTGCAGCTAAGAAGGTACATGTGTCTAACTCCTCATATTTCACAACTAGGAAAATAAAAAGTGAAATTGCAGTACAGCAATAATAAACAGAGATAGCACGAGAATAGGAAAGAGGTTGTGGTAAAACTAGGTTCATTGGAAGCTCACACACTGGTATAATGGTGGAAAGCTTTTGTCCTCTCGTGAGGTTGTAGTCCTAGCATATTGCAGGACACTATTTCAGACGCAAGGTGTGTAGCTACCGTGAAAAAAAGTATGGTTTGTTTGTTCACCAACGGGTTTGCGAATAAACAAGACATTACCTAGAATGGAATGTAAAGCCGAAACGAGGCGCATGCATTATCCACTTTATTGCCTAACAACACAGGTTCCATGGATACGTTCTGCTACCGCTCACATTTTGAGGTCTCCCTTTTGACCCTACTGTGTATCGCAAAGACTGGCGCTGGCACTATAAATGAGGACGCACCATTGGAAAGCTAATGATATGGACATAGTACGATTAAGGCCTGTTTCACACTTCCGTTTTTGACCATCAGTCAAAATCCGCCATTTTTAAAAAAAAGGATCCGCCTTTTTTTTTGCGGATCCGTTTTTCTCCCCATTGAGATGCATTACCGGCGGATCTTGACGGATGGCCATCCGTTGGATCCGTTTTTTTGCGGATCCGCCAAATTTTTTGCGTCCACCGACATGCCCGGATGGACCATGCAACGTTTTTCTTGCTGCAGGATCCACATTTTAGAGTGCGCATGCCCGGAGGGAGGAAGTCAGCCGGAAATGTAACCCTGAAATCATTTCTGGCGGCCAGAAAAAATTCATTCTCTCTCTCCCCTCCCCGGGCTACGGTTCCTTTAAAATTCTTCATTCATCGGATACGTCAAAAAAAAGCGGTCCAGTGGCATCCGTTCACATCAGTTTAGCAACGGATCCGCTTTCCGCCATTTTGACGGATTTTGACTGACACAAAAAACTGAAATGTGAAACAGACCTAAGATCACGGAGTGGTCGAAACGCGTCAACGGAATTACTGCTCTCCTGTTTTCGCATTTTAAATGAAGACCTAATAAAGTAAGTTTTTTATTCATCTTAATGCAATTTGCCACTTTTGTCTCTGTATTTTTGCACAAAATTAAGCTCAGCTCACTTTGCCATCAGAGGCTGTATCTGGGGTCTCCATTGACAGCTTCTACAGATTCAATGAAAGAACAGTGCAGCAAACAGCTTGATTTTTCACATCATAATGCTGAACACCGTGTTAGCCTTTCAACGAACCCTTAGGCTATGTGCCCACGTATGCAGAAAATGTCTGCATGAAAACCGGACTCCTTCCCAGAAAATGTGCAGGCTTTTTTTGCGTGTTTTCCACGCAAAAAACGCATGTTTTTGATGCGTTTTTTTCTGCGCGTCCCCAGTCTCATAGAAAATAGCTAAAAACGCGGACTTTTTCACAAAATTAATGAGCATGCTGTGTTTTTTTTACAGCGATGCGTTTTTTCTCGTGGAAAAAACGCATCAATATGCACAAAAAGTGCAGAATGCATTAAAATGAATGGGTTGCTTCTTCTAAGCGATTTTTAAGCGTTTTTGCCTGTAAAAACGCTTAAAAAACGCTTACGTGGGCACACAGCAACAGGGTATGTGCACACGTTGCGGATTCTGTTGCGGATCCGCAGCGTTTTTGGCTCTGCGGATCCGCAGCAGTTTCTGCTGTGTTGTACAGTACCTTTCAATTCAATGGAAATCAAAAAACGCAGTGCACATGCTGCGGATTTTTCCACGCGGATTTTCTGCGGTTTTAAATCCGCAGCATGTCAATTCTTTGTGCGGAATCCGCCATTACCAGGTGTCATAACGCAGGGGAAAATCACAGGCTCATCCGCAGGTAAAATGCAGGTCTTTTGACCTGGGGATTTACCTGTGGATTTAGACAAATCCGTGCCGAAAAATCCGCAGCACAATCCGCAACGTGTGCACTCACCCTTATTGAAAATAGGGGTCTGCAAGGATTCCATTGATGCCTATTGTGTTAGAAAAAAAGGTCCTTCCTGTTTACATAGGACATGCCCCTAATGACAGCATTGCAATCATAAACAGCACATAATGTATGCGTACCTCCTAACAGTGCCCGGGTCAAGAGGGACAGTCCCAAATTTGCTGAGATGTCCAGGGAGGTCAGCACTATGTCTCGCCTTCAACTGTATTTATGTTCCCAGGACAGGCTCAGTTGCAGGGGATCCGAACTCACAGGCAACTGGAATGCTTGCGTTAGGGCCACCATACTGTGTGTGGAGGCATCATTCTGTGTGATGGGACTGTTTGGGAATGTACTGTCGGGCATTGCACTGTGTGTGGATAGCAGTGGGGCATTGTACAAAAAGGAGAGAATTTACTTTAGGGGCATCATACTTTTTGTGGGGGTTGTGGTGAAATGTACTGTGTGTAGGAAACTGGGGACATTATCATGTATTACTGTGTGTGGGGGCATCATAATGTATGTGTGTGGCTGTGGGGGCATCATTATGTGTGTGTGGGAGGCTGTGGGGGCATCATTATACTGTATGTGTGGGTAGCTGTGGGGGCATCATTATGTGTGTGGGTGGCTGTGGGGGCATCATTATGTGTGTGGGTGGCAGTGGGGGCATCATTATGTGTGTGGGTGGCTGTGGGGGGCATCATTATGTGTGTGGGTGGCTGTTGGGGCATCATTATGTGTGTGGGTGGCTGTGGGGGCATCACTATGTGTTTGTGTAGCTGTGGGGGCTTCATTATGTGTGTGTGGCTGTGGGGGCATCACTATGTGTTTGTGTAGCTGTGGGGGCATCACTATGTGTTTGTGTAGCTGTGGGGGCATCACTATGTGTTTGTGTAGCTGTGGGGGCATCATTATGTGTGTGGGTGGCTGTGGGAGCATCATTATGTGTGTGGGTGGCTGTGGGGGCATCATTATGTGTGTGGGTGGCTGTGGGGGCATCATTGTGTGGGTAGCTGTGGGGGCATCATTATGTATGTGGGTGGCTGTGGGGGCATCATTATGTGTGTGGGTGGCTGTGGGGGTATCACTATGTGTTTGTGTAGCTGTGGGGGCATCATTATGTGTGTGTGTGGCTGTGGGGGCATCATTATGTGTGTGGGTGGCTGTGGGGGCATCACTATGTGTTTGTGTAGCTGTGGGGGCATCATTATCTATGTGGGTGGCTGTGGGGGCATCATTATGTGTGTGGGTGGCTGTGGGATTATCATACTGTGTGTACTGGGAGGGTATTATCCTCCTGTGTTTGGAGATTGTAGGGGCATTATACTGTGTGCAGAGAGCTCAGTATTGTGGCTTTAGGGCTCGCACACACGAGTGTATACATCTGACCAGTGCAATGCGAGAAAACATCACATTGCACTCTGACCAATGTTAGTAAATGAGTTCGTGAAAGGAACTGACTTTTCAGCCCTGGCATTTGAAATCACTCTGGCCCATGCTGTCCCCGTCCCCAAGCACCAGACGGCATATATTACTACGAAAATTACCCTGGATAGAAGAAAGCAAAATTTAATACAAGACTAATACTTCTAATGATACCTGTGGCCTGCTGGGGTAAGAGATGGAGTCAGCGACTTTGTGCTCCTTCACAACTCTTAACAGTATGGGTGTCTTGAGAACACTGATTCTGCTAGCAATGTAGCAGTAGCAGACAAGGCAGCTCACGACCAGACAGGCCCTTCTGAAATTTCCTGAATTGCCAAATGGCCAGTCGGCCCTGGTTGGTGCTTATCTGCGAGTTTTTCCTAAGCTCTAATAGGACGGAGGAAAAAATTGCAGCATGCAGCGAGTGGATGCGAGAATCGGATCACTCTCGCCAATGCAAGTCAATGGGGCGAGGAAAAAACCACACGGCAAACAAAACATACGTAAAACAAACATTTTTACATATGCATTTCAAAAGAAAGCCGCCATTTCAACAGCCAAGTACAGTGAATTCACAGTGCCGTGTGCATGATTCTGTGTGTAATGCTCTATTGTAGAGGGAGGTTGTGCCCAGTGGCAATAAAGACTGAAACCTCCGTCCTGCAGCAGGCACAAGGCACTTTATTACTGAGGCCATCAACTTCTTTGGAGCAGGGGGTTGGACATGACGACCCCAAATCTAACAATCTATGATATGAGCAAAGCGATCTAAAACTTTTTCTGTTTTTCTTGAGGAAACGGCGTTAGTACTCCTGATGAGTCTATAAGTGGAAACATGTCGAGTGCTGCATTCTCTGCATTTCTTAGATATCTCTTTACACATCCTTCTGATATATATGACCTATGGGCCTTACACCTTCAGTAGGTGCATATTCCAATCTTGTGATGTTGCATGACTTAGCTGCCCTTCAGCATCCTGATCAGGGTATGATCCGGCACCTATGGCTATGCGCCTACATTCATTGTTTGGAATTTCTGAGATCACTTCTATATTAGGTGTATGTATGCCACTTGATCATACCTGTGCTGACGAGTTGTCTGTCGGTACTATTGTCCAGTGGACAAGGCTTTAATACTTAATCAGAGATTTTGTTTTAGGTTCGCTCTCTCTCCTTTATCTTTATGTCACACAAGTATGGCCTCACAGGGACCCTTGGGGAGAGCCGTTGCGGAAATGAGAGTGCCATCTGCCTTAAAGAGGGTGACAGAAAGGGATCAGGTTAGGGACTAATATAGGGTGACTGTATTAAAAGCCTTGTCATAGCTTGGGTGTAGTATCTTTGGGGATTTGTTGTTGCTTTTTATTTTTTGGTAATATTTTGCATTTTAATTGATACCAATAAACAGTGATTTTATGTGTATAGTCTATGAATCTACTGTTTCTCAAGACCCAGCCTGTAAGGAGCCATCTTAGGTTAGGTTAACCCCTCTGTAAAGAAAACCAGCTCTGCGGCTGCCCTCAGGTCAATGCCGGCCCTTATATGCCCCCATTATTGGCGTGTGCCATCAGTTATTTGTATAGTACGTGTATAGTGGCATTGGAGATGTGTACACTATGGTGGCATTTTCTATATACACGGTATGAAACATTACATTTCCACATTCCTTGATAAAATACAATCCTAGTCACAGTGCAGCAGGTACTGAGGGTGCTGGTGTGCTCACTACATTTTGCTTTGGGGTTACTTGTTAATCTTGGCCCCAGGCCATAATGTTTTAGGAAGGAAGGTGTGGTGATGCAGAGTATGACCAGTAGGGGATGCTCACTATAGTACCCCATTTATGCCTCTGCACTGCTGTGGACCAGCTGTGTAATGGCCACTGGGTTACTGAGCTGTGCCCTCACTGCTGCTCTGGCTGACAGGAGTCCATCTTGGTCCTGCACCTTGCAGTCAGCGCACTGCACATAGCAGCCGGCAGGGGGAGCCCGGTGCTATCTGGTTCCTGCACTCTCCTCCCTCACACAGGGAAGGGTGACACTGGGTGGCAAGTGCCGGCCCACTCCCCCCTCCAGTGGGTATTTCCCACCTGAGGAGGGGGCCCAGGTCTCAGAGCGAGCAGGGGATGGGTGAGCAGCAGTGTCACAGTGACAGCTCCACGGTGCGCGCTCTCAGCATTGCTGTGGATGAACAGAACGTCGTTCCTGGCGCCCTGAGCCTTCTCCGGGAGCTGAGACCTGACTGGGAGCATGTGCACACTAAGGTAACGGCCGCCTCCCGCGCTGCAGTGATGCGCCAGGACACAGCCGCCCGGTGCCCTATAATGCCGGACCCCGCGGCAGGGTGAACACACGCAGTGAGCTGCTGTCACAAGTGTCCCCTCCCACGTGTCAGCGCCGCCCCCCGTGTATCCCGTGCGAGCGGGAGCATGCTGTCACGTGAGCCCGTGACGTCACAGACCGGGTCGCACCCCTGGGGCCTTACCTAAGGGGGTTGTCCACTTTTGGGGTCAGTGTTTATATATTTTTTTTAACTTTGGGACTAAAAAATAATTTTGCATGAAAGATTTTGCAATGCACAGGCTGAGTTCACACAAGGCGTTTTTGCAAGTTGTCAGCTGCGTTTTACAGTTCCAGCAAAGTTTCTGAGATTTCCGAGATCTGATGCCCACAGCTTGATTGTTTTTTGTCATTGGGATTTCGGGCTCTGCATGGTTATTTGCACTGATGGAGCAGGTCACTTCTTTAAGCGCTTTTCACCCACTGAAATGAATGGAAAGAAAACCTCCTAGTGTGAACTTGCCTTATAAAAGTGACACTCCGAGTGATTGTATTCTTGTAGTGGTGGGCCGGCCGTCTCTTTCTGGTGATCTGGATCATTTGGCTCCGCTCACTGTTATGGATCCCAGTGTAATGTGCTCTCGTATGATCAGCATGGTCCGCTGCCATCGATACCCCAGCAAGACATGTCCATGGGCAGGCTGTCGGCCCCCGGTGAGAGCCATTAAGAGACTGCCAGCTGCTGATACCGGCTCCACCGGTCACTGAAGGGAGGCAGCTGTTTGTGCCGGATCGGCGGCCAACGACCATCCCTTTATTATTACCTCCTAAACATGGGGAAATGTTACTGCAGTGTCGGTGTGTCAGTACACTCGCCGCTTCGTTCCTCAGTGACTGACAAGTATTATACCAGCAGCAATCCGAGCTAGCTCCAGTTGCTGCTGTTAGAGGCTGACAACCTGTGTGGAGCGGGTTCAGCTCCTGAGCCTGCTCCATACCCGACACATGATGTAAATATAGATTGTCGTAGGAGTTAGATGCCAGATATTTCCCAATAAAGACCCCCCCCCTTGCGATCAGAAGTTATGAGAATCCACGGCTGTGTATTACACGCTTGGACGGATTGAATACTGTTTATGGATTGGATATTGATTGATTCCTTGTAGCGGTATGTTCACATTAAAGGGATTCCCCTCTTTGGATAATATCTTTTTGTCAGCAGGGCCTCATGACAACGGACTGATCAGAGAGTGTCCGCCCTACTTTAGTAAGTGTTTGTTCTCCCTGGGATATATTTACCATGGAAAACTATAGAGGAATGATCATTTAATGGGTTTTAATAGGTGACAACAACAAACCAAGCGCCGTGTACACCAGGCAAAGTTGACCACAAATGAGGTTTGTTTTAATAATAATTATGATATATTAATATTTCCCATTACTGTACTGAGATAGGAGATGGCAGTTAGTGCTGTTAAGATTCTATGTAGACTGTAGGGGGCGGAGCTACAGGTAGAGCTCCTCCCCCCTCCTATATGATAGAATCTCATCAGTAGTAGCTGGCATCTCATAGCTCAGTAATGGGAAAGTCTGTCTACACTGAATACAGATTGTTCGCCTCTTAGGGGCATTTTTTTTTTTTTTTTACCCAAGTGCATGTATATGGGATTTAGGCCGGTGTCACACTAGAGAGAAATACGGATGAGTGAGAGGCGCAAAAACAACGCATTGCACTCTGACCAATGTTTCTCTATGGGGCAGCTCCCATCAGCCGTATATTTCTCAACCATATTTTTACGGGCTGAGAAAATCGCAGCATTCTGAAATTGTCAGCGTATTACTCCAAAAATACGACAATGCAAGTCTATGGGGGCGAGAAAAATACAGATTACACATGGAGCAGACGTGTGACTTGCGAGCAATATGCACCGTGCCCTTTACCAAAAGCCGGCAATTCATTTTGTGATACAATAAAATCACACTGACATGTTTAATAAGGAAACAAAAGTGTGTGTGTATATATAAATATATATTATACTGTATATGTCATTGAGACACATATATATATTTCATAGAATCCTACATAGCAGAATAGCCGCTAAATCAAATGCCGGCTTCTGTAAAATCATTCCAAAACCCGTCATGAAATGACACATTGTTTACATACAGTAAACCATTTAATTTCATTTAGTTATTTATATGTCTTTGACTAATAATTAGATGAGGGTTTGTGTGTAAAATTTTGGACATGTTGTAGGTGTTAAATTAAGGGGTTAATTCGTTGAAAAAAATGCGTGGGTTCCCGCAGTAATTTCTCAACCAGAGAGTAAAAGCGAGTGAGTGAGGGCAAATATTAATAGCCTAGAGAGAGACCATTGTTTTTGCCCCCCCACCCCCCCCGGCTACAAAAATCTGCCCCCAGACACCCTAGAAAGGGCGCATCTATAAGATGCGCCTTTTCTGGCCCCTAGCCTTTCTATTCCCATTGCCCTCTAGTGGTGGCTAATGGGTTAATAATGATGGGTTAATGTCACCTTTCTATTGGAAGGTGACATTAAGCCGGGTTAATAATGGAGAGGTGTCAATAAGACACCTATCCATTATTAACCCTAGAATGGGAAAGGGTTAAAAAAAACCCACACAGACATTAATTAAAAATTCTTTTAATGAAATAAACACACCAAGTTTTTGACCAAATTTATTCCTCTGCTAATCAAAAAAAATAAATAAATAAAAACAACTATATACATACCTCTCCGCTGTTCAGACAGGTCCCCCGATGCAATCCAACAGGAGGGGTTAACTGGTTTACAACGGGGAGCGGTGCTAATGCGACCGCCCCTGCTGTAGACCACTGCTGAATGAATTAGTTCATCTCTGCGCAGCCTCCCTGACTGACCGGAGATGAACTAATGAGTGTGGGAAAGTTTCTGAACTTTTTCCCACGCTCATCAGTTCACCTCAGGTCAGCCAGGGGACTCCGCGCAACCTCACTGACGTCAGCCTTGACAACGGATGACATACGTATCACTGTACAGGGAACATTTCTGCATATTACGACCGTAAAATACGGTCCGTATTTTTATACGTTGTGTCTGACTCCAGCCTAATAATCATTTTTGCAATTAGGTTTCATGATCCATTTTGCAGCGTTTGTCATTTACAGGCTCTTTATTTCCTTGCGCATTCAACTTTGATGTGGTCTGTGGTCATGAATCATCTGAAAGGAGTTCAGAAAAAGAGAGATGAGAGTTAAAAACTCCTCACCAGATCAGTTGAAGTGAGCTGACTGACAGATTCTTAGTTCACTCATTCTGCAGCCAGCAATAGAAGGCAAATGCTTTTTTGCCCCAATTAGAATTCATTTAAGTGAAAAAAAATTGTCTCAGGTTTACAACCCCTTCAACTTTTTTTTTAAGCAATTTATGATACTACTGCTTTTCCGTGGGATCAGACCACACAGGCTAATGTTGTTTGCCCACTCACATCAGTGAGCCTCGGGCACCCATGACCCTGTCACCGTTCAGCTCTGCAGTCTGTAGAGCAATTGTTTCCCTATAACGAACAAAAACGCATTCTTTAGGTCAATCGCCGGGACAATCCCATTATAACTGTACCATTTGTGCACAAACAAGACCACAGCTAAAATTCGCAGAGGCATACTGTTCATTTGTATGGAATGTGAACTGATGCCAGAGTGCACGAGTTCTCATTAGTTCCTGCATCACCCATAAATGACGGATGAAAAAAAATGTCAATTTGTTTTCCTTTTAGATCTATTGTAGAAGATATAAGTGAATCTATGAGCCAGCATTATCTGTAGAACATTATTACTTGACTCAACGGTAAAAAATGATCAAAGGGGTAAAACACCTTGAACATTCTGTGATATTAAAGCTGATGTCCACTACTTTTACATTGATGACCTGACCTTGGGATTGGTCAGCAACGTCTGATCGGCCAGTGTCCGACACCCGGCACCGCAGCCGATCAGCTGTTATCGGTATCAGCGGCGGTAGCCGCCGGTCACAAGTACTTACTTGCGGAGCTGGCTGTCTACTTATAGTGGCTGTTGCGACATGGTGGGGGAAACATCATACTTTGGGGGTTCTTTTCTGCAAAGGGGACAGGACAACTACACCTTATTGAAGGGAGGATGGATGGGGTCACGTATCGAGAGATTTTGGTCAACAACCTTCTTCACTCAGTAAGAGCACTGAAGGTGGGTTGTGGCTGGGTCTTCCAGCATGACAATGACCCAAAACCCACAGCCAGGGTGACTAAGGAGTGTTTCCGTAAGGTCGGGTTCACATAGCGTTAACTAGCCTTATCAACTCATAGCGTTGACGTGCTGCGTTAACGCTATAGCATAAAGCGATATGCATTATGCTATACCGCTAGCGCTGATGATTCATCAGGGCTAGCTGTGACGGAGCCTCAGACGCTGCAGGCCGCGTCCGTGGCTCCGTCAGTGCTTAACGGCACATCGCGAACGTGTGCCGCTTTACGGCATACGTTGCGATGCGCTAGTTAATGGGAGGCTATGGCAACGTTAACGGACTGCGTTACACCGCGGTGTAACGCAGTCCGTTAAACGGACTGTCATAGAGCAGTATGAACCCAGCCTAAGAAGAATTTCAAGGTCCTGGAGTGGCCTGTATCTAGAGTTGAACCCAATAGAAAATGTTTGGAGGGAGCTGAAACTCAATGTTACCCAGTGACAGTCCCGAAACCTGAAAGATCTGGGGAACATCTGCATGGAGGAGTGGGCCAAAATCCCTGCTGCTTTGTTAGGGAACTTGGTCAAGAACTACAGGAAACGTCTGATCTCTGAAATTGCAAACAAAGGTTTCTGTACCACATACGTAGCAAAGGTTAACCCCTTCCCGACATGCGCCGTATTGGTACTGCTCTGCGGGAACTGCGCTCCCACAAACAGCAGTACTAGTACGGCGGCACGATCGTGCGGCCTCACGCTGAGCACCGTAGCGATCGCATGCGGGTGACAGCTGACACCCCGCAGCAATGCCCACAATCGATGCTAGCACGGATCGTTGACCTTTAACCCCTCTGATGCCGCTGTCAGTACTGACAGCGGCATAGAGAAGAATCACACAGGGAGAGGGCTCCCTGCGCTCTCCCACCGGAAAAACTCGATGCAATCGCGTTGTTCCGGTGGTCTCCATGGAGACCCCTGGCTCCAAGATGGCCACGGGGTCCTTCTGGGTCCTGCAGAGAGGTGGCTTGCAAGTGCCTGCTGAGAACAGGCCGCCGGCAAGCCTCCTTCACTGCCTGTCAGATTTCTGATCTGACACTGTGCTATGCAAAGTATCAGATCAGCGATCTGGCATGACATAGTGATGGCCCATCCTGGGACAATGTTATAAAGTTAAAAAAAAATTAGAGTGTGTAAAAAAAAAAAAATATATATATATATATATATATATTTATATATATTTAAAAAAAAAATAAAAATCCCCAAATAAAGAAAAAAAATATTTTTCCAATAAATCCATTTATTTATGTAATTAAAAAAAAAAACAATAAAAGTACACATATTTGGTCCGTAACGACCCACTCTATAAAACTCTCCCACTAGTTAACCATTTCAGTGAACACCGTAAAGAAATAAATAAAAAACGAGGCAAAAAAACAATGCTTTATCATCATACCGCCGAACAAAAAGTGCAATAAAACGCGATTAAAAAGACGGATGTAAATAAAAATGGTACCGCTGAAAACGTCATTTTGTCACGCAAAAAACAAGCCGTCATTCAGCGTCATCAGCGAAAAAATAAAAAAGTTATAGCTCTCTCAATAAAGTGATGCAAAAATATTTTTTTTCTATAAAATAGTTTTTATTGTGTAAAAGCGCCAAAACATGAAAAAAAGATATAAATGAGGTATCGCTTTCATCGTACTGACCCGAAGAATAAATCTGTTTTATCCATTTTACCACATGCGGAACGGTCTAAAAAAAATTTATATATATAAAAAAAAAAAAAACAATTCCTGAATTGCTGGTTTTTGTTAATTCTGCCTCACAAAAATCGGAATGAAAAGTGATCAAAAAATGTCATGTGCCCGAAAATGGAACCAATAAAAACGTCAACTCGTCCCGCAAAAAACAAGACCTCACATGACTCTGTGGGTCAAAATATGGAAAAATTATAGCTCTCAAATTGTGGTGATGCAAAAACTACTTTTTTTCAATAAAAAGCGTCTTTTAGTGTGTGACAGCTGCCACACTTGAAAACCTGCTATAAAAACCCACTATAAATAGTAAATCAAACACCCCTTTATCATCCCTTAGTTAGGGAAAAATAATAAAATAAAAAAATGTGTTTATTTCCATTTTCCCATTAGGGTTGGGGTTAAAGTTACTGTTAGGGTTGGAGTTAGGGTCAGGGTTGGGATTAGAGTTAGGGCTGTAGTTAGAATTGGGGGGTTTCCACTGTTTAGGCACATCAGGGGCTCTCCAACTGTGGCATGGCGTCTGATCTTAATTCCAGCCAATTTTGCATTGAATAGTCAAACGGCGCTCCTTCCCTTCCGAGCTTTCCTGTGAAGCACCTGAAGGGTTAATAAACTTCTTGAATGTGGTTTTGAGCACCATGAGGGGTGCAGTTTTTAGAACGGTGTCACTTTTAGGCATTTTCTGTCATATAGGCCCCTCAAAGTCACTTCAAGTGTGAGGTGGTTCCTAAATAAAACGGTTTTGCAAATTTTGTAAAAATGAGAAATTGCTGGTCAGCTTTTAACCCTTATAACTTCCTAACAAAAAAAAAATTATGTTTCCAAAATTGTGCTGATGTAAAGCAGACATGTGGGAAATGTTACTTATTAAGTATTTTGTGTGATATGACTCTCTAATTTAAGGGCATAAAAACTAAAAGATTGAAAATTGCGAAATATTCAAAATTTTTGCCAAATTTCTGCTTTTTTTTCACAAATAAACGCAAGTTATATCGAAGAAATTTTACCACTATCATAAAGTACAATATGTCACGAGAAAACTTTCTCACAATCACCAGGATCTGTTGAAGCATTTCAGAGTTATTACCTCATAAAGTGACAGTGGTCAGAATTGTAAAAATCGGCCTGTCATTAAGATGAAATCAGACTTTGTCTCAAAGGGGTTAAGATTCCGTCTCTCAGTTGAAGTGTACATACAATTAAAATTACAAACCTCCCCATTCTTTGTAGGTGCGAAAACTTGGAAAATCGTCAATGTTTCAGATATTACTTTCCCCACTGTGTTTTTCTATGTCAATCAGGGACGGGCTGGGTCAGGGGCAAGGGGGCATATGCCCGGGCCGGTCCCTCAGCAGCTATTTAGGGCCACCTGGCTGCCTGCTGCTTTAGTAGCTTCTGGGAGGCACAGCACCTTTCAGTTCTGCAGCGGCCCTGGTGCGGAGGATTCCCAGGCTCCTTCCCTGACAGGACCTGTGCGGTGTCAGTGCTGGCTCTGCCCCCTGCTCGTCTTTCAGTGCTGGCCTTCAGGGCTTCTCTCCTCCTGCTGCACACAGCAGCTCCTGGCCAGGAAATAATGGTGAGGTGGTAAAAGCATCTAATAGTTTGTGTAGAGTGAGGGAAGGTGGTGTGTTACTGTGTGGTGACAGTGTCAGGGCATGCATTATGTACTATGGTGGGCTGAGTGAGGGGCTATAATAAGGGGCGGCTAAAATCTGTATTGACATGTATTACCATGTATGTTATGAGGGGCTGGGGGTCTCCTACACTTTGCTCTGTATGTGTGGGGGATGTTAACCTGTACTGTTATGGCCTGAGGAGATCCTACACCGTACTGTGTGCTGCACTGTATACTTTGAGTTGCTGATGTCTGTGAGGACATGGAGATGAATGTAATGTTTTCCTCTGATGGACTGTGGTGTGATGTATAGCACGGCTGAGTACCCTGTGATAAAACAGCGAATTGCACTCGGCTCAGTGTTATATTATAAGGCCTCATTCACAAGTCAGTATTTGGTCAGTATTTTTCGTCAGTGTTTGAATGCCAAAACCAGGAGTGGACCTTACAGAGAAAAACTATAATTGAAAGACTGACACCTGGTCTGTGTTTTGGAGACATTTATTGTTTTGGCATACAAATACTGATGAAATACTTATCAAAAATACTGATGTGTCGTCTCCTTCCTGAAAGGTACGGCTCCATTCAAATGGCCATCAAGCCACATCAAATACTTGGGGATTACTCTTACCAAAAACCCTCTGGGTCTCTACAATGAAAACTATGTCAAATTAATTAGAACAATTAAGGCCTGTTTCACACATCAGTTTTTTACCATCAGTCAAGATCCGCCAATTTTTTTTTAAAAAACGGATCCGCCAAAAAAGGGGCGGATCCATTTTTTTCACCCATAGACTTACATTATTGGCGGATCTTGAATGATGGTCGTCCGTCACACCCGTTTTTGTACGGATCCGCCAAGATTTTAGCGGCTCCTGGGCGGATGAAACGGACCATGCAACTTTTTTTTCGTTGACGGTCCGCTAATTTCACCATTAACCCTTCCGGGAGCCAATAAAATCTCTCTCTCTCTCTCTCCCTCCCTCCTCACCGCTCCCGCGACATCTCTGTGCTCGACATCACCGCTCCCGCGACATCTCCGTGCCCGACATCACCGTCCCCGCTCCCGCAACATCTCCGTGTCGCGACCTCACTGCTCCCGCGAGATCTCCGTGCCCGCGACCTCACCGCTCCCGCGACATCACCATGCCCGCTCGACATGCAGATGCCCACTCTCTTCTTTCGGCTCCCGGATACCGCTACATCGCCGGTATGAGGTTTTTTTTTTTCCCAGGCGCAGTTCCTTTAACGGCGGATCCCAGCGCACCAACGGACCAGTGGCTCCCGTTGATGTTTTGTCGCCTGCAGATCCTTTTTCCTCCATTTTGGCGGATTTTAACTGACCTCCAAAACTGATGTGGGAAACAGGCCTTAGGGGCAATTAGAGTCTTATGAGCACCCATATCTCTCATGGTTGGGAAGAACAAACATAATTAAAACCTATATCTCACCCAAAATACTACAGTCATATGTAAAAGTTTGGGCACCCCTATTAATGTTAACCTTTTTTCTTTATAACAATTTTGGTTTTTGCAACAGGTATTTCAGTTTCATATGTCTAATAACTGATGGACTCAGTTATATTTCTGGATTCAAATGAGGTTTATTGTACTAACAGAAAATGTGCAATCTGCATTTAAACAGAATTTGACCGGTGCAAAAGTATGGGCACCCTTATCATTTTCTTGATTTGAACACTCCTAACTACTTTTTACTGACTTCCTGAAGCACTAAATTGGTTTTGTAACCTCATTGAGCTTTGAACTTCATAGCCAGGTGTATCAAATCATGAGAAAAGGTATTTAAAGTGGCCACTTGCAAGTAGTTCTCCTATTTGATTCTCCTATGAAGAGTGGCATCATGGGCTCCTCAAAACAACTCTCAAATGATCTGAAAACAAAGATTATTCAACATAGCTTTTCAGGGGAAGGATACAAAAAGTTGTCTCAGAGATTTAACCAGTCAGTTTCCACTGTGAGGAACATAGTAAGGAAATGGAAGAACACATGTACAGTTCTTGTTAAGCCCAGAAGTGGCAGGCCAAGAAAAATATCAGAAAGGCAGAGAAGAAGAATGGTGAGAACAGTCAAGGACAATCCACAGACCACCTCCAAAGACCTGCAGCATCATCTTGCTGCAGATGGTGTCACTGTGCATCGGTCAACAATACAGCGCATGCATAATGCCTTTTTGTATGACCAAACAACTCAATCTTTGTTTCATCAGTTCACAGGACCTTCTTCCAAAATGTAACTGACTTGTCCAAATGTGCTTTTGCATACCTCAGGCGACTCTGTTTGTGGCGTGCTTGCAGAAACGGCTTCTTTCGCATCACTCTCCCATACAGCTTCTCCTTGTGCAAAGTGCGCTGTATTGTTGACCGATGCACAGTGACACCATCTGCAGCAAGATGATGCTGCAGGTCTTTGGAGGTGGTCTGTGGATTGTCCTTGACTGTTCTCACCATTCTTCTTCTCTGCCTTTCTGATATTTTTCTTGACCTGCCACTTCTGGGCTTAACAAGAACTGTACCTGTGTTCTTCCATTTCCTTACTATATTCCTCACAGTGGAAACTGACAGGTTAAATCTCTGAGACAACTTTTTGTATCCTTCCCCCTGAAAAGCTATGTTGAATAATCTTGGTTTTCAGATCATTTGAGAGTTGTTTTGAGGAGCCCATGATGCCACTCTTCATAGGAGAATCAAATAGGAGAACTACTTGCAAGTGGCCACTTTAAATACCTTTTCTCATGATTTGATACACCTGGCTATGAAGTTCAAAGCTCAATGAGGTTACAAAACCAATTTAGTGCTTCAGAAAGTCAGTAAAAAGTAGTTAGGAGTGTTCAAATCAAGAAAATGATAAGGGTGCCCATACTTTTGCACTGATCAAATTTTGTTTAAATGCAGATTGCACATTTTCTGTTAGTACAATAAACCTCATTTGAATCCAGAAATATAACTGAGTCCATCAGTTATTAGATATATGAAACTGAAATACCTGTTGCAAAAACCAAAATTGTTATAAAGAAAAAAGGTTAACATTAATAGGGGTGCCCAAATTTTTACATATGACTGTATATACAATGTCTATGGTGCCGATCTCTCTCCCCAAAACTTTCTTTACTACTATCAGGAGAATTACCTCACAATATGTTTGGAAGTTTAAAAAACCAAGACTCTCATAGATTTCTTACCCTTCCGAAATTATCAGGGGGCTTGAACTTTCCAGATTTCATTTCCTATCATAAAGCAATTCACATCAGTCGATGGTTAAAACTCGCACTAGCCCATCAATCCCCGCATCACAAATATCTAGAGCTTCTTCTCCTTGAGAAAAACACGTATCATTACATTTGGAATGATTGGATGCCTCCTTCCCATCTGAAGCTAGACCCAATCACCATGACTACTTTAAAAATCAAAAAAGAATTATTGAAATCTCTACCTACAACAGAAGAGCCCTCTGCACTTACCCCCACTAGTGTCATTCCATATCTCCTTAACCCCAACTATATTGACACATTTAATTTATACCCCGTTACGGCAGTCGGTGCCATCTCCCAATTGGATTTAGGCAACATTTCTTTCTCAGACTAGATTATGGCCCGATGCTATCGCATCGGGAGGATGCGATAGCATCACACCTCTTGCCATGTTAACCCTCAACACACACACTCCACTCACCTTTCACCATCTCCACTCACTCTTTCACTCCACATACGACCCCTTCTCTCACTCCGTCTCTCATACTCACGCCGTCATCGCCGCTGCTCCACGATCCCCGACATCTTCTTCCGCCGGCGCCATCCTGGATCCAGACGTCCTCCACGCCGGCGACATGTTCTTGCGGCGACGCCATCTTGAGTATCGCAGGATTTCGCTGATCCAAAATAGCGTCGCCGCAGGAACATGTCGCCGGCGTGGATGCGGTCGGGATCCAAAATGGCGTCGGCGAAATCTCGCGAGATTTCGCCGACGCCATTTTGGATCCCGACGTCCTCCACGCCGGCGACATGTTCTTGCGGCGACGCCATCTTGACTATCGCGGGATTTCGCCGATCCAAAATGGCGTCGCCGGCGTGGAGGACGTCTGGATCCAGGATGGCGCCGGCGGAAGAAGATGTCGGGGATCGTGGATCAGCGGCGATGACGGCGTGAGTATGAGAGACGGAGTGAGAGAAAGGGTCATATGTGGAGTGAAAGAGTGAGTGGAGATGGTGAAAGGTGAGAGGAGTGTGTGTGTTGAGGAGGAGTGGTGTGTTGAGGGTTAACATGGAAAGAGGTGTGCGGTGACGTCACCGGTTACAACTGGACGGAAGTTGTTACAACCGGAAGTTGCTTAGGCATTTATTATAGTAGATATCTGGCCCAAAGACTCTTGTACACACCCGGAGAACTTTATACAAAAACTCATGCCTTGGAGATTCTGAGACAATTTAATGCCAAATTCACTGGGACCAGAAACTGGTCCTGGGTTGAATTGTTGTTGAAAATTCCCATGCCTATTTTCCAGAATATATAAAAACATTATCTCTCCCTCCAATGCATCAAAGCCAATTTGCCTTCTCTCATGGGAAAAAGAGCTAGGCATTTCGCTAACTGACTCAGAAGTACATAAAATCCTGACCAACTCAAAAGGTTTTTCCAGGTGTATGTTACTACAAAAAAACGCTTATAAAATTTTTACGAGATGGTACAGAACACTTGAGTTTTTACATCATCTAGGATTAATTGGCTCAAAAATGTGCTGGAGGTGTGGTTTGGGAGTAGGCAATATGTCCCATATATACTGGACCTGTCCTCTTCTTAGGGAATTTTGGTCAGGGGTTAACAAACCACTGATAGACCTTAGGCTATGTGCACATGGTGCGGATTCTGCTGCGGATCCGCAGCGTTTCTGCAGCTGCGGGTCCGCAGCAGATTTAGGTGCGTTGTACAGTACCATTGTTTTCAATGGTAAACTGGAAAACGCTGTGCACATGCTGCGGATTTTTCCGCGCGGTTTTGCTGCAGTTTACAATTTGCAGCATGTCAATTCCTTTGTCCAGAAATGCTGCGGTTTCACACCTCATCCATTATGAGGTGTAAAACCGCAGGGCAAAACCGCAGATAGTCCTGCGGATTTATCTGCGGTTTTCACTACAAAATCCACAGAGGCAAAAAACTCTGTGTGCACATAGCCTAAGGAGGTGGTGCTCTCCTGCCCCACACCTGATTGTAGGCTAAAGAAACATGGGCCCTTAGCCCTGTTGTTGAGCGCAGCTAAACATTTAATCTCATCCCACTGGAGGAATCTGTAGCGCCCCCAGGAGTATGGTCGCCACAATGGCATTGCCTTCCTCCATGGAGGGTGATGTCATGCTTGGAAGCAATGAAGGGTCTCTCTAGCAGTTAATCATTTACATGCAACACGTTCCCACTCCAGGCCATCAGAGGGAGCTCTGAACCAGGATTGGGGGAGGAGCGCGCTCTGAGGGCCAGGAGGGGAAATTAGTCAGTTAGTGTTTTTTGGATAAATTGGCCACAGCAGCCATTTATTTAACACATAACAAGCATTTTTTAATATAACAACCCAGCGGGGCGGTCCTCAAAGCTCCCAAACCAAAATCCATTAGGTTAATAACTCAGCATGGCCTCAGGCCGAGTCTTGCCTCCAGCCGCTATGCACCAGCTCGGAGGCACCAAATCAACCTGCCTGGCCAGTATCCATTACCATAGAACCCGGGTCCCCTTTTATCCCTTCCTTGGGATAATTAAATACCTGTCCACTTGAGTCCATGACCTCTTACGATTCCCCCCCCCCCCGAGCCGCCAGCCTCGCCACATGTCCAACCCCACAGTGTTCAGATGAATCCCATCTATTCCTCAAAATTCCCTTTCTCCAGCTTCCAATTCTATGTGACGCACTACAATCGTTCCGTTCATTGCCATAAAGCCGGAAACTGCCTTATTCAACTTAATCCTGGCCCTGTTAACCCCTTGCATTGATCTTGCACCATGCCAAACTTTTCTTGGAATAATATCCGACCATATCACCACCAATCTAGGAAACATGGACCACAATCACATGTCAAATTTTATGTCGGTTAACAATTCCCAGCATGGCCCCATGACTGCCCCCGCAGGATAAACACTCATTCTTAAATTTACATTTTCCCCCGAATCTGCAGGAACCCTCATTAAATGAGAAACGGCCCTTTCTGCAATACCACCAAGTGTCCTGACTGTCCTGCACCCCCGGTGCCCCCTTGAAACCACTGATTACTCTGCCCTGATCTAGTTGAAGCCATTACTCTCATCTATAGGGCTATATCCTTATGCTCCCAACGGACCGCCTTTCTGTGACGAAACTGTTCGTCATACGTCAACCATCCCTACCTTCCATAAACTCTGTATGCTTCCCCAATTGAATCCATATAGCAAAAAAGGCTTGAACAATTTTCCGGGGCCTTTTCACCTATTACGCTAGCTAAAATAGCGAATGCCTGCAACCAATTGTAAAAGGTTCTAGGGATTAAGCAGAACCTTCTCCTCTCCTCATCTTCCCTCTTGGAATCCTCTCTTCTTACTCTGTTCAAATGAAAGCAATCTAAATGGAGTAGGGAAAATATCTCCACATACTCCCCTTTCCAAATCTTCCCTAACCTCCTGTTTGAAATGTGTCCCCAATGGCCTTTCAAAACATACGTATACCTCGCTCTTAGCTGCATCATCTAAATGGACGGAATTATCCTTATCCATTTCCCCACTGTCTATTGATGATGCCCTCAGACCGGATATCCCTCCATCTTCGGCAGCCACCGCCGCAGTGTTTGCTGAGCTGCTGCAGTTACCCCTGACAACGAGCCTGGTAGCATTGACTGCGCTAATTGTCCCTGAAACCCTCTGTCCCTATTGCCACCCAGCCATGCTGCCGCAGGTGATACCCCACCCGAGTATTCCCAGAATGCCACAATCTAACCAAATCATATAAACCATGTAATAATAACCCCATACCCCCACTAACCTCCCCCGCAGACACAATACTACCTCCACCCTCAATGGAAGCAAGTGATTGGTTAACATTATGAGAGTGATTACTCTCACCTGGGTGCCGTGATCCCTGCAGCCAAAGATCTGGAATCCAGACGTGACCCGTCCAAACTTGTCTCCCTTACGCGATCTTGACTTGGAGCCTATAAAGCGCCATACAGCTGGCCACCATACTCCTCTGTATCTGCCAACGGTACTATGCCCCTCTGCGCTGTCATCACTGGATCTGTGTTTCTCATGGGTAGGCCAGCCAGTAGCTGCCTTCAATTCTGCAAACCCTCTTAGCCCAAGTGTACACTGTTGCCCCCCTCCCTCCTTATCGCCAGGCCAGCCGAGTGCTGCTCGCCATAAATTTGAAAACTTGCTGTGTCAGGCGAGTGGGCGGAGCTATCCTCCCACCGTTCACCCGGCTGTCTGTGCTGGAGCGCCTGTGCCACAGGCCTCCGTCTGCTCACGCCCTCACCCTGGTGCTGCTGATTGGGTACAGATCTGGGCTGACGACCCGCCGTTCCCGAATTTCGGTCCTCCCATGTCCTCCATGCCGGCTGTATGCGCTCCTGGCCGGTGGGCGGAGCTATTTCTCCTCCGCTCGCCTCGTTCACTCTGCAGAGAAACCTGTACTGCAGGCCCTCGTCGGCTTTCTGCCTCCCCCTGGCCACGCTGAGCGCGACCCGTTCCAGGATGGACACCCGCCGTACCTGTGCCCCCCGCTGCCGTTGTAGAGAGGGAGGTTGACTCCACCCCCCGATGTAGACCCCGCTATCTGGCTAGATTCCTCCCGGCTCTCGGACTACGAGCTCCTGGCCTGCAGCTCGTGGCTTGTACCCGAGGGTCCCTAGAGGGGCTACTAATGCAGCGATGGAACCGAGGGGTAGCCTCCGGACTAAGGCGTATCGGAGGCCTGGTTCTCTGTGGCTGGCGTCCTTCTTGCTGGGGCTGAGGGGGCCCCACCACCGCCCCTTGAAGCAAGCCATGAACTGAATCCTGTAGCCATCCTGTGCCCCGGGAACCCACGGAATCCCTCAGCATCTGAAGCATGGACTCTATCTCCATCATAACAGGTACCCAATACAGACCCTGCAGATTCTTACTGCTACGAGGGGGCACCTAAAATGGTTGCCCCACTAAGATGGCTCCCCGTATTTATACTGATGGCCCATGACCACCCCTTTTGACTCTGATTCCCACTAAGCCCTGCCCAGCCCCACTCAGTACAGCAAGTTAACCCCCACTATGCTCCCTATTAACCGTCCTCAGCTCCTTCTATCCCTCTCAACCCTGTCATGCAGTCCTCCCTTCTATAGCCTGCGGCCCAGTATGGTCTCACTTGACACTCCACTCACGCTCGCAACACAGCAGGAGCCGAGGGTCATTAGCATGTCGCTTCCGATGCTCTTGCAGCAGATGCCAAACGCTGGTGTGACTCCAGCCTTGCACTTTATACTGTGTGTGAGGACCTTTGGGGATTTTCACTGAGCAAATGAGAATTTTGTGGATCTGGATGAAAGCATGCAAAGACTGAAGGGGTGGCAACAAAATTTCACCCTAAATGTCTATTTAAAGGGGTTGTCCGGCATTAGGC
Source organism: Dendrobates tinctorius (assembly GCF_039654945.1). NCBI lineage: Eukaryota > Metazoa > Chordata > Amphibia > Anura > Dendrobatidae > Dendrobates > Dendrobates tinctorius. The sequence goes on along the minus strand of NW_027361766.1, from coordinate 17,706,479 downwards.
TACAAGTCTGTAGTCACTCTATGTGACTGTAGACTTTTGATTCCTTCTGTCGCGTGCACTGCACGCTGTGAGGATTCTCCACTGCCAGGAACGGTGGGCACATGGCCGAAAGTATGTGCAATTTTCATACAGGCGGTCACATGCCGACTACATGGGCCAGCCTCACTCAATGCCAGTGTGTTGAGCGAGGCAGGAAACAGTCTAGCTGGAATGTGGACGGAAGTATACAAATCACATACTTGCAGTCATGTGTCTGCCTCTCTCGGCACCGTAGAATCCTATAATCCTTGCAGCTTGAATTGCACCCAATGTGAGGATTCATAAGTCTGCAGTCATATAGAATAACTGCAGACTTGTTGTCTAAGACTGGACAACCCCTTTATTTAATAAGTAGAATCATGTTTCTAATATAATTTAGTTAAAAATTCCCTAGTGACCTCAGCCAGGCCCCCTGATGACATCCCTTTTGAGTATACCAGCATGCACTGGGAACTTGAAAACTGTCTTCAGAATGGAAGGAAAAGAAAAAAAAATTAACAGGGAGTGACAGTAGAGAGGGAACAGTAGGAAATGTTTATGTAAATTTAATGTAGAAAAGTGATTCAATTATTACATTAAAGAGATGCATTTAGGATCAAATTCAAATTTGGTTTTCAACCACCCCTTCACGTCATGGCCATTTTCCGTTTTCTTTTTTACCTCTCCATCTTCCAAGAGCCATTAGGGCTGTCGCTGAGCATCATTCTCCTATTTATCAGTCAGTGAGAAGCAGACAGCACTCGGATGACATCCTAGTTCTGTCTAATTGGTTTTTAAGCTGATTTGTAGCTCCAAATTTGTATCGGGCTGCTGCTCGGTCCACAACAAATTACTGACATGTGAACAGCCCCATAGACTATTACAGGTACTATCTGAAAAACAGTGATCGCACTCGTATGCCAAAAACTGACATCTGAACTGCCACTCCTCTCCATTCACAACCACAGGGAATATACAGCTCTGGCTAAAATTAAGAGACCACTGCACAGTTTTATAAAAATCAGCTTCTCTACATGTCTGACAGCCATTCCATTCTAGTGTCAGTTGAATTCCAACCAGAGTACACCTCATTCTACTTAATGTGCTTCTGATTAGGTGATCACCTGAGCCAAATCTTATTTAACAAAGGAAAGTATAAAAAAAACCCTGCTGTGGTGTTCACAATTATCTTGCAATAGGACAAGCTGGATGGCAAAACATGTGCTAGTAATATCCCGAAAGTAATTGGAATGAAAAAATAACTTTTAACCATTCCAAAGAAGTTGAAAAGAAAAGTCTTGAGTGAGGAAAAGAAGGGCTCAATTCTGGCTAATTTTTAAGTCAAGCAGCAGACATTGGGGACAACCAACCTTCAGACCGGCAGAGGGCGAAAATGACTCTCCACTGACCGGGATGACCGTTATCTTATTCGAATATCACTCAGCAACCGCATGATGACATCAAGTGACCTACAAAAGAAATGGCACCTGGGGTGAAGTGCACAGCAAGAACAGTTCATAACAGGCTCCTAGAGGCAAGGCTCAAGTCATGTAAAGCTAGAAAAAAGCCTTTCATCAATGAGAAACGGAGGAGAGCCAGGATGAAGTTTGCCAAAGACCATAAGGATTTGACCATAGAGGACTGGAGTAAGTTAATCTCTGGTGAGTCTAATTTTCAGCTTTGCCCAACACCTGGTTTCTAATGGTTAGACAGAGACATGGAGAGGCGTACATGCCACAGTGTCTTGCACCCACTTGAAATTTGGTGGAGGATCGGTGATGATCTGGGGATGCTTCTGCAAGGCTGGAATTGGGCAGGTTAATCTTTGCAAAGGACGTATGAATCAAGCCGCATATAGGGTTATCCTGGAAACAGTTGAATCCTTCTGCTCAGGCAATGTTCCCCAACTCTGAGGACTGTTTTTTTCCAGCAGGACAATGTGCCGTGCCACACATCTAGGTCAATCAATGTGTGGCTGAAGGACCACCATATCAAGTCCCTCTCATGGCCAGCCCAATCCCCAGACCTGAACCCCATTGAAAACCTCTGGAATGTAATCAAGAGGCAGATGGATAGTCACAAGCCATCAAACAAAGAAGAACTGCTTAAGTTTTTGTACCAGGAGTGGCATAAGGTCACCCAAAAGCAGTGTGAAAGACTGGTGGAAAGCATGCTAAGTTGCATGAAAGTTGTGATTAAAAATCATGGTTATTCCACAAAATATTGATTTCTGAAATCTTCCTGAGTTAAAACATTAGTATTGTTGTTTCTAAATGATTATGAACTTGTTTTCTTAGCATTATTTGAGATCTGCAAGCACTGCATTTTTTTTTCTGTTATTGTGACCATTTCTCATTTTTTGAAAATAACTCAAAATTTAGTGCTTGGAAATTCGAAGACATGTCAGTAGTTTATAGAATAAAAGAGTAACTTACATTTTACTCAAAAATATACATATAAAGAGAAAAACCAGACAAAGTGAAAATTTTGCAGTGGTCTCTTAGTTTTCGCCAGAGCTGTATATGCAAGGTACATCTGGACTATAACACCCCCCCCCTCCACACACACACACACACACACTTTCCTCCAAATTTTTGGAGGAAAAATTGCGTCTTGTAGTCCGAAAAACATGGCACTATTAACGTACTATTGTTTTCATTATTTATACTTGTCACATGTCTTTATTCAGTTAGAATATATCTGAACACAAGCAACCATTGTGGTAACAACTAAGAGAAATTTAAGAAAGAGGTTGGCGCAAACTTGCGTATGCATCATGTATGGAGCAGTCACGTGACAAGTGCAGTGAGAAATATGCAAAAACTATGTGGATAAAGTACGGAGTCCAAGCTATAAACTTATGTTTCTGATAACCGATTCTGTTCTTGTATCTGTGTAGTAATCTCTGTTATGATCAGTAATATGTAGTAAGCTTGGGTGTGTTCACATCTGTATGTACTTAACTTTGTTGTGTTGTGGGGTTTATAAATACAGTACTTAGCTTGGTTGTGTTCCCATACTGTACTTAGCTCGGTTCTGTTCCCATACTGTACTTAGCTCGGTTCTGTTCTCATACTGTACTTAGCTCGGTCCTGTTCCCATACTGTAGTGTTTGGGCCTCTTCCCATACTGTACTTAGCTCGGTTCTGTTCCCATACTGTAGTAAGTTTGGTCCTGTTCCAATACTGTAGTAAGTTTGGTCCTGTTCCCATACTGTGCTACGCTCGGTTCTGTTCCCATACTGTGCTTAGCTCGGTTCTGTTCCCATACTGTAGTAAGTTTGGACCTGTTCCCTTACTGTAGTAAGTTTGGTCCTGTTCCCATACTGTGCTAAGCTCGGTTCTGTTCCTATACTGTGCTTAGCTCGGTTCTGTTCCCATACTGTAGTAAGTTTGGTCCTGTTCCCGTACTCTAGCTCAGTCCTGTTCCCATAGTGTACTTAGCTCTGTCCTGTTCCCATACTGTACTTAGCTCGGTCCTGTTCCCATACTGTAGTGTTTGGGCCTCTTCCCATACTGTACTTAGCTCGGTTCTGTTTCCATACTGTAGTAAGTTTGGTCCTGTTCCCATACTGTACTTAGCTCATTTCTGTCCCCATACTGTACTTAGCTCGGTTCTGTTTCCATACTGTAGTAAGTTTGTTCCTGTTCCCATACTGTGCTAAGCTCGGTTCTGTCCCCATACTGTATTTATCTCAGTTCTGTTCTCATACTGTAGTAAGTTTGGTCCTGTTCCTGTACTCAGCTCAGTCCTGTTCCCATACTGTACTTAGCTCTGTTCTGTTCCCATACTGTACTTGGTTCTGTTCTGTTCCCATACTGTACTTGGTTCTGTTCTGTTCCCATACTGTACTTAGCTCTGTCCTGTTCCCATACTGTACTTAGATCGGTTCTGTTCCCATACTGTACTTAGCTTGGTTCTGTTCCCATACTGTAGTAAGTTTGTTCCTGTTCCCATACTGTGCTTAGCTCGGTTCTGTTCCCATACTGTACTTAGCTCGGTTCTGTTCCCATACTGTAGTAAGTTTGTTCCTGTTCCCATACTGTGCTTAGCTCGGTTCTGTTCCCATACTGTGCTTAGCTCGGTTCTGTTCCCATACTGTACTTAGCTCAGTTCTGTTCCCATACTGTACTTAGCTCGGTTCTGTTTCCATACTGTAGTAAGTTTGTTCCTGTTCCCATACTGTGCTAAGCTCGGTTCTGTCCCCATACTGTATTTATCTCAGTTCTGTTCTCATACTGTAGTAAGTTTGGTCCTGTTCCTGTACTCAGCTCAGTCCTGTTCCCATACTGTACTTAGCTCTGTCCTGTTCCCATACTGTACTTGGCTCTGTCCTGTTCCCATACTGTACTTGGCTCTGTCCTGTTCCCATACTGTACTTAGCTCTGTCCTGTTCCCATACTGTACTTAGCTCTGTCCTGTTCCCATACTGTACTTAGCTCTGTCCTGTTCCCATACTGTACTTAGATCGGTTCTGTTCCCATACTGTACTTAGCTCAGTTCTGTTCCCATACTGTAGTAAGTTTGTTCCTGTTCCCATACTGTGCTTAGCTCGGTTCTGTTCCCATACTGTGCTTAGCTCGGTTCTGTTCCCATACTGTACTTAGCTCGGTTCTGTTCCCATACTGTAGTAAGTTTGGTCCTGTTCCCATACTGTACTTGGCTCAGTTCTGTTCCCATACTGTACTTGGCTCAGTTCTGTTCCCATACTGTACTTGGCTCGGTTCTGTTCCCATACTGTAGTAAGTTTGGTCCTGTTCCAATACTGTAGTAAATTTGGTCCTGTTCCCATACTCTGTTCCTGTACTCTACTTAGCTGTCCTGTTCCCATACTGTACTTAGCTTGGTTCTGTTCCCATACTGTACTTAGCTCGGTCCTGATCCCATACTGTAGTGTTTGGGCCTCTTCCCATACTGTACTTAGCTCGGTTCTGTTCCCATACTGTAGTAAGTTTGTTCCTGTTCCCATACTGTGCTTAGCTCGGTTCTGTTCCCATAGTGTACTTAGCTCTGTCCTGTTCCCATACTGTACTTAGCTCGATCCTGTTCCCATACTGTACTTAGCTCGGTCCTGTTCCCATACTGTACTTAGCTCAGTTCTGTTCCCATACTGTACTTAGCTTGGTTCTGTTTCCATACTGTAGTAAGTTTGTTCCTGTTCCCATACTGTGCTAAGCTCGGTTCTGTCCCCATACTGTATTTATCTCAGTTCTGTTCTCATACTGTAGTAAGTTTGGTCCTGTTCCTGTACTCTACTTAGCTGTCCTGTTCCCATACTGTACTTAGCTCGGTTCTGTTCCCATACTGTACTTAGCTCGGTCCTGATCCCATACTGTAGTGTTTGGGCCTCTTCCCATACTGTACTTAGCTCGGTTCTGTTCCCATACTGTAGTAAGTTTGGGCCTGTTCCCATACTGTACTTAGCTCGGTTCTGTTCCCATACTGTACTTAGCTCTGTCCTGTTCCCATACTGTACTTAGCTCTGTCCTGTTCCCATACTGTACTTAGCTCGGTCCTGTTCCCATACTGTAGTGTTTGGGCCTCTTCCCATACTGTACTTAGCTCGGTTCTGTTCCCATACTGTAGTAAGTTTGTTCCTGTTCCCATACTGTACTTAGCTCGGTTCTGTTCCCATACTGTAGTAAGTTTGGGCCTGTTCCCATACTGTACTTAGCTCTGTCCTGTTCCCATAGTGTACTTAGCTCTGTCCTGTTCCCATACTTTACTTAGCTCTGTCCTGTTCCCATACTGTACTTAGCTCTGTCCTGTTCCCATACTGTACTTAGCTCGGTCCTGTTCCCATACTGTACTTAGCTCGGTCCTGTTCCCATACTGTAGTGTTTGGGCCTCTTCCAATACTGTACTTAGCTTGGTTCTGTTCCCATACTGTAGTAAGTTTGGTCCTGTTCCCATACTGTACTTAGCTCAGTTCTGTTCCCATACTGTACTTAGCTCGGTTCTGTTTCCATACTGTAGTAAGTTAGTTCCTGTTCCCATACTGTGCTATGCTCGGTTCTGTTTCCATACTGTTCTTAGCTCGGTTCTGTTTCCATACTGTTCTTAGCTCGGTTCTGTTTCCATACTGTTCTTAGCTCGGTTCTGTTTCCATACTGTAGTAAGCTCGGTTCTGTTCCCATACTGAAGTAAGCTCAGTTCTGTACGCATACTGTTCTTAGCTCGATTCTGTTTTCATACTGTAGTAAGCTTGGTTCTGTTCCCATACTGTAGTAAGCTCGGTTCTGTTCCCATACTGTAGTAAGCTCGGTTCTGTTCCCATACTGTAGTAAGCTCGGTTCTGTTCCCATACTGTAGTAAGCTCGGTTCTGTTCCCATACTGTAGTAAGCTCGGTTCTGTTCCCATACTGTAGTAAGCTCGGTTCTGTTCCCATACTGTAGTAAGCTCGGTTCTGTTCCCATACTGAAGTAAGCTCAGTTCTGTACGCATACTGTTCTTAGCTCGATTCTGTTTTCATACTGTAGTAAGCTTGGTTCTGTTCCTGTATTAATGTAGTAAGCTCGGTTTAGCTCCCATATCTGTGTAGCAAGCTCGGTTCTGTTCCCATATACATGTCCTAAGCTTGGTTTTTCTCACGGAGCTATGTAGAAAGCTTGGTTTTGCTCTTGTATCTAAGCTTATTAAATATAAGCTTGGTTGCTGTTTTATGCAGCAGTCTGAGGTAAGTAGGTTAAAAATGGGTTGCCACAACTTGTGGGCCACTGTTGTGTGTCTGCCCCCCAGGCTAAAATTTGCCAGCCATCCCCTGATGTCAGTCCTCGTTAGCATTAGACTGCCGCAAAATGATTAGTATGAAATTGGCATTAAAATACAAGCTATTGTTATCTCTCTTGGCCAATCTTAGCTACACAATGGCTAGTTAGGAGATACATGAAATATATTTTAATTATCAACAAGTGCCAATATCACATGGCGAAAAAAAACGCAAAAGATTTTCTGCCCATATGTAGAATGGTTAACTTTTACCTCCTTCGCGTTATCTCCATGTTATGGTACAAGGTCATTTACAGATGTCAGTCATAAACTTCTCTGAATTATTCTGGCTTGGAAAGTTGTCATATAGAAAAAAAGGACCATATTCTTATATTGCCCTGTTTTTTCAATTGAAAAGACCATAATGATTAGTCCGTCTTGAGAAACTTGAACTTGTTAATTAGGGTTTACCACACAATATCTACACTATTTATTTGATTTATGTGGATTTGATTACTGAGGCAGTGGGATCCACAGTTAAAGTAGGCATAAAGTAGGGTCAGTGACTATGATTACAGCCTTATGTTACTTGCTGGGCTTTTTGCTGTAGTTTTTATAAAGTAGTGTTATTTTTCCTGCAGCTTTGCTAGTCTTCTCAGTAATGAGCCCTGATATGTACAGTGGCATGGAAAAGTTTGGGCAGCCCAGGTGCAAATTACTGTTATTGTTAACAGTTAAGCAAGTTGAAGATGAAATGATCTCTAAAAGGTTTAAAGTTAAAGATGACACATTTTCTTTATATTTTAGGCCAAAAATGTATATTTTCATCTTTTACATTTTAAAAATTGCAAAAAGAAAAACGGGCAGGTGCAAAAGTTTTGGGCACCCATGCACATTCGTGTGCTTGGATAACTTTGACCAATGCTTCAGACTTAATTAGCCTGTTAGGGTTATGACTAGTTTACTATCATCATTAGGAAAGGCCAGATGATGTAAATTTCCCAGCTGTATTAAAACAGATAGCAAAGTGTTTTCAAGTAGCCCTTTCCTCAGTTTGTAATGAAATGCCAGTTAACAGGAACAGTGGAGGTCAAGATAAGTTCTGCAAGAACAAGCTGAATTTCAGTGAGAGCTGCTCATAGGATTGCTAGAGAGGCAAATCAGAACCCCCATTTGACTGCAAAAGACCGCCAGAAAGATTTAGTTGACTCTGGAGTTGTGGTACATTGTTCTACTGTTCAGAGACTCCTGCACAAATATGGCCTTTATGGAAGAACACCTCTCCTGTGTCATCACCATACAACTCAGCTCCAGAAGTCTGGAAAAGAACATCTAAACAAGCCAAATGCATTTTGGATAACAAGTCCTCTGAACCGATGAGATTACTATAGAACTCTTTAGCCACAATAATCAAAGATGTGTGAAGAAAAAAGGGCACATAATTTCAGGAAAAGAACATCTCACCAACCATTAAGCATGGTGGGTGGATTAATCATGCTTTAGGGTTGTGTTTGAGCCAGTGGCACGGGGTACATTTGACAGGTACAGGGAACAATAGATTCAATCACATTTCATCAAATTTTTGTTGCAAACATAACACCATCTGTAAAAAAGCTGAAGTTGAATAAAGGATGGCTTCTACAAATGGATAATGATCCTAAACACACGTCAAAATCCACAATAGACTACCTCAAAAGGTGCAAGCTGAAGGTTTTACAGTGGCCCTCACAGTCCCCTGATCTGAACATCAATGAAAATCTGTGGCTAGACCCCATATTAGCAGTGCATGCAAGTCAAGCCAGGAATAATGGATGAAAATCCCTCAAACAAGAATTGAAAGGCTCTTGGCTGGCTACAAAAAGTATGTGGTATGTGGGGGGTATAGCTGATTGCAACTGAGGGAGGCGGAACAGTGCACAGCCCTTGGTTATATGTAGGGTGCACCAGGGATCCCACATTTACATATCAAATAAAACTTGTTTCCTTTTACATTAAAAAAAAAAGTAAAATCTACACTACAAGCATAATGCTAAGTCCCATATATGTATGCATAAATGGTTTAATGTGAGTTTTGGAGGTGAAAGACTCTCTTGAAAAACCTTCATCAATCTTCTTTTAACAGACTTGTGCTACTGACAAATTTTTCCAAAGGCGCTTGGTATCTGAACATTGCATAAAGGTAACAAACAGGGCTTGGTCTCTCATACATTTTACTAATAATAGCAATCTGTTAGTTGTGCAGTGTGCTCTGTGCTTTAATGTATCCTACATAAACCTCCTGCACAACTGGAGACACAAACGGCAATGGACACGTGTATAGTGAACATTGATCTCTGGTGTTTAACTGGATTTTACTGAATTAATTGAAAACTTGTGTTAGGGATTTGATTTTAGTTTTTAGCATTGTAAATAGGTTATTAAAAGTGCCTGTTGTTCCTACAATAAGAGGTTGTTACTAGCAGTAGTTATAATTTTATATGTATTTTTAGATTAGTTTCTCCTTATGGAATTATGGAAAGTGATATTTGGAACTGTCCATAATTCCATCCCCATTGACTAAAGTCCCATTGAGTTCCAACTGTTGATAGGCACCCTCAAAGCATAATGCTGCCTCCACCATGGTTCACTGTGTGTATGGTGTTCTTTTGGTCATGTTGTCTTTGCATCAAACATACCTTTTCAAATAATGGCCAAATGTTCAACCTTGGGCTCATCAGAGCATAACATAGTTTCTCACATGCTTTTGATAGATTTGATGTAGGTTTTGGCAAAATATACCCGGACTTGTATGAAAAGGCTTCTCTCTTTCAACCTTACCCCACAGACCAGACCTATGAAGAATATAAGCCATTGTTGTCAGAGCAGGACACTACCAGTGCTTGCCAGAAATGCTTTCATGTTGCTGTAGGTCTCTAGGCAGCCTCCTGGTCAAATTTTTCTTTCTGACTTTTCATTAATTTTTGTGAAACTTCTTGGTAATGTCACTGTTGTGCCAAATTCAAGACATTTCTTGTTGACTATCTTCAGTGTTCCATAGTATCTCTAATGTCTTGGTTGTAAGGAGCCTCTTGAGGGAACTCTAATGGACCATATTATCAGTTGATTGTGTCCCTGGAGGGAGGGGTGCACCCACAATAGTGTGCCACCAGGACTACATGCCTTAATTGCCGCTGTCAGAGATAACAGGAACTTAATTTTGCTCTGATCACTGCTGTTGAAGGCAGATCCTGGCTGTTTATCACATCTAGCTATAGTGCAGGCTCAGCTTTTCAGCCATCTCTGTAAAAACAGGACTTGACGTGTGCCATATATGTAAGGCGGTGGCAAGAAGGGGATAAACACTGTCTGGATAGGAACAGCACCGCTCCATACACTATTTAGATAAAACATTGCCAATTATACTCCCTGTACAGTGTACACTATTTATATCTGTCTGCAGGAGGTGATAACAGCTGAGAGTGGGGGAACCAAGTATCGCCGGAGCCCGCAGCAAATAGGGAGAAAGGGATTAAAAAACAGCACTCCTTAATATATTAAAATCTGCTGTCAGGTAGTTTATTAACTCTCCATGTGCTTTTCAGGAATTAATGCAAAGCAGTATAATGGGTGTGTAAAGCCGCTATTGTATACTCACCCGGCCTCGGCTCCCGTGCCGCAGCCCTCCGTCGTCCGACATCCACAGCGGTCCCTTCTGACAGGTCCGCGGCCGACGGCGTCTCTGCATGCAAAACGCATGCGCCATAGGCCGAGGCCGCGCCTCCCTCCTGTCACTTATGCTTCGGCAATGTCCTGACCCGGAAGCACCACCGGATCAATGGCAGTTCATACAGGGGCATATCAGGCCGTAATCCTTTGAGGGAGGTGCCTGATCGTTGTGTTTGCTAGCACACTAGGTCCTGCTACCTCCCATGTTCCTGCTTCATCCTGCTATCTATGCTCCAGCCCTGCAGTCTTACTCCAGTCCTACCTCCCGTGTTCCTGCTTCGTCCTGCTATCTATGCTCCAGCCTGCAGTCCTACTCCAGTCCTGCCTCCCGTGTTCCTGCTCCATCCTGCTATCTAAGCTCCAGCCCTGCAGTCCTACTCCGGTCCTGCCTCCGGTGTTCCTGCTCCGTCCTGCTGTCTAGGCTTCAGTCCCGCAACCCCACTCTGGTCCTCTCTCCTACAGTCTCGTGCTCCTACTCCAGTCCATTCTGAGCCACCCCTCTCAGTACCGGCTATCGTGGTACCCGAAACCCCTGGGCCTGCTCCTAGCGATCCCTGTATAGGGGTTGGCTCCACCTGGCAGCTCACCAGGGGCCCCTCGGTGCCACAATCCAGAGGGTCCACTCCTGGAGATTATCCTCACCCGACCAGCCGTGGTAACAGTGAGTTTAAAATTATATTCTTACCACCTAAATGTTGGTAACTTCTGAACAGGCCACTATAGCCGGCAGACTCTAAGGCCACTATTTGGCTATGAATTGCCATGCCAACCAGCAGGACCTCGCAATCATGATCTGAGGGTGCCGATGGTGTTAAGAGGGAGTCTGCCAATGCTGTTAACAATCTAGATGCTGTAATCACTATTGATATGAGCAACTAAGGTGTTAAGCGGCTATGGTTGGTGTCAACCCCAATCGTGGCTGATGTTTTAGTGTACAGCTGATGGCTGCTTCATTTTCACCTGTCGGGGGATGCTATTCTCTTATATCTCAGGTCAGTAAAAATGCATATTGGTGGTCACTACGAAGGTTTAACCGGTCGTAAAACTATTGTTGTACAGCTGTTTTTGTTCACTATATCTCTCAAAAATCAGCCCTTGAGTTGATCAGGTATTATTCAGTTTCACACCTTGGTCAGACAATTTTTACTTTACTCAGATCAGTAATGTAATTAAACTGTACTAATTCTAACTGCCAATCTCAGGGGAAGAGACCAAGACATTTTGGTTTAAACTTGGGAAAATCACCAAAATAAATGGGTTTCACATACTGCTGGACCTGCTTTTTTTCACTAAACACACCTCCTAGATGTATTGTTTGATTAGTCTAGTTTCCAAAATGGAATGATCTGTGGGGGTTTCTGCAGTATTGGTACTTCTGGGGCTCTGTAGATGAGGCATGGTTAATACCTGTACTGTATATGACCAATAATTAGAAGGGGGGACTTCAAGAAATATATATATATAATATATATATATATATATATACATATACCCAAAAGAGAAGGGAAGTAGATACAACCAAATGATAAAATATAGGAATCTTTATTATCCACTTGATAAATGCAAAAAGGGGGAGAAATAGAGGGCAGACTAAAGCCCGGGCAAACTCTGTCACAATAAAAACTAAGGTGCAAAAATATGGTTCATAAGAGAGTAATCAATAAAATATCCATTGATTATCAATGATTGAAGCACATAATAGAGGCACTCAAAGCTGGCAGATAAATATGTGCAAAAATAATATGTACGAAAGGACATATGAGGTAGAGCACTAAAAGCAGCAAAGGGTGGGTACAAAGAATAAAGTGCAGTGTCAGAAGGGAGGGATGGAAATCTCATCCATACTGGAATGACTGTGTGGGCTCAGGCAAAGAGCCCCTTGGGGCTATCACGCACCACCTTTTTTTTTTTTCACCTTAGCTATCCTTGACATTATGTTTCATTTTTGAGTCTGAACTATCCTCCCTCTTAGCATTTGCATTGTATATACAGTAAGAATTTCTAGTATCTCTGGTTGCTTAGGCTACTTTAGCTTACCTTGCACTTTACTGCATTAATAGTGCCTCTTATCTTGTAACTTTGTTATTCATTTATGCCCCCACTAGATGGCTTTACTACATTATGGTGACCTTGTTTTGTGATGTATGCTTCACGCCAAATGTATGATTCACGTACCAAATGGCGCCTTTTCCTTATGAGCCAGACCGTGCATCCAAAGAAGCAGTTTCTGACCACATATGGAATATTCCTATGTTCGGGAGACATTGCATAACCAATTATGGGGTCCATATTCTCCATATTACTTCCTGTAAAAATTACAAACTTGGGGCTAAAATAACATTTTGGTGGAAAAAAATGTAAATTTTCATTAGCACACTCAGATATTATAAAGTTCTGTGAAGCACCTCTGGGTTCAAAATGCTCTGCAAACACATAGATGAATTCATCGAGGGGTTTAGTTTCCAAAATGTGGTCACTTGTGGGGATTTTTGCAGTTTTGGTACCTCAGGGGCTCTGTAAATGAGAAATGATGTCTGCAATCTTTCAGCCAAATGTACGCTAAAGATAACAAATAGTGCTTCTTCCCTTCCAAGCCCCATCTAGTTCAGGAGAAAATGCATAACAAATAATGCGATCCATTTTCTCCTACTCCCCCTTGTGAAAAGGAAAATTTGCAGCTAAAGCAATATTTTAGTGGAAAATTTTTTGTTTAATTTTTCAATCCACTTAGCCTTAATTCCAGTGTAGCACCTGAAAGATTAACATATTTCCTAACAGTAATTTTGAATAGTTTGAGAGGTGCAGTTTTTAAAATGGTATCACTTCTGAGGGTTTTTTGATATATAGGCCCCTCAAAGTCCCTTCAAAACTGAATAGGCCCGGAAAAAAATTAGATTTGTAAATTTCCTTGAAATAAAAATGCAAAATTTTAACACTTCTAACATGACAAAATAAAAGGACCTTTGAAAAATTATGCTGACATAAAGTAGACATGTGGAAAATGTACATAAAGTACAAAGTGTCACAAAAAGAAATTTCATAATCTTCTGGATATATAGAAGCATTCCAGAGTAATTACCACATAAAGTGACTCTGGTCAGAATTGAAAAATGGGGCTTGGTCATTGAGGTTAAAATTGGCTGTGTTACTGATGGGTTAATTTGCTGGTGAGGAAAAACAATTTTCCCCTGTAATTAGTGATTATAATATGAGCAAGCACACAGATCACAGCCAGATTCAAATGCTTTCTTCATCCCCTATAGAAAATGCAGTGCTCAAAAAAATAAAGGGAACACAAAAATACCACATTCTAGTTATCACTGAGTGAAATGTTCCAGTTGCAAATCTTTATTCCTTACATTGTGGGATGCGTTGAGAACAATAAAACATAAAAATGATCAATGTAAATCAAAATTAATATCCATTAGAGGTCTGGATTTGGAATGATACTGAAAATCAAAGTGGAAAATCAAATTACAGGCTGATGCAACTTCAGTGGAAATGCTTCGAGACAAGGAAATGATGCTCAGTAGTGTGTGTGGCCTCCACGTGCCTGTATGACCTCTCTACAGTACCTGGCGTGCTCCTGATGAGGCGGTGGATGTTTTTCTGAGAGATCTCCTCCCAGACCTGGATTAAAGCATCAGTCAACTCCTAGACAGTCTGTGGTGCAACATGCCGTTGTTGGATGGAGCGAGACATGATGTGCTCGATTGGATTCAGTTCTGTGGAACGGGAAGGACAGTCCATATCATCAATGCCTTTATTTCACCAGAACTGCTGACACACATTAGCCACATGAGGTTGCATCAGAAGGAACCCAGGGCCCACTGCACCTGCATATGATCTCAAAATGAGTCTGAAGATCTCATCCCTGTACCTAGTGGCAGTCAGAGTAACTTTTGCTAGCACATGGAGGGCTGTGCGAACCTCCCACAGCATTACTGACCCATTGGCAAACCAGTCATGCTGGAGGATGTTGCAGGCAACAGGTGTTCTCTGGCAAATGCAAATCACCCTGCATGGTGTTGGGCTGTAAGCTCAACACCCACTTGTGAACATCGGGCCCTCATACCACGCTCATGGAGTCTTTTCCTGACAGTACACATGGAAGTTAGTGGCCTGCTGGAGGGAGGTCATTTTGTAGGGTTCCAGCACTGCTCCTCCTGTTCCTCTTTGCACAAAGGAGGAGATAGCGGTCCTGCTGGGCCTCCTTCATGTGTTTTGGTGTGCAGGCTTTTGGTGTACTGGCCTGATTCCTGGTATCTGCTCCATGCTCTGGACACTGTGCTGACAGACACAGCTATCCTTCTTGCCACAGATCACATTGCTGTGCCATCCAGGATGAGCCTCAATACCTGAGAAACTTCTGAGGGTTGTAGTCACCGCTTCATTCTTCTGTAAAGTGCCTGTATGGGTGAGAGCAATGGCAAAATGCAAAAGTGACTAAGCCAACAGCCAAAAAGGATGAGAACAGAGAAATGGTCTATGGTCACCCCCTGCAGAACCACTCTTTTATAGGGGTTGTCTTTCTAATTGCCTATAATTTCTACCTGTTCGCTGTTCCATTTGCAGAACAGTAAGGGAAATTGATTCACATTTGGTGTTGCTTCATAATTGTTGTTTAAGTGTTCCCTTTATTATTTTGAGCAGTGTATATTATTCCAAATAAACTATTAACTTGACCAGTGTTTAGTTAACATCTGTACAAGTTCCTGTTTAATATTAACTTAATTATAAAGTCCAGTGCCCTCCCATCCCTACAGGCTTATGAACTGCTTCCAATAACTGTGAATATAATAGAGGCTGCAAAAAATGAAAGAAATGAGTTAACAAAGTTCTGTAACGTTTAATATGACTTGTATTTATGTATAAACTATAAACTGTGTCCAAAGGGGAACGTACACTTTAGGCTAATCTACGTCCCTTGTGGGGCTCTACCATGGAGGCTTGTTAGTACATTTATCGGAATAGTTTTTTCGGACAGTAACCTTTCAGTGGGTGCAGTAGTAGAACACACAACTACAGATCTCTATGTTCTGCACATGTAATATTATGCTGAATAGACCTTTCAACCATCTCCTGACAAAGTTATTACTGTTAAAGTGAATCGAGTACAAAGGTTTATTTAAAAAAAAAAAAAAAATGTCTGGCATTTTTCCAGGGTTCCTGTTTACAGTGTCCCCAATCATAGGTACATTCGCTGACCTGTCTGACGCATCCTGCCACTATGGCTTATACTGGAAGGGTGGAACGGCCACAGCCAATCAAATTCTATTATGGTGGGGAGTGTCAATGGTCACCAGTCACAGAAGTGAGATGGATATAATACACCGGTACAGAAAAGCGTACAGACATTGCACCAATCAGTATGCAGGATTGTAAAACACACAATTTTTAGATTTTAGAAAATAATTTCCTCAAAGGTAAACCTAAATATTTTTAATCTTAGCGTAAGAATGATAACCACCGCAACGTACCTATATCGTGAGTACGTAGTAACGTCAACTGAACCACCAAACACAGAAGTATCACTAAACGTAGTACTATCATAGTAGATAGAAGTATGACTATATTAGTAATATTATTACACATAGTAGTATCTCCACACATAGAAGACTCACTATACATAGCATCACGCACATAGAAGTATCACCGCACATAGAAGTATTACTGTACATAGTAGTATCATGACAATAGTAGCTTCACCACATATAGTAGTATGACTGCACATTGTAGTATCACCGCACATAGTAGTATCACCCCACCTAGAAGTGTCATGACATTGGTACTGTCATGTCGGCGGTCTCGGCTGCACCCGCTCCCGCCCCTCCTCCAGCGGCAACCGCCGCCACCTCCTCCTACCGGCGTCCTCGTCGCGGCGCGCTCCCACGCTCTGCCTCCCCTCCTGTCACGGCACCGCGCTCCTTCCTTAGGGCGCGCGCGCGCACCAGCGTCCCCTCTTCCGCCTACGGGGGGGTGGCGCCGGGGGCGGCACGTACCGCCCGCTTCCGGACCCTAGGGTATTTCTGGCGCGCTCTCTATGCAGAGGACGCCTGAGTGTTGCTGTGCGCTCGCCACGCTGCGCTTTGGCCCCCTTCCGGTTCCTATAGTGCCGCCTGTTTCCTGTCTGTCTTCCCCGTGGCTTCCAGCCCCCGGCTCTGCATCCTTGTTCCCAGTGTTCGTTCACCCTGCATGACCGCTCTGTTCTCCCTTCTGGTTCCCCCTTGTGTGCTTCCTCCCGGTCCTCTCCCCTCTAGTACCTGCTCCCTGTCTGTCTACCCATCCAGTAGTCCTGTTAGGTCCTCTACCTCTCAGTCCAGTACTCCTGCCTACGGGCGCCTCTTGTCCTTGAGCCGCCCCTCCTGGTACCGGCTGTCGCGGTTCTGTCCTCGGTAGTCTTGCCCCAAACGATCCCTGTATAGGGGTCGGTCTTCACCTGGAGCGCTCGACCCCCGGGGCTCCAGATCCGCGACCCAGAGGGTCCACTCTAGGACGTCCTTTTCCGAAAAACGTCATAGTACACTCAGGCCATGGACCCCGCCTGTGCCACGGCTGCCACGCAGAAGGAACTGTTGTTCCTGCGTGAAAATCAGGCCCGAATCATGTCTTTTATGAAGTCCATGGACACCCGTTTGTCCGCTATGCAGACCTCTGACCCCGGGCATGCTCCCCTCCTAGCCAGCCTGCAGCAGGAGCTCGCGCAGCAGCGCGATGCCCAGTCCCACGTTTTGGGGTATATGGCGTCCATCGATGACCGACTGCTTGCCTTGCAGTCCGCTGCGGTCGTCTCTAACCCTCCCAGGGACGCCGTCTCCTCCCCGCCCCCCCGCCTGGGTAAGCCTCCCAGATATGGTGGAGATCCTAAACTTTGTCGGGGCTTTTTAAACCAGTGCAGACTGCACTTCGAGCTGTTGCCCCAACAATATCCCACGGATCGCGCCAAGGTGGCGTTCATAGTATCCCACTTCGAGGGAGAAGCCCTGTCCTGGGTGAACCCTCTATGGGAGAGGGATGATCCCGTCGTAGCGAATATCCAGAACTTCCTGGAAACATTTCGTAGGGTGTTTGACGAACCCGGCCGCTTGGCTTCTACCACAGAAGCTCTCTTTAATCTCCGCCAAGGGTCACTTACTGTGGGGCAGTACGCTATCCGTTTTCGGACGTTGTCGTCTGAACTCGGATGGAATAATGAGGCACTTGTGGGTGCCTTCTGGAGAGGCCTTTCCAGCAAGATTAAAGACGAGCTAGCCGGTCGGGATACCCCCACCTCTCTGGAGGACCTTATAGCCCTGGCTACGCGCATAGACCTCCGTTTTTTGGAGCGCTCGCGGGAATCGGTTAGAGAACGCAGACCCTTCAGGCTATATCAAGCGCCCATTCCACGCTCTGCTGCTCCCTCTACTAGCAGCGTCCCCGAGCCCATGCAGGTAGATCGGGTCAGGTTGACTGAGCAGCGTCGTAGAGAGAGGATGACTAACGGGCTCTGCCTGTACTGTGGTGGGGCTAATCACTTCATCCGCACTTGTCCTGAGAGGCCGGGAAACGCCTCCACCTAGGTCAGGTAAGAGAGGTCTCCCTAGGTGATCATAATTCCTCTCTGCCTCTTACCCTTTCAGCCTTAATTGTTTCAGGACGGGAGCGCAGATCTGTGGAGGCGTATGTGGACTCGGGTGCGGCTGGCAATTTCATCCGGCAGCAAGAGGTGGACCAACTTCAGATTCCGGTGGTTATCCTAAAAGACCCACGGGCTATCACCTCCGTCGATGGAACACCGCTTCCCGGGCTCGTTACCAGGATCACGACCGAAGTGGACTTACAAATTGGAGCGCTTCATTTTGAAAAGATAGCCTTCTATGTGCTGCCTAAATTGTCTCACGCTGTCCTCCTCGGATTACCCTGGCTTCGGCTGCACGAGCCAGTTGTCGACTGGCGCTCAGGGGAGATCCTCCGCTGGGGTCAATCCTGCCACACTCGTTGTTTGCAATCCGTCCTCCATCCTCGTCTCCTGCCTACGCCGACCAATCTCACGGGTCTCCCCGCACCGTACTACGCGTACGCCGACGTTTTCAGTAAAAAAGAAGCGGAGTCTCTGCCTCCGCATCGGGCCTATGACTGCCCTATCAACTTGCTTCCTGGAGCCACTCCGCCCAGGGGGAGGACGTATCCCCTATCTCCAGCAGAGACCTCGGCCATGACTGAATACATCCGGGAGAACTTGGCGAAGGGGTTCATCCGAAAGTCCTCGTCCCCAGCTGGTGCAGGCTTCTTCTTTGTTCGGAAGAAAGACGGATCTCTTAGACCATGTATCGACTACCGGGGCCTGAACAATATTACAGTTAAGAATCGATACCCATTTCCACTTATCCCAGAACTCTTCGACCGGCTGAGAGGGGCTCGAATCTTCACGAAGCTGGACCTGCGGGGAGCCTACAATTTGATCCGGATTCGCGCAGGCGACGAATGGAAGACGGCCTTCAATACCCGTGATGGTCATTATGAGTATTTAGTCATGCCGTTTGGTCTCTGCAATGCTCCAGCTGTCTT